>NC_050577.1:85606303-86220588 GCF_011100635.1 Trichosurus vulpecula
AGGCCAAGCAGTCCCCCTCAAAGGTCATAGTGTTGAGCCTGCACCTCAAAAGGGAAAACTGAGCTTGAAGTTAGAGTATCACAGATTTCTAGCTAGAAAGACCTAAGAAACTGTTGAGTACAGTTCCTTATTTTACATATGAAGAAACTGAGGCAGAATTGAGGAAGGATTAAAACATCACAGTATTGGTAGAATTGAAATCACTTAGATATCACTTAGCTTTGAAGTTCTTAACCTTTTTTGTGTCATTAACCCCTTTGGGAGTTTGATCAAACCTCTGGACAGCTCCAAATTATGTTTTTAAATAATTGAAGGAAATGCCAAGTTTTATGTTGAATTTAGTGAAAATAAAAATGTAACATTTGTTTTTCCCATCTGAGTTCAAGGACCCCCTGAATCTGAATCTGTTGAGGGACCCCTTGGGGACCTTTGAAACTCAGAGTATGAAATCCTTATCTAGTCCAAGCCCTAGAAAGTGGGATTTGAAAATATCCCAGGGCATTTGTAAGTGGGAATCCAAGGTGTTAGCAAGGAAAAAAAGTGAAGGTGAGAGCTTCCAATGCCCTGACTCAAGCCCTAGCCCTGCTTTGACTATGTAGGGGCCTCATTTGTGGAGTGGAGGAGATCTTGGGGAAACAGTCTGTGTTAAAATGCCAACAGGTAAAATAAAGTTGCCCAAGGAGGCAACTGGTGTCATAACAGAGAGCTGGCTTCAAAATCAAGATCTGAGTTCAAATCCTACCAATAATGAAAGTGTGACTCCCACAAAATCACCTAATCTCTCAGTGAGCCCAAGCAACTCTTGGCATTGATGGAGGGAGTTCCTTACTAAGAAATCCTTCTGCCTATGAAATCACAGGTTAATGTCTTTTTTAAAGGGAAGGGGATGTCATTTAGGCTGCAGATGAAAGAGATTTGGATAGCTTTGAATCCACTACACTTTCTGTTCCCCATCTCTTCTATCACATGTCAGGATTTAGGTCTAGGTATGGGTGCAAGTGCTTAATGTACCAGTAGGAATACTCAGACAGGTAACATTTCTTCCAGCCAATAGTCCTAGAATCTAATATTTTAGAGTTGGAAGAGATTAAAGAGATCATTGAATCCAACCCACTTAGGTTATGGATATAATGAGAACCTACAATTTCCCGGGGTTATGCAGCTCGTCGGTGGGAAAGCCAGGGCTCAAAACTATAGGTCAGACATTGCCACAGCATGCTGCCATGCCCGCTGAGGAACACTCATCAGTCCCAGCCCTATCAACAAGCACATTGTGATATACAAGGAACCATGGGCTGTGGACAAGACTGCATCAAATCACACTATATATGGACAGGATCAGCAAATACAATGATTATGACTGTGCAAGAGACTTTTTTTAATGTGATTGGAAATGTGATGTGGGTGTCCCTTTCTATCTCCAAAAAATAGCTCAATTGGAGCCCCTTGTAGAAGGCAGTCATGGAAATAAGTTTTCTGAAAGCTCACAGCTCTAAATCTGGAAGGGTCTTCAGAGGTCGTCTAGTCCAGTACCCTCATTCTCCAGATGAAGTAGTGACACAGGCCCAGAGAGTCAGGTAGGTGGTACAGAGAATGGCATGTCAGTCTTGGGGGGGGGCACAAAGACCTAAGCTTGAATCCTGACTCAGTCAGTTACTAGTTACATGGCCCTGGGCAAATCATTTACCCTCTCTCAGCCTCAGTTTCCATACCTGTAAAATGGGACTAATAACGCCTACTTCACAGGGTTGTGGTGAGATTATGTAGGTAAAGCCCTCTGCAAACCTAAAAGTTTGATATAAATGCTAGCTCTGATGAGTGACTTGCCCAAGATCATGGAGGTAATGAACAGAGGAGCTGAGATTCAAACTCAGGCGCCAGGATTTCAAGTGAAGCGTGAAAGCCCGGTGTTTGTTTCAGTGTGATACACTCCTTCCCTCCAGTACCTCAAAGAAGTCAGGGAGAACTCTCAAGGAAGTAACCAGCTGACTTTCTAGAAATTTTGGAATGAGATTGCCAGGGACCTTCTACAATCTACACCTTTCCTCCCTAGTGTTCTCTCTGAACTGATTCTCATGGGAACTTGCTCATGGCTCCCTTGTAGCCTGTTGTTCCTTTGAGCATCAGGAGGAGGAAGGAAATAATAGAGGAGGGAGGGAGAAGGGTGCACATACTTTCTTAAAGGGATGCAAGAAATGGAGAAGGTGGGAAGACATGACACCCTGGTTTTAGGAACCATAAGACCCAACATTTATTCTAGTGTGTTACAGTTTAGAGAAATAATTTGTCTAAGCTATTTAACAATTGTATATGCATTATGTCCTTTGGTCCTCCTTACTACCTTGTGAAGCAGGCAGTACATGTATGATTGTTCCCTTTTTACAGACAAGGGAATTGAGGTTCAATGAGGTAGCTGTAAAAGTGTAAACCCTAATTTTCTGCTTTCCTTCTTGATACATAATAGATTTGCTGTTTCATGTGCATTCTTTTTTGTCTATTCCACTGTGTTGTAGAAATTATTGTTTTATTTCTTAGGTTCAGAATAAAATATTTTTAAAAATTTAAAAAATATATTCCACAATGGCAGGGATGGGGGAGGAAGAGTGTAAGCTCCTTGAGAGGAGAGCCTATATATTATCTATCTTTTTTACCTCCCTCCCTTGCACAAAGTATGTGCTAAATAAATATTTCTTGACTTGTTGGATTTAATTAAAGTGACTAGTCTAAGGTCATATAAATAGGTTGTGTGGGAGGGGCTAATGCAAAAATTGATATTTGCATAATTTCCCTCCTTGGAAAGGTTATTCAGTCAGGCAGTAACTAAGCAAACATTTACCAAATGCCTACTAAGTGTCAGGCACTGCAATAAGCACTGGGGAATACAAAGGAAAAAAAAAAACTATTTTCTGCCCTCAAGAAACTCACGTGCATCCTGTGCCACCCTTACTGGGTAGTATGTAGTATGTACTCTGGGCAGTATGTAGTACTACAGCTGTTCAGAGTCTCCATTTCTATATGTCTTTTCCCACATCGTCTCTGGTAAACCTACACAACATTGTCTGAACTTACTTGAAGGGTTTCAAGGCAAGCAGTCAGTGAGACTTCAAACTAAGGTAATACTCATAGTCCAGATATTTCTGGGTGGAAAGGAATTGTGATGTGAAAACTCCCTCTACCAATGTTGATTGATACCTGCTCTTCAATTCAGTGTATCCAGGAATAGCCTTGGGTACTGAGAGGTGAAGAGACTTGCCATGTGTCATGGAGCTTTGTGTCCAAAGCAGGACATTTTCGGGCTGGAGGCTGGCTTTCTATGCATTGCACCATGTTGCTTCTCTTAAAAATAATGATACTTTACATTTGTATGGTATGAGAGAGTTAGGGAGATCTGAGGAAGGGCTAGGTATTAAATATTAGGGACCCTATTTTTTTAAGATATTAGGGAATAAGAGCATGAAGAACTGAAATTACTTACCCATGATCACACAACTTATTAGCTGTAGAGTCCTTCCCACTCTGAGACCCTCTCTTATTTCACTTTCCCTTAGACTGTACCACAAAGAAGGATCTATGTAAATGAGTTATTATTAAGGTTAAGAAGCACTTTCCTGGCAACAATCCTGAGTAATCTAGGACCCAGGGAAGGGGAGTAATTTTCCAACGTCACAAATCTAGTAAGTTATTAAGCATTAACTCATACCCAGCCTAGTGCTTCTCCTTCTGTATGATATTACAAAAGATAGGCTGTTCATGGAACCTTTCACATAACCTCCAGTTTCCATGCTGATACAGCTATGCCTTGGGCTTCTACACACTTGTCAGAGACTTTGCACTGGAGAAATAAGCATTAACATCCATGGTACAAGCCCATTTTTTTTCTCAGCCATTCATGTTCACTTAAGAGGAAGGTGGATGGATTCCTGCTCAGAGCAGAGATTGCAACTGGAGCTCTCTGGCCCCCTGAGAAGTCTCCAGGAAGGACATCAAAGTTCAACATTTAGGAAAAGGCAACATACAGTGTTTACCTCCACTTTCTCCACCAAGCAAAGATGTTTCAGAACTCTAAAAGACACACTGAAGAAGGAAGTGAAAAAGTTGTTGAAGTGGGAGAGAAGGAAGGAGAATTACAGAAAGAGAAGGAATCAAGAAACCAGCCTGGAGATAACAAAGCCTCAACCTCAGGTTCTATGTTGGCCAGAGGTGACTTTCAAATGACCCAGACAGCAGTGGAAGTGAACAGAGTGCTGATGAAGAATTCACTCTGCTTTCTTTTCCACCTGAGTTTGTCCCTAGAAAGTTTGAAGACTTAGAAGATGCCCTTATGAGTCCTGACCTCCCACCAGCCTACCAGGCTCACAGCAGTGATGTGAGTAATGGTGACAATTCTGATGACAGCAATGAAAAGCATGACAGCAGCAGTGATCCCAGTGACAATCATAGCCATGATGATCATGCCAGTGATGTCTACAGCAATGGCCATGTCAAAGTCCAAGAACATGGAATGCACCCTGGTTCCCATCTTCACAGCATGCAAATCAAGTCAGAACACAGCTACATGAAAGCTATAGACAGAAGTGGAAAAGCTGTAGAAGACAAAGAGGAAGAGGAAGAAGATCACAAAAAGAGGGAAGCAAGAAGTCAATGGAAAGATCAGGAAGCCCTACCTTCAGGCTCCACTTTGGATGACAGTGGCACCATGTCTGCTTCAAGTGATGCAGACAGCAATGAAAGTGAAGAGATTTCTGATGAAGAATCATTTGTGGCTCCTCGGTCCCCCTCACCTGTCCCAGGACAATTGGAAGATTTTGAAGATGACCTTATATATCCCAGGCGCCCACCTGGCTACAAGACTGAAACCAGTGATGTCAGTAATGGTGAGAATTCTGACAGCAATGAAAAGCATGACAGCAGCAGTGATCCCAGTAGCAATCTTAGTCATGATGATCATACCAGTGATGCCTACAGCAAGAACCATGTCAAACTCCAAGAACAAGAAATGCACACTGGTGGCTCCCACCTTCATAGCATGCAAATTAAGTTTGAACACAGCTACACAAATACTATAGAGAGAAGTGGAAAAGCAGTAGAGGTGGAAGAGGAAGAGGAAGAAGAGCACAAAGAGAGGGAAGCAAGAAGTCAATGGAAAGATCAGGAAGCCCCACCTTCAGGCTCCACTTTGGATGAGTGGCACCATGTCTGCTTCAAGTGATGCAGACAGCAATGAAAGTGAAGAGATTTCTGATGAATAATCACTTGTGGCTCCTCAGTCCCCCTCACCTGTCCCGGGACAATTGGAAGATTTTGAAGATGACCTGATGTATCCCAGGTGCCCACCTGGTAACCAGATGAGGAGCAACAGGGAGTCAGATCTGGATGGAGGGGAGGAGCCAGAGCCAGACCATCTTTTAGGCTACATTTTCCCTCTAAAGCTTCGCCTTTGTAGATTGAGCTGAGGGTCTCTAGGTGCCACTTTCCAATGCCACCAGGAAACCCCAGGAGGCCAATGTACACTCAGACTCAAGAGTCTGCCAGTGACCATCTGCAAGGGTTTGATGGGGTTTTACTCAGGTTTTACTCCCTCTTTCTGTCCTGCTTTTCTTTTTTCTTTCTAGGGGGACACAAAGGAAGTCTTTACACTAGATAAGGCAGGCTCACTGCACCTGCCTATCCTCTCCCTTCTTGAGGCAGCTTTTAAGACTACTAAAATTTTAAGTTGAGAACCACCTCAAATAATGTGGCAAAATTATACGGAAAAACACAACTCCTAGGAGACATCAGGGAAGACTCTCTAATCTCACAACTTTGCAGAGATGGCAGGTTTGGGGTTTTGTGGGGTTTTTTGGGGTTTTTTTTGACATGTTGATCATTTGAGCTGATTTTTTTTACCCTTTCACCCCCTGAAGAAAAATCATTTGGAATCTAAAATGGCTGTCTGGCAAAGGATGGGGGGAGGAATTTGGGGTAAGATTCTGGTGATGGAGAGAAAAAAAACCATTTCAATAAAATTTTGATCAAAACAAAAAAAAGAGGAAGGTGGATAGAACACTAAACAGGGTGGCAAGAGAGACCAGCATTTGAATCCCAGCTCTGACACTTACTGTATCTGTGATGATGGACAAATCATTTCACCTCTTTCTGACTCAGTTTCCTTAGCTGCAAAAGAGAGATGACAATAACACATGCCCTCCCTATCCTACAGGTTTGTTTTGAGGAATGTTTCTGGATACCTTGAAATATTAATATAAGTGCAAGTTGCTTTGATTATTCACTTTGCCTGAGGCCAATTACAGGACTGATACGGTCAAACCACTGAACTCTGCTCCAGAAATGAAGCTTTCTGTAAAGGTCAACCTCAGACAGCTAGCTATTTGCTCTTTAGCTTTCTCTTCTTGGCTTTCCAATGTAGGGGAGTACAGGGAAGGAAGAGCAATTGAAGGCTATTAGAGGGAGTGAGTGTATTCTTCAAGTTGGAGAAACCGTAACAAGCCAGTCTTCTCATCATGGCCTAAGAGGGCAGGGTTGGTTTTTTTTTCTGATTTCTTCTTCTTTAGAAAGGAAAAAAGGAGGATAAAGGATGGGAGACCAATTTTAAAAAGAGCAAGATGAAGGTCTCGAGCCCAATAGTCATAATAATTTACATGTGATTATTCAGCTTCAGTGAAACAATCATTTAGAGGAGGCTGAGATTGGTTTCTTTGTCTCTGTGACCAGGATGTGCACTGCAGTGAACCCAATCACCTTCACAAAGCCTCATGGCCTCAATGGTCTGACATATAACAAAGTAATCAAGATTAAAAAAAAACCCTCAACAGCAAATGCTGCTGCCACTGTTTCCAAATGAAAAATTAATTTCAAGATTAATTGAAGTCCTTTCTCTGCTTCCTAACAATGGAATTAGCATGTGGCATCAGCGCCGCATGCTATTCTTTGTGATGTGGCCTGGGAGCTGTGCATTGAACTATGGCTGGTTGTATTTTTATTTTGGTATTCATGTGGCTTCTCTGAGCTTTGTCATGGATGAGATAGTCAAGATGAAAGCAAGTCAAAGCCCCTGCAAGATGGCAGCCTCTGACTCTGACCCATGAGGGGTCCGTAGGGACCCCTTAATTATCCATTTCAGGCACTCAGTCCCTGCTCCCCCACCACCAGACTATCCTATGTGTTGGACCATCAGAGGATGATAACCTTGTATTTGACAAGTGTAAGGACTTAAAATTTTGGGATGAGAATTCATTATTTGGGGAAAAAAAAGTTATTGGGAAAACTGGAAAGCAGTATGGCAGAGACTAGGCATAGACCAATATCTTACACCATTTACCAAGTATAAGGTCAAAATGTATCCATGGTAGTTTTCAAACCCTGCCGAGTTTGAGGAGATGAAAGGGTTTGGCAACTGCAGGGTAGAAGTCAGTATGCATTCATTAAGCACCTACTAGGTACAGGACGTTGTGCTAGACCCTGGAGATACCAATGCAAAAGAAAATATACAAAGTAATCCTTATTCTGAAGAAGCTTACATTAAATCAGAATCAGTCCAAAGAAGTCAAAAGTAAAAAACAAACAAAAAAAAACAGGCAAATGAGTCAGACTCATGAAAGGGCCGGAGGTGGGAAGCAGTTTCTGGGATCCAAAATAAGAATCACAATAGGGACTGAGGACAGACTTGTAAAAGGCAAGGTCTGGGCCTCAGGTTCAGCACCAGGCAAAAAGCAGGGCACTGAGCCAGACAAAGACTTACCCTCAGTGCACGGCACTCGTTTGGTCTATGGTCAGGTACATGGCATCAAGCCTGGTCTGCCCTCTCCTTCAGTTCCTTCTGAGATGCACTAGCTCTTCCCACTTCTGACCCATATGATTCTCTCTGTCATCAGCCCAGTCCAGTTGGAATCAGAATATCCATGATCTCTCCCTCCTCAACTCTTTCAGAACCTGCTTTGGGGAAAGGACCAGTCTCTATGTCACCTCTCTCCAGGATATTTGCAGTTTGACATCCATTTTTTTTCATTGTGGAATGAGAGGTTGTCTGTGGTTTGATGCCAGGCATTATGCAGTAAGTAGGACAGCTGTTTGGGAAGGTAGGCAGGGAACACTTTCTATCAGCCCTTGAAATTGTCCTGGTAGCTACACTTCCGTTCTGCCTGTGCATAAGGTTTAATCTGAAACGATATAGTCCCTAGAAGGTCAATGGAGATGGAGAGAGCCAATTTTATGCTAAGTCGGGAAAATGTCTGGACATCTGAGGGGGCATGTGCTTAAAAGTTCACACCAGAGTACAAGAGCCCACTTTCATTTTATGTGAATTGTGTAGTATTTCACCCTCCTGGGAAAGGAAACATCCCTCAAGAAATGCAAGTGTTCCAAGAGAGCCTAGGGCCTTTTGCACTCAAGTATGTGAATCTTATTGATTAGCTGAAGGCTTATGTATAGCTGCATACCACATTGTCACGTATTCGCAAAGATAGCATTTTTGGAGAACATCTTAAGCACGAATCCCTGCCTGTGATTATAGAAACACACGAAGTGCCCCAGGATCATCATGCTGAATTTCTGGGCTAGGCTGTCTACCTTCAGAATGATATTTTGATTAGGGGAGCTACAGAGCCACTCACAGCCAGGTTCCTATGTGATGCCATGCTCTCTCTGCCCCATAGGCATACCTAGTGCCTAGCAAATTACATCTCTGTGTCTCTCATGGGTAGGGTAGCCGGCACTGGCCTTTCATCTCCCCCAGTGACCAACGAATGACAAATATATCATGTCATTTCATCCCAGTCCTTTTTGGAGCACATTATAAACATAATGGGCAGTTCAGTCCCAGGATCTGCCCAGGGCCCAGAACAATAGCGATGGAGAGGGAGAGTTCAGAACAGCCCCTTCAGTAAATATTAAATAACGATCATGATGAAATGAATGCAGCATCTCTCTGCATTTCTGTCATCAACCCCAGGCAGATTGTGGCAGAAATAGCAATGATTTACTCCGGGAAACTTGGTGACACCACTTTAAATATATGATGATGAAGGTTAATTTTGACTATTCAGGGGCAAAGATTTGTACAGTATGGGGTTAGATTTTATTTTTTTGAATTACATGTATCTCTTGCAGTACTAAACGATGCGTTCCTGTGGCATTGGTTGTAAAGTTAATCATAAGATGGCAGGGATCAACTTCATCTATCTGTGTTTTCCCCCATAATCAATCAAAGATGGAGGAATATGATGATGATAATGATACAGTAATATTAACCATAATAATAATAATAGCTAGCATTTAAATAGTACTTCAAGCTTTGCAAAGAGCCTTCCAAATATTATCCCACTTTATCCTCACAACCTATCTGGGAGGTAGTACTATAATTATTCATGTTTTGCAGTTGAGGAAACTGAGGCAGAGATTAAATTATTTGCCCTGGGTCACAGAGCTAGTAAGTGTCTAAGGTTGGATCTGAACTCAGGTCTTTCTTCCTCTGCACCCAACATACTATCCGCTGTATCAGCCATTTGCCTCTGGCAATAAGTATTTATTGGCTGCACGATTTACCAAGTGAATTTCTGTTGGCTTGCCTCAAAACAAAGTTGAGAATGGTTTTCAAGCAAGAATAGTGATTTCCCTCCATTATGAGTTAGTCGCATATATTGTATTTGGGGTGCTGGGAATACTTGGAAGCACGTACTAGATTGTAAAACTTCCTTTCTTCTATAATATCAGTAATGATGGGGATGATACATTTATTCAGCATTTTAAAATGGGCAAAACTGTTACATTTGAGCTAAGTCCACAAGCATTTATTAATTACTTACTAAGTGTCTGGCACAGGCCAGGCTTCCCAAATTACTGGTGCTACCATCATCCTCTGCCATCTCTCACCTGCACCCAGATTGGGTCACTCCTTCTCCTGCCTTGGGATTCCCTGCCAGCAAAATGGCCACTCTCAAAACTTTGCCACCATCCATCCCCACTTGTCCAGTTATTGCTCAGTGTTGAACAGAGATAACTGCCAAATTGTTTCACTTGTGTCCACCTGACCCTGTTTGGGGTTTTCTTGGCAAAGATACGGGAATAGTTTGTCGTTTCCTTCTCCAGATAATTTTACAAATGAGGAAACTGAGGCAAACGGGGCTAAGTGACTTGCCCAGGGTTATACAGCTAGCAAGTCTCTGAGGTCATATTTGTACTCAAGGCTTCCTGATTCCAAGGCCAGAGCTCTATCCACTGCGCCACCTGGTCTGTTAATAGGTAGTACTGCCTAAAGTACCTCTGCCAAAGAATTGTTTGAAGCATCAAGTTAAGCAAAATGGATGAAGGCCCTGGCTTATCTGTTCTCAGAGTTCTAAATTCTGTCCAGGTAACTTTTTTAAGAAAAACGATAACCATAATTAGGGGAACTTCAAAACGGTGCTATCTCTGGCACCTACTGGCTGTGTAACTAGGGTAGGGACAGGTAATAGAGATCTTGCAAAGGCCTTATATTTTTTCAAATGGCGACATGTTTATCTAGGAAAGGCAATGGGGCATACTGGGTAGAGAGATGACCTTAGAGCCAAGGATACATGGGATCTCTGCCCTCAAAGAACTTATAGATTTGCAGGCAGATGCAATACATGTGCAAATAACTTCCGTAAAAAAAAGGTCTGGTCCTGACCCTGCTCTGCTCCTAAGACAAAGGATAATGGATCCCTTTATTGTCTCAGGGGGAAGAGAAGAGGGGAGCTGGGTTTGATTCAGGCTGGTACAGCTATATGAGTGGTTAGAGCTGATTTTCACCCTACTCAAGACAGTCCAGAATTAGCAGTGGCAAAAATGATGGGGGGATGGTGGGGGGACAAGGAGGACCATAGTAATTCCCTTCTTTCTCTACTCCCTTCCTCCCTTCCCCGTCCTGGCCAGAGTCCTGCCAGCAAAGATAGAGGTCCATATATGAGGAGCACATCCTTTACTCTGTCATGCCACCTAGGTCTCACTGGCAAACCTGAGGATCCTTGGGAATCAAGAGGCTCTATTCCACATCTGCCCCTCCATCCTAACTATAACAAGTCCTACAATAGTGGCCTACCTTTGTGACCATCTTCTCTTCCTGTGGATGGGTCTTATTCACATTAATAAAAAGAAATTGCAGAAACACTATTCAATGATCCAATTGAATTTGAAAAAGTAAAATCCTGTATTGTAGAAGAAATGTTGCTAAGCTTTGCCCTGTACCTCCTACCTGCAGAGAAAGGACTGTAAGGCCTAAGGGTACATGAAAGAACATCTCTGGGGGCATTCTTCTCTCTCCTCCCCCATGCCAGAATTAAAATTCTTTTGAGGCCTCACGGGTCTGAAGAGCCATAGAATCTTTTTTTGGTTTTTTTAAGTTAATTAATTTATTTTTAGTTCTCAACATTCACTTCCATAAGTTTTGAATTTTCTCCCCCTCCTTTCCCTCACTCCTCCCCAAGACAGGCTGCAATCCGATATAGGCTCTACATATACATTCCTATTAAACATATTTTCACATTAGTCATGTTGTGTAGAAGAATTAGAACGAATGGGAGGAACCATGAAAAGAAAACAAAACAACGACAAAAAGAAAAGAGTCTGCTTCACTCTGCATTCTGACTCCATAGTTCATTCTCTGGATGTGGATGGCATTTTCTATCATGAGTCCTTTGGAATTGTTTTAGGTCCTTTCATTGCTAAGGGCTAAGTCTATCAGAGTTAGTCATCGTATACTGTTAGCCGTAGAATCTTTGACTAGTGTTTCAAGAGCTTAATTAGAGAAGGGAGGGTTTGGTACAGTGCAAAAAAAAACAGACCTGAACTGTGAATCTGAAACCCCAGGTTCCAGGCTCAACTGCACTAATGAGTAACGAATAACTTTTACCTTGGACAAGTCATCTTATCTCTCTAGGTCTCAGTTTCCTCATCCAGAGGGGTGGACAAAGATAGTCTATAAGAAACCTTTCAGTTCTGAACTTTTCTAAACATCTTAGAGGTTAGCAAGCATTTATTAAGTGCTTGGTGTATGCCAGGCACTGTGCAAGGAAGAAAATGGAGCTGTAAATCTAAAGGAAGCCTTGTGGGCGATTGAGTGGTAGGGAGACCTGTAGCTCAGCTCAGCTGGCTAACCTAACCACCACTAAGATAGGATTCAAATAAACACGGGGAAAAGTCACAGACCTGCCCAGTATGGCCCTGTACGAGTTCTTGGTGTGCTACGAGAGTCGCTGTGATGCAAAGGAAAGGTCACTGGATGCTGAGTCCGTGGACCTGGGCTCATCTCAGTCCTCTATCTCTAAGTCCTCAAGCCTAAGTCCTCAAGGTGCTGGACCTCAGTTTCATCTATAAAATGGTAGAGGTGTGAAGTAGATGCTCTCTGATGGACCTCCCAGCTCTGAACCACATTCACCTGAGACATTCTTTCTTTCTGCCTGAAGTATAGCCTAGTTTGGGACCAAAGGAAAAGCAAGACTCCCTGAGTCACTACAGAGAGGTTAGAGCATTGGGGCTTTGGGGCATTGGGCTTCAGGGAGGTTGTGATTTTCCCCAGGGTCACACAGCTAATCAGCAGCAAGGCTGGCACTAGAATGTATGTTCCATAACTTTTAACCCAATGTTATTTCTACTGCAGTACTGGGTGGTTGTTGTTTTTTATTGTGTTTCTGCTTGTGTTTTTAGAAATAAACAAAAAAGGTAAAAAGACATGAACTGAAAACAAAGAAGAAATTATATTTTATCTCATTTTAAATTAGAATATTATGAAACTTGGCCCTGATCTGCCATTTCCTCCCTAAATACTCTGCTTTTCCTGCATCTCTATCGTTCACCTGGAATCTTCCCTGGGGGTTGGGGGGGCAGTGAATCAGGGCAATGGCTCCAGGCCCTGAGCTCTGGGAGGCTGTGTTGTTGTCAGTGGGCAGTAGCTCGTAGAAATACTATGTCGGGGTAGAGGTG
Organism: Trichosurus vulpecula; assembly: GCF_011100635.1. Lineage (NCBI taxonomy): Eukaryota > Metazoa > Chordata > Mammalia > Diprotodontia > Phalangeridae > Trichosurus > Trichosurus vulpecula. The sequence goes on from NC_050577.1 coordinate 85,619,237, forward strand.
GGGGGCTTGCCAGCTATTGATCCAAACAACAAACTGAATCTCAGGTTGCCAGTTTTAGGAAGGCAGAGCAATTGATCTGTGCAGCAGGAAGGCAATGGCACCAGCTTTACTCTCTCCCTCAGAGGCTGGGTCCTCCCTCTGGCAGGTCAGGGCAGCTTGTGGATGGCTTTCTCTGTTTATCTGCTTTTATTCCCCATTTGTGTATGTGTCCATAGGGCAGTCGTAGGCTATACAGCCAGCTGCAGTACATCTATAATATAACACCAGAAATCTGGGCAATGATGATTCCATGACACAAGATAGCTTAATTCTTGACCACACCAGCACCTCTTGGGCACATATCATTCTTTTCTAGCTTGTTCTAGCATGCTAGAGGTCTTGATACTCACAGACCATAGTTCAGCACCTCCTCCCATAGAGAGGCAATCCCTCACCTTGGAGATCATCAGATATAACTTCCTCATTTTCTGAGACACAGAGAGGAGAAGTGAGTTCCCCCTGATAACATGACTCATAAAATGAGCCCCTTTAACTGGAAGTCTGGTGCTCATACCTCTGTGCCAAGGCTTCTCTCTTCACAACAACCGTGTGAAGTAGGTAGTTTATTTCTTGGCAATGTGAGAGTTATCAACTGAAAAGTGGGCTATAAATAGGCTGAAATGAAACCAGAGAGGTGCTGTCATAAAATCACACACTAATTTGTGTGAATGAATTAGAAGCAAGAGGATCTGTTTTCCATAAAGCAGACTTTGAGAGAATCCAAAATCTTCAGAAAGAAATAGTTTTGAGCTGTTACCAAAACCCAAATTCTGGCTTCTCATCAAGACAGAGGGAGGGAGGGAGGGAGGGAAGAGGAGTAAGAGAAGGGAGAGAGAGACAGAGACAGAGAGACAAAAATAGACAGAGAAAGGAGAGAGACAGAGACAGAAAAGGAGAGAAGAGAAAGAGAGAGAATGAGACAGAGAATAAGAGAGAAATTGAGAAACATTCTATTTGTGCAAAATACTCTCTACATAGGAACTGGGAAACATGGAGGAAAAACAAAGGATGTTCCCTGGGTCATTGGAAACTGTTGTTGGTGGTGATGATTCTTCATTTTCAAAGAAGACCAGATATCACTCCCTCCCTTTCTCCATCCCTTTCCAGCAGCATATCCAATGAAAATTCTTAATAAGTTATGATCTATTTCATTAGATCACATGTGAGCTCTTATTATTTAAATTATTTATTAACTGGAAATTAAGAAGATTTACTGAAATTTGATGGATGCCTTATTGAATGAATGATAGGTGGACAAGGTTGACTTTACAAATATACAAAATAGATAGCTTCCTACTTATCCAAAATTAGATTCTTCATTAGCTACAGAGGAAGTAGATTTTGGTTCCATAAAAGGTAAACCATTCCTAGAATTAAATCTGCCAAAAATTAGAATGGCCTGCTTAGGAGGTAGTAAGTTCTCCATCAATAAATGCCTCCAAGAGGAATATGGATGACAATTTCTAGCATCAACGATTTAGATGCATATAAGACCTTAGGAATTATTTAGTCCAATGTCCTTCAGTTTGCACAGGAGGAAATTGAAGACCAGAGAGTTCAAGTGACTTGCCAAAAGGTGACACAGGTAGTAAGTGGTAGGTTCAGGATTTGAACCCAGGTCTTTTGTCACATGCTATTTCTACTATATCATGCTTCCACTTGTTGGAGAAGGGGCAGGATTTGTAAAGGAAATTTAGCTTTAGGGAAAGCTTTGACTGGATGATCTTTGAGGTAACTTTTAATTCTGAGATTACATGATTCTGGCTGACAGCTAGCCAAGGCTAGGTGGACACCCAAATATGGAGCAGTGGGAACCAAGTTCATTGAAGGCATTGGCCAAAGAACACCAAAGATTTATTTCAGTGAATTTTTTTTATTCCTTACAATACCTTGACCAAGGCAACCTGCAGAACCCTCAATTATGATCATGTTTTAACAGTGGCAAAATATTCCTTCATTGAAGCAATCACACTACGCCATAGATCTGACCACTTAGGGTACCCTGAAAGTTTGTATCTACTTGGCTTGAGCCACCACTAAGATCCTTGAAGAACACAATATTCAATATGTGGATAAAACAGCAGCAGGAGCCCCAATCATAAATATCAGTACCAAACAGGGCCCCAGTATTCCCTCTATAAATATACTAATACAAAAGTCCCATTTCAGGAAGAAAGGTAGGAGGAATGAGTCAACAAAAGAAGACACTGAAAATAAAAAGTGATTAGAGAGCCAGGTAAGTTCTAGACACTAACCCAGAAAAAGAAAATAACTCTATAGCATCAACAAATCAGACAAAACACATTTTGTCCACAAAGTCAACTAGAACTCCTAGAATAAAGAAAGCAAAGAATGTACACACACACACACACACACACACACACACACACACACACACACATACATACATACATGAGAGCCCTTGAGGAGAGAAGTAAAATGAAATTAAAGATCTGGAGGAAAGATTTAAAAGAATAAGCAGCTTAGTAAAAGAGGTATAAAACCTCACTCAAGTAATAGGTTCTCTGAAAATTGAAGTAGATCAAACAGAGTTTGACTCCACAAATCAAAAAAATTAACAAAATCAAAAGACTTGAAACAAATAGGAGAAAATGTAAGGTATCTCATTTCTAGAAACAACTGACCTGATACATATGTCAAAAAGGAAAGAAAAATAATCTAAAAATCACTGGATTTCCTAAAAGCCATGGTACTACAGTCTACCCTTATGCTCCTGCTGCCAAAAAAAGACTGAATACTGGATCTGGAAAAATCCTAAATTACAACTGTTCAGATCTGTTAGAACTAGAAGGCAAAATGAACAAAGAAAGAATCCATTGGTTACCTCCCAAATCCAAAACCAAAATAAAAAGTAGCCAAAATTCTGATTATCTGGTGAAAGGGGGAAAATACATTACAAGAGAGAAAGAGTTCAGGTAGTGAGAGGCCACAGTTAGGATCACACAAGATTTCCATAAAGAAGAAGAGAACTTAGAATACAATATTTTAAAAAGGAAAAAGTAAAAAAAAAACAAAACTTGTAACCAAGAATAGATTATCCAGGAAAACTGAGTATAATCTTGTGGAGGGAAACGGACCTTTAATGAAATAGAGAATTTCCACCCATCCCGGATGAAAATACTAGAGCTGAGTAGAATCTTTAAAGTGCAAATGCAGGAGCAAAGAGAAATGTAAGGTAAACATGTTTCTTTAACATCTGTGCTGATGTTTCCACCTGGGCAGAGAGCTACTGTACAAAGAGAGGATTTAAGGAGAAAATAAAGCTTACTATTAGGTTAATATCATCCATGAATGTGAGGCTGGTGAAATCCCATTGCACTATGCTGCTGGCTAGTACTAACAATATTACACAGATTAGTTTAGCATAGCATAGCATGGCACTAACAACATACTATGAGAAATTGATCCAACTATCTTCTGACAAATGGGGAGGAGCTGTAGTGACATGGAGTCTTCCTTTCCATGCAGTTGCTGTGTTTTTCATGGGTGCTAATCTGCTGGGATGTCAGTGGAAATTCTCCTGCTACAAACCTGGATTCTTGTATAATATATTTTGTACCCACGTCAGAGTCAGGGGTGAACTTACTAAAAGGTTAGTCTGACAACATGATTGTTTAGATATAAACAAGGCTATATATTTCTCTCTCTTTTGAAAAAAAATATTGATGCCTTTGGTTTTTACACCATAATTATTTGCTAATTTTGCACCCTGCCCTGACCTCTCTCTTGTAAGAAAATTAAACTGTTCATCAAAACCAATCAACAAAGCTATTCCATCCAATAACACATGCAACAGTCCACAGTATAGTCCCTCATCTCTCTACCAAGAGGAGGAAAATGTTTCATCATGTGTTTTCTGGTTTGGTTTGGTCATTCCTAGGCTGTGGAACTGACAGAGCAGGCTGAGATTCTGTCTTGTGTCTGTAAGGGATGTGCTTGAGTGAGCCTCAGACTTAATGACCTGCTATATAATGTCCAGCCTGAATTTAAGCCTTTCTTCCATTCTGGCCCCGGACCCATTTCTAGCCTTAGCACCATTTGTTCATCAGGTACTAATTGGCTTAAGAGCAAAGGACTGAGATTTTTATATATTTTAGGTGATGTCTTTCTTATTTGAGACCTCAGTTTTCAAAGTATCTGCTTCCAAAATGAGATTTTCAGGAGGAAAAAAAAATGTGTATTACAATAGGGGCCTTGTTCTCCTTTTCTATGAGCTCAGTCTCTTTTTACCCGAACTAAGGTGTTTTTTTCTTTTGTAGGTCAAATAGATGATATTACAGGCCTCCTCTGCTACAAATTAGATGGAAATTGGCCAGATCCCTAGTTAGAGTGGGATGACATCGTTATAATGACAGCTAAAGTGCCATGAAATGAACTGCCTTTTTTGTTGCTGTTCAACTCCTCAGTCTGGTTTCAGAATATAAGGTTTATGGTCCTAACACAGGTTTCCTAGCCTCACCCAGGAACCCTTCCCTTTGCATGATTAAGGGGAAAAAATGCCTAAACTATTCAAACTGCAAATCATTAATATTATTTGCATAAAGAGAGTCTAAAGAGTTTTCTCTCCTCATTAAAAAGGATCTAAATTTCTTTGTTTGGTCCATGACTCTTCCTGCATAGCTACGTGTCCTTGGTTCAAGGTACATAATCTCTCTAAGCTTCAAGATCCCTTTTTAAAAAGAGTGTCCCCTTGTCCTGGGACTATCCACTTCCCAGAGACATCTAGAAGAAATATGGAAGCCATTAGTGTCTCTCACAGGAAAAGCACAGCATAGGTTGTAAAGACGACGAGTATAGCAAATGGAACTATTTTATCCATTCGGTAAGCATGTAGGAAGTGTCTGCTGTCCTCTGCTAGGTCCCAGAGAGACAAAGAAGAAAGTGAAACATTCTTCGCCTTCAAAGAACTTACATTCACTTTAGGAGAAATAGCATTACACCAGCAAGTACATACAAAATGCAAATTTAATACAAAGTAATTTCCTGATGGAAGGCACTAGCAAATAGAAATCAAGGCAGACTTCAAATGGTAAGTGGCATTTGACATAAGCCATAGTGGACTCTAAGGATTCTGGGAGGTAGAGGTGAAGAGGAAGAGGATGAAGGCAGAGAAAGCAAGTTATACAAAGGTATTGAAACATGTAGGGAGGATGACATGTACCAAGAACAGCAAATAAACCAATTTAGCTAGAATTTAGGGTTTATGAAGGAGCCTGGTGTGCAATGTTTCCAAAGGTACAGTGGAGCCTTATCATGAAGGCTTTAAATGTCAGAGGAGCTGAGGTTTTATTCAAGAGGCAAGAGAGACCCATTGAAGCTTCTTGAACAGGGGAATTATGTAGTTGGACTTGCACTTTAGGAATACTAACTTGGCAGCTGTATGGAGGCTGGATTGGGAAGAGGAAAGATTGGAGACTATTAGAATAGTCCACGTTAGAGGTGGTAGTTGTATAAATTGGAAGAAGGAAACATATTTGGAAACTGTTTGGGAATTAATTAATTTAATTTTTGAATTAATTATATTAATTTAATAAGATGAGAGCTGATTGGATATGAAGGGTGAGGGAGAGTGGAAAGAAACTAGGTGACTAAAAAGTAGTGTGTCCTCAACAGATAGAGGGAAATTAGGAAAACAGGAGGATTTGGGGGCAAAAGTCATGAGTTCAATTTTGTGATTGTTGGATTTAAGATAACTACAAAGTATCTAATAGGAAATGTCCAATAGGCAGATAGTTGTGCAGTAATAGAGTTTAGGAGAGAGGCTAGGGCTAGATAAATGGATCTGGGAGTCATCTGAATGGAGATGGTTATTAAATCTATGGAAGTTGATGAGATGACCAAAAGGTAGTGCAGAGAGAAAAGAGAAGTGAGCCTAGGACAGAGATATGGTGAGTAACTCTACAGAGAGCAAGATATATGGCTAGTGACCCAACCAAGGAGGCTGAGACAGAGCCTCAAATAATGGTACAGCCAGCAAAAAGAACTAGCGAATAGTCTGGGTGGAGACTTGAGAGCCTATTTCATTCAAAATCCTTTGACCACAAAGCTTTGTACAGTTTCTGTTTCACCAGGGTCTTTTTTTCCTTACAATACAGCTCGAGGCAGTGGATCTGCCCTGACCATTCAGAGACTCTACAGGGATTGTGTTTCCTTACGTAATTGTTGGGTGTTTGGTTATAGCCAAGCATTAGTTTGTCACCTCCTGAATAGATGACAGGTGGTGGTAGAAGATGACTTGACTACATAATGTAGCAACCTGATCCCTCATCTACTTAGTAGAGTGCCTGGTATGTAGTAGGTACGTAATAGAAACTTGCTGAACCTAATTTAATTTAATGGGCTGGACCTGAAAGCATTTCTCAAGTATTCATATTCCTTGAACATTTCATACATTTGTTAATTTTGAGATTTTCTAATTTTAATGCAGCTTTTTATTCTGACATAGAAAATTTCATAGCCCTCAATGACACAGAGGTCAATAGATTAGTAGCCATAAGCTATGGCATCTCCTTTCTCCTAAGCAGGAAAAGATAATAGTAGATACCACTACAATCATCAAGAATATATGTCATGATTTTGAGGACATTTACTATCCTGGTCACCATCCAGATTATGAACTTAAATCATATAGTGTGTGTGTGTGGGAGAAAGGAGAGAGGAGAGGGGAGAGAGGAGGGAGGAGAGAGAGAGAGAGAAAGAGAGAGAGAGAGAGAGAGAGAGAGAGAGAGAGAGAGAGAGAGAGAGAGAGAGAGATACTTAAAAGTATGGGAAGGAAATAGAATTCTTTTCTTTCCATTTCCATAACTTTTTCCCCTTCCTTGATACCAAATTCCCTCAGGGGGGAAAAGAAAGAGGAAGGAGAAAGGAGGCAGAGAGGACAGGGAGAAAGAAGAGGAGAAGGAGGAGAAAGAGGAAGAGGAGGACAGGTAGTTGCCCTCTGTGGAGATAATGTGAAGAGTGTTTTAAAGTGGCTTTAACTGGCTCAGAGCACTAAACTCAAGCCCTACACCAGGACAAGTGGCATCTTCTTTATTCTCCTGGTTGTACATGTGTGTAATAGAGTTAGGGGAGAAGACTATAGCTTTGGGAGGAACTGGGGATGCAGAAGGTGAAAAAACAGGAAATCTCTTTGCATGTGTAGGACATTATGTAGGCAATGCATATATTGAGAGCTAGAACTTTATTCCTAAGATACCAATAAACTTGTGGAAATTAGCTTCCAGTTGTCAAAATAGTCTAAAACAAAGATACAGTATATCCAAATACATGGTTTCCCTTTAATTTTTGGCCGAAGTCACATTCAGAGCTACAGAAGTACTGTGTCCAAAGTAACGCTCCACCTGCAGTGATGCTCACTTGTTACTTGCAGATGAAAAAGATCCTTTAAGATACGTCCACAAAGACGTTGACTAAGTGGGATATTGGAGCAGATCTAAGAAGATGCAATACAATGTACTTGTACCTGAACCACCAGCTTTATAAATATAAGATTAAGGTGCTATGGAAAGATAGCAATTTATAGGGAAATATCTGGGAACTACAAGTTAAATATGAGTCAATAGTATATTATGGCATCCCCAAGAGCTATGATAATCATTGAGAATCACAGGGTCCAGAACAAGGGAGATTAGCATTCCATTTTACTTTACTCTTGCCAGGCCACATCTAGAGGATTTAATCAGTTCTTCATGGAACATTTAAGGAAGATGTTGACAAACCAGAGAAAGTAGAGGAAACTGTATCCAGAATGGCAAAGGACCTTGACATCATGCCACATATGGATAACTTGAATGTAGAGAAGAAAAAATGTAGGGGGGATGGGTACAATAACTGTCATCAAATATTTGAAGGATTGTCACAGAGGAGCTGAACTAAATTTCCTCAACTTAACCCCAAAGGGACAAATTAGGAGCAATGGATGAAAGTTGGAGAGAGGAAGGTTTCTCAGTGTAAGGAAAATCTACAGGGTTCTCTACAGGTGGAATGAAATGTGTGATGTCCCCTTCACTGGAGATCTTCAAAGGAAAGTTGGCTGACCACTTGTGGAGAATGTTGCAGAGAGGATTCCTATACTTGTAGACATTAAACTAGATGACATTTGATGTCATTTATGTCATTTCAGCTCTGAGATGCTATGAAGTCCCTCTTCTGCCAAAATAGGATGCAAACCTTATTAGACATGAACACTCCTCAAATGGTCTTAGTGGAAATGTGGTATATATTCAAGAAAGCAGGACACATGAATTAAGGAATGAATAGCTTTTAGCATTTCTTCTAAAAATTATTTACTGTGTGCCCATTATACGCAAGGTACCGAGCTATGTTCAAGCCGCCAGAGATAAAAGAATTATAGTCATTGTGATACTGTCTCCCAACTGCACAGTAATCAAGATTGGATCTTTTAAAAATTATTTTTAGAAATTACCTGAAATCTTAATGTGGAAACCAGATGGTTAAAGAATTAGTAGCAATGAAACCCTAGACCTTAAGAAAGAATAGCGGTAAATTTCTCCTAGATCACTGTCATAGTCAGTACTTATACCTCTCTATGAGAAGCAATGTAGTTGTATAAAGCAAGCTGCCTTCAACATCAGGAAAACTAGAGTTTATGTCCTGCTTCTGACACACACTCACCCTTGAAGACTTTAAGTTGCAGAGAAGAGGCCAGTCTACACTAGAGAAGCAGTTTCTCTCTGGGAGTTCAGAAATCAAGTGAGATAAGATCTTTGTGCCTTTATAGGGAGCCAGGAGACAAGGCCTGACTAGTCCATTTTCATGGCATTCTTTTCTTTACCCTATGGTTGGATTGTATGGATGGCATTGAACATCGGATCGTAGATTTAGACCTGGAAGAGATGCTAGACATCATCTAGTTCAGGCCTCTCATTTTACAGATGAGGCAACTGAGGACCAGAGAGGTTAAGGGACTTGCCCAGAGCCATACAGTTGGAAAGTGTTGAAGCAGGACCTCGAACCCAAGTTTCTTGACTCGAAGTCTGATGCTTTTTTTGTTCTGTGCCCTGTTACTTCACGGTAGCATCTACACATTTCAATGAAATTAAAATCGGTGCTATTTCTGTCATTCCCAAGAGTGCCCTTGTCAATCCCATGACACCCCTCAGTCTGTCTACCATTCCAAAGCTCATTGTGTTGGGAAAGAAGCAGAGTGCCTTCATTCTCGCAGGGGCTTGAGAGTGAGCTCACAGCCTTCATTTTGTCAAAATCATGAGAGTCACTCAGCTTGGTTCAGGGAAACCTATACTTCACTGTGCGTGTTTTAGGGAACAAGGGAGAAGGTGACCACAGAAAAGGAGCATACAACTGAATTCCTATCACCTAGGGAAAACTCATCAGTAGCAGCTAGTAACCTACAGAGCAAGATTGGATGTTTGGTGCACTCAATTGGGATTGGGACTGCAACAAAACTTATGTCTTGGGAAAGAAAAAATGTATTTGAGAAAGTGAACCTTAATCACTTCGAAAAGTTCATTGTATTTGAAAAATTATTAATTAATTTCTATTCAGAGAGTGAGTGGCAGTGTGGTGTATTAGATAGAGAGCTTCCAGGAAGACCTGGGCTTAAATCTCGCTTCTGACACAAACTCCCTATGTGACAGTGTTCTAGGCCAGAAGTGTCAAATACAGGCCTGCTGGCAGCATGTGGACCAGACCAAACCAGATTAAAATGCAATTGGGAAATATTTAACAAAATAAGTAACAATACAATAAAACATATAATGTTACACTTTAAAACCAAGTCAGTATGCACCTACATGGATGCTTATGTATGGGTTAGTGGCCCTGGTTTCTTTTTGAGCTTGCCACTACTGCTCTAGAAAACTCTGTAAGACTGTGAATTAGAATAGGTGCCACCTGTGTTGATGGGTCACGTGTATTTCTCCAGGAGTTCCCTATATCAATTAAATCACAGGCCCAGCCTCCAGTCCCTACATAGAGAAGACAGTTGTAGGAAATGAGGGAGATACAAAGGTTGTGTAAGATAGTAATTTCTCTCAGAGCAGAGAGGGGACCTACTACAAAGGAGTGTGCAATGAGTGCCTAAGAAGAGTCTAAGCTCAGGGTAACATAAGGTCTGAGAGAAGAAAGGTCACTGCCAAATCTGTGGATCAGGAAAGACAACATTTAACTTGAACTTTAAGTTATTGGTAGAAATTCAACAAGGAGAAGAAAAAAAAAGACTTTACATACATAAGGAGCAATGTGAGCAAAAGCCCAGAGGAAGGAAATTGCTGAGTATGCTCAGAGAATAACAAGGAAACCATTTTGTTTGGTGAATTTAGTGATGTAAGTGGCACAAGATAAGAATGGTCAGGTAGAATGATGCCCGCTTCTGGTGAGCCTGCAATAACTGACTCAGAGGTTTGAGTCTTAGCTCAGAACGCATGAAAGAGACATTGAGAGTTTATAAGCAGAGGAGCAGCATATAAAGATCTGTGTTTGGTGCCTTTGTAAAGGATGGTTTAGAAATTTCAAAAATTGATTTTATCAAAGATTCCAACATTGTGTCTCCTATCATTCTTGTGGACAAGTCAAAGAGTTGTGGGCTAGGTGTTGGCTTAATTTGAAACTGATTTATTGGCCAGACCCAAAGAGTAGTCTTCAATGATTTGATGAAAAATTGGAAAGAAGTCTCTAGTGGAATACCTTAGGCACCTGTGTTTGGCTCTGTGCTATTAGATATTTTAATCAGTAACTTGAATTAAGGCATAAATTGTATGTTTATCAAGTTTGTAGATGACACAAAGCCTAACGTATTAGATGATGATTCAAAATCCAGAAAGACCTCAACAAGCTAGAATATTCAGCCAAAACTAATAAGATTGGCTAAAAAAAATCAACTTTAAAGAACAAGAGAGTGGAAATGTGACTAGATAACATTTTGACTGAAAAAGAGGTAGAGGTTTTAGCAGACTCTAATCAAATATGAGTCAATAATGAGATTTGGCAGGCAAAAAAAGCTCATTTAATCTTTGACTGGAGAGAGAGAGAGAGGGAGGAAGAGAGAGAGAGAAGGAGAGAGAGAGAGGGAGAGAGAGAGGGAGAACACGATGAACCCAGGGTTAGTGCAATGAGAGTCCCACTATACTCTGCCTTCATTAGACCACATCTAGAGCATGGGGCTCAGTTTGGGTGCCACATTTTAGGAGAAGGACATTCATACTCTGATGAAGATCCTCAAAATCAGGCTATATTAATTGAAAGAACTAGGGATAGGGCTTAGCCTAGAGAAAAGAAAAAAAAACCTAGGGGCAATATGAACATTTTCAGGTATTTGAAGGGCTATCATAGGGAAGAAATGTTAGATTTGTCCTTATTGGTTCCAGAGGGCAGAACTAACAATAATAAATGTCCAGATCCTGCAAAGAAATAAGTTTAGGCTTGTAATCAGGAAAATCATCCTAACAATCAGGGCTCTCCTAAAGGGAAATGGACTGCCTCTAGTGTAGAAGTGGATTGAAAGAGACAATGGCCTGGCAGGGAAAGAGTCCCAGACTTGGAGTCACAGGAGAGATGGGTTTGAATTTTGCCGTTGGCCTTGAACATGTTGCCTGACCTTTCTGCTTCAGATTACTTCTCACCTATCAAAGGGTGGAATAAGAATATGCAGAGTACCTACCTTAAAGGTTATTGTAAAGATCAAATAAGATAAAGAGTGTGATGTGGTTTTTTTTTAATATTAAAGGTCTATATAAATGTAAGCTGTTAGTACAATTACATAGCTTCTTAAGGTCTTTTCATTCCCTGAGATTCTGTGAAGCAAAAATATCTGTTAAGCTATTGTAATAGTATAGGCAGTTGAATGAAGTGAATTTTAAAAAGCATTTGCTATGGGCTAAGAACTAGGAATCCAAGTAGCAAGAATGAGACAGTTCCCGCTCTAAAGGAGCTCACAAAGTAATTTGAGGAGAGAGCACATTAAATAAAATGAACTTCAGGATGATGGAGAGGCCCAAAGTCTTAAGGGTATCTCAGCTAGGCAGATAACAAAATGCTACAGTCCCTTAGGTTCCATTAGCGGGTCTGATGATAGTCATTTGGGTCTGGTGGGCATAGAAGCAGGGTAGATAGGAGGAACTGGATAACCTTACCAGACCTTACCAGGGCAAAAGTCCTAGTGGTCCTCTATCTCAGTGGAAAGAGTATCATTGGAGTCCTATGTTACCTAAGCCACAGGAGTGGTGAAGCAACTTCAGTGTGGCAAAAGGGAAAGGGTGGCCCGGGTGGCAGCAGGTCATTTGGGAGGGATCTTTGATCAGTCTGGTTCCAAATAAGTTTAAGGATCCCAAGACCAGGAAGCTGGAAGTGACCAAAGAGTCTCAAAACTTGAAGACTCTCAAAGAAGACTTTGAAGCTTGATGAGTCCCAAAGGAGATTGAAACTTGAGGAATCCCCCAAAGGCCTCGTAAAGGTTGGAGCTCTCTCACTTCTCACCAACTCCACCCTGTTTTTCTCACAGGACAGAGCATTCATCTCCATCAAGAATGACAGAGTGCCAGACCAATGGGCTTTGGAACAGGGGTTACAGATATACACAATAAATTGCAGATAGTCTCAGAGGAAAAGTATTAACATGAAGGAGGAAAGGCTTCTTGTAGAAGATGGGACTTCATCTGAGACTTGAAGGAAGTCAAGGAAACATGGAGGCTTCTCACTAAGGGATATAATTAATTCAGAAATAACAGATTTTGTTTTGTTTTGTTGCAGGAGAAAGGATGAAGACAGTAATAAACTTAGTTATAGAGCAATTGAGTTTGAGCTGTTGGTGGTACATCCATCCATTCATTTAACAAGCATTCATGAGGCATCCATTATGTGCCAGGAATTTTACTAGGTACTGAGAATATAAAGGCAAAAAGCAAAACAGTCCCTGTCCTCAAGGAGCTTACATTCAAGTGAAGATATCTTAGAAGAAGTTTTCAATGCAGGTGTGGAGCTCGATGAGAAGTGAGGGGTTGAAGATATAAATCTTTAGGCAGGAAAGGTAGAAAAGATAGGAGAGGATGACCAGGAAGCTTTGGGGTGTGTGTTGGCGTGTGTGTGTGTGTGTTTCATTTTCTTTCCCCACACCCATTAGGACTTAGTGCTTCAACTATACTGGGATCAAAAAAGAGAACTGAGCCCTTCTGTGTCTCCATATCCCAGGTGCAAAATGACTAGGTGTAAGAAATACTGGTATCTTTTTTCTTCCATCTTCTTGGAACAAACATGTTTCTAGCTCCCTCATACATGTTATAATCATTTCCTCCCCAACTGGCCATAAATAGTTTCACCTTTCTAACAGTCCTGGCTCTCCTTTTAGAGATCAGAAATGACTTATCAGACAGGAAGCAGATTCTTATTTTCTCTGCCTCCCACAATCCATCAGGAGAGGGTTAAGAAAAGGTCCAGTTATCTCATAGCTGACAAATTCCCTGTACATCATTGAGTTCTGCATTGAGCATCTCTGTGTGCTGTCAGCTGCAGAGAAAGGAGATTACCCTGTCTGTCGGGTAGCTACCTGAATCCCCTGCAAACACTCTCTGGGTAGAAGGCAGATTTCTAATCAACCAGGAAATAAATAGCAGTTGCTAGTTATTTCACTATTTGAATGCCCAGTGCAGTAACGTGAGTGCAAAAACAATCCATCAAACAGTTTAGGATGTAGATTACTGAAATCTAATAGTTAGAAGAGTTGTGCTTCCTTTCCTCCTTCAGGAGTCTGACCAAAGACATGAGCGTCTTTCAGGGCAAAAAGAAGACTGTAGATTGGGTGAGGTCTGTAGAGAAGAAAAAGGAGGTTTCAATGAAGAAAGGGGTGAGAAAATGTTGGGAAGAAGGAGAGAGCAGAGTACCCTGGCATCCAGAATTGTCCTGAAAGCATGAGGAGCTAGAGCCTGGAGAGCTTGGAAGCAATTGGAGCTTGACAATGCTCAGATTTGAAGTCTGACAAAGGATCAGCCTAGTGTGAGTGAAGGGATAGACATTTGCTTTCCAAAAGTGGAATTTAAGTGCAGACCTTAACATCACTCACTTAAGATAACCAGCTGCAAAGTGTTTTAGCTTAGCCTTTCTTTTGGGGCACTTACAGAAAGGCTCCATGTTACTTGACAGCCAAGATGTACTATAGATAAGTTCAGATGAAACAATGAGTCAGCATTTCATATAGATAGAAAGATGTGTGTGAATATATGTACATGTATACACAGACATGTATATATATGTCTATATTATGTATCTATACATGTATATATCTATATACCTCTATCTATAGTTATCTATATGAACATATACTCAAATATGTATAGTGTGATTATAATATATAGAGAATTTCTTCAGGCATTTATAAATCTCTCCTGTTGATCCTCATGAGGGAAGCAAAGTGAGCCTTTTGTGTGCAGTCTGACTCCATAACTGATAAAAAAAAATTAGGCTTTGCCTTCAGCCTCGATTACATACCCTCAGATATAAATGCATGTGGCTGGAATGGGCCAAAGAGAGGAAAGCACTTAATTAGGCCTCTGTGAGTTTATTGTTTCAGAGTCCACATGATACTCACATTTTTCCAGAAAAGCCACAGTGTCATTTATATAATGATATGACTAATCCAGAATTGCACCATACACATGTGGGTTCTTCATGCTCTTTTGAGTAAAGTCAAGCTATTCCAATGTCGCTGTGGTTACTCCTTGGGTAGAACTGCTTTGGGCTACCTCCTAGCACTGGGTTTTCCTCCACTGTTGAATTTCTTTCGTCCCATATTGCAAAATATGATTTATTATAGATATGTTGTTAAGCTAACTGATAGAGAGTTACATTTTACTGCACTGTTAACCCAATCACAGTGGATCTATTTTTCCATACTTCTTTCTTTTCCAGTAAACAAAGATGTAAGGAACCACTAGACTGGTGACCAAAAAAATTTTAAATGCATGTTAAATGCCAAGGACTTCATGTCTGATATATGTTCCATGCATCTAATTTTCCTCCCAGTTGCCCATTTAAATTCCTTGCATGTTTTAAAATCTTATTTCTTCCTTTCCTGTCTCCCTGAATTTTACTCCTGCCTAATTTATAAGAAAAATGTGCTTTGAACTTTTAACTAGGATGTTGGAGAATAAACCACCTTTCATTCTTGATAAGCTGACATCCTTTTCGTTTTCTTTAAACCCTGAATTGCTGATATATATTTCTTTCGGTCTTAATGAAACAACGAGATATATAAAAAAAAGTTCTTTCAAGTGCATGGTATAAAAGGCAGTAGGAGGTGAAAGGCAGAGAACACTAATGGAAGAGGGAAAGATGGTTCTTCGGTTTTATTGGAATTTTGGGTTGGGGGAATGAAATGATTTGGTGGAAAATCTGTCAGTAAGCCCTGGTAGTGTACTTAGCTGCGGCTTGTTGGTTTTATACACATTTCCAGGAATAAGAGGGAATAGGGAGTAAGCAGCAAACATATTCAGTTTGAAATTAAATCCTGCAGGAGAGCAGTCTTTGTATTCTCCTTTATTTCTCTGGTGAGACCACACCTTAGGGGCTGCCATTATCTCCGATCTGCCCCTTGTTAGAGAAAAACCAGCTGAAGATGGGGCAGGGGTGGTGGAAGTGATACCGCATGTAATGGGAAGAGCGTTGTTTAGTTCTGGTTCCCGTGCTAACTAGCTGGGTGATGTTGGGCAATTCCTCAAATCTCTTTGGGCCTCAGTTTCTTTATCTATAAAATGAAGGGTTGGTCTAGATTATCTCTAAAGCCCCTTCTGGCCCGGGTATGTTAGGAGTCTATGAACAATTAAAAGAGTGAGTATCATAGTTACGAAAGATTGTAAAGACCACTAACAACACAGCTAATCCAAGAAGAAATGAAAAGAGAAAATGAGGGTTTTCATCTTCAGCCAAGGAAATGAGCTCTGTGCCAGAGGCTCAGGGCAGAGGGGAAAATCAAGCATCCCAGTGCCTTGCACACAGTAGGCATTTCTTTTTTTTAATTGGAAATACTATAGATAGGGCATAAATATGAAATAAGCTAAGAGTACTCTGTTGTTGAGACTCAGTACCACCTACTAGCAGACTGATAAGTGAAAAGGGTTCCATGAAAATGTGTTTGCTGGTAAAAGTATACTTCATAAACTCTTCCAAGAGGCTGCAGGTATATTTTTTAAAAGGAAATAAAACAGAATGTGAATTAGAAGCAGTCTGGCAGAGTATTGGACTTAGAGGTGGTGAGAGTTAAGTTCAAATTCCCAATTAACCATGGACTAGCTGCATTGACCTGGGAAGGTCCCATACCCTCTGCAGTTCAGATTCTCATCTTTATAAGATCATCTCCTTTCATAGGGTTGTTGTAGGTCAGTCAGTCAACTAACATTTGCTAGTTGACCAACTGTTGTGGAGATCCAATGAGATCACATATGTAAAACCCTTTGCAAACCTTAGATGGCTACATAAAAGAAGGCTGTGTTTTTATTATTGGTATCAGTCTTAAACCCTCAACATGCCTATGTCCAAAATGGAACTCATTATCTTTCCCCCTAAACCTTCTCCGCTCCCCTCACCCTCCCTATACTGTAAAGTGAAGCACCATCTACCCAGTCCCCCAGGCTTGAAACCTAGGAGTTATCCTCAACTCACTTCATCCCTATCTCTCACCTCCTACCCTGAGTCCAATGTCTCGCCAATGCCTGTTGATTTCACTGTTGCAGCTACTCTTGAACATGCCTCCTTTTTCATCTCACTCCTGGACTATTACAATAACCTGCTATCGGGTCTGCCTGCCTCAGGTCTATCCCCACCCCAGTCTATCCTCCACTAAAGTGATTTTCCTCAAGCCCAGGTCTGACCACATCAGGGTGAGGATCCTTTTCAATAAACTCCAGTGGTTCCCTTTTGCCTCCAGGATTAAATACAAATCTTCTGTTTGGCATCCAAAGCCCTTCATACCCTGGTCCCCTCCTACCTTTACATTCTTCTTTCACCTTCTACAAATTCTTTGATCCAGTGATATTGGCCTCCTTGCTGCTCCACAAACAAGACACCCCATTTTCTCCACTCAGAGCCATTTTCTCTAGCTGTCCCCCATGCCTGGAATGTTGTCTCTCCTCAATTTCTCCTACTAGTTTTCCTGACTTCCTTTAACAATTTAAATCCCATCTTCTGTAGGAAGCCTTTCCCAACCCCTTATTTCCTCTCTTAATTATTTCCTATTTCCTTTTCTCTCTTTACTATTTACTATTCATCTTGTATACAGCTTGTTTGTACATATGTGTTTGCTTGGTATCTCCCCCATTTGGTTATCTGCTCCTTGAGGGCAGGGATTGTCTTTTGCCTCTTTTTGAATCTCCAGCACTTAGCCCAGTTTCCAGCACGTAGTAGGTACTTAACAAGTATTTATTGACTGAATGATATTTATCTTATCATAAAGACATTCCCAACCATGATGTAACTTAAGAAACAGTTAAATGAGATAAAGGATGATAATAGTTCTAACTGGTCTCCGAAGTAGAATACACCAAGAAGCCCACTTCCTGAAGTGTCATATTTAACATAAAGGCTCCCTTTTATACCCAGTAAAGAATTATTCACTATTCTAGGGCCTCCTTTCTAGGGATTTTTCCCTAGACATTAATTTTATTTTAAAATTTAAATTTATTTTTTTAATTTTAAATACACTAATAGTAGAGCAACATCTATTGTTCTTGCCCAAGTGTGTCCCCAAGAGGTATTATAGGCTGTCATCATGTTTCCTTTGAAAAAAAAAATGATAGCGATGATGATGTCCATTTTCTTGTTGTTTTTTAACTGCCTAAAAGAAAAACCAGTCTGTCAATCAGTCTGATTTTTTTTTTTACTGGATATGAATTCATTGATGTAGGAAAGTACTGGTTGGGGAACTCCCTTGGCCAATGTGAACATGTACCTAATATGCAAAGAATTACTTTGAGCCTTGAAACTTTATATCACTTGCCCAAGGTCATGTATCCAGTAGGTGGCAGGGACAATACTTGAACCCTCATTGTCCTGACTCATAGGCCAGCTCTTTATCCATGGACATAATGTCACACTGACTCTATATGTAATGCCAATGAACACTCAAAAAAAGTTGTGTTTTGTTTTGCTTTGTTTTCCCTACTGTGCAGACCTTGGTTAATCTAATCCAATCCAACAGTTGTTTTTAATCTTACTCAACACAAAGTGCTATGATAGGCACTAGATATACATAGTCAATCAATGCATATTTATTAAGTATCTGTTATGGACCAGGATCAGCTAGATGGTGAAGTGGATTGAGTGCTGGACCTGAAGTTAGGAAGACTCATCTTCATGAGTTCAAATCTGGCCTAAGACAGCTCTGGGACCCTGGACAAGTCTCTCAATCCTGTTTGCCTCAGTTTCCTCATCTGTAAAATGAGCTGGAGAAGGGAATGGGAAACTCCTATATCTTTGCCAAGAAAATCCCAAATGGGGTCACAAAGAGTTGGACATGACAGAAAAACGACTGAACAGCAATATTATGTACCAAGCATTTTGTGAAGCTCTGGGGATACAAAAATTATGCAAACCCTTCTCTCAGGGAGCTTAAATGGTGGAGAGGGGGCAGTGATAAGTTTCAGTTTAGAAGACAATGAAAATATTCAACTCAGTCAAGTTTAAGATTTTGGAATGTTTGTGGGAGCCCCAACGGGTAAATGGTTACCATTCCATTTGATTTCCCTCACTCTTTACCAAAGGAGGGTTTTCTGCACACTCAGTGGGCTCTTGTTGTGGGACCGCCCACTGAGCTTCCTTGGACTGGCCTTCTTGCTGGTTATTAAGTAGCCACTTTCCTTCACATGAATATCCCTTAAATTGTATTTACTAATAAGGAAGTAAGGCATCAAGTCCATCTAATTGACATTTTGCACATCTTTGTGTGTGTATGTGTTTCCTTTTCACCATCTTGCATCATAACATTTGTTTTTATGCAGGCTGAAAATGTGCTTTTTGCCTATGTTCTGTCACCCACAGATTTCTCAGCGCAGTGGGGGCAGAAATGGGGATTTGTATTCTGTTTTCATGTGGAGCTTAGTGTTTAAAAAAATATGTGCTGCTGCTTGCATAGGGAGAGCATGCCATCTTCCCCAAATGGATTAATGAATACCTCTCATGATATGTTCCTGCAAACTAAATATACCAGCTGAATAAATCACTACACTTCTTTCCCAGGAATGGAGAAAACAATGTTCAATAAGTGATGGTATTTATTTGATTCGGTTGTTGCCACTCCACGTAGGGGAAACAGCAAAGTCTAATCTCTAATGAAGCCAAGCGGAATCAATTATGTTCGTCAGTATTAGTTCATTTTCTAGTTCTGAGTTACTCATACCTGCATAGAATAATCAGATTAGATGGG
This sequence comes from Trichosurus vulpecula, assembly GCF_011100635.1. Classification (NCBI taxonomy): domain Eukaryota; kingdom Metazoa; phylum Chordata; class Mammalia; order Diprotodontia; family Phalangeridae; genus Trichosurus; species Trichosurus vulpecula. The sequence goes on from NC_050577.1 coordinate 85,638,681, forward strand.
TGTAATGCATTAAAACAGACTGAAGATGCTGCTGGGAAGGGCAAGCTATAGAATGGATATTCATATTTTTAAAGTGAAAAAGTATCTTTAATAAAACATTGATTAAAATGAAAACATATGAAATAAGAAATGTATTTCCTTTGTTCTCTCCCCTCCCCCCCCAAAAAAAAGGAAAAAAGAGATTTTTTTCCCTTAGGGTTATTCACAGAGAACATTTGCCACTGCAGATAAAGTATTCAAATCCAGAATGTTTGCAGGCATGTTTTGAAGATGTGTTCATTAATCAGAGACAAGACTGAATTGAGACATCTCTACTCATGCCCTTACCATACCATGGCTAACCCTCAAAGGCCTCCTCAACATGGCTTCTCTCTATCCATTTATTGTATAACTAATACTTCTGCTAATAACAATAACTCATTTCTACAGCATTTGAATGTTTGCAAAGTATTTTCCTCCCAATAACCTTTCGTAAGTAATTAGTATATATATATCTATATATAGATGTATATAGATATATATAGATATAATTAGTGGATATTAGCTCCACTTTGCAGATGAGAAAACTAGGTTGCAAAGGCTGTGGCTTGCTTTATCTCACACACTAGGTAAATATTGGAATTCCAGGCCAAGTCCCCTGAATCATTTCCACTATACTGTCCTACCTCTCCAGTGCTCAGTGCTTATTACTCATACTGTTACCCTGATTCAGTGTACCATCTACCTTTACCTCCATCTATTTCAATCCCACTCATTTTTGAAGGTCCAACTTAAGACTCACCTACTGTAGTCCACCTTGATCTTCTCTTTCTCTGAACTCATGTGGTACTGACTGTCAGGACCCCATGGAAAGCAGCAGCAATCAGGGGCCATATGGAAGTGGAGGTAGCACCAGCTGCAGCTGTCCTTCTGTTGAAGGCCCAGCTCAAATGCTGCCTCTGCCCTGTAGCAAACCATTCCTGTTCTGATCCATGTAGGCAGACAAGAGCCATACCCCTTAGGAACTCATAGGTATAAGGGATAGGGATTAGACCCACAATAGCATTGGTAAAGAAAGGTCAGCACCATCTCTGCAACTTATCATCTGATAGAGTTGCCTAGAGTACCAGGAAGTTAGGGGATTTGCACAAGATCAAACAGCCAGTAGGCATCAGAGGTGGGACTTGGATTCAAATCTTCCTGGATCTGAGGCCAATTCTCTCTATGCACCTCACATTGCCACCTCTTTTAAATTTATATTCTACTTCATTACTGCTCTTACTCATTTTCATTCTCTCTGTGTGTATATATATATATATATATATACACATACACACATATGTATGTACATATATATATGTGTGTATATATAAATATATATGCACACACAAAAATATTTTTGATGTCCCAAAAGTTCTAGTGTAGTTTTAAGCTTTAATTGCTCAAAACTGTACTAAGACTTTTGGGACACTGTGTATATGTAGGTTTGGATGTGTATTTGTATGGATATATACACACATATATGCACATTTATGATGTGTGTGTGGATATAGATATTTCTTTGTAACCCCCTCAGCACTTAGCACACACTAGGTACTCAATAAATATGAATTGAATTAAAGATTATCTGTTTCTCTGGCCCTTCCCAAATATGGAACTTTTCAAATGTGTGAGTTATTTTGTGCCGGTCAGGGAAACATGAAATGCTTACTTGCAGAGGAATTCAAGAGCACCCCTTAGGCTTTCTCATCTTGCAGCAACCTCTATAATCACATATACAATGTACAACTGGATTCTCTGAGGTAACGATTCCAAAGCCCTTTAGAGGTTTTCCAACTTATCATTGGGCAGTTCCATTTACACTTTTTGCGTAAAGTATTAGAGTCTTCAAACACTGTTAGTTTTTTTTCCTCCTGGCAATGGCATACTCACTGATAAGAGCTAGCTTTGGTATGTCCCCCAACATGGCTGATTTGGGGCCAAAAAAGAGTTCCTCAGAATATGATAAAGTACTATATAACGATATTTTCATTCTTCTCTTTAGAAGCAAATGCATATCAGACTGTTGATGTTGCTGGCAATACTGTCTTGATTCCAGAATAGCATTCCAAATGTGCCTCAAATCATTCATATCTCCCTTTTCTGGATCTTCTTTGTATTCAATACTACAAACCTCTGAGACAGGAAGAGAAGAAAGAGCAGAGAAAAGCTGCCTCATTCAGGGATTAGATGGATGACTTTGATGTAGGTAGCTCAGTGGTACAGGGAAGAGGTATGAATTCCAGTCCTGCCTCAGGTACTTCCTAGCTGTGTGATCTCAGCCAAATCCCTTCACTTCTCCAGCCTCAATTTTCTGATCTGTACATTGCAGGGGTTGATTTGCTAGCCTCCAGGGTTCCTTCCAACTTTAAATCTGTTTTCTGTACTTTCACCAATCCCTCCTTCTAGCCAAGCATGAACTCTAACCAGAATAGGCCAAAATTCTTATTTATCACATGCCAGAAAAAATGCTTATAGAAATCTTGGCACGAGACCCAATTAAGTCAGATTCAGGGGCATTTAAAGATAAAACTAAAACGGGAAAAATGAAAATTTGTAAAGTTCTGTCAAGATTTCTACAACAGATCCTTTTTTCTATCAGTGACAGTGGAGCTATGACATATGGATTCCAACCAAGCAGTCAACAAGCATTTATTAAATAGCTATTATAGTGCTGGTGAATCAAAAACACATATGAACAATCCCTGCCCTCAAGGGGCTTACATTCTAGCAGGGTAGATGTCATCATATGGTACCTTCTTACATGCCAGGGAACTCTTCTTGCCTTCCAACCAAAGTATATAATCCCTGACATGCTGTGTGATGGCACAAAAAATAGAGGGGAAGAGTAGCTGGACGAGGCCAAACTCCAAGCTGGAAGTAATAATTCTGAAGCTGGTCAATTCTTAAGTTATCTGACAAAGAGGAAGATACCAAATGGCTGGAAGAAAAATCTCAGATGTTATCCCTGCCACACACATACACACACAGCACAAAAAATTAATCAAGGAGATATAAATAAATACTGACTGGTATGCCTACTTTCTCATCTCAACAAAATCTTTATGAGAGTACTTTGCATGTATTGGAGACACCCTTGATAAAAAAAAATATGAGTAGAAGCAGGCAAGCTTTCACAAATGATATTCTATGGCAGACTACAGTTTACAATCGCACAATTGATTGAAAAGTGCAGAGAATACAAAATCTCACTGAGTTTTTTGTTTGTTATTCATAAAAAGCATTTGATTCAGGCAAGCAAAATGCTTTTCTTAAATGGTCTGCTCCAACAGGGTGCCTCCCATGAATACGTCACAATCCTATGAGATTGACTGAAAAAAGCAATAATAAAAATAACCTGGTTCAATAATATTCTGACTATTAATGTCAAGTAAGGTATATAATAGGGAATTGTTCCCTCGGTAAGGGTGTTTTTCATTGTTATGGGAGATATCCAACATAGTCCAAGTAGAAGTGGTCGTCTGGTGAGGTATAGATACCGTATGCACGTGACATCATATTGATTACATCAAGCTCCAGACATTGCAAAACTTTGAAAATGAGATCCATAATCAGTCAAAAGTTTTCAGTCTAATTAACCATTAAAAAAACAAGTAAATGTAGAAAGTCTCCTATTCAGACTGTGGTATGCAGTTGTGTGGTCAATCTAGAAAGCTGGTCTGTTAGTACATCAATTTTGAGTGTGTATATCTTTGTGAAAATACTGCAGATAGACAGTAGATTGGGATCCAAATTAAAAAAAAAGATTTGACTGGATTGAGTTTGAGAAATTATTATATTTTTATGACTCCAAACTCCTCCCTGGAATAAAACTTCATCTCTGCAATACCAATGTATTGATGATGCTATGTGATCATGAAACATGGACCATCATAGTCTCTGCAGAATCAAAACTACAGGTTGGCCAAAGAGCAATGAGAGACACTTGGTAAATGTGAGTAGTCTGTACTATATTGCTATAGAAGGAATACATAGGAAAATGACATAACAGGTGTTATCAAAGAAATATATAACCAAAATAGTAGGTAGACCTCTCATGTAGTAAGAAGAAGGACAGTCTGTGTGCTCCATTGTTAACTATGCAATGTCAAGGGGGGACCTCTTGGGAGAGATGATTCCCAAGAGGACATAGGCAAGAGTTAGAAGGTATAGATGGGATATATTCTGCACCATTTCCCGGGATATCCACTTTGATGAGATCCCAGATCCATTGAAGAGGCAGGATGGTACAACAGAGTGCAAACTGGATATAGAGTAAGGAAGAAATCTGGCTTCATGCAGGGCTCTTAATCTCTCTTAGCCCCAATATCCTTATCTGTAAAATGAAGGGGTTCAATCTGATGACCTCAAATGTCCCTTGAAATTCGAAATCTGTGATCCTATGGGCTTAAGTCTCATTTCCTCATTACTTAATAATAGCTAAGATTTATATAGTGCTTACTATGTGCCAGGCATTGTGGTGAGTGTTTTACAAATATTATTTTATTCACAACAACCCTGGGAGGGAGGTGGTAATATTATTTCCATTTTATCATTGAAGAAGCTGAGACCAATAGGTTAAGTGACTTGCCCAAAGTCACAGAGCTAATAAATATTTGAGCCAGATTTGAACTCAGGTTTTCCTGGCTCCAGATCAAACTTTCTATCCATTGCACCAACTAGCTGCCTGGCCACCACAGCTTCCAGTCACTTTTCTCTTCTCTGAGTTGCTATAACCCTTACTCTCTGTCACTCATTGGCGTTTATCATATACCGCCTTGGGTTGTACATTATCTCTTCTTGTCGCTGTGTCTTATTTCTCCAACCGACAGCAAGCTCTTTGAGAGCAGGGACTATATTTTTACATTTCTTTGGTATTACCCTTCCACTCCCTATCACCCAGCTCAGTGCTCTCCATATACCATACACTTAACAAATCTTTATTGATTGACTATTTCAGAAATCCTAGTTTATGGCTCACTTGTATGGGTGGCAGTGCAGGATATAATTGGGTACTAAATACTCTGGTTTCCATTCTTGTTTGAGCCCCACAACAGCCCATGGTAAACTAGTCATTCCAGCAAAGTATATGAGCCATTAATGAATAAGAAGATAATTCACTTGGAGCTTACCAAATCAGCAGTTAGGAGAGTCCATTGGAAAAAAAAAGCCATAAATCCTTTCATCAATACTTGCAAAAACAAGATAACCTAGCGACTGATGTTTCATCACTTGGGTCTAAGAGGATTTGCCTTCCCTGTAAGAAGGATATTTATGTAATTTAGATGGAAAATTGATGGAACTTGACAATTCAGGCTGATTTATGTGAAAGCTTTATTTCACCCGCCTGGAATGTATTTATTTATTTGCTTCTTTGTCACACTGGACATTTTTTCAGCCAAGCAAGGTGGGAATGCATGCATCTGGCAGTTCATCCAAATCAGCCTATTATTCTGAGGCCTGCCTGCCTGGGCTATTGTTGTGATTAGACACTGTAGCAGCTCTTCAGAGGTGCAAGGTGGCTTGCAATCAGTTAGATTTGTTAGGCTTCATGAGACGGTTAGGTGAGGGACCTGAGGATTTTTCAGGAGAGGGAACCAAGGTACGGAGAGTTAAAATGATTTGTTCAAGGTCACACAGGAAGCCATTGGGAAAGATGGCTATACCATGCTCAGCTTTCTGTGGCTCCCCCCTCCTCTCACCAATGTCATTTCCTTCTCTATTGTCCTTTATATATGACAGAGCCTGGAAGGGCTTCCTGGGTGACTTACCACAGAAGGATGATCATCATAGATGTTAACCAGGTCCCCATGTCCTGCCCTATTAAGCTGATTAAAATCCCAGAAGGGAGCATTCCACCATGGAGGAGAGGTGCTGCCAGGCAGACACACCAGTGCTAGTCTTCTTCATGTCTACCAGATGTCTCTGAGTGTTGGCACTAAGTCTGCAGTTGGTATGCTTTACTGAATCAGATTCATGCATAGGCAAAAGAGGATGCCACCGATATAAAGCACATTGAGCCCCCGCCTCACATATGGTCTCCCTAATTGACCTGCCAATCCCCATATTACACTGGATCATCCCAGCCCTGGTTACTCTGATCCTACTCCCAAACTAGATGAAGTCATGAAACAAGGCAAACTGGATCTATAACAAATGCGTTCTCTTTGCCAGTCCATCGAGCACTCATTGCTGAGTAGCAATCTCTTGGTGCCCCTCTTATTATTACACTCTTCTGTTCAGCCTCTACTCAGGTAAGGGCCTCATCTACTTTCCCAAGAAGATAGATGCTGTCCATCAGAGTTCCCTCATCTCACATCCTCTACAATTCAAAGTTTTTCTGTTTACAAGGCAACACTTTCTTTCCTTCGCTCCTTCTCTCCAGGCTCCAAAGATGAGTAGCCTTTTCCTTACCAAGGCTACTTCTTCTTCTCAGGTTACTATGCTATCCCTCTCATCCTTGGGGGTCCTACTCCATCAATCATTCTTTTTTTCTGTTTCATGTTCAATCTCTTCCTCTCCTGGATCATTTCCCTCTATCACAGATATGCTAAGATGCCTCTTGTTCTTTTAAAAAAAAAAGGTTGAAAATTTCCATGATCCTTTCCAGCACCTCAAGCAACTGTCCTGTATTCCTTTTGCCCTTTGCCACCATCTTCTAAGTCTCCCCTTACCACTTCTACTTCCTTACTACCCACCTACTCCTCAATTTCAGTCCCCTACATCCTCCCCTTCCATCTCCAACATCCAACTAGAACATATCCTTACAACCTCACCTACAATTGCTGGAACCAATGGTTTTTCCCTAGTTCTCATATCCCTACAAACTTCCCAGCTCCTGGCAATTTGATTTCCAGCCCTTCCACTCAAATTAAACTGTGATTTCAAAAATTATCAGCAAAGTCTTGACCACTCTACTCAATGGGCCTTTCTTTGACCTTTCTCCAGCACTTGACCCTATGGACCAACCTTTCCTTCTTGGTATTCACTCCTTTCTCAGCTTCTGTGATGCTGTTTTCTCCTATCAGACTTACCCCTCCTTTAAGGAATTCTTCATTGGTTCATTTTTTTCTACTTACCATAAATGGGTGCATCTGTCTTGGGCCTTGTTCTCTTCTTTCTCTACATTCTGAGAGAGAGAGAGAGAGAGACAGAGACAGAGACAGAGAGAGAGACAGAGAGACAGAGAAAGAGACAGAGAGAGAGAGAAAGAGAGAGAGAGAAAGAGACAGAGAGGGAGGGAGATGGAGATGTTAGAGACACACATCATAGATATGTATATATATATATATATATATACACACATGCATATACCTACATATTAGAGGATTCTGTAATTATGTATGTATATTATATAATTAGCCTATTTACTTCTGAACTCCAAGTCATTCACTTCTTCCTACCAGGTGGATATTTTTTTATCCTCTTAGCACCTCAAGCTGCTCAAGACGCTCACAAACTATTTATCAACCCCCCTCCAAAAAAATCAACTTTACTACTCTGCCTAGTGTCTCTATTTCTATTGTTGCCACTATCAAAATTTATTGCCTACCTCTTGTTGTCATTAAAACACAGGCAGGAGAAATGGAGGTCTTACCTTGTACCTTGGAACTTTTTTGACAGTAGACTTTCAAGAACTCTTTAGTTGACTATTTAGTGATAAGGCACAGACATTCTGTTGTCATTGCTATACCTAGCTAGGTGAAAGAGTTGTGTGACCTCCCCTATCCAAATAGTATCAGATTGAGCAGGATCTACAGACCAACCATATGATTAAATTATAATTTGAAATGATCCCTTGTATTCTTTCATTTCCCCATCTGTAGAGTTTTGTATTCACCTTGGATGGTTGTGATTTGGTGGTCTATGTGCGATGAATTGGTTCCTTGGGGATGGAAGTAAATATCCCTGCTTGCCTCAAGGGAACAGCTGAAGGTGAGAAGCAAATAAAGCCAGAATTGATGAAAATAGATGGGAGCTCCTATGGTCTGGGTGTAAGATCCAGGAGAACTCCCACTGCCTGGAGATAATAAGAAGCTAGCAGGGCAAGCTATTTGGCACCTTTTCCAAGCAAATAAGAACTTGATTGTAAGACTAGATGAAACCAAATTACGCACATCTTGGGTTCATGCAGGCCTTTATTTTTAAGTATTAATAGAAGGACCAGTTCCCTGAGATTCAAAGCTGGGGGCCCTTTTCAGGGACACTCTTTAATCTTAGATGATGGGTTGAGACAGAACACACTTTGTTCTGTGGATATCTTTTTCTTCTTTCTTCTTCCTCTTTCTTGGCTGGCCTAAATGGCAGCATCAATTTATTAACCACTTTCACCCCTAAAATGCCCTTGTCTCCATAATTAACCGGCTATCAGTGTAGTTGAAAAGATTTTTATTCTCTTCTCTATATGTGCCCTCTGCCATCAAAGTAACCTACCTGAGCGCTATCAGTTTTAGGCTAGAAATATTGTAAAGGCAGCTTGATGCGTGTCTGTTTAATTTATCCTGTACTACACAATAGAGTGTTATGACCAAAGGAGGAATAGAAGGAAATGTGAGATGAGGTGGAGACTAATTTTTAGAGAATTGTACCAGAACTTATACATCCAAATGGGTGCTGGCCTTGGAGAATGTGAAATTCACACCAAAGTTTTTATCCCTTCATGTACTCTTCTTTCCAGTCAAGGTGGCTTATTAATTGTTCTCCATATGCGATCTCTCAAGAACTCCATGCCTATGTACAAGCTGTCCCATATGTTGGGACTGCACTCCCATCTCACCTCTACTTCTTAGAAGCCCTACCATCCTTCAAAGCACACCTGCTCTGTAAAGAAACTGCCACCTGCTACCTATCAGGTTTCTTCCTGATTTCTTCAAGAATTAGATCTCTCTCCATCTCTCCCTCTTTTCTTTGGCTCTCTCTCTCTCTCTCTCTCTCTCTCTCTCTCTCTCTCTCTCTCTCTCTCTCTCTCTCTCTCTCTCTCTCTTTCTCTCTCTCTCTCTCTTCTCTGTGTCTCTCAACTATTTTTCTATGCTTTGTATTTACTTACCTTACCTGAATATGTGCACCCCCCAGCTCCTTGGGGGCAGGGACTGTTTGTTTTTGTCTTTGTAATGCTAGCACCTAGTATAGTATCTTTCACATAGCAGATGCTTAGTAAATACTTACTAAACTGAACTTTTAAATCTTACCTCAAGAGAACACCTGATGCTTTTGCTATTGCTCAGAGCATTTTAGAAACCTCTTCTCATCAATTACCTTTTAAGTCTGCAATACAACATCCTTTTTGTGGGAACAAACATTTGTTCTATGAGGGTACATTTGATTTCTGGGAGTAGTCAAAAGTCACTTGGAGTCACAGACCATGAGTGAGCAAGTTGGCCACATTGTGTCCAATTGATGAGTCTATGAATATAAATATAATGATAATATAGTAGTTGATGTGTCTCCTCTTTGAATTTTGCAAAGTACTTTATATACAGGATGTCCCAAAAAGTCTTAGTGCAATTTTAAGCTATTGCTTTAAATAGCTATTAAGTAACTATTTAAGCTTACAAGTTCTAATAGTTTAAATCTTCATTAAGATTTTTGGGATACCCTGTATATCATTTCATTTCATTTATCCCCATCTTGCAGAAGGTTGAAAGAAGCTCAGTAATTTACCCAGGATTATATAGGCAGAATTTAAACAGCCAAATGAGTGGTAGCTTTGGGAAAATGGTAATTTACCCCAAAGTTGTTATCTCTTCATGCCCTCTCCTTTCCAGTCAAAGTGGCAGTTTATGAACTATTTTCCTGACTCCATACCCAACACGTTACCCGTTTTCCAAGTACCTTGGCTCAGAAAATAGCACTAGTTCCAAAGGAGAGTCTCCAAAAATGTTCTTTTGTAGAATAGCAGCATCATTGAAATAAGTGCATAGTTTCCCAGGGGGACTACTTTGAAATCCTCATTGAGACATCGTGCTGTGTTTCTTCATCTGTAAAATGAAAGTAGTGATGATCTGTGAGGTGCCTTTTTGCTCCAAAGCCCTACGCTTTCTAAAATATATATATTTTAAGAAAAATCCCATTACTTTATAATCACATTTCATACAAGTTCTGAAAATACACCAGGCCTCTTTTACTGTGGAACACTACATATGAGAATGTATGATAATGTGCCTTATCTCACCAATGAGGAGGTATTTTGTTATTTAAATTTTTGCTTCAAATATTTCAAAGAGGTTTTAGCTGGAAAAGGTTATTGGGAAAGAGAGGTATCATAAGATTCTGCTGATGAAAGTGGCCATATAACCAAGCACATTTATTTTATTTTCTGTCTGGTTGCTTTCAGGAGTCTTTGAGCCGTTTTGCCATAAATAACATGGGAAAAAATAAAATGTATAAAGAGCAAATGTTCTATTTTATGGCTTTCTTGTGTTTTCATATAAACAATGCAGAGATGAAATCTCAACATATAAACAAAGCAGAGAGAGACAGGTAGAGTAAGAGTCTTTTTATACAACTGCCCTCCTTCCCCATGCAGAGGGGGGAGAGAGATCCGATTTTCATATTTATCCAAAAGTAGTGAATCTTCAAAGAATAGGCCAAGATCACAATAGGCTTTTCATATGAAGGAATCTCCCTGCCACTGTTGACTGTATAATTTTCTTCCTTTTCCATTTAGTGCCCTTTAGGCAATAGAAACAGAAAAATATCAAACAGTTAAAGAAACTATTGAAATAGCTCTAATACAAGAATGTGTCAGGAGCCAAAATGAGGAAGAAGTGGCAGCCAAGCAGAGGAATGGGGGAGAAGAAATAACTTTGGATAAGTGGCTGGTTTAGATGGTCCAAGGGTGGTAGTGACCAAGGTCTTACTCAGGTTAATGAAGCCACTATGTAGATTTCAATCTACAGTCTGTAATCATAAAAATGAGCCCTTCACCCTGGTCACCCTTCACCTCATTAAAAGAGATAAATGTTCAAAAGATAGGTTGGGTGAGAGATTGTGGATAGCTTGATGCAAATTCATCCCTGCTCCCAGGGAAAACAGCTTGGATGGAATGACGGCCAAGGATAGGTTGAGGAAATCATCTTTCTCTGGAAGGGTTTGCTAACTTGAGAGGAGTAAAGGAGAAAAGCTAAGGTAGGTGAAGTTATCCTGGCCCAATGAAGAACACTTGGAAGACCAGCATGAACCAAACCAGACTCCCAGCCATTCCTTGAACTTGATATTCCATACTGTTCCCCAGGCCTGAAATGAACTACCTCTTTTAGAATCCTTGGCTTCTATCAAGGCTTAGCTCAGGGCAGGGGTGGGGAACTTGCAGCCTTGTGAGGCCACATGTGGCCCTCTAGGTCATTAAGTGAGGGAATCCAAACTTCACAGAATAAATCCCCTTAATAAAAGGATTTGTTCTGTAAAACTTGGACTCAGTCAAAAGACCATACCCAAGGACCTAGAAGGCCACATGTGGCCTCAAGGCTTAAGGTTCCCCACCCCTGGCTCTCATAGGGTCACAAAGAGTTGGACAGGACTGAAATAACTAAACAATAACAAAAATCCTTTTCTGATCAACGTGTTACTGGTCTCTCCCTCCTCTAATTATATTTAGTATATTTACACATATATATAGATATAGATTGTGTATCAAGGGGTAGGGTACCAATCCCTAGTTATTCCCTCTTTTATTTTTCCTCTGGACCCACTTTACACTCATGCTGACAAGTTGAAGGTTCCCATAAAAGATATCCATACCATTATGACTCAATCTTAGTGTCCTAAGAGTAACCCTAATGGGGAGAATACATTTCTAAAACAACTGTACCTCCTGAGCCCCCAAGAGTGTGCTTCCCATTTAACAAATCACCTCAGATGACACAATTAACTCTTAATCAGAAATGTTTTCTAAACAAAAGACAAAGCAAGAATAATTAAAATACAATATTTCATACTAAACCTCCCATATACTTTCACTCAAATGCATTTGGTGTTCATGTAAGAAAGTGGCCACAGACTTACAGGACCATAGCAAGGGAGTAGTTGTATAGCAAGCTTGTACTTAAAGTAATTCACAACTTGGAATCTCATACCTTGAAGTCCTTTACCCCCTCTAGGAAATGCCTAAATGACAAATCAGTTATTGATGGGGCCATTTCTCTGCTGGCTTCCCATTCTTCTCCTGGGCCTTTCTGCTCTCCTGATGGCTATTTACCTTTTCCAAATCTGCTTCCTCGGCTGGCTTCTGAGGGCTTTTTATCTCTCAGGCATCATGTGGCAATGAAGTCACTGAGTTCTCTTCCCAGATTTAGCCAAAGGTTTCTCTTGAACTCTCAACTCAGATCTTCCTTCAGCCCCAAGCTCAGCTCTGTCAAACTCTCCTTTCTACTCACCTCTTTTCTGAGTCCTAGAGTCAACCCAGCTCCAAAGAGAAGGTGGCCAGTTTTTTTTCTTTTCTTACTCCATAAAGCTCTTCCATCTGCAGGTAGTGTAGTATAAGGTCTTAGGTGTTTTCTCATACAGAATAGGAGCTGTCTCCTGGGTTCAGATCTGAGGATTGTTCTGAGACTCATGTCTAAGATCTGTTATGACTTATTTGGAGGTCTGGTCTCAGGCAACTTTGCTGTTCCAAAAGAGGTTCTCTTATGACCTATGACTCACCTTTATCTCATAGAGAAGCACCGAAATCTACGTTTCTGCCAGCCAAGTCATTATTAGGCAATATGCCTTTATCCTGTAGTCATCGAACAGTTCTAAGCATCAAGGTTATCCACTGGTCAAGCTCAAAGTCTTCATATTACTCATTCATGAAATAGATGTGATGAAGCAATATATTTTTGATAAATTTACTGAGATTGTCATTTTTTTCTGTGGCCTGCTTTATCAATGTTTCTCTCACAACTGTCCTTGTTTCTGCGTATTTCTATTATTACCATAGTCTAAATCAGAAAGGAGTACTATGTTACATATTATTTCCCACCATCACCACTACCAAGTAGAATGTGAGCCTTTTTTGAGGAATTTCATGTTTACTTCAAACTGATTATTTATTTGTTTATTTCGTCCTCTATATCATTAGTCTTAGCTCCATGCTTTGCACATAGTAAACACATGCTAATAAATGTTTATTGAACTGAACTGAATCTTGTACCTGGTCAGCAGGACAATGACAAGTTATTAATTTAAACATTAGCATCTGGGCTCCTTGAGAGCAGGAACTGCTTTTGTCTTTCTTTGAATCCCTACTACTTAACATAGTGCTTGGCACATAGTAAGTATTTAATAAAGGTTTGATGACTGAGTTAAACAGAGATGTTCTCTTCAGTTTTATCGTTTATGAAAAGCACCCTCTCCTCCCCTAGCCATCTCACTGCAATCTACAATTGGTAGTTAGCAGGAATGCTTCTAAGTTTTTGGGAAAAGGGACTTTTTAAATGCAAGTCATTCTTAGCATCAGAAACTGTTTCAGGACAGTGGCGTAAGCAAAACAAAGCCCAGGGAAATGGAAGCCACCTAGCCAGAGAATAAACCACACCACCCAAGAGCCTGAATAGAAACCAAGCAGTATTACACAAAGTTCACACACAACCTTCCTGTAAAGACTGGCTGCATTGCTTTGTTATGGTTTTCTGTGTGGAAAATGATAGATGTCATTGTCACCATGCTAAAACACGGTCCAACACTAAAATATCAGAGTTGTACATAAGGTAATGGACCAAAGGATGTTGTATTGATTTTGGTCCTAATGAGAACACACAGAACATTTTTCAAAAATTGCTTAGTCTCACTGGCCACTAATGCAAGAGACACTTTGCTTCAAGGATCCCTTTGTAAACACCTTCAATGAATATCTATGAGCATTCAGGTTAACCTAGGCTTTGTGCCTTGGAACAGCCATCCGGAGTCTCAGATCATACTCTAAAGGGCTTATAGCCCATAGAGAAGAAACTACTGCTTGGTTTTCATTCATATTTATCTAATACTTGGTTCCTTCTCTTCCCTATATTTTCTCTAAGCTAACTGGCAGCTTACCTCTGCAATCATCCCCTATCTCCTAATATCCAAATTCTCCCTATCAAACATCTCTTGATTCCTACAAGTATGCCCAAGTCTCCCCTATTCTAAAAAACAAAACAAAACAAAAAAACCTTTCCTTAATCTTATCATTCCTTCAAACTATTGCTAAATACCTTTCATTCTCTTTCACCGTCAGATCCTGGGAAAAATTGTCTACACTTGTTGCCGGCATTTCTTCTCTCTTTTACTTCTGAACCCCTTATAGTATATCTTCTTCTTACATTATCCAAATGAAACTTCTCTTTCCAGTGATCTCTTAATAATTAAATCCAAAGGACTTTTCCAAGTCCTTGTGTTTCTTGCCCTCTATGAAGCAGTTGACATTATCGGCTACCCCTTCCACATCTCTTGTGTTTCATGGCATTCATTGCTCTCTAGTGGTTCTCCCTGTCTGGCTGCTCTTTCTCAATCTCCCTTGGTGGTTCTGATCATCCATGTCCTGCCTCTCTGTCCTGTGCCCTCTCATCTTTTTTCTCTGCACTCTTAGAAATTCCACCAATTTCCATGGTTAAACAAGCATCTGTCTGCAGATGGCATCCTGATTTACATCTGCAGCTCTCATCTCTATCCCGAACTCCAGTTCCATGTCAACAATGGCCTATTGGACAGTTACCTCTAGATATCTTATAAACATCTCCATTTTTTAATGTTTTTATAACATTTTATTTTTTCCAATTATATGTCAAGACAATTGTTAGCATTAATTTTTATAAGATTTTGAGTTCCAAATTTTTCTCACTCTCTCCCTCACCTCCCCTCTTCCTAAAATGGCAGGCAATTTGACGTAGGTTATATATGTAGGCATATCAAACTTAACACATCCAAAATACAATTATTTTTTCCTGAAAAACAGTCTTTTTCCTAAATTAGCTATTTCTGTTGAAGGTACTGCTATGGTTCCAATCACCCAAGTTCATGACCTTGGGTCATCCTTGACTCTTCAATCTCCTTTAGGCCTTCTTATATCAAGTTAATGCCAATTTTGTTGATTCTATCTTCCAAAATCTTTCATGTCTATCCTGTTCTACACTCATACAACTAATGCCCTCTATCAGACCCTCATCCCTTTTCCCCCGGACAATTGTAATGACATCCTAGTTGTTCTGGTCTTCTGGCTTCCCATCTCTTCCTCTGCTCTAGCTTCCATACAGCTGCTGAATTGATGTTCCTAAAACTTAGGCCCCACCCTGTCATTCAGAACTGTTAGTGGCTTGCTCTTGCCTCTAGTCTAAAATCAGAACTTCTGTGTTTTTTGAAGCTCTTCACAACTTGGTTTACACTTCACTTCCTCCGATTTTTACATATTGCTCTCCTGCATGCACTCTAAATTCCAGGCAAATTAGGGACGTTATTGGTCCTTGTCCATAGCATCCCATTTGCCTTTTCTGTGTATTTTTCCATGTTGTGCCTAGTTCCTGGAACACTCCCTGTCCTCAGCTCTGCCTCATCAAACCTCTAGCTTTCTTCAAGGGTTGACTCAAATGTCACCTGTTCCCCCATTTGTTCCCTCCCCTCCCCCTGGAAATGACTTCCTATTTGCATCGTTTATGAAACTCTTTTTGTGCAGCCAGTAAGGAACTTAGTATTGACTCAAACTTATGTCCCAGACAGTGGGTCTCTGGTTTCCTTTCAGACTTCTTTTCCTCATGTGGTCCACTGGCTTCTAATACTCTAAACGCAACAAAAAAAAATCCACTTATCTTTCTCTGGAAATAAAACCCCCTTATAAAAATACAGAAAACACATAAAGTTTAAGTAGAGTAGTGAACCCCTGAGGATAGTGATGCCAAGTTGACCAGGCAGCTATGAGTTGGGGGAGAAAGAGTGGAAAGGGGATAATTTTACCATGTTCCAAAGTGATCAGGTACATCTAGGAAAACAATAACTCAGTCAAAAATAGATCATTACTGAAGGGGATTAGTGAGTGAGATAAAACTCCAACTACTCATGATAATATTCAGTATGAGGTAGCAGAGACCTTCTTTGCCATGGGTTCACTACTGGCATGCATCCACCTGAACCCCAATTCTCTTAGGAGACAACAAATTTCCTCGGGATTCTCTTATCCTGTGTGTCTTTCATCTATCATAATCCTTCAGTCCCTCCTTCCAGTCAGGAAAACTATACTTCCCATCACACCCCACTCTTGTTAATAATGGGATATATATGGATATATAATATTCATTATTATATCATACATCAAATTATATAGATATGTAGTATCTATTTTTACATGTGTATGATATTTCCCTCTAGATAGAATATAAATTCCTTGAGGGCAAGGGGTGACTGATTTTTTTTTTCTGTAGTGCAGAATTTAGCACAGTGTTCCATTCTTCATCACCACATTTGCGGTCTTCTTGGCAAAGACACTGGAGTGGCTTGCCATTTCCTTCTCCAGCTTGTTTTTACAGATGAGAAAATTGAGGCAAACAGGGTTAAGTGATTTTCCTAAGGTCACACAGCTAGTAAGTGTCTGAGGCCAGATTTGATCCATGGAAAATGAATATTCCTGACTCCAGGCTGGCACTATCTCCACTGTACCAACTAGCTGCCCTATGTGTCTCCACTTATCAGGTACTTAATAAATGCTTATTGAATGAATGTATGCATGAACGGTAGGCCATTGTATGGGGCAAGAAAGAGAAATCAGAGAGGTTCACTGACTTGTTCAAGATCACACAGAGAGTAAATAAATGCTGTTGTGATCTTGGAGGAGGTTATTACACTGATGGACAGAGTGCTCCTGAAGCTCCTTCCTTTCCTTTGTAGAGAGACTATGCCCCTAAAAGATAGTGGTGTTGGAGGACCTAGAAAATACCCCAAAGGAGCTGAGGAAAATGTATAGGGGCATCCACAGAGAGCAACTAGGAAAGTCCAGATTATGGGGGTAGAGGGAAAGGTCTTAGCCAGAGAAGCTCCACCATTAGGGATTGGAAGTAACTTTGGAAACTGGCCCTGAAATCTTTGGAATCAGTGGTTGTTCATTCAAGGGTTTCTGTTTTCATGCTTCAGGTAAAACTTTGTTTTTGCGTTACTCTAAACTGCTTCCTTGCATGTAGAAAGTTGGAGGTGGTATGATAAAATGTTGTCAGGTTTCCTGGATTAGGGCATATTAACCAAAGAAGATGAGGTATTGTGCCAAAGCAAACCTAGGCTTTTGTCCTGAAAATGTTCTATGGCATGGTGACTAGACTACTGGACTTGGAGTCAGGAAGAGATAGGGTCACGTCCTGTATGACGTGCTTTGTGACCCCAAACCAGTAACTTCATTTCACTGAGCTTCAGTTTCCTCATTGTAAAATCTCAATGGGAATAGCACCTCCCTGGCTTCCTTTAAGTCCTAACTAAAATCCTACCTCCTACAGCAAGCCTTTCCCATTCCTCTTAATTCCAGTGACTTCCCTCTGTTAATTGTTTCCTTTTTATCCTGTATATACTTAACTTTGTGCATTTTTATTTGCGTGGTGTCTCCTTCTAGACTGAAGCTCCTCGAGGGCAAGAACTATCTTTTGGCTCCTTTCATATCCCCAGCACTTAGCACTAGCATGTAGTAGGCGCTTAATAAATGTTTATTGACTTGAATTGAACCTTAATCACAGTCATTGTGAGGCTGCAGAATACTTTGTAAAATGTAACTATCCTGTATAAATGTGATCTATTATTACACATATAATAACCTTATTTTAATACATAAGACAGAAAATCAGAGAATTAAGCTTTTATTATAGGCTATGATCGTATCTGTGTAATCATTTCTGGACCTTAGTTTCTTCTGGAAAATGAGGGGTTTGGGTATCTTATAGCCCCATTCTTGGTCCTATGAAATATTCTATATTATTGTACACTTGTGACTATATCATGAGTCAAATCATAGACCCATAAAAATAATTCCATAGAGTAGAAGTCTGCTTTACAGCATGGTCAACTTTAAACACACCAGTTTGCATTTTAGTCCAGTATAACAAAGGAGTTCAGCACTACATTATTTTTCCTTTGAGGGAAAAAAATCCCTGACATCAGACTAAGTGAAATTTTCTGTTCCTTAAGATTTAGACTTCTCCCTCATGCCCAGAAGTCACTAGCTTCTGTTTCAGAATTCAGATGTATTTTGTAACTCTTAATGGCATGTCAGTGGTGTGAGTTTGACAGAGAAATTGACCCATAGCAGCCATGCTTTGAAGTTAGTACCAAATGATCATTGATTTTCCATATTAAATTATCAGCTATGCTTTCAAATATAAAACTTATGAATATAAAGGACCCTCAAATTTGTAAGTATTTGAAAGTATAGAGTTGTTCCCATCAAGGAAACAGGACTTAAAATAGAGAGAATTCCCTTAGTGTTCTTCTTAGGTGAAAGTTTGCTTTTTTGATGCCTAATTATACCAACCCTGGACTTGTATCATTAAATAAAAGCTCCCTATCTATTCTTTTGAACAGAGTTCAACTACCTCTTCCTTTAAAACTGAGTAGAGTCTCAGGATGGTAGGATCAATGTGCAATTCCCAGGATGGGGCCTTGGGAGATAGGGGACAATCTGTGAAATAGGCCAGAGCTAAATATGACTTCTCTCTTCTGTACCTTGATTCCCCCATCCTTGAAAAAGTACAGCAACCCCCCCAAAACATTAAGTGAAGGGCCTCTAAAATTCCCCAGGAGTAATGTAACTCTGTCCAAGCCCTAGAAAAGGAAGGTCTATCCTAGGAAGAGAAACAAAAAGATAAGCAGTGATCTGTTCTTACCTTTCCAAGGTGAGGAGCCAGAATAAATCATCTAACCACTCTGGAATCACAATGTCTCCATCTAAAACCCGACAATAATAGTAGTGAAGTATTAGAAATCTTAAATAAGAGTGGCAATGGGGCAGGGAAATAGCAACCATTATCCACATCTGAGCTATGAAAACTGGAGTCAAAGAAATAGCTCAAAATTGGAACTGATTGGCATGTTCTTTGTATGGCCTGTCAGGTATCAGGGATTCAGTAGACCTGAATATCAATCAATAAACTGCCCCTAGGTGCTTAGTACTGGAAGTGGTGGAGAATGGAGGTTGTGGAAGAGAAAGAGAAAAAGGAGAAGTAGAACAAAACTAAATAAGGTGCTTTCCTATTTTCAATATTTTTTATTTTAAAAAATAGAGAAAAAATACTTAGTAAAAAAAACTACAAAACGGACCAACTTTGAAGTAGTTATACCACCATCAGACATTTATCCTAAGAATGTTACACAAAGAAAAAGGAGATTCATAATGAAAAGAACACTTGGTTTAGAGTCAAGGGGGACCAAGGCTTTTGAATCCTGGTTCTGCTACCTACTTCTTCAGGCAACAGCCTTGATCGCTTCTGCTCTTTTTTTTTTCCCTAAGACCCTCTTCCGGGTACTGAATCTGCTGATCCTGCTTGAAAAGATCTGTGGGAACAATTGGATGGGCCTTTCTGCTTCCTTAAGTCCTAGCCTTTCTTTGAGGCCTAGGCTGAGACTCACCACCTCCAGAACATCCCAGGCCATCATGACTGTGTCCTTTTAACTCTTGTCTTCTGTCCAACCCATTAGAATGTATGCTCCTTGAGAACAGGGACCATGTTTTTGTTGTGGTGGTTGTTTGGTTTTGCCTTTTGTTCTATCATCAGTTCTTAGTACAGCGTCTGGCACTTCCTAATTACTTAAATGCTGGTCGTTTACTGACTGACTCACTTGGCATTTAGCTTAGGCTGACTCATATTTCTATTTACTGCTCATGAACGATATGTCCTGTCTCCACAACTACAGTATGATTCCTTTGAGACACGGACCAAGTTTCTCATCTCTCTTTCCCCCTTGCCTAGCATAGTACCTTTTCCACATGGTAGCTGTTAATAAATGCTGATTGAATTGGGCTGAATATTTATTGTTACTAGTAGCTGCCCTGTTCAGTGCTAGGTGCTCTTAGAATACAGGAAAAGAAGATACAGTTTCTTTCCTTGAGGAACTTATAGTCTGGTTGGGGAAGCCACGACAGACAGCGCCAGGCAGAAAATCTTCAGTGCCAAGACACATAGTTTAGACTCCTGTTAACCTTCTTGCTACCTTTCCTACCTTTTGAAAAAATCTCAAAACCACATTCGGCCTAGTCCCAGGGTGCTTGGTCTTTTAATCTCATACCGTTGGCATAGAAAAGGACACCTTGGTATATCAAATGGTAGATATCAGGGAAATGGTCGTCTCTCAAGCATTCCCCTTATACCTGCCGAATGAGTCAGCACACTCACCAGGTAAACCTGGGTCATCGAGGGACTCAACACAGAACGACGGAGAACCACTGCTCAGGAAAATTGGGAAGTCCAGGAAGTTTTCCCTCAGTACCCCATTCTTTTCATTTGACACAATTCAACAAGTATTTGTTAAGCACCTACTATGGACCAAAATAAAAAAAAAACACAACAACCTAGTCACTATCCTTAAAAAGTTTACATTTCTTTCTCCCACATGCAAAGCTTGCCTTTGGGAAAGCTCTAAACCAAGCATTTCCCCGCCTGGAGTCCCTTTGTCATCCCCTCCCCCAGGGGTATTTGCCTCAATTCTCAACCTGGTTTTCCTTCATCTCCTTTTATCCCAGAAAGTGTAACATCTCACTGTGGGCCAATCGCCCTTCAGCCAGTCTCTCCTTTCTATTAAAGCCTCACACTAATGAATAGCCAGGCTTAGGGTAGAGGGATTAAAAAGGTAGATTTACTGCTGCCGCTAATTATCAAAACAAGGGATTAAGCAACCCATCCATCTATTTTAGCATTTTAGAAATGTCTAATCACCAGAGCCATTGTGCGTTCTGCAGAAAAAGACAGAATGAAAATGTTTCAGAGCAGGTGGGCAAGAGAAGGGCCCTTTGAAGACGTATAGTTCTGTTCTTATACAGGCAGGCATAACATCCACCTACAAGCTGTGGGAAAATTAAGGTTCTGCATTTTTGGGAGACCTGCAGCGCTGAGCTTTACTTCCTAATAGGCAATGGCGCCATCCAGTGTTGACTCACCCAAATTTCAGTCGGTGCTCCCAGGATGGTGCCTCTTCCTTACAGATGGGCATGGCTAAGCAATTGAACCACTTAAATGGTGACTCATACAGGCACCACTTTAGGCAGGAAGAGTTAGAAGAAGAGGGGAGGAGGGGAGAGAAGAAGCAGGTGTCAGAGTATTGAGAAGAAAACAGAGACTAAAACCGGGGAATGAGTGGCCACTGGAATAATGAACTTTCACCAGAGAAATTTGAGATCTAACAGAAGAGTATGTAGCTGTGTTTGCAGAATTACTTAATACATTCTTCCATTTTGTTACGAATCAACTTGTGTAGTTCCATGAGTCCTTAAAAGGCTAGTAGACTTTTCTCCCAGTAGAAAGAAATTGATTCTTGAGTGTCCCGACTGTAAGAGTACTAGTTTGCTTTTCTATACCACCTTCCTGCTTACAAAGGACTTTCCTTTCAGCAACCTTATAAAGTAGGTAGTGTAGAAATTATTGTGCCCATTTTATAGATAAGGGAACTGAGGCTCAGAGAGTTTGAGTGATACAGAAAATAGAGTGTCAGACTTAGAGTCAGGAAGATTTAAATCTAAACCTCCTTTCTTTGCATGACTACACTTGGATAACCTGTGTGAAATTGTTTGCCTTCTCAGCAGAGCAGGGGGAAGCGTAGGGAGGGAGAGAATGTAGAACTCAAAATTTGAAAAAAAAAAAAAGGATGTTAAAATCGCTTGTACATGAAATTGGGAAAAACAAAATATTAAATTTTAAAAAATAAACTTTTCTGACATTGAATACCTGTGTTACCAGGGGGAACTTATGTAACTATTCTGTGCCTCAGTTTCCTCAACTGTAGAAAATAGATAATTATATCTTAGAGTGCTGTTATAAACATCACATGAGTAATGTATATAAGATGCTTTGTGAACTTTAAAGTGCTGTATAGACGTGAGCTTTCATCATAATGATCTTTATTCTTTACAATTTATTCAGTCATGTAACTAGCAAATATACAAGCTGGAGTTCTAACCTGACAAAGAATAACATTTTGTTATATTATATTTTTTCAGTATAGATTGTGTTTGTTTTGCCTGAATACATTAAATCATTGATAAATATATACCCCTTAAAATAATTCTGAGATGAAAAAGACAAATGCCTAGACCAAGAGGGTAAAATTCAGATAGGGATTTAAAAACAAAAACAACAAAAAGGCATAAGCATTGGATTATAGAATGAAGAAGACAGATAGGAAGGGTTTGAAATTTCCAAGAGTATGGACAAGGGATATAATATTCCTAAAATCAATCATTTACAATATGCTGTTAAAAAATAGCAAGTCAAACAGTAGGTTGCCCTGATGAGGCTAGGTTCATGGTCCCCTGTGGAACCACATCCACTCAAAACCATAGTTCAGAAGATTCCTCTGATAGTTTTACATTTACCAGTCTGCCCAAGGATGCATATAATTCAGAGTGAGGGCACTTAATACAGTAGCATAATAAGAAAATTGGGGGGGGGGAGATTTTCCCCATAGACCTGGGATATACTCTCCCACAAATACACCATTAACGGGAAACATAGGGAACACACATGGAGAAATATGTATATGGAGAATGCCTTTCTCATGTAGAAGGGTTCTATATGTCTCTGATACTGTAGGGCTATCAATGTTTTTTGGGGATGATACCAAACTGCTTTCTCCAAGAGGCTTGCTTCCTACTGCTCTCATGTAGCATGTAGTTTATACAGGACATATACTGTGCTGGGCTTTGTTGCTGCTGATTTTGTATGACTGCTCCTCAGGTCAAGTCAAGGAGTACTAACCAAGTCTGACTCCATTGGGCTTATGGCTCTGGGCACAAAGTATAGAGTAGAAGTGTCACTCACTTGGCCCTGCTCTAACCACATTAAATTTGGGTCATATTGAACAAAAATATTTAACAAAATAAATAAAAATACAAGAGAACATAGATCACATTTACATGAAGTTTGCTAAGTCCATATGCGACCCTCAGAGATCCATATGAACAACTGAGTGGCTCCCATTCTACATGAGTTTGACAACACTGGTATAGAGTTTCTCTCAAGTTCTACCTTCTGCAGTAAGGTGGGGTGCTATCTCTTGCTCCCAGAAGGAGTAGACCTTCTTCTTTAATTTTAAGACCCATAGCATTTCTTGACATAGTTCTTTTAGGGGGGAAAAGAGAGAAATCCTAACATGCCAATCATTGGCCTATAGAGAAAAAAATTCTTCCCATTCCCCCCACCACACACACACAGGTCTCCGTTTTCTTTGGGCCTTGTGTAGGATGTGTTTCTTTACCAAAAGGAAATGCTTTTCCTAGGGTATCAAGTCCTTGGCAACACAGAGCCAGAGATGATCTAACTAACTAGTACCTCCAGACTTAAAAATGCATACCAGCCCCTCCATATTTCCTGGTCCCCAGTGGGTAGGGCTCTTTCAGAGGCTTCATTCTAACCTAGGTTTAGAAATTCCTTGTGGGTACCTGTTTAATCTTCAATGGCCAAACTCTGTCTGGTCATTATCTATTCAGATGTTCTCCTTCCATTAAAAAAGCAAAGGCTCTTTGGGATTTCAGTCCCCATGGTTTCTTAACTCCAAAACTCTTTTTTTCTCCAATGGGAATAAATAGGAAGGGGAAAAGTCATAAGAAAAGCTAAGCACAGGAGCAAGGTCATTATTTTCCCCAGACCAAACTACATTCCTTCCGTTATTATGTGTGTGTGGCCAGAAACAAGAATCCCTTGCAAACCCATATATGGCTTGTGACCAGTTTATCCTTCAGCTTCCTCCCCATCACATCACAGAAGAATTTTCTGTTCTTAAAAATTCAAAGGGACATACTAGGAGAGTTGTGAGCATACAACTCATATAAAAATTTAGCATATTACGTAGTTCATACAATTAACAGAATAAATAATAAACCACACAAATGTAATACCTAACACATGGGAGTCACAATAGAATTGTGTACAGCTGTCCACAGAATGTATAGCAATTACAATGCTTTGCATATAATGTAATCACAGTATGGATCTTGCATATATAAAAACAAGAAAAGAGGGTTGGGTCATAGAAGGCATTAGCAGCTAAATGGCTCAGTAGATAGAGCTCGGGGCCTACAGTCAGGAAGACCTGATTTCAAATCTGGCTTTAGACATTTACCAGCTGTGTGACTCTGGGCAAGTCACTTAACCCTGTTTGCCTCAGTTTCCTCATCTGTAAAATGAGCTGGAGAAGGAAATGGCAAAATACTTCCATGTCTCTGCCAAGAACACCCTACAGACAGTATGGTCCATGAAGAGTCAGACTCAAGTGAACAACAGCAGCAATACAAAGCATATGGTATGTATACCATATATAGTTGCATAAATTACCAAATATACAGGTTACATAAAAAAACACAGCACATGTGTATATAGCCATAGCATATATGTAACACTGCATATTAGAATGTATAACAAAGATGTGAATTGATAATATATGTCTAACATTCCATTCTAGCATACATGTTAGCTGATATCAAATACATGTGTGTGTGTTCCTGCATGTATAAAGATAAAGCATATCATTTCTGTAGGGTAGCTAGGTGGCCCAGTGGATAGAGAACCAGGCCTGGAGTCAGGAAGACTCATCTTTCTGAGTTCAAATTCAGTCTCAGACACTTACTGGCTGTATGACCCTGGGCAAGTCTCTTAACCCTGTTTGCCTCAGTTTCCTCGTTTATAAAATAAGCTGGAGAAGGAAATGGTGAACCACTCCAGTATCTTTGCCAAGAAAACCCTAAATGGGGTCACAGAGAGTCAGACACAATTGAACAACTAAACAATGACGACAACGAAATATCTTTAGCAACAGCACATCAGTTAGCAAAATGTGCCATATACAATACATGTCAGTAGTTCCACGAATTGCATGCAGAAGGCGAGAAAGCATGTAAATATTTAGAGGGTGGTGGTGAGAGAGTAGCATATGTGACAGGAAGGAGTTTGAGATGAGATTAGAAGGTGGAGCAGCTACAAATTGTGGACAGCTGGATTCTCAGATTGAGAAGTTAGGAGTTAATCTGGTGGGTAATTCAGCCAGTCCCTTGAAACCCTTTACAGTAAATCTACGGCCTTTTCCACATGGCCATCTTGGATCTGCAAAACAGAGATCCTTGCATTACCTACCTCACAAGGTCTTTATAAGCCCAAGGAACAATTTGTAGTAATTTATGCCCCTCCTGTAAATGGTGGAGAATTTCACTTGGGCAGCCACCAGGAGGCAAAGAAGCATGCACAGTATTTAAGCTGATAAGAGAAAAGGAAGCACCTCTCTGATGAAACCTTGGGGGTGGAGCCGGTAAGGAAGGAAACAACCATAGATGGTACTCTTAGTAAGCTCTGAATTTTCTACCCTAGGCCAAAGGCCCAACTAGTCTACCCTAGTTACTGCTTGGATATAATCACACCAACAACAATAATGCTGATAAAAGTTAATAAATAATCATGTGAGTTAATAGTCCTACCTCACGAAGTTGTTGTGAGGAAAGTAGTTTGTAAATCGTAACATTATATAAGTTGTTTCTTGTGTTCTTGTCCCGCAATATTGGACGAACCATAGAAACCTGACCCACTGACCACATCGCAGTCATTTCCTTCCTTCTAGATCTATTCACTATGCCACGTTGCTTTTGCTATTATAAGGTAGTATATGTGCATCAGATAAGTGATATGGGTGCTTGTTAGTTAAGTGCATATTCCAAGGAGAGAGATCCGCCTAAAGGAAAGAATACTGCAGGCATCCTCTATGGCTGTCCCCCATCCTGTGCCTGACATGCTCTTCATCCTCCTCTCTGTGTTCTGGCTTCCCTGACTTCCTTCAAGTCCCAGGTACAATTTAATAAAGTCCAAACTCCCCAGTCTGATATTTAAGGTTGTCCACAATCAAGACTCCCACTTTCCATTGTTGTTGGGGGGTCAGGGAGACCCCGGCTCACATTCCACCTCACACACTCCCTAGATATCTGAGCCTGGGCAAGTCAGTTAACCAGTCTCTACTTCAGTATCCTCATGAACAAAATGGGAAATCCCATCTGTAGAATTTACCTCACAGGGAAATTATGAGAATCAAATGAGGTATGTATGTACTTTGGAAATCTTTAAACTATTACATAAATGTGAAACAGAACCTGGGACCTTTTATAACTTGCTCAAGGCCACACAGCTAACTGGTGACCTGGGTCCTCTTTGAATAGTCTAACACCATGTCCATTCTCAGATTCAGGGCTTAGGGTGGCTGTTGTTTGTTATGAAAACAAAGTACTGTCTAGCCTTCTCTGCTCCTCTGACTCTGGAGTCACACTGCGTGGTGGCGTGACTGGAGGGAGATGAGTTGGCAGCTTTTGATGGCATACAAGCAGCTGTGAGTTTGCTCCAAGAGAAATCCAAATTAGACCTCGCAGCCTCTGGGTTGCTCATCCTGGGATGTGACCATGGGAAATCCAGCAGGTGGGCTCCTTCATCCCAGAGCTGGGGCTGCCCGGGAGGTATCAAGTGTTCGGTGGGAGTTTCTGTGTCCCCCACAGGTGCTACACTTTCCCCTATAGCCCTGTGAAACAAGTCAGGCAGATGTGTGCAGTTAATATCCACTCCGTGCCAAAATGATTACTGAAACACAGAAGGAAAGGGTGTGCAGTCAACGCTGACTCCATTGCAGAAAAATTGAAAAGATAAAGGCACATAATTCACCCCCCGCCACCCACCCACCCACCCCCACACACACACACATACACACTTCCTGCCACACAGACATACACTAAGTGTATAGTTCAGTGTTCTCTCTTGTACTGACCAAATAGAAGACTAACTGGGTTGATGGAACTGGTATGTTTTAATGTTTATATTAGCACTATCCTAAGAATAATAACTAGCATGTATTTAGCATATAGTATAAGTACACGGAGAGGTTTCTATGTTATCTCATTTAATCTTTCATCCTCATTATTCTCCCCATTTTACAGATTAGGAAACTAAGGCCAAATGAAGCTAAGTGACTTGTCTAGGGTCCCAGAGCTAGTAAGTGTCTGAGACAAGATTTGAAATCAGGTCTTCTGACTCCAGGCTGAATATTCCCTGCCTCACCTAAATGCCCCATCTAAAAGGCAGTATGTCCTTGAAGTACACAGAGATGCAGGCATATATCTGGTTATAACATTGTGCTGGGGGGGGGCAAAGGTGTGTGATCAGAAGCATTCATTCATCCTGCAAGCATCTGGTAAATCATAACCTTATAGATTTTGAGCTTGAGGAGACCTTAGATGTCATCCTTTCCAACTTTCTCTTTTTGCAGATGGCAAAACTGAGGTACTAGTAGACTAAGGGATTTGCCCAAGGTCCACTAACTAAAAAAGGACAAAACTTGCCTTAGAACTCAGTTTTACTCAAGAGAGGGCAGACTTCTAGGTGGAAGGGGAGGGAAGAAGGTGGTGGAGGGAGGAGGGAAGAGGGTGGGAAAGGGAGAGGGGAGAGGGGAGCGGGTTGGAGGGAGGTGCTCTCTCTGGAGCCTGGGGAAGAACTGGGTTTGAAGCCTCTCTTCCACACTCGTTAGCTACATGACATTCAGATTATTATCTGTGAGCATCAATGTCCTTCTCTACAAAATGGGAATAATGTTACATGTCATGGTAGAGTGAAAACAGGCTCTAGATTTGAAATTAGAGCACTTGGGTTTGAATTCCAGCCCTGAAACTTCCTACCTGGGTGACTTTGAGCAAGTCACTACTTAACCTCTGTGGAACCTAGTTTTCTCACTTGTAAAATGACAAGCTTGGTCCAAAGTCATACAGGTCTAAAGTCACAGAGGTAATTAGCATACGGAATAAGGTCCCTTCTTTCTCAAAGTCTTTCTCTCCTACAATCCTAGTTTGTTATTTATTCATTTCTATTGTTTCTGATTCTTCATGACCCCATTTGGGGCTTTCTTGGCAAAGATACTGGAGTAGTTTGCCATTCCCTTCTCCAGCTCATTTTACAAGTGAAGAATTGAGGCAAAAAGTGTTGAGTGACTTGCCCAAGGTCATCCAACTAGTAAGTGTCAAAGGCCAGATTCGAACTCGGGAAGAAGTCTTCCTGACTTCAGGCCCAGTGCTTTATCCATTGTGCCGCCTAGCTGCCCACTCCACAATCCCGATACCTTCTACTAAATATCATTCTTACATATTAATAAATATAAAAGACTTTGCAAACCTTAAAGTGCAGAATGAGTATCCATTAGTATTACTTTTGTGTTTAATATTACAAAGATAAATAAGACATGGTCACTGCCTTCAAGGAATTTAATGATCAATGTGCATCGGTGAGAAATGCCAAAATGAAATGTAAATGTGTGGGAGGCATAGCATGTCAGAAGAAGAAGAGATCTCTCAAAATTGAGGGGACCGGGAAGGGTTTCATGGAGGAGGTAACACTTGGGTGGGACCTTAGAAGAACTGATAGAAGGTCAGGAGGCAGAAAATGGGGAAGAAGGTACTTCAGAAACAGACAACAGCATACTCAGAATCAAGGAGGCAAGAAGCCATGAATACAGGAAGGAGTCCACTTTGCCTAGATCATAGAGGGGAATGGGGAATCAATGGGGAAATCATGCTAGGTAAGGGTATAAAAGTAAATTAACACTAGATAATGGAGGGCCTTCAGGGTTAGACAAAAAGTTTGAAATTTATTCAGTAGAAAATGGGAAAGCATTGAAAGCCTTCGAAGAGGAGAGAGAAGTGATCAGTTACACTGTAGGAATATTAATCTAAAAGCAATGGGATCGGATAGCTTTGCTCTTTTTTCAAGGCCTAACCCAACAAGCTGTTTCTGAAATGGGTGCCCTTGGTTCAAGGGTGGAACCAGAAGCAACATGTAAATAGATCAACCTGAATTCATCCCCGACATTGGGGAAACGGCTACACATGCTCTAGTGACATTGTCGAATACACAATGGGATTTTAGGCATATCTTAAAACCCCCAAAACATCTCAACATGCCAAAGGATGTGAAATTTTCATTACTAAAGTTCCTCTTTTAAGTTAAGGTAGAGTATTTAAATGCAAGGAAGCATGGAATAGAGACAACTTTGGAGTCAGTAAAATTTAGGTTCAAGTCTTACCCTTGAACCATTGGCTAAATGGTCATGGGCAAGTCATTTAACCTCCTTTCCTTCCTTCCTTCCTTCCTTCTTTCTTTCTTTCTTTCTTTCTTTCTTTCTTTCTTTCTTTCTTTCTTTCTTTCTTTCTTTTTCTTTTTTTCTTTCTTTCTTTTTTCTTTCTTTCTTTCCTTCTTCCTTCCTTCCTTCCTTTCTTAGGCAATTGGGATTAAGTGACACGAGATCACACAGGTAGTGAGTGTTTGAAGCTGAATTAGCACTCAGGTCCTCCTGACTCCAGGGCCAATGCTCTACCCACTGTACCACCTAGCTGCCCCTGAGGTCGTGTAATCTCTTAGACCTTCTCTAAGATAGTTGAGTTGCCAATCTGCAGGGGTAGAAGAAATTTCCACACCAGGAGCTCCTCACACTGATGAAATCATGGAAGGAAGGAAGGAAGGAAGGGGAAAGAGAGAGAGAGAGTGAGAGAGAGAGAGGAAGGAGGGAGGAAAGGAGGAAGTGAAGGGAAGGAGTGAAGGAAGGAAGTCATATCTCAAAATACTCCTGTTAAAATGTGCATATGTTGCCTGGGGTGGGGCAACACAGTATCATGATCGTTCATTAAATGAGCTAGCTCTCACTTTGGAATACAGAAAGGAGAGAGAACAAAAGGAAAAAACCAACCAAACAGGGTAGGTTTGTTTTGATGGATAAGAAGGAATCAGCAGGAAACCTGAGGTACTGTCCAAGAAGATCAGGCTTCTGTGGGACTTTTCAGCATGGCAGGGTCATGGACAGTTGGAGGGCCCATGAAATCCCTGAAATCTGCCTTCAGAAATAGGACATAAAAGCACTTCGCAGAGTATATTGACAGGTTGCTTTGTGGGGCCCTAATGACAAATCCTTCCTGCTCCGCCTTTTTGGCTATAACTTGTTCTTTTTCCCTATTCCCAAGGCACTGCCACTCTGGGGCACAAGCAGAGGAGTATCCAGAAAGAAAGAAAGAAAAAATCCCAGGATTTTAGATGAAGCAAGTATCTCTAAAAGAGAAGGAATACTGGTGTTTGTGGGTAGCTAGGAGGATACAGGGCCCCAGTAGTGACTTGGATCTTCCCAGCATTACAGCAGGCACAAGTGCAAAGTATCAGTGGGACCCTTGGCATTTATTAGCCTGTTAAGCAACTGGGGAAGGGGCAGGGTGATCTGATGTTAGATATTGGGTTGAGAAAGTCCTCTATTCTTCAGAACTGAGAAGTAAAAGACAAGATTTGGACGCCACAACACAAACATCCCTCACTTCAACTCCTAAAGTCTACCCGAATGCCTTGATTAGGCCAATTGCAAAGGATAGAGTCATTCAGCCTCACAATCTCTGGACACAGACAGAGAAATTTTGCAACTTGGGGGAAAGGAATATATTCCATGGTTAAGCAACCAGATAAATCCTTTATTGATTCAAAGCAAGGCCAGCCAATGAGAACAGAAGAAATTTGCAATTGTGAATACAACAGAATTTTAAAATGCAGAACAATTGAAGCCATGTCAATCTTTTCAGAAATAAAGATAGGTACTGAGACAGGCATGAGAAGAACCACCCAGCACTGTTAAAATTCAAAGGAGTTAAGACTTTCTCAGGTTCTTCTCATAAGAGCCCCACAGGAAGGCCCTACAATGGCAAGTAGGAATGCACATTCACATAGAAGTACAACCACCTCATCAGACAGATAACAGGTATTAGCACTGGAACGTCTTTGGCAAATATTTTACCACTGTGGAAACTGAGGTTCAGAGAGTTTCAAGTGACATGGTCACAGAGCTGTTAAGTAGCTGAAGTGACATCTGAATGTCTATTTTCAGGATTCCAAGCCCATCATGCTATTCATGACTAAACATTTTACCTCTACTTGATAATTTTAGTATTTTTAGGAGTTTTAAAAATGAGATTCTGATTCTCTGTTTGTAATAATGACATTTGATTTTTTTAAATAGAGTAATGTATTTTCAGAGTTAGAAGGGGCCTCTGAGGCCATCTCATCCAACTTGCATATAGATGGTACTCTCCTCTGTAACATACCCAACAAATTATTATCTAATTGAAGACTTCCAGTGAAGGAGAACCCATTGCTTTCTGAGGCCTCCCATCTACTCTTAGATAGCTCTAATTGTTAGGAAGTTGTTGGTTTTTTCCCTGATCCCAACTTACATCTACCATTTTTGTAATTTCCACTCATTTCTTGAACCCAGATAGGACATATCTACTTCTCTAGGTCATCCCTCATCTTAAGATTGGATTTTTAGAAGGGACTTTTTCGGATCATCGTATTCAATCACCTCCTTTTACAATTGAAGAAGCTACTACCAACCAAGACAGATTATTTGACTTGACCCAGAAAATACCAGTAGAAAGTTGTAGACTTGGAAATCAAATTCAAGTCCTCCAACTAACTCCAAATCCAGGGCCTTTCACTCTGCACCTTCCCATGATGACCATCTTTTCTCCAGGCCAAACACAAGCTCATGAGATCAAAGATTTAGATTTGGAGGGTACCTCAGAGGCCATTTGATCCAACCCCCTCTCTTTACAGATGAGGAAATTGAGAAGGGGGGCGGCAAAGGGCCATCCTAGATCACCCAGTTCCTTCATAGAGCATAAGCTGAAGACCCTTCATAATTTTGGTTGCCCTGTTTTGGAAGATCTCTAGCTTACCAGTGTTCTTCCTGACATGTGGTACCAGAAACTGAAATTAAAATGGAAAATTCAAATTTAATTATATGCAACTGTCAAATTAAAACATACTGTATGTCTTATAAAGGTACTTTCTTAATGAGCCATTTTTATACCTAACAAGAGGAACTGGTTCCAGTCTTCTGCTGAGTGATGGAGCAGAGGTGTATCCCGCTCGTGAATCCCAAGAAAGCAAAATGGGTAGAGTTTATTGCCCTTATGAAGTCATTAGAGAGGGTCAATTTTCAACCATAAAATAGTAGAATATTTACTTCTGAAACCTTTGATTTCTTAGAATTAAGGCTTCTAAACCTTTCAGCAATAAATTTCAGATATCATAATTTTTACCAAAAAGGTAACAGCCCCAGCAGGCCTGCATTTGAGCAAAAAGCCTGAAAAAAATGAAGACAGGAAAGGGAAGTGGGCTCATTTAGCATTTTAAAGTGGGGATCCAATGTTTATAAAGGAGAGGGTTTTGATGGTGGAGCAAGTAAGAGGGAGAGACAGATGGACAGAGACTAACCATAAGATGTTGTCATGTCCTGAAATGACAAGATGGTAACCTAGAAAAAATATTTTTAAGTATTATATGGGCTCAAAGCTGGTCTGTTCTCAGCCTCAAGAGACTTTGGGGCCTGTAGTGACTTCATTTAGTTGAAAATCTGCACTGCAGGTATCTCCTCTGCATGTAATTACTTCAAGATCTATAGGTAAGATTTTTCAGTGCTTAAATAAGTACTCTATGAAGGCTTCTCTGAGAGTGTCTTCCAGAGCCAGAACAAACTTTGGTTCCATTGATTTGATGATGCAATTCACCCTAGGGGCTCAAGACAGCAGTATCTAATAAATGCTGAAAAGGTTACATTACTTTTTTGCCCTCTTGTTTTTCTTCATCTTTTGCTGAAGCTTTGTTTGGATTTTGATCTTATTTTATAAAGGAGAGGGAGGGTTTTCCTGGTTGTGTAACATGTTTCTTCCCCTTGGACTTTTTCTGAAAATTCCCATCTTGGAAAGGGTGAGTAGGGGAAAAAAATAGTTTCTCCTGCTGCTAGCAAAAGTAGTTAGGGGTCTCTGCAGCTTGCCTGGAATGGTAATTACTAAGCACTGTTTTCACTTGATTTAAATGACAGGACCTGAGGATCAAATATGGAAGATCAGGTCAGTTGGTTTCTCTTGTCCAAATATGCTTAGTATTTGTAGCACAAGAATCCACCTCTGGTCTAGAATTTAATGAACACACATATCCAACTCTGCCGTCAGATTCTGGTCAAATGATAGATGGAGACAACTAATTCCCTTTGCATCCTCATTTTACTACCCTACCAATTCACAGCCACTCAATATCCATCAAAAGCTGTACTGCCCAAGGGAAACATATGAGTGAAGCATTAAGTGCTTCCTGTTTGCAAAGCATTTTGCCAAGTGCCAAGGATACAAATAGAAAAATAAGATAGCCCCAACTCTCAAGGACCTCAGAATCCAGGGGAGAAACAGTAAAGTCTCAACTATAAGACAGATGGAAAGGTCTCAACAATTCTTAGGGCTTAAAGCCGATAGTAATTTTCTTCTTTAATAATTCAGAAATAGGTGACTGTAGCCACATAGAGCAGGAGCTAATTTTTCATTAGCAAACTTTGGCCCTAGAACAGTCAAAACTAGTGTAAGACAACCAGGACTTTCTCACAGATGGATATTTTAGAGAGTGCTAACAGCACCTTCCTAGAAGTGCTTCCTTCCCTCCTCTTCCTGCCTTATCCATCCCCTACCTTGACCTACCCCTGGTGTTGGCAAGGGGATTCTTTCTCAACAGGATTGAAATCTTAAGTTATCTGTAGATGTGCTTTCACCTATGCCACACCCCAGATGAGCATACACCTCCTAATTACCCTGTCCCCTTGCTAAGGTGAAAATTTTGCTAATTAGAATTGTTACCTAGACTTAAAAAGGCAAGTTTTACTTTCTTTACTGCTTAGCCCAAGGATCTGCAGAAGTTTTTACTTTGTCATTAGAACATCCTGGAATCTCACAAGATAAGTAACCACCTTGTTTATTTTTTTCCAACTATAACTGTCTAGCCTTTCCTGACTACCGTTCCTTCTTATACCTCCCAACCAGATGTTGTTCATTCATTTTCATCATGTCTGACTCTTTGTAAACCCTTGTGGGTTGTTGGGGTTTGCTATTTCCTTCTCCAGCTCACTTTGCAGAAGAGAAACTAAAACAAATAAGGTTAAGTGACTTGCCCAGGGTCATACAGCTAATAAGTGTCTGAGGCCAGATTTGAAGTCCCTACACTCTATCCACTGTGCCACCTAGCTGCCCAACCAGACCCAGACCAGGCCACAAAACACCTAAAGGTATACGAGTAGGTGGAGTAAAAGGATTCCATCGGGTCAACCCATCTTCAGTTGAGATTCAAGGAAGAGAACTACTATTCTTTTTCCTATCACTTAGCCCTTCCTAGCTTAGCATAGTGTCTGGCACATAATAGATAACTTAATACATACTTATTGACTGACTGTTAACTGATCTCATTTTCCAGTTGCTCATTTAAAGGATGTTGAGTTGTCTTAAATGACCTGTTCAAAATTTCAGAGAACTTGGAATTGTATTGTCATCCCACAATTCCTGTTCATATGTTTTTCTGCTTGCCTTTTGTGTTACAGCTCCAAACATCATTCTTACTGAGAATACCAAATTTACCCCTTGTCCCAATTCCCATTAAGGCACTGGAAGGAGCACCAAATATTAAAGATACTAGATACTCAGAACACTTACATGAGATGGCCATGTGATGATCCTCCTTCCTTTCAGTTGGATATTAATGCTTGCTGAAATGACTGCCATGTCAGGGTGAAGTTGGTGGACTGAAAGAAGTTTGTCCTCTGAGGATTCAAATAAGGGTCAAGGAAGAGAATTCCCATTCTGATTTCCAAGACAAAATTCTTAAACCAGGTAGATGGGGGTGGGCAAGGAGAGAGAGAGACAAAGAGACACAGAGAGACAGAGACAAAGACACAGAAACAGAGAGACAGACAGAGACAGAGAGAGGAAGGGAGAAAGAGAAGGAGAGGGAGGGAGAGAGAGAGAGATCTCCCTTTCCATATATTTTCTATTCTTTTTTTCCTTTCTTTTGGCGTCTATCTCTTGGCTGGAGCTTATTTCCTTCACTTGCCTGGTGAGTCAAACAATGAATAAGCATTTTTTAAGCAGTTTAGCTAACCCAACTACTATGCACTAAGCCCTATGAGGAGATACATTTAATTTAGTGTACCTAACTTTTCAAATCACTTCCAGGGAAGACAAATTCTTTTCATGTGTAGCATATCTCCTGGGGGGCCTCTGTTTTTAGTAAGTCATATTTCTATGGCATTTAAATGTTCATAGAAAATTTAATTCCCCCAAGCCCCCTTGAGTAAGTAATGCCAGCTGTATTATTCCCATTTTACAGAAGAGGAAACAGACTAAGAAAGGTTAATGTGACTTGTTGGGTATATTCATTCACACAGCTGGGTAGTGTTGGATCTAGAATTGGAATCCAGCTGTACCTGACTCCAACTGGACCACTCTTGCCTCTCAGAATACTCAGCCAGATGGACAATAGATTGGACCCAATGTGAAAATTTCTACACCAGGGGAACTTCTTGCATCCTGGCCTCACAACTCTGAATATCTTTCAGAAGCTTTGAAGCTTTTAAACCATCTCCTCTTCTTTCCCACTCTTCTCCCCAATGGGAAATCTTGAAGGAGACATCTCTGCTGTCTCAGGTCCCCTTACTCCCTTGCAGGTCTTAGCATGATACGTATTTAGTGAAAATACCAGTATTATTCACTGCTTACCAAGCAGGTATTGGGTATTGTGGTCCTTGTTAAAGGCAGCAAATTAGATATTCCCTGCCCTGGGGCCCATCCCAGAAGAGTAAGAAATAGTCTTGATTCTAAGGCTCCAGAAGAGTCCCTCCTGGTCTCAGACTGTTTTATTGGATTATACCATATTTAGATGGCTTTTCAAAAACATGTTTATTTAAATAAAACAGTTAAAGAGCATTAACACAGTAATATAAATGCAGGGCACGTAGACAAAAAGCCTGGAAATTCAGAGTTGAAAGCTGGTGCTGTCTTAGGTATTTATTCTGATTATTATTATTAATTCAGCACCTCCAGCAGAGTTTGTAGAGGAAAGGAAATTAAAGCCCAGTTCCCTGCCTCAAGGCATTGTGACCTAGGATGCACCCATAGGATGCCACCTGACAAAATGCCCTACTCCATCTGTCAACACATGTTTATTGAGTACCTACTATGTGCCTAGTAAAGTGTTAGGCATCATGGAACAGAAAATAAGTTGAAAAATCAGCAGGCAGATGACCTTGAATTTCAGTTTGTCTTGTAGCAATGTAAGAGATAAAGATGGATTTAAAGTCACATAATCTAGGTTCAAATCCCATCTCAGATACTTACTAGCTGTGTGAACCCTCACCAGTCATTTGACTTTTCTGAGACTCAGTTTCCCTATCAATAAAATGAGGGGGTGGACTCAATGATCTCTCACATCTCTTCTTACTCCAAATCTATGATTCTGTGAAAGCCTTCTTCTGCCATTTTGTATTTGTGTGACTACAGGCAAATCATTCAACTTCTTGGAACCTCAGTTTCCTCATATGTAAAATGAAGAGATTGAACTAGATGTCCTAGCTCTACAACCATTATCTCGTCAACCCATATTTTCCTAGGGAATAGTCACACAGAAGCTATGTGAAGTGAGGTCTTGGGAGGGATGAGGGAAAGGAGAAATTCTCCAAGAAGCTTTTTTTCTTTGACTACCACAACCTACAGTGATCTCTTCCTCCTCAGAACACTTACAGCACCCCCTATCTGTACCAGTCACTAAATAATACCTTGTCATGTTAATGTTTTTTCATATATAGTAAGTCTGATCTCCTCCACTAGATGATATATCATATATATATATCTTTTTGAGAGCAGGGGAAATGCCATCTTTTTCTTGATTTCTCTATACCACCCACCACAATGCTATAGATCAGTAGCAGAGTGTCCAGAAAAACAGTTTTGATGAAAAAGCTGCTCATCGAATTTTCAGATGATGCAAAGTAAGGATGGATAGTTAACACACTGGATAACAGAGTCAGGTTCCAAAGGGACTTGACAGGTTAGAGCAGGGGGCTGAATTTAATAAGATGAAACTCAGTATGGATAAATGTAAAGCCTTACACTTGGGCATAAAAATCATTTTCACGGAGTGTACATAGACAGAGGACATAGGTGTGAGTTGAATATGATGGGATGACATCTAAAAAATAAAAGGGGTGAGAAAGGAATGTATTAGGAGAAGGAAAAGGGTAGAAGTAGAATGGGGATAAATTATATAGAAGGGGGGCAAAAGAGCTTTTACACTGGAGGGAAAGATGGGGGAAATGGGAGGGAATACTTGAAACTTATTCTCTTTGGATCGGTTCAAAGAAGGAAAAGCATACACAATTAGTTGGAAATAGAAATCTATTTTACCTTACAGGAAAGTAGGAGGGAAAGTGGATAAAAAGGGGGCAAATTGGGGGAGGCAATAATCAGAAGCAAAACACTTTTGTGGATAGGATGAAAGGAGAGAGAGTAGAATAAACATGGGGAAAATAGGAGAAAGGCAATGCAGTTAGTAATCATAACTGTGAAAAAAATTGCAGCAAATTTCTTTGATAAAGGCCTCATTTTTCAAATATATAAAGAACTGAGTCAAATTTATAAAAAATAAGAGCCATTCCCCAATTGATAAATGGTCAGAGAATATGAACAGGTATTTTCAGACAAAGTAATCAAAGTTATCTATAGTCATATAAAAAATGCTCTAAATCACTATTGATTAGTGAAATGCAAATTAACACAATTCTGAGGTACCACTTCATACCTTTCAGATTGGAAAATGACAGGATCTAGAAAAGGAAAATGACAAATGTTGGAGAGGATGTGGGAAAATCGAGACGCTAAAGCGTTATTGGTAGAATTGTGAATTGATTCATTCTGGAGAGCTATTTGGACTATAGGACCAAAGGACTATAAAACTGTCCCTACCCCTTGACCCAGGTCAGTATCCCAGAAAGATTGAAAAAACAAAACAAAAAGGAAAATGTGTACAAAAATGTACAAAATATTTATATGTAAAAAATATATTTATGTACAGAAATATTTATAACAACTCTTTTCTGGTGGCAAAGAATTGGAAATTGAGAAGAAAGTCATCAATTGAAGAATACCTGAAGAAGTTGTGATATATGATTTTGGTGGAATACGACTGTGCTATAAGAAATGAGGAGGAGGATGCCTTCAGAAAAACCTAGAAAGACATATATGAACTGATGCAAAGTGAAATTAGCAGAACCAGAGCATCGTACACAGTAACAGCAATACTGTATGATTAACTGTGAATGATATAGCTATTCTCAGCAATAGTTGGGTCAAATATTCTCAGCAATATTCTCAAAGACAATTCTGAAGCACATATGATAAAAATTGTTATCCATTCTCAGAGAAAGGTCTGGTGGAGACTCAATGCAAATTGAAGCATATGTTTTGTTTTGTTTTGTTTTTACTTTATTTTTCTTGCTTTTTTGTCTGAGTTTTCTTTCACCACATAACCAATATGGAAATATGCTTTTCATGACTGCACGTGTAAAGCCTATATCAAATTGCTTGGCTTCTCAATGAGGGGGTAGGGGAAGAAGGCAGAAAATTTGTAACTCAGTTTTTAAAAAAATGAATGTTAAAAATTTTTAAGTGTAATTGGGAAAAAATAAAATACTAAATTTAAAAAATCAGCTTCAAAAGTGTAAAACAGAGGAGGCAATATTAGGCAACATTTATTCTGAAAAACAGAGTTTTACTGGTTTTTAAGATTAGTATGGATCAGAATGTGAGGCAGTCAGAAAAGCTAATGCCATCTTGGGCTCCATTAAGAGAGTCAAAGCTTCCAGCAATATGGAGATGAGAATTGCTCTGTGCTCTTCCCTTAGACCTCATTTTAAGTAATGTGTCCAGTTCTAGGCAATATAGTTTAAGAATGACATTAATAGTCTGGAGAATGTTCAGGGAAGCCACTCTGTGTGTGTAACCATCTCTTTGAAGTGTGTGTTTTATAAACAACATATTGTTGGATTCTGGTTTCTGATCCATTCTGCTATTTGCTTCTGCTTTATGGGTGAGTTCATTCCATTCACATTCACAATTATGATAACTATGCATTTCCCTTCATCCTATTTTCTTCTTTTTACCTTTCTTTCTTTCTTTTCATCTGTCCTGCCTCAAAAGTCTATTTTGCCTCTGACCACTGCCTTCTTTGATTCACCTTTCCTTTTATCACCTACATATACATTTCTCCTATTCCTTTCCCTTCTCATTTCCCTTTTGGGAAAGATAGGTTTCTATACCCTACTGAGTGTGTATGTTTTTCTTCTTTTTTGAGCCACTTCAGATCAAAGTGAGGTTCCAGCATTGCCTCTCCTCCATTCTGTGAAGGCTCTTCCTTATTTCTTTCTTGCATGAGATGATTTCCCCATTCTTCCTCCCCCTTCCCCTTTCCCGTAGTGTATTCCTGCATTTTTTTAAATCATCCCAAAATAATTAACTCACATTCATGGCCTCCGTCTATATAGATGTCTTCTAAAGTTCTTAGGAATTACGTGTATTATCTTCCCATGTAGGAATGTAAACTGTTTAATCTTAAGTGCTTTATCATTTCTCTTTTCATCTTACCTTTTTATGTTTTTCTTAAAGTCTTGTGTTTAAATGTCAAATTTTCTATTCAGCTATGGTCTTCTCATTAGAAATGCTTGAAAGTCCTCTTACTCACTTTTAATGGTTTCTTTCTGGCTGCTTTCAGTATTTTCTCCTTGACCAATATTCCTGGGAATTTTTATTTTGGCATCTCTTTCAAGAGATGATCAGTGTATCCTTTCAATTTTTATTTTATCCTCTGGTTACAAGATATTATAGCAGTTTTCCTTTATAATTTCTTGAAATATGATCCATTTTCTCAGTTGCTTTTCTGATGAGATATTTCACAATTTCTTTTAGTTTTTCTTTTTTAACTTTATTTTATTGTTTCTTGATGTCTCATAAAATCATTAGCTTCTACTTGCCAAATTCTAATTTTTGAGTAATTTTTTTCTTCAGCGAACTTTTGTACCTCTTTTACCATTTAGCCAATTCTGCTTTTTATGGAGATTTTTTTTCTTCATTGAGTTCTTATATTTCTTTTTACCATTTGGCCAATTCTGTTTTTTAAGATGTTATTTTCTTCAGTATTTTGTGCCTCTTTTACCAAGCTGTTAATTCTCTTTTCATATTTTTCTTGCATCATTCTCACTTCTTTTCCCAATTTTTCTTCTACCACTCTTATTTGATTTTTAAAATAATTTTTTGCTCTTTTTATCCCTTTCTTTAGCTCTTTCAGAATTTCTTTTGGGGGACTTGTTCCAAAATGCATTTTCCTTTGAGGCTTTGCTTGTGCCTGTTTTCACATAGTTGTCTTCTGAGTTTGTTTCTTGATCATCCTGTCACTGTAGTAGCTTTTTATAGTCAGTTAATTTTTTGTTATTTGTTCATTTTTCCAACCTATTTCTTGACTTTGAAATTTATGTT
Source organism: Trichosurus vulpecula (assembly GCF_011100635.1). Classification (NCBI taxonomy): domain Eukaryota; kingdom Metazoa; phylum Chordata; class Mammalia; order Diprotodontia; family Phalangeridae; genus Trichosurus; species Trichosurus vulpecula. The sequence continues at coordinate 85,679,263 of NC_050577.1, forward strand.
AAAGTTAGGCTCTTTTCACTTTGGTGGGGGGAGAGATCTGTCACTGTCCCAAGGTTCAAGTTTTTTCACACTGTTTTTTTAACAGCTGGTTCTGGGAGGTGGGGAATGCAAGATTTCAGTGCTTCCAAGAGGGTGTGATATGGGGAGAGGTGTCATAACTGTTATCCTTGTCTGTGCTCTGGAACCACAGGAAGGGGCCCTGCTCTCTGCCCTGGAACTGAGACAGGGCCCCTGTTCCCTGGCTACAGCAAATGTTCCTCTTCACTCTAAAACTACAACCTGGAGCTGGGCATGGGCAATGGAGTTGCCAAACACTACCTGGTCCTGTCCCCATTGCTAGCACTGGGTTACTCTGTAGTCTCTTTCTGACCAGTTATCTGATCCTCACACTGTATCTGGGCTGAGGGGGTTGTTGCTGCTGCCATTGCCACCTCCAAGCCCCACAGCTGATGTTGCTTTCACATGTGCCCTGGACCAGCCACTACCCCAGGTCACGAACCCCTCCTTCTGACTTCCTAAGTTGTCTTGGGCTAGAAAAATGCCTCACTCTGACCTTTGGTTGGCTCTGTTGCTCCAGATTTCTATTTGACATGTTCTTTTAAAGTTGTTTGGAGGGGACTGTTGGAAGAATTCAACTAGAATTTTCCTTCTACTCTACCATCTTGGTTCTGCCTTTATCATTGTCAGGAAGGATTTATTAATCCATCGATCCAGTACTTGTTAAGTGTTTACTCTGTGCAAGGAATTCAGCTAGATGCTGGTGATGAACACATAAAGATGAAAATAGCTCCTTTCCTCAAGGAGTTTCCATTCTAAGTGAGAAGATTCTGTTCATTTAGATGAAAAGTGACATTGGAAATGTACCGGTGGCTCAGGAGTCAGGAGTGGCAAAGACTTCATGAAAAGGTAGCCTTAAGCAGAGACTTAAATCAGAGATGGAATTAAGGAAGGAGTGAATTCCAGGCGAGAGGGAGGAGGAGGAAAGGCAGGCAACAAAGGCTTCATGGTAGAATATAGAGTGTCCAGTGAGAGAAACAAGAAGAGGACCAATTTAGCTTAACTATCACGTAAGAGAGTGGTGAGCAGTGAAGTATGGATGGGGTCAGACTTTAAAGAGCTTCTAATGCCAGAGGAGTTTATATTTGAGCCGAGAGATAACAGAGGGACATTGGAGTTTATTGAGTGGAAGGATCACATGGTCACACTTCTCTTTTAGGATAGTCAATTTGGTAGCTGTGGGAAGGAATGATTAGAGTAGGACAGGACTTGAGGCAAAGGCCAACCAGGAAGTTAGGGTTGTTATTGCAGAGAAAGGGGCTCATGGGTGATGTGTGGAGACAGAAATGACAAAATTTAGCTACTCATTGGAAGTGTGCTATGAATGAAGGCAAGGAGTTGAGGATGGCACTTCCAAGATGTAAACCTGGAGGTCTAGATGCTAAGTTTGGAAAGGCAGGTTACGTTTGACCTTTCTAGGCGCTATTGGAAAGGTAGTATGTATAGTATGTATAGGTACAGTCATAACTAGGGTGGAGTGGCTGAACCTTTGTCCAAGGGCACTAAAATTTAGAGAATACCAAGATAACTTCTTCAAGAAGTAGAAACAATTGAGCTTAGCACATTGTTAGCAATAATAATTAGTTAAATTAGATTTCAAATGAGCTCTACTTTGGTTCAATTTCCTGCTTTCTTTTCAGGCCTTACTCACCCCAGCAGCAGCCTCAGGGACTCTGCCCCTTGGGGCACAGGATCTCCTCTGGTTTGGAGAATTGCTTATTACCCCCGATGTATATTAGGATGAATACTAGGATAGATGCTATAACTTACAGGCAAACTTATAGTCATTGTAATTACTTTTTCATACACATACATCCTGAATCCCCCAACTAGATGGTAAACTCCTAGGGGACAGAGAATAACATAGTAGCAAGGCATAATAATATGAAAGGCAGTGTGGAAAGTGGATAGTTCATTGGACTTAAAGTCAGGAAGACCAGTGTTCAAATCTCACCTCGGACACTAGCAAGGAAATCCTAAGCAAATCTCTTAACTCCTCTGGGCCTCAGTTTACCCATCTGTAAAAATAAGGGAGACGGACTCAGTGACATCTAAGCTGGCTCCTATGATGCTGGAAGGTTTTCAAACAGCCCTGAGAAGTAAGTAGTATTTTTTCTATTGCCATTTTTACAGATAAGAAGACTGAAGCTGAGTGATAAACAGACCTGTCCAAAGTTACAGAGCTAACAAGTGTAAGAGTCAGTAGAACCCAAGGTTCTCTGATTAAGCATCACCTCCGTTTCCCTTTCAACCAAATGACTTGCACTTCTTTGCATTGCCCACAGTGCCTAGGACAGAGCCCTATGTATATTAGGTGCTCAATAAATGGCAGATAATGAGGGTAAAAATAACCTATATTTTGCTAATGCTGATTTTAATGAGACTTCAACAACAGCAACAAAAAAAAGCAGTCCCCATCAGCCCCTGAGCTCGGTGTACTGATTGAAGTTAGGAGGCTAGGAGACACATTTGAGAGAGGCTTAGTAAATTGTTTTAGATGCAGTCGCTTCTATTTATGCAGCATCTGCCAAATAGCACTCTTTAACCTGCCAATAAGTGGCCCCATTCCAGGAGCTGATAAGCAAGCAGTTTGAGCCTGCCTTGGGAATTCAGTGTGCAATTTGGGTTATGAAAATAAGATGGCACTTATTGGCAGAGAAATTTCGTTCACCTCTTTCATTTCCCGACATTCCATCAGTATCGACCTCTTCTTTGTATTGATAGCTGTTTTTGCCCCCACTTTGTCCAAGATCTCCTGAAGTTTTCAGAAACACAGTAACAACTCGCTTATATGGTGTTCACTTGTCCAGCAAGCCATCTGGAGCATGGCCAAGAAAGCAAAAAGGGAGAAAAAAAATCCTCTCAGCAACTGGAAGAGATGCCACAGAATTCATACACTAATTCTCGTATACTTACTTCACAAAAGGCCTTCTTGGGTCTTCATTAGGCCTAATGATTAACTTTTACCTTATATACAATTCTAACAAGAACGGTTATTGAGTTCCTCCGCCAACAGAAGATTAACAGCAACAATTAAAAGGGGTGAGAGGTAGACAATTCTAGAGACAGGCACACTGACTGAGGGAGGAAGGAGAGGGTTAGGAAGCAGTTGAGAGAGAAAAAAGGATGAAAAAATATAGTTGGAAGGAAGTAGTCCTACTCTCTTAATAACCTCTAAGGCCAACCCTGAGTACTCTGCTAAAATCTGGTTTAACTCCACATCAGCCTTACAGAACAATAAATATCTAGGATGGCCCTAAACTGGGAAGCTAGCCCCACTCCCTCAAAAAAAATGGTAGTGAAGGAAACTACCTCTGTACAGCAAGCAACAAGAACTGAAGAATGTAAAATCCCTACAGACCCAAGATTAAAGTAGACATGCTGTGATTGTTATGTTACTAAACAGGATGAAGGGAGGGGCACTGTAAGTAACTGACAAATGCAATAAGAATAAAGGTGAATTTCTAGCCATATATTCAAAACATCAACTTCCCAAGTACAGGATAGCAGAGGCAAGACTAGATGGTAGAATTTGTGGGAAATACTAGTGGTTTTAGTGGTCAGCAAATTCGATATTTTTTAATAGTGTAGCATGACAGCCAATCCTATTTGCATTAAGAGGGATCTAGCATCTAAGAACAAGGAAAGTGATAGTGTTTCACTGTGAGCTGCTTGAGTTAGACAATGTCTGTAGCACTTTGTTGGGTACCACATTTACAGAAGACATAGGCAAGCTGAATCATATCAGAGGAAGGAAGGAAGGAAGGACGGACTAGGGTAGGGACAACACGAAAGAATGTACTGTACAAGGGGACCATGATAGCTGCCTTAGTGGGAGGGGAGTCATTATATGTCTGCAAGAGACTGAAAGGCTGCAATGTGAAAGTAGAATTAGAAGATGAGAGTTGTTCTGCTCGAACCCGGAAGGCAGAATTGGGAATAATGGGTAGAAGTTGCAGAGATGGGAAGAAGAAATAGAGCCAGCAACTCTAGTCTCCATAGCCCTACCCAAGTCTTGTGCCTTTCCTTCTCTCACCTGCCTGAGTTACCCTGCTGCCCTCCCCCCAGTACCAGACTTTGCTTGATCTCATTCAGGGAGATGTGCCCCTGCTGTCCCCCTGCTGTCCCCCTTTTCCCTTTTCCCAAACTTGGAAATTAGAACTGAAGCAGGAGGAATCCTAGCCTATGCTGGCTATGTGACGTTAGGCTTTCATTGATAAGGTACAGATACTCAGCAGCTCTACTTTGTGGTTCTCTCTGGTGTCTTGTGGCATTCTGCCCATTGTAAATCTGGAGGGAGATATTGGGGTTCTGTTAATTATCTGTTCCCAGATTCAAATTAGAAAAGAAAATCACTGTTACCTCTTTTGATTCTTTGGGGGATGCCAAGCTGCATTCGCCTAATCCCGCATTGTTGCTACTGCCATAAAACACTGTGTGCTCTGCCACGGGCTGTCTAATAAGCCTCTTGGATCTTTTTTATGAAATTGAGCTACCAAAATTGCGTCTGAGTCATCTGTGCCCTCCCTCTTGGCCCTCTGGGTGGGAAGGGATAGCTTTCTGTTCTTCTGTTACAAATGTTAAATATTTTTAATTAAGCTCTTGCATCACTCATAAAAGGAAAAAGATGCTATCCATCTTTTTTTCATCTCTGAGGCAGAGATGTCCAACACAACTGTAGAGAACACAGAGCTAGAGTTTAGGACAGAAGAGAGATTTAAGAGTCATCCCAATAGAGAGGGAGAGTTGCAACTGGGGGAGGGAATAAAATCAATATGGCGAAGAGTGTAGGGAGAGAAAATGTGGAGAAAAGCTCAGGCTTTTAGCGATAACTAAGGTTTTACTGTATAATTACTGACGCTCATGATATTGACCCTCAGTAACTGAAGAGTTTACATTATAATAAAATAGCTCACATTTCTTAAATTACTTTCCTCACAGTAATCTTGTGAAGTTGGTAGTACATGCATTAGCATCTTCATTTTATGGATAGGGCAGCCCAAATAGGTGAGATTACTTCCTCAAGATCATATATAATGGAAAGGAGGGAGGGAGGAAGGAAGGAGAAAGAAGGAAGGAAAGAAGGAAAGGAAGGGAGGGAGGAAGGAAGAAGAGAGAAGGAAGGAAGGCAGGAAGGAAGAAAGGAAGGAAGGAAAGAGAAGGAAGGAAGGAAGGAGAGGGAAGGAAGGGAAGGAAGGAAGGAGAGGGAAGGAAGGGAAGGAAGGAAGGAGAGGGAAGGAATGCAGGAGAGAGAAGGAAGGAGAAAGAAGAAAGAGAGGAGAGGGAAAGAAGGAAGGAAAAAAGGAGGGAATGAAAGAAGGAAGCAAAGAGGGAAGGAGGGAAGAAAGAAGAAAAGGTAAAAAGGAATTTTAAATACCTGCTATGTACCAGACACTGCTAAGCACTTCAAAAACATCTCATTTAATTCTCAACCACCCTAGAAGGTAAGCTTCTATTATTATCCCCATTGTACAGTTGAAAAAAAACAGATAGGAGAAGTTACCCAAGGTCACACATCTAGTAGGTGTCTGAAGCTGAATTTGAACTCTAGCCTTCCTGTCTTTGGACCTCATTTTCTGTGCATTGCACCAGAGCCAAATCTTGAGCCTAGTTCTTGGAATGCAAAGTCTAGTAATTTTTTCCACCAAATGCTTCCTCTCGGTGTGTTCAGTAGCTTCTTTTAAAGGAAATAGGTGAAGCATGAGATTCATTTTTGATGGAAAGATTTCCATCAAAAAATGCTTACTTCTTTTTTTTTCATTTTGAAAGAGTTAAGCTTCATTTAGCTCAAAAATTCATTATGCAAGACACCTTCCTCAATGATGCAAATTACTATCTTTAAAAGTAGAATCTGTTAGAGACCTGTATTCGTTTTTTTTCTACTTTGTGTCCCTTTCATGTTTCCCATCTCATCCCATCCTGCAGAAAAATACTCACTAATTTTCCCTTTTCTTCCCTCCTCTTTCTAGACTCCCTTTTATTTCAGACTTATATAGAACTTTGAGGATCACCATGTGCTTTCCCCACAACAACCCTGTGTGCTCATTATAATCCCAATTTTATAGATAAGGAAAAAGAAAGGCAAAGTGACTTATACAGTATGATATATGGAGTAAATAGGAGATTTGGGATTCAAACCTAGTTATTTTGGCCACCCCAGAGCCAATGTGAGGCTCTCTATTGCCTCCATATCTTTTCCCCATGTCAGAATTGGAGACCCCTTCTGTGGCTCCTTGAAGAGCTGTTTCTTTCCTACCTTCCTTGCTTGCTCTCAAAGGCAGGCTATTTCAGCAAAATGACTTCTCTGGAATTCCAAGGAACACTCCTCCCTGGCTTCTCGAGTTCTGTCATTTAAAAAGCCCACACTCCATTGCCTTCTCTTTCCCCTCTGCATCCTCCCCATATTCACCTAGCTGCCATATACATCTCTCACTTCTATCCCTGTTCAAAACCTTTGTTTGGGGCTCTTCTTGCCTCTCTCCTTCCCAGATCTATTTGCTAATTTGCTGGCTCAGGAGGTGAGAGTTTCTGCTGAGAAATCATTACCCACCAATTTGACTGAGTCTTGAAAATATCCCAGCCTTATTACTTGCCAGGCCACACTGGACCTCTGGATCCAAATGGCATTATGTGTTTCATTTTCTCCTGTTTGCAGTGAACTCTTGGTAAAGCTAGAGGGATGGTTTAGCTCGCTCGGTATTTGCTCTGAAATACTAAGACTCCCTGGAACCACAGGTTTGCATCCCAGCAGGGTCAACAGAGCCCTTCATCTGCTTGGGGGAGATCAATTGAGCTTCCTGCAGTTTGCTCTGAGTGGGGAGGGCAAGGGGCTTATGCCTAAGACCTCAAGCCCAAAGCATTGGCTTTATTGTTAGACAGTGGAGATTTCTAAGGATGCTTGGGATCTTGGTCCACAATTTCACCTCTCCCACTGGTTTCTCTTTGGATGTCCTGGTATGTTATAGATTCCCTTAAGAGACCTTGGTATTTACTATAATGCACATACCATCTTTTAAGTAAGGCTTTGTTTCTGTTGTGACTCAGGTTTGTAAGCAAAATTTCTCTGATGTCCACTATAGGCCAGCTGCCTGCTCCTGTTTAGTAGAGCCAAGGTAGAACTAGATTCTCCATCACTACTATAATCCAATTCAGTAAATGTTTCCCAGGCAGCCACAGTATGTCACGTGCCTACCAGCATCGTCATCCTGACATGGAGCTGACTCTCAGTTTTCAAAGGTTGCACCAGTAGAGGATAAGCTCAGGAGGGTCCCAGCAAGTTGAAAAGTTTTCATGTACAAGGCCAGCAATGAACTACATTTCTGCTGTTTGAAGACCAGTAGGGTTAACTTCAGAGAGCCTCATCACCAAAGAGCTGGCCACCAGGAGGCAAAAGTTTGGCCACACCGACTCCTGAGGATCACGTCCTAAGGAGCGGTGGGAAAGAGTACCCTCACCAGTGAAATCATCCATCTCTTGAAATATGGAGGCCTCTGCAATGCTTTGCCATTACGTACTGGTGTTTCAAAGTTTAGTTTTGTTTTTTAAACCCAGACCCTTCAACCCACAAATCCTAAAAGCCTGGAGCAAAGCCCAAATGTGTGAACACTTAAAAGGGAAGTCTCTCATAGAAACTAGGTAAAAAATATTCCTGTGAATTGTTTATAATATTACCTCTATGTCAAATATCTCTCAAAATGAAGGGTTGAAAAATAGTTTAAGGGAATTATTTTACCCTCTTAGCCACAGGGTAATCCTGGGAAAGGATATGCATAGTAAGCCTGGTATAGAGACCATTTCCTTAATTGCAAGCAATATAAAATAGTGCTAAAGTCTTCAGGTTCTACACCCCATTACTAGAGCCAGACCCAGGTATGATTCTCCCTCTCCTGGCCACTCTCTTGTATTTTGGCCAGATAAAGCAAGAACCTTTTGCCAGGGCAAAACTTTTTTTCTTGTTATTGGGTACAGTCACTTCAATTCCATTTGGAAAATATCTTTAAATGCCAAGGATGTGCAAATCATTGTACTAGATTCTGGGGATACAGACAAACAAAAAGATCATGATATTAGAAAGCTCATCTTCTATCAAAGGGGTACAGTATGTACAGATAAGTAAATACAAAGTTGGAAGGTGGGGTGCAATGTGTGCTCCATTAGCAGCTGCTTTGCAAGTCAGAGTCTTAAGAGAGTGATTTACAGAGGATCACTGAACCAGGGTGTCAGAGGCAGGTCTCGAAGTTAGATCTTCCGGATGCCCAGACTTGCTTTCCAATCTTTAGCTAATCATTACAGCTACCTGTGTCCCCATGCGCAAAGTCATACCAAGCCATTTCAAGGGTGAGAAAATGCTAACATGTTGAAGGAGGCGGAGGGAGAGAGACTAAGGAAAGGCCTCCTATAAGAGGGAGAAGCTTTGAAGAAGGTGATTTCAAACTGCGAAATAAGGAAAGAATGCATTCTAGACATGGATGGACATACAGGCTCTTCAAAAGCACAGTGGTAGGGGCAGCTAGATGGTGCATTGGATAGAGCACATGCCCTGGCGTCAGGAGGACCTGAGTTCAAATCTGTTCTAAGACACTAGCTATGCGATCCTGAGCAAGCCATTTAACCCCTATTGCCTCCCAAAAAAAGCACAGTAGTAGGAAATGGGATGGAATGTACAGAGAACGACTAGCAACTTGGTTCGAGGGGAGGGGAGAATATGCAGAAAAACTGGAAGGGTAGGTAGAAGCCAGGCTGTGATCTGATCATGTCACCCCCTACTAAGTAAACTCCAGTGGCTCCCTATTGCTTCCAGGAACAAATTCCAAATGTTCTTTTTGGCATTCAAAGCCCTTCGTAAATTAGCTGCCTCCCACCTTTCCAATCTTCTTAACACCTTACTCCTCAGCATGTACTCTTTCATCCAGTGACATGGCTTCTTGGTTGTTCTATGAACAAAATACTTCCTCCCTCCACTCTGGGCATTCTCTCTAGCTGTCCCCCATGCCTGGAATGTTGTCTCTGCTCTAACTACTGAATCCTCTGGCTTCCTTTTAGTCCACCCTCTATAGGAAGCCTCCTGTAACCCCTCTTGGTTCCATCACTTTTACTATTTTGGTGATTTTATACTGTAGACTGCTTGTTTTATATGCCTTTACATGTTGTTTCCCCCATTAGATTGTAAGCTCCTTGAGGACAGGGACTTCCTTTTGCCTCTTTTTGTATCCTTAGTAATTAGCACAGTTCCTGGCACATAGTAGGTGCCTTATTGATGAACTGTGATAGGCTATAAATGGCAAGCTAAGTATTTTCTACTTTAACCTAGTAGCATTTTAGAGCCCCTGAAGTTTTATGAGAGTGAATAGGTATGGTCAAGCATCCATTTTAGCAACATACATTTGGTATCTTGTGGAAATATAGGAAAGTGGAGAGCCTGAAAGCAAAGCTGACTAGGATGCTACTGCACCAGTGCAGAGGGTAGGTAAGAAAATCTGAACTGGAGTCAAGGATATAGGAATGCAGACAAAGGCACAGATGGGACAGTTCTTGACAAAGTAGAATTGACATTTGCTCAAAGATAATGAGTGGAAGTATCAAGGGTGAATGAAAAGATGTGAGTTGAGGTAAATGGAAGGATAGTGGTATCCTCAAAAAAACACACAAAGTTGATAGAAAGAATAAGTTTAAAGGTAAAATAAGGAATTCTTTTATGCTCCTATGAGTTTTAAATGCCTCTATTTCCTTAAGGCACATTCATTACCACAAAGGAGAATACTACATTCTGTAGGGACTTCCCTGCCCTAAGTCTGTTTCCTTTGGCTACTGTTCATGTCCTTTATCTAGTCACACGCAAAAAAAAAAAACTTGCGTGGGGAACAAGTTTCCTGTGACTCTTCAGATGCCAAGAAAGCTCTTATCACCAACCCTAGGTTCAAATATAGTAATTACAGAGCTTGATATCCTTTTTCTCCCTTTGGCACCTGGAAAGAGTGTCATCAGCACAATGGAACAAAACTTCCTTGTCCAGGAGCTGATAAAAACAACCCCATTTTTCTCTCATTTTCCCCTAAAATATTGAGGAATAATGTCCAATCGATTTGATATTATTTAAATCAACTATTGCACTTAATATCTCTGTTAGTGACCAGTCCTGACTATGGCTGCCAGCCAGCTTGGGACGTCCAACTTCTGTTCCTGTGGAAAACACCATTCATTTTGGAAGAAGGGCATGAGATAACGGATCCTTAGCTAAAATAGTAGAAAGCCTTGCTTATTCAACATAAGTGGGGAGAGGTCAGTCTGTTTGAATAAAATTAGGCAAAATGCTTAAAGAAATATTATTTTGTTACTTTCCACTTCATTAAAACAATGTACAGTCAATTGAAAAGTTGTTGCCAGGATATTTTGTTACAAAGAGACCCTGCATTTGGGGAAAAAAATGGGAAAAAATGATGTGTAATTCAAATACTGTTAGTATTTGAGTAGGGTGCCAAATATGTGGAAAGATTTGAATAAACTTATGCAGGGTGAAATAAACACAAGAAAAATAACAAGAAAAATTAATGACTATAGTAATGCCACTGAAGATATCACAAAATGAAAACTGAACTATAAATCACAAAAAAACTGGTTCAAGAGAAGAGATAATGAAACATACATCTTTGCTCTTGACAGAGAGGAAAAACAGACTTCTAAGGCAAATGGTGTATACATTGGCAGTCACTTTATGGAGTACTTTGGTTGAATTATTTTACTTTCAAGAAAGAGTTCAATTTTAATGTATGCAGAGGAAAGAGAGAAAGAAGTTATTTCCAGAATTACTGATATAAAAACACAAAAATATCATATAAGACTGATTTTTAAAAATACATATAAGTGCATCAAAAGTTTCTTCATCTAAATACTGCCCTTGAACTTTTGTTTTCAATCTGAATTTTCCTAGCCCAAATTTTCTTTTCATAAACAGTATAAAGGTAAACTTCAGTTCAGATCAGAGTTAATTATCACAAGTCTCAAATAAGTAGAATGCTAATCAATAGTGTGTTATTTTGTGTCGATTAAATATATACAGCATGATTCACAACAGCTTAGATTCAATAATTTATTCAATCAATAAACATTTACGAAGTACCTGCTGTGTTCCGGGTACCATGCTAAGTCTTGAAGATTAAAAAAAGAAGTAAAAGATAGTTCCTGCCTTCAAGAAACTTAAAATCTAGTGGGGAGACAGCATGCAAACAAAAATGTGCAAAGCAAGACATGTACAGGATAATTAGGAAATAATTAACAGCAAAAAGGCAGTAGAATGAAGAAGGCTTGTGAAAAGCTCCCTTTAAGAGGTGAGATTTTAGTGAGGACCTAAGAGAAGCTGGGGAGGTCAGTAGGAGGAGTGAAGGAGGAAGAGTATCACAGGCTGAGGGATAGCCAGAGAAGATGCCAAGAGATGGAGTGTCCTGTCCATGGAACAGCCAGGAGACCTTTGCCATTGAATCAAATCAGGGAGTAAGGTGTAAAAAGATCAAAAAAAGGGGAAGGGGACTAGGTTATAAAAGGCTCTGAATGCCAAACAGAGTGGTTTGAATTTCACCCTTGAGGCGATAGGGAGCCACTGGAATTTACCGAGTAGGATGATGACATGATCAAATCTGCACTTTAGGAAAATCACTTTGGTGGCTGAATGAAAGATGGACTGGAGTGGGGAGAAACTTGAGGCAGGCTAGCCTGCCACCAGCAGGCTTTTGGAATGGTCCAGGAGTGAGGTGATGAAGGCCTGCACCAGAGTGTTGGCAGTGTTGGAAGAGAGAAGAGGGGATATATGAGAAATATTACAGGGCTGAAATCCAGAGGCCTTGACACAGCTTGGATATGTGAAATGAGAAATAGTGAGGAGTGAAGGAAAACTACTAGGTTGTAAGCCAGTGGGATTAGCAGGATGGTGTTGCCCTCTTTAGTAAAAAGGTAGAATTTGGGAAAAAGATAATGAATTCTGTTTGGGACATGTTTAGTTTGTCTACAGGACATCCAGTTCAAGATGTTTGTAAGGCAATTGGAGATGTGAAAACAGAAGTCAGCAGTTAGGCTGAGGCAGGATAGGTTGATTTGAAAATCATCAGCACAGAGATGGTAATTAAATTAGCCCATAGGAGCTGATGAGATCACCAAGTGAAGTAGGGTAGAGGGAGAAAATAAGAGGCGCAAGCACAGAACTCTAGTGGTCACCTATGGATAGAAGGAATGATCTGAATGAGGTTCCAGCAAAGGAGACTGAGAATGAGTGGTCAGATAATTTGAAAAAAAATTTGAGAGAATGCTGTCCTGAAAACCCATATTGAAGAGAGTATCAAGGAGAAGAGAGTGATTAACAGTGTCAGGGGGTGGACAGAGGTCAAGGAGAATAAGGATTGAGAAAAGGACACTGGTAGCTTATTGAGGGTTAGGACTAGGCATAAGCAATGTCTTTTGTACAGTGCTTGGCACAACATTTTTTTTAATAGTGATGATCATACAAGGCATTCCAAATGTCTTGGTCCAAATGTCTTCAGGCTAATAGAACTTAAAGCTTAAGTGAGATAATAAAGCTTTAAACTGCACTAAGACATTTGGGACACCAAGTAGTGCTAAATGCTTTATCCCGTGCTTCAGAAATATTTTGAATGCTAGAAAGATTGTGTTGGAAATAACTGCAATGTTATTAACAGCAAAACCATATGTTCTGAGACTTTCTGGCAAAAGTAGATTTTTGCTAATATTTACTAATCAAATAACTCCTCTATACACATATCCCTATTAGTGTGTGCTATTAACTTTAAAAATTTTTTTTAAATTCTAGACCTGTGATTTTATTCATATAGAGAACTCCTGGTATAGAAACTCTTGCTAGCATTGCAGCTCAGCAATTTGTTTTTTAACTGGTACTTGAGGATTGCCTAGGCCACTGACAAAATAAATGATTTGCCCATGGTCACACAATTAATATGTATCATAGGAATGACCTGAGCCTAGTTCTTCTTCTATCCACTTTCCATGTTGCTTCTCTGTGTACGTAATAGTTCCATAATACATAATTACTGAGTTGAATTGAATCTTTCTCCAAAAGGGATATTCTGTTATACAACTATTGCGTATATTGGATCATCCTGATGTCTTATTTTTCATGGAATAAAATCAAGCCTTTTTCTCCTTTGACTCTCCTTCAAAAAAAAGTTCCCAATTTTCTTTGTGTTCTGTGATCCTTGGTGACCAGCAGAAGGATTGAATGCTGATGAGATGATGTTTCATCTTTTCGTGGGTAGTCATTTTCAATATAATTTCTTTTGGTCCTGAATACTGCTTTCCTTCCCTTTAGGGGCCAAGTAGGAGCAGTTAGCAGATTATACATGTATGAATTTTTAGATGGTATCTCCATTCCGGGTTATTTCTGATCTTTCTGCTACGATAAGAGAGTATATAACAAAGATGTTTGATTCCCAGAGTTGACCCTAAACAACTTCCCAAGTCAGGGAAATCAATATGGAAAATTAGGAGAAAGTTTGTGGGATGTTTTGCTTTATCTGGCTAAATTCCTCTCTTTATAACCAGACTCAAGATTCACCTCACCAAGGATGCCTCCCAAGACTGAGGCATCCCAACTATGATAGAGTTTCGACTCTCTATTCATTTTGTTCTTTGCTTAGTTGTCAGTTAGGACTCAGTATTGGGAAGACCAAAATTAGGGGTTCAATCCCTGTGATGTTTGTACTCTTTCCATCAATCCATCATTTAAGCATTTATAAATAGCCTACCATATATGTGCTAGGTGATGGGAATACAAAGACAGTGAATGAAACAATCCTCACTCTAAAGGAGTTGTATTCTAATGAGGAGGACAGCAAGCATTTATATGAGTGTATGCAGAATAAATATAAAGAGAATAAACACATATGAAAAACAAAGAATTAAGGAAGGAGGGTACCAGCATTTGAGGTATCAGAAAAGGCTTTGTGTAGGGATCATTTCTTTTTTTTGTACTTGTATCCTAAGCACCTAACATCACACTGCCTGGCACTTAGCATGTACTTAAAAATACTTGTTGATTACAAGGTGGTATTTGAATTGTACCTGAATGGAAGAGAAGGATCCCATGAGACCAAGGTAAGAAAGGACTGTGCTCCAACTACAGGGCGTCATGGCCAGGACAAAGGCAGAGACAGAACATGGAGTGCCATGTGTAGGAGCAGATAGAAGGCCAGTTTGTCTGGATTGAAGAATGCAAGAAGGGGGATAATGTACCATGATCCTTCCCTGTACTTCCCTCACATACAACCAGTCATTTTCCAACAACTGTCTTCCGTAGTTTTGTAGTAGTATCTCTTCCCTTGATTTTCCTTCGTGCTCCTCTTTGGATCCACCATAATTCAAGTCCTTATCTCTCTTAACCTGGACTTTCATAATATCTTCCTTATTGGTCTTACTATCCCTAATCTCTTCCCTCTCCAAGCATCTTCAACAACATACTCAAGTAATCTACTCAATGTACCATTGTATCACATCCCTCATATTTGGAAATCTCCAGTGACTCCTCATTGACTACTGATTAAAATAAAACTTCTGCCCTTGGATTTAAAGGTCTTTTCCCTAGTTTCACTCAAAACAGCCTTTGCATCTTTCTTTCATAAGACTCCATGTGGTAAGCTTTATATCTGAGCATCCCCCATTCTAATCTCATTCTTTGCTTGCTCTGTGCCTTTCCTCGCACCGTCTCCCATGTGTGATATGGATTCTCCTCATGCCTTTTTTCATCTGTTTAATTCTCTCTGTTGTTTCAACATTGCACACAGGACCCACTTCTTCCTCAAAGCTTTCCCTGATCTCAAGTGAAAGTTCATAGGATCAACTTAGTAGTATCTAGGCCAACTTCTCATTTTACAGGGGAAGAAACAGGCCTAGAGAGATTAAGTGACTTTACTGTAATCTCACAACAGCTGATATTTGAGCCCTGGTCCTCTGACCCCAAATCTAGCACACTTTCCTCTCTGTCTCTTCTCCAAACCTTCTTTTTATCTGGGCTCTCCTTTGCATTTACTGCAGTCTCCCTTGTATCATCATTAGTAGCATGCTCCCTGTTCCTGCCATTAGATTGAAAACTCCTTGAAACCAAGGATGTACATCTATTTTTGGATCCCTGCCTAGCACAGTGCTTTGTTGTTGGTATTTAATAAGTATTTACTGAATGAATGATCCATAAAAATCTGAATTCTCCTTCTGGAAACAAAACACATGCCCTTTTTTCATTATGAGATAAACAAAGGACTCAGTTCATCAAAGGTATGGAAAGAGACCTGGAGAAGTGAGCATGATATATAAGAAACAATATCAATGACCGAAGATTCAGAAACGTAACACCTTCAGTGCTAAACTCAGTAATAAATGAATAGGAAAAGAGGAACAGCCCCATTTATATTTATAAATGTGAACAACCAACCTGCCTTTATTAGTATTTATGACAGTATCCAAAATAATAATGCTCCCCCTCAGGTTAGTGCAGTGAGAAAGAACGGTAGAGCTAAGAGGCCTACTTACTGGTATTGAAAATTCAGCCCATTAGAACACACATTTGTAAATCACTTGCTTTTGTAAGGCCCTGTGTTAGATGCTAGGGATACAGTTGTTTATTTTTAATGGCATGATCTCTGTCTTCAAAAAGTTTAAATTCTAGTAGAAGTGGAGAAATGAAGGTGTGCTGGAAGGATTTTACTAATGGGTAGAAAAATGATGATTATCTTAAGGATGAAAAAGCAAGTGTAAGCCCACTAGAGTTTTAGGCCAGTGCCACCTCATGGCATGGAGCTCACATCGGGTTATGAAGGGCTCTGCTGGCAGGGAACAAGGCCCTGGAAAGAGGGCAAAGCTTTGGGTATGGGCTCTGAGAGCGACTGCATGTTTGTGCATGTTCTCTGAAAACAACCTAGTTGTGTCTGTTGAGGTTCATTGCTAGAAGGCTGGATATCATTTTATAAATAGCATGACCCCAGAAACTCCTTCAAAGTGTCTGCTTTGGAGGAGCAGCTTCAAAGGGCAGCTAGGTGGCACAGTGGATAGAGAACCAGCTCTGGGGTCAGGAGGACCTGAGTTCCAAACCAGCCTTAGACACTTACTAGCTATGTGATCCTGGGCAAGTCAGTTAACCCTGATTGCCTCCAAAAACAAAAAGAAAGTGTCTGCTTCAGGAGGGAGGGCTTGTGATTTATTTTGGTGGAGGGCATACGCACACTGGAGAAGTTACAGAGCTTCTGGAGTATTCAGATTAATGATTTCCACAAAAAAGACAACCATGTTATGCTGCCAGGAGATTCTGCAGCTACACAGTTTGTGCAACATTTGTATAAAAAAGAAACAAACAGCAAGAAAACAAGCTAATATCTGGGATTGGGGTGGGGAGGGGAATCCAATTATCGTGTCAGCACAATTCAACTCAGTATCCTAAATCACCTATAATTATAAAGCGATTGATCATAATGATGAGACTGAGACAGCAAAGTAAATCCAATTCAATAGACATTGTTCTGAGTGCCTACTATGGCTGGGCAACTGGGGACATGAAGACAAAAGTGAAAAAGCACGGTATGTTTTGTTGATTGAGGCACAGTACATTGGGTATTTTAGGAAGATCTCTATCAAAAAGAATCCAAAGCCTAAAGCAAAAACAAAACAAAAAATTCCAATATTTCAAGGATCAACTTATTATTAGCCTGTTACTTTGCCTAGAATGTTCCAATCTCTTCCAAAACCATATAACTGAAGATCATGACTATTCACACCTGTGGGTACTATGTTGTATTCTGCAGTCGTCAGCCTCAGCAAGGGCAGCTCCCTTGTTTCTCTTTTTTCAGTCTTTCCTACAGTACCCAGAACAGTCTTCAATGCAAACTTGTTACTGAATGCCCTGACCCCAGGTGGAAGAATTCTATTTTGCTTCTCATAGTAGCATATCTCAGCCACTTTGAACCATTTTCTCTAAAAATAAACAAAAACAGGATGAAAAAAAGCCCAGAGGGTCAGATTATAAGGGCATTATTCCTCTTAAATTAGAATAGGTTCACTAGCATCCAGTGGTTAATACTGTGGAAGAACAAATATGGTAGAAGAAGGAACAAAAAGTATCACGCCCATTCCCTCAGATAAGAAGTATGCCAGTGTCTGAGTGGATGCCTATCTACTTTATAGATTCCAAGGCTACAGGAGAAATCTAACCTTCTGCCTCTCCCAAACAACATAACTGTGCTTTCAAGTCATTAGTAAGGTTCCAACAACCTTGTTTCTAATGTTTTAAACTTCCAGAACTGGAATCCACATATTCGTTGGCCAACAATTGACCTTCACTACCAAAAAAAAAAAAAAAACAAAACAATTGACTGCTCTTCCATAGTTGTCTTCTATTTACATCATAATATTGAAAAGTGTTGCTCCCAGTTACCCATGCTCATCCCAAGAACTCCTTTTAAAATAACAATGGGCAAGGAGAGGGGCAATCATTACTAGAATTTATCAGAGGAGCAGTGCCAAAAAAAAAATGAGAAACAGGATTTTTCCCACTCTCCCTTGGGGAAAATAAAAGAAAAAATTAAAAAGTAAAAAAAAGTAAAGAAAAAGAAATCAAGTAACATGTCCTATTAACTGGACTATTCTGACAATGATTGGTTACTTATAGTTTGGGAGGGATGCAGCGGGTTTCATGAATCAAGGTCATTGAGTCATAATGTTGTAGGACTTAGAGCCTGCAAATCACCTAGTTCAAATGATCTAAAAGTCATCTTTTAGGTTGCAAGTAAGCAAACTGAAAGGTCCAAGGCCCATCAACACATAGCTATATCAATAAGAAAAGGAACAGTGTTATTGCTGGCATGGGAAACTGGTATAAAAACTTCCTCTGGCAACATGGGATCACAATTCTTCTATGACATCTAGGACTCAGCAGATGTCTTCAGGTGCATAGGGATTGACTTGTCCAAGGTTGCACATACGTTAAATAGCAAAATTAGAATTTGAACGTAGATCTGCTTGTAAATCCATTCTTCTTTCCATAGGTCCTCAACACCTCTTTGGTCCTCAATGTTTCTTCTTATTTTTGCTTCTCTGGGGACAGTTCAAGGTATATGTTTCAATCCATAAAGGTGTTATTTGAAAATGGTACATCTTGCTCATCTTTCAAGGTTGCAAAGAGTTAAATTGATGGTGGGGCCTATTTTCAAGTTAAAATGTCTCAGGTCTGAATTTGGGAGAGCCTCTGTCTCTGGAAAGTCCTCAAATTTCTAGTTCCCAAAATAAGTGAACCTCTAGAATAGTTGTACAAATAAGTCAATCTATGTTCATACCTTCCAAGTGCCCAAACAGAAAGCTACCTTTCTTATTCCAAAGGAAAGTGTGAAGCAGCAAGTTTTCAGAGAGGACTGTCACCTCTCCTTTAGCCTGACCCTTTGTATTGCATCTCCAAAATGAGGTAGTGAGCTGAGGAGGACCTTTGCTTTCATTCAGGGAGGGAAGTCCAGCCAAGAAAGCTCCCTCTTCCAGTGCAGATCTGTAACAATTTGGAACTCTGAGCACATGCTCTCCAAAGGCCAATTCCATCCCTGCTACATTGGTTCACAATGTGATTTCATCTCTGTAGGGGAGTCCCAGTGAGAAAACTCATCCTACTGATGTAGATCTGCATTTATTCTGGAACTTAGAAGGAGAGTTGCCCAGGAGCAAGAAGACAACTTGCTTAAGGTCAACAATTCAGCAAGTTAAACATGTCAGAGACCTAAGTCTTTTTTGCGGCTGCCTTCCAATTAACTATGCCAAGCTCATTCCTGTACCTTCTTTACTCCTTATTCATTATCTATGGATTCTTGGTTTCTTATCAAAATGTTGCAAAGCCATAGCACCATCTTGACTGCTAATATTAGTAGATGGGTCCAAATGCCGATGCAGGTTTCCTGGGAAATTGCTTATTTTGGTTCCCAGAGCAATCTGTACCCTTTCCCCACCAAGCCTACACCACTTTAAAAATCACAAGAGCAGATTGCTTTTAAAAATGGAGCAGTAGGATTAATACTTCTGGTGATTTGGCAGAGTTTTTGGCCATCTAGAGAGAGAGAGAGAGAGAGAGAGGCAGGCACAGAGAGAGAGAGAGAGAGAGAGAGAGAGAGAGAGAGAGAGAGAATATATTCTGAGTCTCTGTTCAGGTCATCTTGAGAGTATCAGCCTATGCACTAACCACAATTTCAAGCCAGAGAATGGGGAGGGAGGAACTGACATTGAATCTGTTGGTATTTACAAGAGTGTAAACTGAGACCAAACAGGGAGAACTAAAGAGCATTTGTTAGTCTTCTCTTTCTTTCTCTTTCTCTCTTTTTGCCATCTGTAAATTTCAAAAAAGGTTAATGTTATGAAAGTCAAAGCTGTTTGACTCATGAGAAACACTGTTAAGGAGCTGAACAACATTTTCACTGAAATGCTCGACCTTTAAAGCATGATAATAAAAATTCCCAAAAAGAATTAAAATTGTGAAGAACATTACCTTTATTAGAGTTGAAAAGAATACCACAATTGGTTTATTGAACAAATGGTTCAGCTGACAGACAGACCTACTCAAAAGCTAAAATAAAATTCACTTTTTTCTTAAGCCAAGAGTTCCTAGATATCCCCTTAATAGGCATGAACACACCAATGAAGCTATGGGCAGCAAGCTATCTTTATCATCCATAAAACTAGATTGACCCCAAACTGACTTATTACATCTGGAAAGATTCCTCATCCTTCAAAGTTAAGGTCAAGCCCTAGCTCTTCTTTGGTCACCCAGGCCCATGGTGGTCACTCCATCCTCTGGACTTGTTTCTATAGTATGTCACATTTATACCACTTGCCATGTATGCTGTATGGTGTTTCATGTGCTTGTGATGTGTCTCCCTGTATTAGTAAAGCAAAGACCACAAAGAACAGGTCCTTGTCATCTATTTATGACCCATGATGCTTTGTACAATATCTTGCACATAGTAAGCCCAGTATGTGTGTATATGTGCACATGTGTGTGTGCATGTGTGTATGCATGTGTGCATGAGGGGCAAGCTTTGGGTAGCATTTTTCAGCAAGTTGAAACAAGCATGAGTATGAGGACCTCCTCATGCTGAGCTGGGTTCCTAGAGTCTGAATCAAGGTGATTTTTCTCAACTTTGCTTTTGTCTTACTGGGGCCTTTCTCTGGTACTCTCAAGTTTATTTGGCCTTAAATTCTTAATGGTGCTCATGTTGATGCTGCTGCAAACACTTTTTAAATTATCTACAGACTGTCTTCCCTTATTTCTTAATCTGTCTGGCTTTGAACAAAACTGTGAAGTAGGTAAACTCTGTCCCATGGAAAGAGTATTGTGTAGCACAGAAAGCACTGGATTTGGAATAAGAAGACCTAGGTTTGAATCCTGACTTTCTCCTACTAATTTGTGACTGTAGGCAAATCTCTTGAGTTTTCTGAAAGTTGCAGATAATAATCCTTTTATTAATGAGCTCTTAGGGTTGTTGTAAGGAAAATCCTCGAATACCTTACAAACATTATGTGAACATGAGTTATTACTTAAAATAAAATTTTTGACATATTTTGTTTTTATATTGCATACATTTCCCACTGTATCCCTGAGAGCATGGATTGTTTCATTTTTGTCTTTGCATCTGCAGCAACTAATACAGTTGGTTTCATATTATAGGTATTTAATAAAAGTTCAATTGAGACCAGAAGCTAGAATGGATAAAAAGATGGTTAACCTACCTCTTACAGATTTTACACTCAAGTTAGGGGTATAGGATGTGCACAATATTCCAATAAAAGGTATTATGTGTTAGAGTTTTATAAAATAGTATAGGACAGGCCTGGGGAACCACATGTGACCTACTAGGTCCTCAAGTGCAGCCCTTTGAATGAATTCAAACTCCACAGAACGTGAAGGAGGAAATCAGAGAAAAAAGTCAATTTTGCCTTGTAGCGATCAGGGAAAACTTTATAAAAGATATAGCTTTCTATTTAGGACTTGAAATATGGACAAAAGATTTCAATCAGCAGAGATGATGGGTGAGGCATTCTCGATAGAACAAAAATAGGAAAAGGCAACGTATGGTCAGTGAACTGTTGTGTAATTCAGTTAGAGCACAGGGAATATGTAAAGTAAGGGACTAATAGGAAATAAGATTGGAAAAATAGATTTGGACCAAGTTTCAAGGGACCTTTAATACCAGACTGAGGTTTCTGTACTTTTTCTTACGGCCGTAGTATGCTATCAAAAATTTTGTAAGGAACAGAGTGAAACAAAGTGGTGATGTCATTGGTGTACAGAATGAATTGGGAGTAGATAATTCTGGAAGCAAGAAGACAACTGACATAATCCAAGCATAATATAAGCATGATGTAGTAAGGCCTAAAATAAAGAGAGATGAGTTGGGCTAGGTAAGAAGAGAAAGATTGAAGAACTGTGTCTGTGGGTAGGGAGAAGATGGTGAATTTTATTTTGGACCTTCTGCAGATGAGATACCAGTGAAAAGTACTGGTAAGGCAGTCAAGAATGCAGTTGGAAATGTGAAACTGGAGCTCAGCGAAAAAATAGGTAATAGATTTGAGGTCCAAGGCCAGAGCTTTGAGGAAGGCTGGATATCTCTGCTTCTCCTAGATCATCCAGGGGACCTTACATGGTACTCCAACCCAGCAACCCTAGTCTCTCAATTTGAATACCATTTCTCTGGATCTGTGTTTCCTGTCCCTGTTCTTCCATCATGCCTTCCATCCTGTGATTTAGCAACCTACTCCCTGTTCTGGAGAACCTACTAAGCTAATTGTGATAAAGGCTTAAAGTGAAAGGGTCAGTTGTAATATTTCTTTTCTACAAATGAGAAGATTGATTGGCCAAAGGCCAGCCAACTTGTAAGAGTTGAGTCTGGAAGAGGGTTTCATAGGATTCATAGGACCCTAGATTTTCAGCTAAGAGGGACCTTAGAGATCATTTGGTCTATCTCTCTCATTTGACAAATGAGCAAATTAAGGGTCAGGGATTGAATCTGATAGATACTGATAGACTTTTTTATATATTACCATGACTAGTACAAAAAAATTCAATGTGCTTTAAAAATAATGCTTTGGAAAAAGTGGCATCACCTTCAAAGGATTTCCTGCCTATGCAGGATTCAATCCCATATCTTCTGGGTGCACATCTAAAGCTTTTTTTCTATGTCAGTCTTTCCATGTGACCTAACTGCCAAGATTCTCTGGGTTCCACTGGAATCTATTAATTTGGCTTTAACCCTCCTAAAAGAGCTACAATAAACCTCATTGTATTTATCTCTGTAAATATCTCTGATATTTAAAAACACAGGCACATAAATCCTAATAATGCTTATTGATCTCACTATGTCGGGTCTCATTCCTTTAAGCATTTCAGTGCCACACAGTGAAGGATTTCTGCCGGTGAATGACAGATGAAATAAAAACAGACTTTGGAATGTACATCCAATCATCTTCCGTGTCCAAAGGCTTTGGGATATAAAGAAATAATGGCCAAAGTAACCATAGCAAGAAATCAACATAAAATCTGAACTGTCATTCTTAATAAACCTTTTCACTCATCTTGATCCCTCTCCAGAATAACAATGGTGGTTCCTCAAGACAATGGCTGTAATTTTTGTAAGTAGATGACACATCTTCCTGATTTTAACCAACCATGTTTCTTAAGAGTATCCATTTAAATTCTACAAATACTTAGTAAGCACCTGCTTTGTGCTCAGCCTATACTAAGTACTATGGATACAAAGGCAAAAAAGAAATATGCTTACCCTCAAGGAGCCTACTTTCTAGTGGGATTGGAGTACCTGGTGGTGCAATACAGGGTTGGACCTGGAGTTAGGAAGATCTGAGTTCAACTCCTGTCTCAGATGCTTAACTGTGTGACCCTGGATGAGTCATTTAACCTCTGGGTGCCTCAGTTTCCTCACCTATCAAATGGAAAAAATAATAATACCTATCTCCCAGGATTGTTATGAGAATAAAATTAGAAAATATTTGTAAAGTACTTCACAAACCTTAAAGTACTACATAAATGCTAGCATTGATGAAGATTATGATAATAAAGAGAACGTTTATTCACACAAATATCAAATATATACAAAATAAGTGGGAAATTGTTTCTGAGTCAGGGCTGCAATGCCAACAGGAGAAGAAGTCAGGAAAAGTCTCATTTAAGAGATGCAATTTGAAATGAGGGCAGCTAGGTGGTGCAGTGGATAGAGCACCAGCTCTCAAGTCAAGAAGACTCATCTTCTTGAGTTCAAATATGGCCTTAGACACTTACTACTTGTGTGACTTTGAGCCAGTCACTTCACCCAGTTTGCCTCAGTTTCCTCATACATAAAATTAGCTGGAGAAGGAAATGTCAAACCGCTCCAGTATCTTTGCCAAGAAAACCCCAAATGGGGTCACAAAGAGTCAGACACAACTGAAATGACTGAACAACAAAAATTTGAAATGAGCCTTGAAGTAAGCTAGGGATTCTAGGAAGTGGAGATGAGGAAGGAAAGCATAGGTCCGAGCTCGTGTCCTGCCCCACCACCCCAATTCAATAATCTCCTGTGCTTTCCCTCACCCATAGGATTAAATAGAAAATCCTCTCTTTGGCATTCAAAGTACTTTACAGCCTCACCTTGACCCACCTTTCCAGTCTTCTAACACCTTACTCCCCTCCCCCATAGCTTTATTCCCATGATATTGGTCTCTGTTGTTCCTCACACAAGACATTCCATCTCCCAACTCCAGGCATTTTCACTGGCTGTCCTCCATGCTTGGACACTCTTTCCCTCCTCTTCTCTGCCTCCTGGCTTCCTTCACATCCAGGCCCTTGGAAGGGTCATGGTTTTAAAGGAAAAAAAAAAAAAGATTGAGTGCTGCCAAGTGGCCAAACAGAGTAAACCGAGAGATTTAAGACTAGAAGATTGAGGCATTACTGAAATTAGGTATGGCAACCTGAAGTAGATGACACCCGAGGGAGGCCCAAACAAGGAAAAGCACAGAATCATCAATTTAGAGCTGGAATGAATGTTAGAGACCATTGAATCCAATCTTCTCATTTTACAAATAAGGAAACTGAGACACAGGGAGTTGAAGTGATTTGTCTAAGGTCACTCAGCTAGTAAGTGTCTGAGGCTGGGTTTGAACTCAGTCTTCCTGACTCCAAATTCACCACAGAATGCAACCTCCCCAAAATCAGTGGATGGAGAGAGAGAGTCCAGTCCAGTCATGGTGGATGGATGAACCGAAGGCATAGAGAAAAGGCGGGATGAAACTAGAGAATAGCTAGTCATTTTGTTTGTCTAAAATAGGGGAGTCAAGCTCAAATAGAAACAGGGGCTACTAATCTGTATGTAAGGATTTCTGTGAGCTTCATATTGGCTTAGTTTTAAAGTGTAACATAATCTCAGTTTTGTTGTGTTCTTATTTATTATGTTAAAGATTTCCCAATTATGCTGTAATCTGATTTGGGCCATGCTAGGGAGTGTTGTAGGCCACAAGCAGCCCTTGAGTAGTGTTTTTGATACCTCTGGTTTAGAATATGGGAGATACAAAGGGTTTCTTATAGAAGACCATGAAAGAAGGCTAGAAAGGTAGATTGAGCCAGATTGTGGGAGTCCTCAAATGCCAAGCTGAAGTGTTTGTATTTTATTCCACAGGTAATAGAAAATGTGCTTTAAGGTCATTGCTCACTTGGGTGATTTGGGTGTTTGGAGAGGGTCCTGCAAGTAATAAGAGTAACACTTAATTCAATAGTGAAATATCACAGGGCCTTCCTCTTGATCAAGGCAGAAAAGATTTGTTAAGTACTTAATATACTGAAGGTGCTTAATAAATGCTCGTTCCCTTCTCTTCTCTCCTCTCTTAAAATGGTCTAAGTTTTATATAAGTGGATTTTGGTCCAACTCATTAGAAATTTTAGCAAACCAATAGACATAACATTGGAATAGTATTTAATGAATAAAGTAATGGAGAGTCAAGTTTTTTTTGCTTTGCAAAGAATTTTCTAAGCATACAATAGCACCATCAGTAATTATACTTTGGATAATACCAGTAGAATGGAAGACTTTTGAGGGAAGATATGGTTTTGGTTCTTGCATCCTCAACATCTAGCATAAAGCCTTGTACAAGCTATCACTTAACAAGTAGTTGTTCTTTTCCAAGAACTTTCAGAAAATGAGTCATTAATCTTTATAAGACTGTGAGGTTGGAAGGTGTTGCTGATACCGTTTTACAAATGAGGAAACAGAGACACAGCAAGCCTAAGTGTCTTACCTAGGGTTATCCAGTGAGTGACAGAACCAAGACTGGACCCTGGGTCTTCTGACTTTCCACCTTGTAAGTGATGTCAAAATCACTAGATCCTAATCTGTGAAATGGAGTCAATACTTTCCACCAATAGTTTCTTTTTCCCATGTTTGGAGGTGTAAGGGCTTTGAGATTCCCTAGTTAAAAAACACTATGGAAATACACAGCAGCCTATAAAATAAACTGAAACCTATTTTCTGGCAAACAGAGAAAATGAACTCACCCTCCATCCCTGACTTTGCCAAGTAGGCGATGATGGGTATTGATACTGGATGCCTTTTCACTTTCTGTTAGGGATTGGATAATTTAGGGCTAAGTAACAGGAGCACTTGGCTTCAGTGATTCCAATAATTGGAGTTTATTAGAATTCTGTTTAAAAATACATTTAATCATGATATTACTGATCCCCCAAGTGGAGTTCAGAGAGTCCTTATGCTTTGATTTCTGTGGAAGTCTTTTTCAGCAAGGAAAGAGAAGCTAGGACTCAATAAAAGATAACTACAAATCTAAATTTCCACCCCCCCTTCTTTTTCTGTCCTCTTTTTATTCATCTGTTATTTTTTTTCTAATTGGGCCAAAATGGGGGAGGGAATGAGAGAGAGAAAGAACAGCACAGAGATGGATTGGACAAGGATGGGCAAGTTTAGTCCTGCTCACTTTATCTCATTTATTTTCCATTTAAATAGATCACAGATTCTTAACCTTTTCTGTTATAAACCCCTTTGGCAGTCTGATGGAGTCTATGGGCCCCTACTCAGAATAATGTCCTTAAATGCATAAAATAAAATACATAATATTACAAAGGAAAAAATGTATTGAAATACAGTTATCTAAATTTTTTTTGAAAGACAAGTTCAAGGACTCTGGGTTAAGAATCCCTGATGTAGGTAGGTAGGTAAGTAGGTATGTAGGAAGGAAGGAAAGAAGGAAGGAAGGAAGGAAGGGAGAGAGAGAGAGAGAAAGAGAGAGAGAGGGAGAGAGAGAGGGAGAGAGAGAGGGAAAGATACAGATACAGATACAAATGAATGAAACAGTCTATCCTCAGGATGTTTACATCCTAATAGGGAAAAACAACACATTAAGTGGAGCTGCAAAGAGAAGCAAATAAGCACAATGGAGAGAGAGCCAGCTTTGAAATCCTAAAGATTTGAATTCATGACTCACCTCCACAGACACATGAAGAAATCAGTTAAACTCTCAGTGCCCTAGGCAATGATCTATGCCTTTCAGTTGTAGACCAGTTACCAGTCTTCACAGATGGCTTGAGTTTCTGCCCTTGGAGTTCCCCCCACAGTTGATATTACAGTTCCAGATCATTTGTATTTCAAATCTCAAATTGTATTTGTATCTCTCTTGGCCTTACTTCCTGTGCCTGTTGGTTTTTTCTTTATTTTTTATTTTTTTGTATTTCAGAACAGCCAATTGCCCTCCATGAGGCAGAAGCCACACGCACCTTTCCTTCAGAATAAAGGAAGGAAGGCTGCAGTTTTATTATAGGTTATAAATGGAAACTGCTCAAATAGTTCAAGAAATGCTGTTTCAATAACAGCAGACTTTCCAGTGAGAATACCATTAGAGAAATTACTGTTTGGAAGTGCACTGGCCTACCCACTACACAGCGAGATGAAACTATTCACTCTGGACCCCCGACTGAAATCTTTAAACTCATCCTTAAGAGAATGCCCAGTTGGGCTGTCATACAACTTGTCCTTTGTTCTCTTACATCAGGACATTTTCCTCCAAAATATTAGAACAGCCTAAAAGATAATTTTCCCCTCCCACAGCTTCACCCCAAAATATGACGATATGCCCAAAAGAGAGAGAGAAAGCTCAAAAATGCTTCAGTCACTGGCTGCAACTATCCATTTTTCAAAAGTCCTCAGAGTCAGACTCCTTGACATCCCTTATGATAGAGTTTATGTCTTTAGTCTACATATGCTCCAAAATCACCCTGCAATGTACTTTCCTGCTTTCCTATTACCTGAATTTGAAGGAAGTATGCAGGATATTTGAGAGACCAGAGGCCAAAATGCCAGGATATATGGAGTCAGACTTCTTCTCTGTGACCTGTCCCCCTGCATAATAACTATTCCCCCTTAGGACTGAAGGCCCCCAAGAATAGCACGATGAGAAGCAGATGTACTAAGGGAAGAAGGAGCAGAATGAGAGAGCTGTAACCTTGACCCTTTAGCTTCTTCCTCCCCTTTTTCTGACTTTATTCTCCTCTGATGTCTAAGATTAGACTTAGACTTACCTTTAGTTTCTGTCTTTAGTAAACATCTCAATATTTTGTTTTGTTTTCTTATTTTATTTTTCCCTGTTTCTTTTGGGTTTTAGATCAATTTTCTCCCCTTTTCTTTATCCCTTCTTTATTCATAACTAGTGGTCACTTTGTTCACCTGACCACAGTTGACCCCAGGTCAATTTCTTGCTATGCTTCTCTCTATAGCCAATCTTTTCTCCTTCCAGTATTTTTATTTCCACTTTTTGAGCATATCTCAGTGTATTCTGAGCATTATGTCCACCCAGTCATCCACCTAGCCATCCATCTATCCCATCAGCCATTATATATTTAATAGGTAATTATGTGAAAAGAAGACTATAATAGTGGATTACCATTGGAATCAGAAAAGACCTAGATTCAGATCTTATCTTTTACATATATTAGCTGCACATAACCATGAACAAAGCACTTACTCTCTCATTGAACTGGGCTAAGGTCATAGGATACAAAAAAGTTGCTAATTTGCATTGGTAGAAAGAAGTTCTATACCAGGATTTCCCTCCAGTGATGGAATCAGAGATCTGACCCAAGCAGGCAAGGGAAGAGAAGGCTAAGGAAAGGAGTAAAGAATGTACACTAGCTATTGACAAGGGAGTGGCAGGTAAAGACAAATCAAAGGTGCTATTACTACCCTCTCTCCTTCCCCAAGAAAATTAAAATCAATTTCTGATGCCTCCATTGGCATCTGTGCTAAACAGAAATTGGTAGTGAACCCTGAAGGAGGGGAAGTGTGTTTCCTAAGAGCCAAACCTCAGCAAAGAGGATGAATTAACACTCATCTGTTATGAATCCCTAGAACTCTAACTCAGTCTCTTAGAAAATGAAAAGCATATCGATTCTTAGGGCTGCTGGAATTGAGTATTTAGGAAAAACTGCAATCCCTAAAATTGAGGTCATGGTTAGGAACACCTCACGTCCCCGGGGATTCCAGGCAAAGGCAGGCTGACCAGGGTCCCTTTTCCAGAGTGGCATTTTCCTCCTGGCCTCATTGTGTCAATACAACAGAAAAGGAGGCTACATTCAAGCCAGCAAAGGTGAACAGATATGCATGTAGCCTCTGGCAGATCATAAATCTTGTTGGAAAGAGGAAATTGTTTGGATTTTGAAATTTTAATTTTGTAAACTCTTGCTCTAAAGCTTGACTTATTCATAGGGCAGGAACTGATAATGATCAGAAAGTACAATCAACTGATATGTCTAGTACGGAATTATATTTGAATAGTATAACTTTACTGTCTACAATTGAAATAACACTGTCATTAAAAGAGAAGGCAGTATTTTAATGATAATGACCTTCTAATGAAGCATATTCTCTAGGAGGGGGTAACTGTATGCTTCTCAGGGTTATTTCTAAGCCATTAGGCACAGGATTTGAGAGAAACATTTTCATCTTCCTGCAACAGTTTTTATCATGCCAATCCTCTGCTCAAAACTTGTTCGTGGCTCCCTATTGCCTATAAAATCAAGTCCAGCTCCTTAACTTCGTATTCAAAGCTCTTCGCAATCGAGCCCCCAACCTACCTCTCCAGCCTTAATTCCTGGTTGTCCTCAATAGGAAGCCTTCACTTCAGACAGATGAGTTCACTGGGCCTTTAACATACCTGATATTTTCCCACCTTGCGCGTTCCTACCTCTGAGACTTAAGTCTCACTATTTCCTACCCAGAATATCTTTGCCCCTCCTCTTTGAATTTTTAATGTCCTAGAAAGTTTAACTGCGTTCCAGCTTCCTCGGTGAAGCCTCCTCTGATAACAAAGGCTCACAATCAATTATGCTTCCATAGCACATAGTAGGAGGTAGCAATAAAGAGTAGCACCCCTCATATGTATTCCTCATTTAGGTTTGTACCTTAGCTACTTGTTTAATGTATACATTGTCTCCCAATGACGTTTATAGGAATAGGGACCACATTTCATACTTTTTATATCCCCTAGAATGCCTGGTACAGTGATGAGTACAGAGTAGGTACTTAAAGTATTTAAGAATTTATTCAACAAGATACATAAGCACCTGCCGTGTCTTGGCAAAAAGAAGATGATCTCTGCCATTAATTAGCTTTCGGTTTTGTTTAGGGGAAATAATATTTATGCAGATGAAGAAATGTGAGCTATGTTTAAATAAATGCAAAGTAATTTCGGGGGTCTAGAATTTGGTATCAGGATAAACTTGTAGGAAAACTTGAGCTGAGTTTTAATCTATTAACAAGCATTTATAGAGCTCCTGCTATGTACTAGGAGCTGTTCTATGTGCTGTAGACAAAAAGACAAAACTGAGAGGGTTCCTGCCCTCAGGAAAGTCAGCGTGTTTATATAAACATATATATACATTCACACATCTATACACAAAAATATGTATATATACACAGATGCATTATGTATATATGTGAAGTTATACATTCATATATACATACAAAACAAGTACAAATACATTAAAAGAAAATTAATGTTTAATTCTAAACCTGAAGAAGCCTGCTGATCATCATTATCAATGAGTTTTAACCTTTTTGTGTGTTTGAAGGGAGATAGTAAAGTCATACCTCATTTCATTACACTTTGCTCTATTGCAATTCATAGCTATTGGGTTTTTTACAAATTGACAGTTTGTGGCAACCCTTCACTGAGCAAGTCTATTGGTGCCATTTTTCCAACAGCACATGCTTACTTACATCACATCTCTGTGTCACATTTTGATAATTCTTGTAGTATTTCAAACTTTTTCATTATTATTAGAGCTGATATGGTGATCTATGATCAGTGACCTTTGATGTTAGTTTTGTCATTCTTTTGGAGTGCCACAAACCACAGGCAATCTTAATTGATAAATGTTGTATGTGTTATAATGGCTCCACCAACCAGCCATTCCCCATCTCTCTCCCTCTGCTTGGGCCTTCCTATTCCCTGCACCACAACAATATTGAAATTAGACCAATTAGTAACAGTGACCTCTAAGTGTTTGAGTGAAAGGAAGAGTCTCAATTCTGTCACTTTAAATCAAAAGATAGACATGATTAAGCATAGTGAGGCAGCCATTTTGAATGTTGAAAGCTAGGCCACCACCCTGACCAGTCAGTAGCCATCAACATCGAGGCAAAACCCTCCACCAACAAAAAGATTATGACTCACTGAAGGCTCAGCTGTGGTTAGCATTTTTTTTACCATTAAAGTATTTTTTAACTAAGGTATGTACATTGAGGTTTTTTTTTTTTTAAATATAATCCTATTGCACACTTAATTGACGATAGTATAATATAAACGTACCTTTTATATACTCTGGGAAACCCAAAAATTCATGTGACTATTACCGTGGTCTGGAGCCAAACCCACAGTATTTCTGAGGTATATCTATATTTCTTCAGAATGAATTAGATAGTCTCAGTCCCTGCCCTCTTGGAGCTTCTAGTTATATAATAGATAGTCATGAACAGATGCATTAAAGATACGGAGTTGAATCATTCTTTACTGAAAATATAAGAATAAAACAATGCATGAGGCATTGTCCCTGTATCTGAACAAAGGGGAAAAATTGATTCAGGTGGAATCTTGGGTTTGGGTAAGGTGGTAATCATAGGGAAATCATTTCCCACAAGCCAAGAAAGTGGACAATATTGCAGGGGAGAGTTTGGTTGGGGAGTGGGGGAAATCAATGTTCCAGGAAAGTTACTACTCTCAAAGAGCTGCCCAAGATCAATTTTATACATTTTTATTTATTCCCTATTAGGATTTTTTACCTAGAAGGCAGTGTAGTGAATATGGCCAGTGCTCAATAAATATTTGTTGGTGGTATCATAGACCTAGACCTGGAAGAGACCTTAGTGACCTGGTTCACCCCTCTCATTTTTCAGATGAGGTCATTCAGGCCCCAAACAGTTAAGTATCATGTTCAAAGTCATGCAGGTGATAAGTGGCAGAGCTGGGATCCCTGCTAAGGTGCTGTGATTCCAAATTCTGGATTCTTTCCATTCTCCCATCTGTATTGATGATTGATCTTAAAACAAGGGAGCCTGTTCAAATCACTATCCAAATCCAAAGTTTATCTTTTTTTGGTGCTAATTCTTATCCTCGTGATTTGCTTGCCTTTTCAAGGTTGCTTTTGATGAAGTTAATCCAGTCATGTAACAAGCATGAGCCATAACAGATGGATGGTCTGAGTGATCAATATCCCTTCCCCCCTTCCCTGTACAGAGACCCAAAGGAAGGTCTCCACCCCATACGGTAACTCCTCTGTGGAGGACCTATTGCTCAGATTGAGAAGAAATGGATAGCTTAGTCTTTGAGAACTGTAAGGGGCTTCAGAGGATACCTAACTTCCTCACTTAGCCATTGGAAAAACTGAGGCCTATGGGGGCTAGATGGCTTGCTCAAGATCACATTGGCAATAAGCCCCAGAAGTAGGACTTGAACCACAAAACTTTAACTCTAGAGCCAAGGCTCTTCCCCTTGAACCATGCTATCTCTGCATCACTGAAGGGACTTCCCATATCAGTAAGATAGCTAATCTTTTGAAATATAAAGAAATATTCACCTGTTCACAAATATTGGTAGGGAGAAAGTTTTGGTATGATATGTCCTGGGCCCCTTCTTACATACATATATACCAAAACTGCATATGATTGGGGAGGAAGAGTGGAAAGTGACATGGGGCACTAACCCCCAAGAGAATCGGAAAGGCCTTGAGCAGAACTTTGAAAGAAGCAAAGGAAAGGATTCCAAGATGTAGAGGTGATAAAGGCAGAGAGGTGAGAGACAGAAGAGTGTGTAGAGTTGCAAATAAGCCACTGGGGCTGGAACATAAATGCATATGGGGAAGTAATGTGTAATTAGTCTCTAAAGATAGGCTGAACTCAGATTATGAAGGGCTTTAAATGCCAAAGGAGACTTTATTTTATCCTAATCACATGACCAGACCTGCATGTTAGGAATATCAATTTGTCTGCTGTGTACAGAATTGTAACAGTCCAGGCAAAGGGTGGTGAGGGACCAGATTAGAGTGGTTTTTGGCTGAGTAGAGAGAAGGGACAGATGCAGCAGATGTTGAATAGCTAGAATTGACAAAACTTGGCAACTAATTGGGTATAGGGAATACAAAAGAAGGTGTATGAAATAATGAAGAGTCAAGAATGATTCCTACTTTGCAAAATTAGAAAACTGAAGGGATAGTGGTACATTTATGGAAACAGCAAAATTAAAAGGAGGGTTGGTTAGATTTAAGGGGAAAGATGGTGAATTTGTTTTTGAATATATTCCAATTAAAGATGCCTAGGAAACATCCAGGTGGAGCTGTAAATCAAGCAATTAGAGATGTGGGATTATAGCTCAGAAGAGTGGTAAGGTCTGGATATATGAATTTGACATTCCTTTGCATAGAGATAATAGGTGAATCTATGAAAGCTGATGAAGATCTCAAGAAAAGAGGATGTAGAGAAAGAATAGAAGAGGGCCCAGAAGAGAGCCCTATTGTATACCCAGAAATAAGGGTCAATATACAGATGATGAATCTGTAAAAGGGACTGAGAGGAAATTGTTCAGTCAGGTATATGAGAACCATGACAACAGGGCCTTGAAAGTGAGTATCCAGAAGGAGGGGTGGTCAAAAGAATCAAAAGTTGCAGGGAGATTGAAATAAGAAATGATAAAAGTTCACTGGAGTTAGCAATGGTAATTTTGCTCCTAACTAAAATGTATACTTTCAGGGTTCTTTCTAAGGTAGGGTGAATTGGCATGGCTATGTGGAGTCCCAAGCTTTGGTAGGTGGACATTGACTCAGAAGTAGAGAGTGGGAGAACCCCACAGTTCTTCATAGTTCCATTTGCTAATATGACTCTTGCTGATAGGTGATAGTTGGATGGATGGATACATAAATAGACAAACAGACAAATAAATGAGAAGTTCCGGAGAAGCAGATTTAGGCTTAATGTAAAAGAAATGCCACAATTAAAACTATTCAAAGTGGAATTGAATGATGGGGGAGGAGGTAGTAGGCTCCCACGCACTAGTGGTCTTCAGTGAAAGTTGGATGACCACTTTGGAGGGATACTGTCAATGGTATTTCAGGGCCAGCCAAATTTAGACTAGATGGCCTTTTAGGTCCATTCCCATTCAAATTCTGTGTTTCTGTGAAATTGAAGAAAAGGAAAGTTTTCCAAGATGCAGCGGTGATAGAGGAATGCATTCAAAACATGTGCAAAGGCAAAGCTCTAAAGTAACAAACTCAGGACACTCAGCAAGGGAAGATTAAAAATCCAGATCTTCTAAATCTAAACTCCCTCTGCATCTATCATGACAAAGGCAGATCCATGGGACTGCCTTTCACTCTATAGGTTACTTATCTTTTTCTAAACACTTTCTCCTTAAAGTTTGGCTCGATACTTATTTTTACCTAATTTTGCCTCTGTAAAAATGGGGCAAGAGGAAGACATATGCTGTGATTTATCCCAAGACCCTTTATCCACCCTACCCCACCCCCACCATGGTTCATTCTCCTCTAACACATCCAGATCCATACTTAGTCCTTAGTACTGGAAAGGTTTCTACACTTAGGAAAAAGTGGTAGTGAAAAAAAAACCCAGATGAACAAGTGACTCTGATCAAACACTCTGACAATTTTTATCCTATAGATCTTTTTTCTCATTGCCTTTAGACAATGATAGTATTATAGTATATATAATTTTATATATATATATAGTATATAGCACTTTAAGGTTTGCAAAACACTTTACAAACATAATCTAATTTTGTATTCACAATAACCCTAGGAGATAGATGCTATTATCCCCATCTTACAAATGATGAAACTGAGGTAGGAAGAGGGTAAGTGACTTGTTCAGGGTCACGTGGCTTTTAACTGAGGCCAGATTTGGACTCATGTCTTCTTGACTCTAGGTCCAGCATTCTATATACTTCACCAACTAGCTACCTCTAAGACAAGCAAGTAATAACTTATTTGAATATCTGCTATGTGCCCCCATGCAGTGAACAGGATTTGCTTTAAGAGTAAGTGGGATAGGCAGTCATCTATGTTTCTTAAGAAGCATGGGGAAAGTATACTCATTCTAATGCATCTCCTCCATCAGCCATGGAAAGTTCTGACATTAGAATCCAGTCACTGTTGTTGTTGCTCAGTCATTCCACTTGTGTCTGATTCTCTGTGACCCCTCTTTAAGGCTTTCTTAGTAGAAATACTGGAGTGGGTTGCCATTTCCTTCTCCAGTTCATTTCATAGATGAGGAAACTGAAGCAAACCATGTTAAGAGACTTGACCAGGGTCATACAGCTAGTACATGTCTGAGGCCAGATTTGAACTCATGAAGATGAGTTTTCCTGATTCCATGTCCAGTGCTCTCTCCACTGTACCACCTAGCTGCTCTGAATCAAGTCACTAACAACATTTATTAAGTACCTACTACATGCAAAGCATTGTTCATGCCATGGAGATTTAAAGGCAAAAACAGGCAAAACAAAAAAAAAACAAAGGTCTTTGCCCTCGAGAAACTTGCCTTTGTTTTTAGTATGTTTCAGTCTGTATTCAAACAATATTAGTTCTTTCTCCGGAGGGAGATAATATGCTTCATCATTAGTCCTTTGCAATTCTCTTGAATCGTTGTATTGCTGAGAATAGCTAAGTCATTCATAATTCTTCATCATACAATATTGCTGTTACTGTGTGCAATGTTGTCCTGGTTCTGCTCACTTCACTTTGCATCAGTTCATGTAAGTCTTTCCAGGTTTTCCTGGAATCATTTCTTGTAGCACAACAATATTCCACCACAATCATATACCACAGCTTGTTTAGCCATTTACTAATTGATAGGCATCCCTTCGATTTCCAATTCTTAGCCACCACAAGGAGCTTTTAAAGAAGCTTGCATTTTGGAGAGATATAGAAGTAGCCAAATTGGCTAATAATAATAGCTAGCATTTTTATGATATAGCATTTGCCGTCTCATTTAATCCTATATTGTTACCTTTTAAAGATAAAAAATTCTGAGGTCCAGAGTGGTGAAGTGACTGAGGATCATAGGATTTAGAGTTGTAATGACACTTAGAGATCATTTATTCCAACCCTCACAAGGTTATATAAGTAGGAATGTGGTGCAGGGATTCAATCCAGATCATCACACAAAGCTCTTTCCCACAGCTGCTTGCCCTTCTAAGCATCCTCTTTTAAAAACAAAAATACAGCTGGGAGCATTAAAGCTTATCAAGCTATTATCACTCATTAACACTTCAGTGTGAATTAGGTTATCTCCTTTTTTTCTAGCATTGAAATCTACCCGTAGAGAATCAAAGTTTTAAGGGGGAGAAGGGAGAGGATGAGAAGAGTCTGAGGATGTGCTTGGCCTGAATAATACCCCATTGGGTCCTTTGAAGACACTTACCTGGAACCAGGAGAGAAGAATTTGTAAGTAATGACAGGTTGTGGAAGGGGGACATGGAAAAAAAGGTGAAACAGGCCAAAAGGAAACTTTGTTCAGTTCCATCCAATTCAGTTCAACAAGCACATGCGTATCTCCTGGTATAAAGCATTGCCCTAGATACAAGGAATGCGAAGATTTTTTTTAAAGAGGGAAAGTGGTCCCTGTACTCATTGACCCTACCTTCTACTGGAATTTCTTTATTTTTTTTACTACAATATATGAAGATTGTGCAGGCCCACCTCTTAAGGAAAAAAGAAAACTCATTTAGCTAAAGTGAAGCATCTCATTCTTAAGAGTGTGGAGGAAAGTTGCCAGGACTCTTTTAGCTTTTCTTTATCATTGGATGAAAGTGCCTTCGTAATACTATATAGGTTTTGAACTGAAGTTCCTTCCCAACAAGGAGTGTAATAATGTCTTTGGAAAGGCTCTTCTTGTACTTCATAGACTTTGGAAAGAAGTCAACTGTCTAATTCAGATATCTCACATGCTTTGGGTGTACTTGGTCTAACAATAGCAGAGAAATTCACATTTGAACCTAAAGATAAAACCACCTGACACCCTCTACGTGGAAAATACTTTGATAGACTTATAATTTTATCACTGTCTGTAGGTGTTTCCTCCAAAGATACAAATTGCAACCCATCCATGTTCTCTTTTAATCAGTGCAATCAATTCTTCTCCGTATTCTGCCATAAATCCTCCATCGGGTAATTTACCCAGTGTGCTAGGGGCCTTCATTTAGATTTCTAGACACTTCATGGTATCTCCTTCTTGATAAGTGGCCAGTCCATCACTTGAAAATAATTAAAAATTTGATTTCTCTACGTGTTACTGTTTAAGAATCCTTAATTAACATTATCAGTAAGCAATGATAGATAATTAAGATGATACTATTCATAGGATCATAGATTTGGAGCTGGAAGAGACTTCAAAGGTCATTCATTCCAATGCCCTCATATGAATGAGGAAACTAAGGACTAGGGACATCACGTTACTTGTTCAGAGTCACACAGGTAATAGGCATCAAAGACAAAATTTGAACCAAAATCTTTTGACTCCATAGTTAATACTCTTCCCACTGTGCCATATTACCAGCCCCCAAGATGACAAGTCCAGTCAAACCAATAAGCATTTTAAGCTCTTCTTGGGTTTAGGCACTGTGCTAAGCACCATGAATACAAATACAAGCAAAAATAAAGATAGTCCCTGTCCTCAATGAACTTACCTTCTAATGGAGAAAGCATTGTATAAAAAGAAGCTGAAAAGCAAGAGGAAAGAAGGAAGGGTAGATAAAGAAGTCTAGAGAGTCCAGAAAGGAATAGAGAAGTGGACATGGCTGCTCTGGGCACTTTCCTTAAAATAGAGGATGGGGCAGGGATGACCAAATAGAGAAAAGAACTTGATAGGCAGAAGGATTTTCCAGGGTGAAAAAGCTAGAGAAAATATGTATTCTGTGATTAATGGGCTGACAATTGTAAAAGAACCAAAACTTCTAGTTTCTTCTGTCTTTATGAATTTTTCTCTAATGCAATGCCTAGTTCTAGTTCCATATGAACTAAAATGTGATAAATTAAGCAAATAGTACTAATTATGCTATAAAATCATGCCTGTACTATAGAGTGAAAACCAGTTTCTTGACTCGCCATTCACTATAACAAAGATTGGAGAGATCAGTGTGCACAATAGAGGAAAGGCTATCAGTATAGTAAGTGTTCATTTTGGATAGACAATATTTACGCACAATGCACTAATGATTTTATACATGCCATTGGCAAAATATCTGACTGTGGTACTCAGAGGTTCTTCAACTTAAAGTTGGCAACATTTTTGCTCAGATGTCTATAATAAAGCACTTTTGAAGATATACCTATAATTGTCTCCCCCTTAAATACTTAACCATATTTCAGTGCATGCATTTTTAATTTATAGGAATTTAGTCTCTATGCATAACTTTGTAGACAATGCACTTTATAAGAAGTCTTGTATATTCTCATCTAAATTTTTTGAAGACCAATGGAGGAGAGGGTGTTTTAAGGAATACCTACCATAATTATGAAAATATAGTCTGAAATTCCCAGATATTCTGTAGCCTCACACACACAGCTCCTGGTGTTGATAGATACCAAGGGACCATCTCATAAGCTGAAATTGTGCTATCATGCGTAGCTTCTAAAAAAATGTTGGGGTCCACCAGGGACCCATTTTATCCTGAATTCCACACTATAACACAACTTGGAAAAGCAAGATTCCAGTGCATTTGAAACATTATCTCTCCTTTGTATAATGCATGTTTGAAGTTACTTAATAAGAAATTTTACGACCTTAATTTTTTTTCTTTTTCTTATATCTTCCTGTTCTGCCGAATACGGGGGCGGGGGTGGGGAAGATGGGGGATTTGGCAGGTAAAAAAACGCAACTTTCTGATTCCAAATCAGGGATTTTGGTTGAAGAGGACGGGAGGCAAGGAGGAGTCAGAGAATCAAACTGGGCAAGTTCCGCCATTATTACTTTGATTGCAGCTAGCTCATTAGCATTGGCCATGCTCTCTCAGATTAGCAGTAATTAAACTGTGAAATCAGACCAATTGCCTTAAGCCGAGACACCATACCAGGCTGTCAAGAGAAATCACAGGGGATAAATCACTAGCCCTGTGCATCACGTTTCCCCTTGGCATGGGCAAGGCATGCAAGAGGCGGAATAATGAGGACATTCAGCTTCCCCTATCTGCTGGACACTGGGCAGGCAAGCTTTGGGAGCGTTGTCATGACGATGACAGGAGCAAGGGTAAACTCTTCCCACCACTAGCTGTGGTTAATGAAGATGATAATGAAAAATTATGCCAACATTACTGCAATTTTTTTTTCTGGATGCCGACTGGCACTTGTAACCTTCCGCCTAATGACAAGACACAATGGTGACAGTAATTGTGCATTGATAAATGGGTTAAAGATGCTGAAAAAATGTCTGACTCAAAGATACACAAGTTGAGTTAGCTGAGTAATTTCTTCCAATAAGCAGTCCCTTTGTTGCATGTACCCTCGCTAGGTGGCATCGGACCGTGAGTGCCAAAAAACATCTCGAATCACTTTTCATTGTTTACTAAAGAAAGGCCCCAGTAATTAAGGCAAAGCCTGCTGCTGGCTTCTTCCTCTTCTCCGAAGCTGAGCCAATGTGATGGAGATAAATAACAGGGATAAAAGAAAAAGAAAGTTAATTTGACTAATACTGAAAGATTTCCATTATGTGTTGAAGTTTGGAGGGTCTGGGGAGGGGGGAGCTCCCATTTTACCTGAATTTAAAACTGTCACATCAAAAAGCAACATCGAACCTTTTTGCAAGTTTCCATATAGACAGAAAGATCTGATGGGAGCCTAGCTAGCCCATCAGATTCTACATTAACATTTCACCTCCTTGGCGTCAAGGCCCAGTGTTTGTTTCCCTTGAAAACTGGCACATTGTGTCATTATGAAAAGAAAGCAACAAAGATGGGCCCCTGCTTTTATGTAGTGAAAGGGGTGACCAGCTCAGAACTTAACCAGGTCTTGGCTCCACAACAAGTATGGACTAGAGTCCACACACTCCTGCACTGTGGTAGGCACACTTCTTGCTTCCAAAGAATAGCCTTATTAAGAGTTTGTGTGCTGGGGATGGGGTGGGGGGGGGATGTGATTCTTCAATAGATGCATTCAGATTAAACAAATAAATGTAAATGAGTCACTTAAAGAGGCACATTATACTTTATTTACTACAAAATGAACTAGATAGACAAGCTCTTTTGGCATTTCCTGTTTCCCGGATTTTTAGGTTCCACTAGCTTGATGGAGTCAAACAGAGATTTAGAAATACAGAATATACCTGAGTCAAGTATTACTTTTTAAATTTTAAATTAAATTTGTCTTGGTTTTAAGAGCAAAGATAGCTAGTGTGAGATGTTGTGTAATTGTGCTTACTTTAGTGAATTTTGTCTTTCTAGCTTTTTGAAGGACAATATTAGTTGTAGAACAGTGGTAGGGTTTGTGATTCATGGAAGTAATTCTCTCTTTATTGCTCACCATCAGCAGTAAGCAGGAATTGTGGCAGGACACATTTTCCATTACTGTGTCTTCAATTCCATAATGTTCTTTAACTGAGCTCTCCCTTGGTTCATGGGAATAAGCTCTACCTTGGTTTCAAATTCAACAGCCAACACCACAAAGAAGCCCATTCCTAGAACTTGCTATCTCAGCAAAGAATGTGCTGGTTGGTTTCCATGTGAGGGCAACAAGATGGTCCATTTTGCAATTCCTAGCCTACTCTAGCTAGTTTTCTCAGTGGGACATGAGGATGATTCAGGAATGGAGAGATATGCCATCCTACCTTAGGATCAGCGTCATCTTGACACACAGTTCCTTCAGGTCAGGCATTCATAGTCCAAAGCAATAAGAGGTCTTAGCTTATGAATTCAAGAACACAGGAAATGATCCTAATAAGTCAACCAACCAACTAAACTTAACTCCTCGTTTTCATCATTAAGCTAATAAACATTTATCACAATGTCCTAGTATTCGAGAGTTATAAAGGACCTTATAGAGTGTCTATTACAACTCCCTTATGTTTTCTCCCCAAATTATCTGGGCTACATGTGACTTCAGTGACCTTACCACCAAGAAATGATGTCAAGACTGTTGTATATCATCTCTGTTGACGCAAGTTGGCCCATTTAGCTACTAACTGTGCTTCACAATAATACAGAGCCTGATTCTCCCCTTAATGTCTAAGAAGCTACCACCCAGGTCAGCCTTAGAAATAGATAAATTATCATATAGAAGAAAAAGCAGTGACCTAGCATTCAAAAGAACTAGACTTGAGTCCCAATTTCATCACTAATTGCTGGGTGATCTCGGTAAGTTGCTTCATCTTTCATGGGCCTTGTTGTCTATTAAGAGGAAAGGATTAGGTGATCTCTAAGGTGCTTTGAACCTCTGGCATAGTATGAGTTCTATGAGTAGAGAAAGTGCCTGTTTATAGAATGTGTTTTTAGAAGTATTGTGAAGCCTTCTAACTCCCTCCCATCCTATGATTAAAAACAAAACCACACTGCTCCCAGCAGCTCACTGAAGCCTGAAATTCTGCAATTAAAGGTTCATGCCTTTGATTTCACAAATTTCATTTAACAGTGTTTGTTCTCTGGTAGGCTACAAATGCCTGTGGCATATTGGATGGAGCACTGGACTTGATATCAGGAAAACTTAAGATCAGTGCCTGATACTAACATTTAGGTCTTTTAAGTCTTTTGAGCCTCAGTTTCCATATATATAGAATGAGGATACTAATGCCTCGGGTATCTACCTGACAAATTTGTCATAGGGTCCACAAGAAATTAATGACAAAACAAAAATTTAGGCCCAGGTCTTCTGAGTCCAAATTGAACACCCTTTTGGCTGCACTGTCATCATCTGGGACCTGGGAAAGGTACCATGAAATGTACCAAGGAAATAGCATGGAAAATACCCTCAAATTAGTGTTGGATAAATTCAGTTGAAGGCAAGGGAAAGATTTGGAGGAGAAACCTTATATCTCAAGACGTAAAGCTCTATGGAGGGAAAAACAGAGACTCTGGGATACTCATAGCACATTGTTTGGGAGATTACTACAGAGTGAAGAAGTAGGGGAAGAAAAGAGCCAGGCCTAGGGAAGAACTAACCTTCTAAGCTCAGTTATTTATCTTCCTGCTGAAGGAGCACAAGTGATTTAAGCTGTCCTCTATATTTTGATGCTCCAGGATAATTCTCTGATCACCTTATCCTAGTTACAGTTCCATTTACATCTTTCTTTTCTTGCCCTTAAGGCAGTCTACAATAGCCTCTTGCCCACATCAATATGTGGAAGAAGACAGAAGAGTTTTCTACCTACTATTGCTAGTCAAGTGAAAAATTAATTCCTAATGAAGGAGAAATAAACCAATGAATCACATTAAGGTTTTAAACTCCTTTTAATCTATAGATAGAATAGCATTGTAGAGTAGATTAAATGACTTCTGACTTTCTTAGTGTATGGCAGGCTAGAAAAATGTTTCTAAGCTGTTAAATTTAGCTTAAATTTAAAGTAGAGATGGGCGAATGGGGGGGGGGATTTACTTATGATTGCTGAGATCAGGGATGGAGAACGTATGGCTTTGAGGCCACATTTGATTCTCTAGATCCTCAAGTACAGCTCTTTGACTGAATCCATACTCTACTGAACAAATCCCCTTAATACAAGTATTTGTTCTGTGAAGTTTGCATTCAGTCAAAGGACTGCCCCTGAGAACCTAGAGGTCTACATGTGGCCTCGAGGCTACAGGTCAGATGCACCACTGGCTTAGATGATTCTCTTGCAGTGAGGTCTGGACATATAAAGATTATGCACCAAAATGATAATTCTTTAATTCATTTGTCAAATAACTATTTTCTTCTTTATGCATAGCTCTTGCTAGAGCCTGGGAGAGATACCAAGTTTAGATAAAAACAGTCCTGAATTCATGGATCCAGTAAACCTCTACTGAATGCCAACATATAATATTAGGCAGAGCTAAATCTAATAGTAAACAGGAAGACAGGCCACTGTGGGATAGACATAGTCAACTTCATTAATAAGTGGCCATCTACCTTATACGATTTAAGAGATGCTAAAAAAAAAGACCCTGCCTACAAGCATGTCTATGATCTGGCTTCTCTTGCTGAGTGAAATTCTGCTAGTAACAATTTATCCTAGGAATCTTAAAGGTATTTCCATTTAAGATGCTAACATTAATACATATTCATACCTTAAACTCATTCAATTCGTATCTAACAGGGAGGAAATAGAATATGACAGTTAAGAACCAGCAAGCCATTATGTACTAGGCACTGTACCAGATACAGGATAGACACAAAGACAAAAAAACAAACAAAAAACCAATGGTCCCTGACCTCAATAATATTACATTCTGTTACAAAGGAAACAACATAGACATATATGTACATATGTAAACCTAAAGTAAATGTGGTAAATAAAAGGAATTTCAGGATGGCAAGAAGCTAGGGCTAGGCCTGGAGTAATGGGATACAGGTACGACTGAGAAGAGGGAGGGTATCTACTTGAGAGTTTTTCTGAGGGCCAGCCTTGGGCTTTTGTGTCATTTGAATCATAAATTAGTTGAAGGCTAGAAGTAGAAGGGATCTTAGAAATATCCTAACACAAGCTCCTTTTTCATAAACGAGGAAACTGACGCCTGAGGAAGATAAGAGGTTTGTCCAGAATCACACAGCTCAGAAATATCTGGCTTACCTCTGTGGAATATAATTCTAAACATTGGAGGAATTCATGTGATTTCACATGGAAACAAAGGCAACATGCCCTAGAGTGTTGATTGGTCTGGTCGATGTGACCTTGCCCACTCTAAAATCTTGGATAAAAGTTCGTTCTTATGGAAATTTCCAATCCAAAGAATGTAAAACAAATTTGAGTGAGCATCTGCCCAAAACATCTGGACCATTTGTGGTTTAACCACTCACTCACAGTCCACTTAATTCTACTGTACTTCCAGGCAATGAGTGAAAACACTGTTTCAGTATGAAGAAATGCTTAATGAAGTAGAAATGGACCCTGTATGCAGTTGTTGCCTTGAAAAGAAAGAAAAAGAATGCAAAGATCTATAATTATTATACAGGTGACATTTCTTTGTAACTGCATCTCAAAAAGGTATTAATAAAACTAAAAAACTTCCAATGTGGTAAACCTAGGGTTTGCAAATCTGAGCAGGGAAATCATTGACCAAAATAAAAAAACCTGAGATTGAAAATCAAAAGCAGGTACACACTGAGCAGTATGAGGCCTGCAAAGTACAGAAAGTCATAGTTTGTCCTGGTTTTTTTAAGAAGGCATTTGAAAAAAGAAACTTGAAAGTCTGACTTTCAATTTATATATTAATGAATGAGTCCTTTATGTACTTATGAAGGGATGACACCAGATTGAGAAGAGACAAAGGGAATACTTAATGAAGACTCAGGCACATTTCTGGGAGTGTCAGAGACAGTTGAGATGAAAAGCAAGAGGCCGATAAC
Organism: Trichosurus vulpecula; assembly: GCF_011100635.1. Classification (NCBI taxonomy): domain Eukaryota; kingdom Metazoa; phylum Chordata; class Mammalia; order Diprotodontia; family Phalangeridae; genus Trichosurus; species Trichosurus vulpecula. The sequence continues at coordinate 85,723,427 of NC_050577.1, forward strand.
AAAATCTCCATACATCTTACCAAAGAGAAAGTTCTACCAGTCAGTAACATCTAGGACAGGATCAAATTGTTGTCTTATAGGAGAATAGGCAAATACCTGGTGCCCTGTGTGGATGCTAGGAAAAGTCAGGGTTTTATAGGCAGGTGAAGATATAAGATGAGAAGGAAATTTAGTGTTGTTCACTAGGCTATTCACAACTCTGCCCTTAGTCTTACTTGAAAATAATAACTTGGCCATCTGATTATTGACTAAACAGCTAGAATCTGTACCTAGAATCTGTGTCTGATGGAATGAAGCCACTCATAGGTCATGAAACAGAATGATGCTTTTTCAGCCTCCTGTTTTATTCCCCTGTGTGATCAACCACCAACATTGGTGGGCTCTCCTTTGTACCTGGCTGTTCACGTGTTAGCAATCAGAGTAAGACCATCAGGGCCCGACATCTCAGATAGAGAGACAAACAGACAGATTGACTGACTGACTCAACCAAGAAAAGAGTAATGGGAGGAAGGAAGAAAAAAATGATAGAGCATTTATTAAGTACTTACTATGTGCCAGGCACTGTACTAAGCACCAACAATATAAATACAAGCAAGTCTCTCTGATCTAGCGAGGGAAGACAATACGTTAAGGAGAGGTGGAAAACCAGGAGTACACCAAGGCTTCTGGTGAGGAGATGGAGAAATATAGAGACTGATGAAAGGAGCTGGGAGTGAAAGGATCGTGGGCTCCTCACCTCATGCAATGGTGGGCCAAGGCAGATACTCACCATTCAAGAGAAAGGACCTCATGGCAGGGGTATCACCAAGGTAAAAAAGCTATCGACAAGAAAGAAGTCAGGGGAATGAGGCATAGAGGACAGAGTGAATCAGCAATCACAGTAGGGAAAATACTCCAAAAATCTCAGCAGAAGAAATGGGAACCAGACCTTCAGATATAGTTAAAAGAGTAGCGGGGATTGAGTGGAAATCAGTACAAGAGGTACAGCCATGTTCCTTGACTGAATGTGCTCAAGGGAAATGTTCTCAATTCAGGTCAATGAAACAGGCAGGATTGCTAGAACCCCTATAGTTCACACGATCTCTCAGGATGTAGGTGTAGCAGCCACCAGCTAGCCACCTGGGATAGCAGCTTCCAGTTACTCCCTGGCATTATTCGGGAAGGACAGAGCTATTTCAAATACTATCAAGAGTGTCAGAATTTCAGACTTCATGAGCACCCCAGTGGGGAAGGTGTTTATATTCCAAGGTTTCTTCAATTGTTGGTGACTTTTATACTTGCCAACTTAGTACTGGGGTAGGAGGATTAAGCACACTGCCCTGGTAGCAAATTTGTGCAAATTAGGGAAGGGGTCACAGATGAGGGGACAATCTAACAGTGATTGTTAGTGATGGGGACAGGTATGACAAGGCCCTTTTCCACAAGGTTTGCCCCCACTTCATAGTAGCTGGGCCCATGGAGTTACAGTCCAATCCAACCTAATTCAACAAGGATTTCTTAAGTATTTACTATGTATAAAGGTCTATGCTAGGTACTACAAATGCAACTAAACAAACAAACAAAAACAGTCCCTGCCCTCAAGGAGATTACATACTTTCCCTGAAGTCTATTTTAAATTTTCTTAATTTGGAAATATGACTTTGACCAAAATTATATGATGTCATGTACATTTTTATCCTTACAAAGCCAGAAAGAAATTATACTAGTTTATAACATAGAAAATCACTATTTATAGCCGTATCTAAAGACTTCTGAACATACAAATGAAAGCTGACCATTTCTGTCAATGTTGTGGATATTTTCCAACTAACAAAATATTTGTCATCATACAGGAAAGGCATATATGTTTTGGCCATTTTTTTGTGTTCCTATATGTTTGGGGTCCATATTGAATCAGCCATGGCTTTACTATGTCTGTACCAAAAAAAAAATCATTGTGTATGAATAACTATGTTACTTTAATCCACTGGGCAATGGTAGGTACTATATCTCATTCCCAGAGTAATGTCATCCATCATTCTGCCAACATCATTAATCTTCCCATTGCTTTGGGCAAATTGGGCCAGATTTTGTCCTCAGTTGTTTCTGCGTTACTCTCTCTGAAGTCAGTTGGAATTGGCTCATGACTGAGGGCCAAATTTACCCCATTAATTAGAGCAATGCTCCAGAACAAATTTACCTTTTGATCATGTTAAATTAATCTCTTTTCTAGTTATCTTCAATAACGCACTCAGTCAATCAACAAAGTGTTGATCAAGTGTCTGCTTTCTACAGGCTAATATGCATGAGGTTCTAGGCATGAGGTGAGAGGAGGGGAAAAGAAAGAGGAACACAAAGATAAGATTCAGTCCCTGCCCTTCAGCAGCTGATAGTTGAGTTGGAGGGACAATATATATGTATGCAAGTGGAAAGAGATAACACAAGTCAGTATAAGTATGAAATGAGTGGTAAATACTTTTTTGAGGGGGGAAGGCAGGGTAACTGGGGTTAAGTGACTTGCCCAAGGTCACACAGCTAGTGTGTCAAGGGTCTGGGGTCAGATTTGAACTCAGGTCCTCCTGACTCCAGGGCCGATGCTCTGTTCACTGAGCCACCTAGCTGCCCCTGAGTGGTGAATGCTAACATGGTGTAGGGGTTCTGAGGATGTAAAGGATACCTCAGCCTAGACTGGTAAATGAAAACTTCATCATTTGTGACTCATGGTTAGAATAATGGAATATGGGGATATTAAAAATGGAACATTTAAAGGTCCATCTAGTACAAGTCCTATGCAAAATATGAATCCTTTCTGAAACATCCTGAACAAAAAGTTGTTAGCATGGGGAACTCAGTACTCAATGAGGTATACCATTCCACTTTTGGACAGTTCTGTTTATTAGGGAATTCTTGCTTATATTAAATCAAAATTTGCTAACTTTTGGGGGCACATAGGAGGACATATACTTTGTATACTTGTTTGGTCAGCATTGCCTTACACAGCCTCCATTCAATAAGGCGACCATTCCTTTCTAGACCAATTAAAATAGACAACTCTCCCCATAATTTCTTTGGATGATCTACAATTTAAAAGTGTTTTTCCTAAGATGTGGTATGCAGAACTAAAAGAGATGTTCTAAATACAGTCTGACCAAAGCAAAGCATAATGATTCTGTCACCCCACTTCATTGTGGATGTTATGTTTCTATCACTTTAGCCTAAGATTGCATCAGGGAGGAAGTATAGTCTGGAAGACAGAAGTCTGGACTTGGAATGAGTAGAATCTGGGCACTGGTCCTGTCTCTGTGACATATACCAGCAGCGCAACCACAATTAAGTCCCTTTATCTGTGTTATAGTCGAGTTGCAGGTCTGTATCAGTAGAGGGAGTTTCTACCTCAGAAGTTCCTTATATGAGTTCAAGTGAGATCACAGATTTAGACCATTCCCCCAAAAAGGAGGGGAAACCATTTAGCTTCCTTGACTGCCATATTATGCTTTTGACCTTTGAGTTTAAAGTCTACTCCTTTTTCAAAAAAAGTACCATTATCTAATCATACCTCATTCATCTTATACTTCTGCAATTGATCTTCTAAATCAATCAATCAATCAACATTTCCTAAAGGTCTATTTTATGCCAAGCACCATGTTCAGTACTGAGGATACAAATTTGATGTCGTTGCTAAGTTGTTTCAACCATGTCCAACTCTTTTTGACCCCATTTGGAGTTCTCTTGGCAAAGATAATGGAGTATTTTGCCATTTCCTTCTCCAGCTCATTTTTTATATGAGGAACTAAGGCAACTAGGGTGAAATGACTTGCTCAGGGTCACAAAGTTTGTAAGTATCTGAGGCTTCTCTATCTACTGCACCACAGGCCAAAAAAAAAAACCCAGTCCCTAACCTCAAGAATCTTACAAGCTAATAGCAGAAATGACATGCAAACAATTACATGCAAAGCAAGCTACACGTGAAATAAATGGGAAATAATTAACAAATGGAAGGCTCAAGAATAAAAAGGGGTTAAGAAAGGTGTCCTATAAAAGATGATATTTTAGTCAAGACTTAAAAGAATCCAGGGGGAAATTAGGGACCATTGAGGAGGAAGAGTGTTCCAGACATGGGGGATAGCCAGAGAAAATGTCCAAAGCAGAAAGATGGAGTGACTTGTTTGTAGCAGAGCCAGGAAATAAGTATTGCTAGATCAAAGAGTACATGGAGAAGAGTAAAGTATAAGAAGATTGGAAAGGTAGGAAGGAGCTAAATTATGAAGGACTTTGAATACCAAAGGATTTTGTATTTGATCCTGGATGTTATAGGGAGCTCCTGGAGTTTTGGGGGATAAGAGGTGACATGATCTGACCTGCACTTTAGAAAAATCCATTTGGTGGATCAATGGAGGAAGAACTGGGGTGGAGAGAGACTTGAGGCATGCAGACCCACCTTCAGGCTATTGTAATGGTCCAGGTTTAAGATGATGAGAACCTACACCGAAGCAGTGGCAGTATCCAAGGGGAGAAGAGGGCATAGATGTTGAAAAAGTGAACATGACAGCCCTTTGCAATGATTAAATGGGTGGGGGAAGTGAGAGATAATGAAGAGTTGAAGGTGACTCCTAGGTCACAAGGCTGAGGAATTGAGAAGATGGTGTTGCCTTCTACAGTAATATGGAATAAGGGAAAGGAGGAAGTTTTAGGGAGAAAGATAAGACTCAAACATAGGGTTTTACATCTACCATTTTTATGTCATTCTGTTAGATTAAATTCACCATTCTAGTCTGTTGAGGTTAATTTTTTATCCTAATTTTTGAATCACTGAATTTTATAGGTGAAAGGGACTTCAACTATTTAGTTAAACCCATACCTGGAAAATAATCTCCATTTCAACACACTTACCAAGTTGTCATCTAGCCATATAATAACTGTCCATCTCCCTCAGTTTTAGGTCATCTGCAGATTTTGTAAGGATTCAATCTATGCCATCATCAGAGACAATAAGAAATATTTTTAACAGTATAGCACCAAGGACAACTCCCTGGGCATCCCGCTAGCAATATGCCTTCAGGTTAATTAATCACCCCTCTTTGGATAAGTCACTTAATCATTTCCATATAAACCCAACTATACTATAAGTCATTCCGTATTTCCCCATGTTTTTACAAGAATCCTGAGGAACTTTGCCAAAGGTCTTCCTGACATCCAAGTATACTTGATATTCCTTTGAATATTTTTAGTCAGGAGTGTTATCCTAAAGATCTATCTTCAGTCCCCACTTATGCATCCCACTAATTTCTCTTTCATGCCTTACATATTTGTATCCAGTCTTTGACTTATATGCCACTCTAGTTCTTTTCATTTGGAATATATTCATAAAGTAAGGCTTTGTATTGATGGCATGTTGAGTGCCATTGTTCAATGACAATGTCAATTTTTCAGCTTGATTCATGATATTGACCAATATTCACATTCATGGAAATGTTCTTTTTTTCTTAATGGACAGTACATTATCTTGTCTTGGCTCAAGTTAGACACTTCTTTTCCCAAATGGAATACTGATGCTTGAAGGTATTGTCTTAATTATTTACTGCCGTGTGTGTGTGTGTGTGTGTGTGTGTGTGTGTGTGTGCAACTGATTGTCCCATTCAAATCCAGGCTAAAAGTGCATCAGCCACTCATAGATCCAACCCCACAGTTAATCAGTACCAAAACTCTGACCCACTCTATTTCCAACCCAGGGCCAGTTCACCTCTCCTTAGGCAATCTAGTACCCTTCACACCCACCCCCATCTCTGGGAGGTTGATCATATAAGTCCCACAGTGCAGACATGCAGTCAACAAAAAATCCAAACTCAAGCAATCCACTTATTTAGCAGGGATTACAGCTATGTGCCTGACCTGTTTTAACTTTATAGAATTCTCTTTTTTTTAATAAAGGCCTTTTAAACATGTTTGAAGAATTTCTCTATAAAACTCCAGGCACAACTGCCTGAGATGTCATCATAGCTGATTCTACTCATGCAGAATATCTTTATCATTTGGAGATTTTAAAATTTTGTCAGGGCTTTTAAGAGGAAAAATGTTTGTCTTTTCAACTTTTGGTAATGCACAACTTTTTCATTAATAAAATAATATCTTAAAAATTTTTAATGTTCATTAAAATATTTGTGTGGAGATAGCACTTGGGTCTACATATTATTAATCCATTCAAGTAGAAGTATCAAAAAACTAACTCATATGTTACTTATATGTTGTATCACATAGCACAGAATTTATGAAGTATTTTGATCTAGGTTACACGTAGGCAAAAAGTACCCTATGACAAATATTAAAATGCATGAGCATTTCACTAGTCAAGTGGGAACAATAAATGATACTAATTCTACTTTCAAACCCTCCCAAAAACATATAAAGTTTTAAAGATATAAAGCTTCTGAAACTTGATTAGCTCTTCAGAGAAAGGTACTCTCTAAATATGGTACTAGGTAATTATTACAAAAGTAATAAAAATCATGAGAAATGAATGCTTTGAATTACAGTTCTTCTAGTTTCCTCAAAACTTGCCAAAGTACCACCTCATAAATAATTATTCAGTTAATTTAAATCTTTGGCAGATTTCATAATCCAGAATTTTAATATTTCCTTTAATTATAAAGAAGTTTATAAAGGTGAAGTTCAAAAGAATCCTTACAAATCTTAATTCTTTCTTCTAGAGAATTCTTTTCAGCAATTTTGAAGATACCTAGGAAGCAATGTAGAGCAATGGAAAAAAGCCCTAAATTTGGAATCAGAGGACCCTAGTTTGAATCCCAACTCTGCCACTTGCTACCTGGGTGACCTTGGACAAGTCCCTGAATTCTCTGGCTTCATTTTCTTCATCTATAAAATGAAAGAGTTGGACTAGATGACCACTAAGGCCATCCATCCCTAAATCTCTTATCCCATATTCTGTGCAAGGGTTCCAAAGACAAAAACAATGAAGCAGTCCCCATTCTCAAGAAGGTTACAGCCTTCACAAGGAAACATATCTAGCATCAACCTGGGGTTTTTTCTTTAATAACATAAAAAAACATAAGATAGAAAGTGGAAAATTGGCCTTTCTTTATACTTTCTAATTAATTGAATGTTTATATTTAGTTTAATCTTAAATAATTAACATATATTTTTAATACTGCTCAGTAATTAAAGGGAAAGGAGGCAGCTAGATGACTCAATGGACAGAACACTAGGTCTGGTGTCAGGCAGACCTGAATTTACATCTGACCTCAGATACTAGCTGTGTGACCTTTGGCAAATCACTTAACCTGTGTTTGCCTTAATCTACTGGAGAAGGAAATGGTGAACCATTCCAGTATCTTTGCCAAGAAAACCACATGGACAGAATATGGTCCATGAGGTCACAGACACAACTGAACAACTGAACAACAACAATTAGAGGGAAAGACTATTTGGCAAGGATAATTCAGTAGAAATTCGACTATTATCCAGTGATTTTCATCAACATTAATGAGTAGCAGTATACCATAGTGGAAAGAGACTGGCTTTGGAATCAAGAAGATCTGGGTTCAAGTCCTATCTCTAATACATATTCTAGCTATGTGACCTTAGGCAAGTCACTTAGCATCTCATTGCTTTGGGCATCTCTCTAAGCTAATAAATTGCAAAGACGGTGCCAACCTGAATAGGTAGAAAGAATTTCCTCACCTGGGAGTTCCCTATACCAATGAGTTTATATCCTTATCCAATCTTTACCCCATCTGTATTGTGTGGAAAGAGCATGACATGAGAAGAGCACTGGAAATCAGAAGACATTTTCTGCTGTAGATTAGTTCTGTAACTTGAGCAAATCATTTAACTTCTCTGACATTCAGTGTCTTCATCTCTGTCTTTCTTTTTGCTTGTACACCAGTACTTAGCGCAGTGCCTGGCACAATGGTTACTAAACACTTATTGACTTGAGTTGGTTTAGTACAGTGAGGGGTATTGGACAAGACCAACTCTAAGGTCCTTTCCAGATATGAAATTTTATGAGTCTTTTATTCATTTCCACTAATGATTCTGACTATCTACAGTGAGCCCCCACCCCCCCCACACAAAAAAAGCTGTTTCCACTTAATGTTACATTTTGCCTGTCTAAAGTTTGTATTTATATTAAGCAGATCATGTCATATTTTCTCAGATGAATAAAACCTATTTCCTGGTCACTTGCATAGTTTTTACTGTTGTACCTGGGATGGCTGGGTCATCTATTCCCAGTCCTCCTGAACTCCACCTGTGTCCACCAACAGAATGGATGTTGGTAGACAACAGAGATATAACTAGCATGGGATAAACAGTACTTTGTCCCAGAGGCCCTGACAACATAGGGGTATGTACTGAGCTTCTGCCCCCAAAGCCCGGTCCAGTGGTATGCAGTGCATTTGCCTCCTAGGATTCCCTGGGGAATGACCATGCTTTCTTAGCATGACAATCTTTGTAATAGGATTATCCTCATCATTGATAAAACCCATTCTCATCTGACTGGTAAGGCTAAGATTTTGCATTCCTAGTGCCTATAATCAGCAGCATAATAGTGAGTATATCTAATAAGGGTGTTGATGGTGTCAGTTTAGAAAATAATGGAAGATTAGAGAACATAGAAAATCATAGCTAAAAGATATTACCACAGAAAGGAAGGCAATGGTAGTTGGTATGTGGGGATGGCTGTTGACTAGAGGGAGTGCATCACCCTAGAAGATGTCTCTAGCCACCCATTTTTAAACAGGAAGAAACAGTGCCTTTACTGGTGTTAGTAAGTCAGCCCCTTACCTTTCTGAGAGAACTGAATGATTGTGTGTAAAATTTTAAAGGAAAGGTCAGACTGAGGTTGTGGCAGTGCATTTTGATCACCATAGTCTCAGGTTCCTTGGGGTCTGGGTCTCTCTATGTGTGTCATGTTGTTCTACTGGTGCTCCAACCCTCATGAGGAAGCGACCAGAGGAGGGGATTTTAGGTCTGCTTCCACACACACCCCACCATGTCTTGTCTGCCTGTGGTAATAGTACAGAACTACTCTGCAGCCTGGGCACAACTAGCATCATTCATGAACAGGCTATAGTGATCAAACGAATTCTGCATACCTGTGAACCTCTGCCTGAGACTTACCTCCCACGAAAGTGTATAATGAATAATAAAAGGGACCATAGACGTCATTGTGACTTATAGGAAGAGTAGTGTACTTGGAAGCTGGAGACCTAGCTTTAATGTTTGCCTCTGAAACTTGTGTGACCATGGGAAAACACTTGAGCTTCAGTTTCCTCATAAGTAAAATTAAAAAAAAATACCTGCTTTCCCTTTTTTCACAGGGTTATTGTAAGGAAAGTGGTATAAAGTTTAAAATGCTATATAAATACGAGCTGACGTTTTCTAGTCTAAACATTTTATACTAAAGGAAACTGAGACCCACAAAGGTAAACTAGCTGGCCCAAGTCACAAAGCAAGTAACAAGACACCTTTCTGTAACTGGTGACCAATGGACATTTTTTCTCCCTATTTTATCCAACATCTGTTCACACAACAATGACCATTTTGATGTCCTGCTCTCTTTCTTGTTTCACGCAAGCCCAGCACAACCAGTTCTAACTTACTTAGAATAGCTGGAAGAAGAGGACTTATGTGAAAGGGAAAAAACTGAAAATGCTGCTTTAATGAATATTATTGGTAGGTGAGCCTAAAAGGTTTGGGGATTCAGTTTGGTATGGAAAAGCATCCAGTAGCTTGTATCCTGAAAGCTGAAGTTTATCTGAACATATCTAAACCTCCTTGGTCTGGAAATTGGATTGGAAATCTCACAGGACCAGCTTTCTAACATGATTTCTAGCTTGCCTGGCTGCAAAATCCCATGAGAACAAGCTTCCTCTGTATGTTTGTTCCAAGGCTCAGTCCACATCAGGAAGTGTAGGGATGCATGAAATCCTCTCTTCTGTCCTCTTCTCTCTTCTCCATCTCTTTCCTTTCCTCCCCCTCCTCCTCCTTTTTCTCCTCCTCCTCCTTCTTCTTCTTCTCCTCTCTCTCTCTCTCTCTCTCTCTCTCGCTCTCTCTCTCTCGCTCTCTCTCTCTCGCTCTCTCTCTCTCTTTCTCTTCCCCTCCCTCTCTCTCTCTTTCCTTCCTTCCCTTTCCTCTTCTCTCCATCTCCCCTTCCCTTTCTCTCTGTTTTTTCTTCCCCCCAACCTGCTTCAAGAAGCATGTTCTTTAGTGTTCTTTCTTACACTAAGAGACGTCTCACTTTTCTTTTGTCTCACATTCATTGGAAGTTGTAATTCAGACTCATTCTAGTTCATCTGCCTCTTCGTGGGGCCTTAGAGTAGATTTAGATTCCAAACAAGCCAGGTAGATGGCGGCTATGTTTAATTAAGCTATCACTTAAAAGAGTGACCATGACCCTATCTGTTTCCAGCAAAGTATTCTGGTTTTCATCTTTTAAAATATCTCTCCATTGAAGTAGATTGAAGACTTACCTATGGAAAGTAAGAGATCTTTTTCTAGGGGGATTGGATGGGGGGATAGCAATTAACCACTCAGAAGAGCTGTCAGTTTTTCCACGAACACCATCAGCCACTTCATACCTTAATGCTAAATTATATTTGACATTTAATTTAAGCCCACATTGCTTTCATTCAAAAATAAACTCTGCTGCATTAGTCAGAGGGATATTCCTTTGGATGGATTTTTCTCTGCCCCCACCAACCCTCCTTTGAAGGTTCACACTAACCTGTCTCTTCAACTCTGAATATTTCTCTAGTATGCCCTACGCATGGGCCTCCCTTTGCATGTCAGAATGTCTCCATTTGCAATTTGTAACAGAGAAAGAAATCAATTCCTTGTGTTATTGCAGCACTTCTAACCCCAGAGCACATTAATGGATATTCGGAATGCCTTGTCCCCTTCTTACCTTTACAATCAGCAAAATACAGCAGATTCAAACTAGTCATATTTGGGATGATTTTGCCCATGGGGGCAAGAGGGAGAGGCAGCTTGGAATGCTTATTGGTGAGTAATTTTGTCAGGGAGCCCAAAGCTTAGTAACCCTTTCTTTACATATGAGAAACAGCCTAAAGGAGAATGACTATTATGACTTATAGTTGACAATAAAGAGAAACCATGTATATGTATGTGTGTGTTATGTATATGTGTATGTACATATATACGTATATGTATGTGCATACACACACACACATACACAAACACACACATGCTCAAAGCATACCAAGGAAACTATAAGTGGAACCCACTTTACACAGTAGATGCATCCTTAAAAATGTGTTTGTAAAACAAGTTCTGTTTTCTCATTGCTTAAACCTAGCATTTCAGGGATGCTTTACAATTCTTGGTTTCTAATTATTCTTAAGTCACCAGTGACTCCTAACACTTTTAAGAATCTCTGCCCTCCCTGCCTCCAGTTTTATCAGTTAATTATCTGCCTTACAAAAAATAACAACAAACAAACAAATTAAATTCACTGGGAAAGCTCAGTATTTTTAAAGGAAAATTAGCCATATGAAAAATTGTTGCCTAACATAGATTTCATATATTCAGGCTTTAAGACACTGGATTTTTTCCAGTGAGATTTTCTCCAGTGGCCTCTGAAGAGCCACAGATGATGTTGTCAGATGACTCACTTAAAACAGACCCCACTAAATGCCCTCATTGCCCTATTTTAAATGCCTAAGTATCAGTAGTGAAAGTTTAATTTCAATTCCACAAGCGAGGACCAATCTACCTCAATCCTATTGCTCTAAAAACAAATAAAATTCTGTATCTATTTCTTAAAAAGATGAACCTGTTTACCTGAATTGTAATTCATGTCAAAAGCTAGATGTTTTTAAAGTAGCAAAATGAGATTATTCTTTTTTTCCAGCCCGTTAAACCTAAGTGAAAACAAGTACTTAAAACAAGGATTGGCCCACCCTTGGAGATATGCTGCCTACTCACCACTATTGATATGAGCTCACACAGTTTCCCCAATCACTGTGTATTCTGTATATTGGAAATCTGTGTTCCTCAGCCACGTTACTATTAAGGCACAGCTGTAGTCAGCACGCTTCTCTTTGGAGGGGGGAAGGAGGCCCAAACATCAGATTAGCCAAATACTTGTTTGTACACAGCACTTAACATTCACATTTTACTTTGCAAAGAACAGGGGCAATTTGGAAGCAAGGACACATCAGGGAGTCTTAATCTCTCAGATTTGGGGGGCCAATATTACCTCATGAGGTCACATTATCTGTTAAGAGAGCAATCAGATGCTGAATCCCTGTTTCTCTTTGTCTGGTGGTAAGAAACATAAGGGTCTTATTTGTAGAATAAATAGTTCCCATTGTGCTCTGACTAGGTAAAGATGAGGAAAAAAATCACTTGCTCATGTCTGTTTTGAAATGAAGGTTAACTATACAAATTCTGAACTCATGTTTGGGTCTACTGCTCCAAGGTTACCTATTTGACATTTATTTGAAAAGGGGGATTCAGTAGAACAGGGGAAACTGGACTCAGGGAATCTCAATATTATTTCTCAGAAATATAGCCAAGTATCTGTCCTTACGGGGTCTATCTCTGTTAGATATCTTTTCTTTTCATCCTACATGACTAGCTCCCTGATGTAATTATAAACAATAGCTATGTCTAGCAATTGAATTCTGATCCTTTTTTAAATGTACAGAATCATTCAAGGAAATGAGTAGGGCATGTTTTTTAACTAATTTTCTTTTTTTAAGCAATAAAATATAGTATGTTTACTTATTTCTAGCAGATTAAAGAAAATCAATATTTACAACTGGAAGAATTTTTTGTTGCTAAGAGAAATATGCAGAGATCCTCATTTCCTCCACCTTCATTCCCCACTTCTTCGAGTGCAGAAAATCATTATTACCAGTTCTATGACATGACAGGTCATTAATTTATGACCAAATTTACCTATGAACCTAAAAAAGGCCAGTAGATTTCTTAGCAAGAAATCTAGTTTCTTTGAAGTTCAAAAATCATATCTGGTGCCCAGTCATACTCTGAAAAAGCATATAAAGATCCCTGAGAAGTAATTGTCAGTCAAAAAGTTGTATTTAGAACACCCACAATGGGCATACAACAGTATGAGAGACTTCAGGAATTCAGATACTGCAGGAATGGGTAATTTTAATATGCATTTGGACTCAGTTCCCCTTTTGCACATAAATGGAGCTGTACAAATATATATCTTTTATGTTGTATATTGAATTCTAACTTTTCTGTTGTTCAAAACCTAGAGAAAAAAGATGCAAACATTTTACTTAGGTATTCAGCACCATATTTATTGAGCCATATCCTCCTGATTACTCTAAATTATGTTCATCAGTTACAAAAGGAAGAGTGGTTTGGTGAGCAGTCTTTTACTTCTGAATGATACGATCTGTGTAATCACAGACAAGTCACTTAACTGGTCTGTCCCCCCATCCACTGCCTCAACCTGTCCTCTAAGGCTATAAGTCCCTCTTGAGTTACTGATTTTCATATGTAGGGGAAGTGTCTTTATCAGCAGTTCACTATACCAATGGAATTATGAGCCCTAATTAAAAAATCATCAATTAATCACAATTCATCAGCTGTTTACTGAGCACACCAATTCAGGATTGGGGGCAGAGAGAGAAATACAAAGCTAAAGAAATATTGTCTTTTGCTCCATTCCCAACACTTTTATCATTTCCTTTGCTCACAAATTCTGCCTGCCATTAAAAAATTTAAAAAAGGAAGGAGGAGGGAGGGAATAAAAGGAAGAAAATATGGAGAGAGGAAGGAAAGGAATAGAAAGGAAAAGGGAAAATAAAGGGGGAATTGATAAGGGGAGCTGAGAGAAACTCCAGAGTCACTAAAATAAAAACCAGAAATAAGTTCCCTCACTGATCTCAGTCACTTCATCAGCTGAGCTGTATCATTTTATTTTAAACATCTGCAAAGTAATGATAGTTCAATTTATATAATTCTTTCATATTTACGAAGTGCTTTCTTTATTAAAAAAAACCTGTGTAAGTATTGTCTGATTATCCTCATTATATAGATAAGGAAACTGGACCTCATAGAAGGTAAGTGGTTGGTCTAGGATGACACAGCTAGTAAGTGTCAGAGTTAAAATAGACTGGAAAAGTATTTAAATTCCATGGCGGTAGTATCACTAAAATAAACATCCTTGGAAGCCTGCTAATTGTGTTGAGTTAGTCTAGAGAAACATTCTGCTTTCCTTAAAAAGGCAGGGTAATGAATATACAAAGCACTGGATATTTTGTCTGTACTCTGAAAATACCCATACTGTGGAGTCTCCAGACAAGCACTATGACAGAAATGCATCTATAGATGTTGCTGTGGCCTCTGAAATGGAAGGGTGGTAACAGGTTTAGCCACAGGATTAAAGATACCCATGAAAGGGTTACAGAGACTCCTACACATACTGTCACCCATTTGCTTCCCAGAAAGCACACAGAGGAAGAAACACACACACACACACACACACACACACACACACACACAGTGCCTTTATCAGAGAAGTTTCTCCTCAGGAAAGTCAGGCAGTTCATGTCCTAGAGGCTCATTGGACTTTATTCTCAGTTTGTGAATAATCCAAAGCAATACAGAATAATCCTTGTACAAAGAAACAAAAGTGGTTTACCCTACTTAAAACTATCAACCCTTAACTACACCGGTATTACAGGATTCACCCTTGGCTCTGTCCACCGCCTTGGTGCTGAACTAGGCCACTGCTCTCAGCTCAACACAAGTACTGGTCCTAATAGTGACAACACAGGAGACTTAAGTATTAGTCCCTGCTCTGCCACTAACTAGCTGTATAACTTGGAGCAACTTGCTGACCCTCTCGGGCCTTTAGGCTGGTCACCTGCAAAAATTCGATTGGAGAAGAATGGTATCTAAGGGCCCTTCTACAATATTCTTTGATTTAACCACCTATTATCTTTATAATCTTAGCCATATTAGCTCTCATATCTAAACTTATAACCTGAAATAATGGAGACAAACTTATATTCCTACCTACACTCTTTGCTAGTCTGTTCTTTGAGTACCTCAAGGGAAGAGGTTTCTTTGTGGACAGTAAAGTCATACTATAGATAGAAGAAAAAGAATGCCAGATGGTAAAATGAAATTTTCTTCTATTCAGTACTCTCTGAAGAACTTACAACACTCAAATGACATTCCCAAGTAAATTCTCTCATCAACTCTGGAATTGGGGGGAAGGTGCTAGAGAGGGATCTAGGGGAATTATAGAAGACATTTGTCAATCAGAGAGATATTTCTTAGTAATACAGATAATTGGACTTTAATGTAAACCAGGTTTGTTTTATGTTTATGGTGCAGGGGAGTGAGAGTGCCTTTGCTTAAATCTAGATAAAGAATAAGAATTTGCAAGGGGAAAGAAGAAGGGTTTGACCCTATAAGGGCTTTCCCAGTTGCATTCCTTATGGTTCCTCACTCTGTCTCATAGTTATTCCCTGATAGTATTGAAATGTTTTTAAAATTTAAACATTATAAAAGACTAGATTTTTTTGTTTCTGTGATTTATTTTAGATTTGGAAAGTTCAAAAGTAGAGCAGCCTGACTTAAATTAGGCATATAGATAGATTGCTGTTATGTGGCAAGTCTATTTATGGGTTTAAAAATGTAGAGGTATTTTTAATTTAAAAAAATAAAATGAGATTCTGGGCATGTTCAAAGAAGAGCCATTGATTATTTCCAGAGTGCATTCATTTTTTATGATCATTTCCACATAATAGATTCAAGTTCTCTTAAGAATGAAGTGGTCTGGTTCTTTTAAAACAATTGGTACAGTGGGACCCCACAGCCACCATAGTATCCAGATATAAACTCTAAAAAATTTAAATTTCTTTGGATTTTTGAAAACTTAGAGTGTATTTTATAAGTTTAAATAAGACAGAAAAGTACACAAATAATCTGCCCAGTAACCAAACAATAGCTCTTCAAGGCTTTGTCAGGCATTATGGTAGCAAACAATTTAACAGAAAATGAACCTTTAAATCAATTCCTATTATAATTTCATTTATTTTCCATACAACTTTCCCATGAAGCAAGTATATTGCTAAGTATGAATAGTGCTCCCATGGAGTAGAGTGGAAAATGGAGACACTAAAGAATACTCCCAAGTAATCAACTACCACAATCCCTTCCTTAGATTTCTAGGCCATACAACCAGTCATTCAAAAATACTTATCTCACTTAGACAATAAGAAGACTCTCAGGCATGTAAAGAAATAATAAGTCCCATACCAATGTCATTCATGAGCTATGTCCCTAGGTTTATTAGGGAATAGTAAATTTTATCTGGTTTGCACTAATCAGTGTAATCTATCTTTTGCAACAATACAGTCATAAGTTCCATGTATGTACAGAAAGCCCTCTAAATTCAAAGGCTCACAATTCACAGTTTCAAACATTTACAATATACTAGGCCAACTCATATAGTCATTGCTACAGAAACCCAATAAGCAGCCATACCACCTGTTTCCCTTTTCAGAATCTTGTTATTTGGGTCTTAATTCAGAGATTTCTTCAACCTACCAATACAGTATTTGTGGCCTTCTTTGTTCAAAGGGATCTCTAGAGTGTGTTCCACTGTAGAAGGAGAACTTCCTGTAGTTGGGCTATTCTGATCCAGAGAAACAAAAGTTATGGTTGCAATGTTTCTTCAAATTGTCATTACTATGTGTATATGTGAGCCTTGGTGGGAGATATTTATATAGAATGAGTTTGTTACATTAAATATTGAATATCTCTTACCTTACAGTTGTAATATAATAGTCCTTTTGTAGTTCTACTTCTGAATATAAAATTGACAATTCAGTGGTCATGTAGGGTTTGTGATCAAGAATCGAACAACTTATTTCTTTGAATGTACTAAATCTTACACCAGAATTATTAACTTGCTGGTATTCGAGCCAAGGCAAAAAGCATTTATTAAGTGTCTGCTGTATGCCAGGCACTGGGCTAAGTACTGGGAATACAAGGAGGAGAAAAAAAAAAACAGTCCCTGTTCTCAAGGCTTTCACAGTCTAGACAACACAGAAAAAACAGGTATAAACAAGATACCTCTAGGTTAAATTGAAGATAATCTTAGAAGGGATTATTTAACACTAGTATTTAACGTTAATAACACTAGCATTAAGGGGGTAGCAAGGATCAACAAAGGCTTCCTGTAAAGCAAGGTATTTTAGGGAAGCTAGAAGACAGAGATAAGAGGAGACAGCATTCTAGCAATATTTCCATGATAAAACATAAAAAATATTTTTATAAAAAATTGAATTTTTGTGCTTTGCCCATATTCAAGTAGTAAGAAAAATATTTTCTGAGATGCAACCTGTTTTTCATGGTATAGCTATCTATATGCTTGATTCAGTGATCCTGTTTCTCTAGATTCAGAATTATAGGATTTGGGAATGTTTAATCTCAGGCCCCAATTATGCTAACTAAATGCTTCCTCATAAGTTTCCACTGTCTTTTCAATCTGTTCTGTCACACCATTAAATGATTTCTAATCTTCATCCAATCAAGAAGTAAATCTGGAAATCCAAGAAGAAAGTAAAATTGGTCTAGATATCCTAACATGTGTAAAGCATGGTAAGAAACAATTGTGACCAAAACTTGGTCCATCATGGAACCTGTGACCTAGAAATAGTCACAGCTGAACAGAGCGCTGTCTAGTCAGTGTGATTTCTGTCAGTCTACGTTAATAAGAGAGAATTTGGGCATTTGGATAGAGTTGACTGATGCAATGATCAAAGAAGTTATGCAGGTTGGTGTGCTTAAAGAGGAGCTGCTATTGAAATAAGCCATTTTCTTGGGAGAAAATCTGAGAGAAAACCAAGTTCAGTTGCTTCAATCCATATCTATATATAGTCTCTGTAAACAAATCTCTCAAATATCAAGATGGAAAATGGACATTTTTAACAGCCAGAGGCAAGAAGACATGTAGATAGTTGGACATGTTTGTGTATTTCCCTGACTTCTTCACTTATTGCCACAGAATTTAGTGTTGGGAAACTACAACATTGGTATTAAAGTAAATCCTCATTTTCTTCTTTCCTAAAGCAAGTTTGAGTTCTTTTATAGACAAGAGGAAAGCAACGATGACCCAGTTTTTTTTCAAGTGAGAAAATAATTGAATAAAGTAAGAGGTGTTAGAACGAAAGTTGCTTCTAATAAAAAAGCTGAAAAGGGTCCGTGTAATGATTCAGAGAACCACCAAAAGGATGAGCTACATGGCTAGCAGGGAGTAGCTATAAATTAGGAAGTAGTGACAAAGCTTTTGTTTATCAAATAATTGCAGGGCAGTAGTCTTTGTTGTCTCATTTATTATCAGAATAACACATAGACTGTCTCTTGGATAGCTTGTGGAGGAATATGTTTGTTTTACTATTTATCCATTACTCCAAAGTCTAATTGCACCATGGAGGTAACCCTGGTTTTTCAAATTCTATGCTAGATCCTACCAAGATAAAAGTGATTCAGGGATGGACTTTAATGCCTGTCATATGAACATCAGCCTAGATAAGTTTGAAAAGTTTCATCACCAAAAAGTTGGTCACTAGGTAATGATTTTTTCAGTCACAGTAACTCATGAATATCTAGTGAGTTGTAGAGGACTTCTGATCTTGGTCAATTTAGGAAAATAGGCTTAGAGACTAGACGTGTAATTTTACTGATTTAAGGACTTTCTGGTAATGAAATGTCACCTATTCAATATTTAATCTTATAGAGCTACCTAGAACATTGAGAGGTTAAGTAATTGGTCCAGGGTCACAGGTAGAATGTGTTAGAGGTGGAATTTAAATCCAGGTGATCTTAGCACAGCCCCTGATACATAGAAAGTACTTAACAAACATATGCCCTTTCTATCTATATATCTATTTATACATGTACACAAATACACACACACATATAATATATATATATATATATACATATATATGTACATATAATTATAATCAATCCTAGCTCCAAGGACATCTCTCTATATCAACTCTGTCATACCAATAAAGTCTTAAATTCTTGAAATAAGTAAATATGGAATTCTAAGCCAGTATAGGGTAAGACAACAACAGCTTATGGTCAAAGAATTTCTTCTCCACTGAATTATGATTATAAGAAGTCCTCCCCCTAACTAAAGAGAGAAAGAGACACTTCTCATAAGGAAAGCTTGCTACTTTGAAAAACTGAATCATTCCCAGATCTCTCAGAATTCAAGCTTTGGGTCTCAGCTGATACTCCTTGGTTTTGTGCAAAGGACATGTAGTAGAATATTCTTCAGGGGAGGCAGTGCATAGTGTAATTCCCCTGACCTTCTTATGTTTGGATGGCATCGGTGAATTCACAAAAGTTTGGCAAATGCAAAAATGGTGTCCTGCATAGAAGTCCACCAGATCAAACCTCCAAAATGTTATGCTCATACCATCAACTATACCTTCTCATTAGGGCAGAGAAACTTCAAGGCCATTTTTTTACATTTTAATTTACTGGTACCTTTTCTCCGTTAGCCCCAGAACAGAGGATTCATGTCCAAAATAACAAATCATGTTCTACTGTTCCCTCTAATACTATTAAAGTGGGATAGTGCAACTTCTTTAAATTTATGCAATTTAATAGAAAGCATTAGCTGCTCATTCAATGCCATGGCTAAAGGGACTTTGTTTTAGTAATTTTCTAATTGCAACAGTAGAAGCTGGCTCACTTGGCAATGAATTTCTGCATTTCTGTCTTTGTGAGGTGTCCTTCATTGCTTGAGGAAGGCTTACACAAGAGTTAGAAATAAGACACAAAATGCTAACCTGCCCAAATAGCTTAACTCATGACAGATGGATCAAAACATCCCCTTCATGTCTTTCTTAGTCATTCCTCATTTCTGAGGCAGTGAGGTATGGATTAGAAAAAATGTTGCTGACCTGTTGGCTTAGAAGCTAGTCTCTGAATAACACTATAGATAATACTAGACAAATGCCTTGTATGCGGATGTCTGAGGGTTAGGACATCAAGTATGTCCTCCATTTTTTTCTTGTCTCCAGTTCAACTTCTCCAAAATGGTGTGTGTCAGGTTCTGTGTATTTCAGTTGATCTTATAAAATGGGGGAAATGTTTTGTTTTCATGATGACTAAAGTTTTGCTAAGTTGGTATTCAAACAAGTTATATGATTTTGTAGCCAGATTTTACAGAAGGAGACTATGCCTAGATAGAGTAGTTGAGGGATCTTTCAGAAATGGACCAGCTGGACCAGCTTTAAACATAGCCAGAATGAGTGGCTACCTACATGTTGCAAATTCACAGACCTATACAGGGACTTCTATCTATAAAAAATAACACTCTAAATTGTTTGCTGATGCCTAAAAAGACCTTTAACAAGGAACAAAGCCTTTTGGTTCCACAGTGAGGTAAAATACATTAAGTTGATAGGAAGATATAAGTGACTATTATTAGGTCCCTTCCTAATAGTAAGTTCTGATAGAAGGAAGGGCAGAAAGGGCATGGGAATACAAGACACAAGGTACCAGATAGTAAGGCAAAGAATTTAAAAATGAGACACTGAAGGTACCGAAGACAAATTTCACATTTTTCCTGTTTTTCAAAGGGATTGCCCTTAGTCAGCAGTAGAATTAATTCATAATGAATTATAGTTATTAGGGCAACTTAAAGAAATGGTGTGTCTGTCCTTATCAAGAAAGGTGAAAGCTTGTTTTAGTCCAAGATGTGTTGTATATTAGCCATGTGACCTTGGAAAAGTTTCTCCCTTGCTATGCCAGAGTTGCTTCATCTAAAACATGAATATAGAGGTTGTTCTACCCTATCTTACCTTGCCAGGATTTTGTAAGAATAAATTAAATCTGTTGTATGAAGCACTTAAAGCCTTTTGGAAGAAAGCTGCTCCCTAAATTTGAGGTATCCTGCAAAAATGAAAGTCTAATGTGAAATGTAATATTAAATTCAAATAGTTCAGTAATCCCCCTTTTCTACCTCAGGCTCTCCTCAACAAGGCCTCTTTCCACCACCACCCCCAAAAAGTAGTGTATGGGAACTAGTACAGTCATGGCAGAAATGTCCCCAGATGGAGCATAGAGCCTTTCTTAAGTCCATCCCTGCCCTGTCACTCTGATCATAGTCTTCTGCAGTCACAATCCCTTAATTGTTTAATAATTTTTGGTAGTTTTCTGGTAGTTCTAAGAAGTGTGAAGTGCTCATTGATTTATGGACTGACCCATTGCCATGGAGAACATAGAATGCAATAGTACGGAGTGGTGAGGAGGGGATTGGAATTCTTCAGCTGAATATATTCGAGAAGAAATTGGAGGATGAAAATAGTTGCATATATCTAGCCATTAAAAATGCTCACAGATCAATTAAATGAAGAAAGTCAATATAATATTATGAAGGTCTGTTGCTATTCCTTGCCTGGTACCAAACAATTGTATCTGGGAACCCAGAGCTCACATCTCCCTAGCTTCCTCTAAAACTTTGTAAGATTCCTGCTTCAGACATCACTAAGATATCTAGGTGGCACAGTAGATAAAGTGCTGGACCTGGAGTCAGGAAGACTTGAGTTCAAATTCAGCCTCACACACTTATTAGCTTTGTGACTTTGGGAGGTCACTTAACCTCTTTTTGCCTCAGTTTTCCTCAATTGTGAAATAGGAATAATGACAGCCCCTACCCCGCAGTTTTTATAAGGATCAGATGAGATAATACTTGTTAAGCATGTAGCCTAGTACCTGGAACATAGTAGGTACTCTACTGACTCTTATCCCCCCCCCTCCTCTCTTCCCCTCTAGCCAGAATTTCTATTTCCAGCTCATTCTTTTAAATATTCTGACCCCTTCCTCAACCCCTGCCATCTCTTGCTCTGCCCAAATGAGGAACGATTTGATTAATACCATGGAAAACTTTTAGTCATAGTCTTTGGGGTAGGGCCAGGGAGAACAAAACAGAATTAGGAGTTTTACCATGGTTTGGTTCAAAAAGTGCAGTGTGGTTGGTCAAGGCATTCTCAGAACTTACACAGGACCCAGAAATTCTTAATTATCCCTAGGATTCCAACTCTCAGATGTTGTGTTATCTCCTCTCCCCCACCCCACTCATGTTCATACTAGGCAACTTCTTGATTCTATCTTCTTATTTTGAGAATTTTACTCCTTTCCTCTATTTGTGTAGTATATATGTCCCAAATGGATATACCAACAAGTTGTTTTCCAAAGTTTGCAAAGTTCATTTGGAAGTTGGTTATCAAGAATCTAAATCAAATTTTTCCTTACAAACAGGACCCCGGGCCAGTATGCAGAACCTGATTTACCTCAAGCACAGTACTCAACTAAAATGTTATTTCAGCTTCTAATCACTACAGATGAGGCTCTTTCTGAGGGGGGGAATGCACTCTTGTTCCAGTTCAGGATCTCAAGGACTCAGAATACACTTTCCTGAATCTTGCTGGTTTCTTTGTGTGTATGTATGTGTGATGGGTGAGAATGCTTTGCACGTGTATGTCTAGATAGAGGTGGTGTAATAAAAGGATACCAGAGGCGTCTAAGATGTTCTGGAAGGAGAGACAAAGCAAGATAGATATGCCTGGCTACTAGGAACTTGTCAACTCAAACTAGTAAAAGCAGGGAGATGTTTAGGTCCCTTACTTCTTGGGAGTTCCAGATGAGTAAATAGGAACTCTAGGGCAGTCATTCACTACCAGTGAGATGAGTAAAGGCTCCAGGTAAGGATTCCCCATTCCCTATTTATATCTACAGGCCATTCCTATATTGTACCATAAATCAGGAGCTGGCAATAGTAATGCTAGCTTGTACTGAAGTAATCCTAATAGAAAATAAACACTACCTTTACACATTTGGGGGCAATCTTGGGGAAATTCTCTATTCCTTCTATTTTTTTAAGGTTTTGTAGCCCAGCTCCAGGGAGCTAAATTTGTAATGCTACCAAGAAAAGAAATTGTATGAAAATAGAAGTGGGTGAGAGACTTGAAAATATGTGCTGAGGCTCCAGGAAGTAGTTGTCAAATTAACTTTTTTTAATGAATGTGTGGAATAAATACAGCAGGAACTAGGGATACTGTTCACTTATGTTTATCCAAGATGTCCATTGCGATTACTGGCTGAGTTCTCTTCTTATTGAGAGGGTACATTGCCTTGGGAGCAAACATGAATCCTCTGCAAAGGGCAACTGAAGCAGGAGCAAATTTATTCTACCCTTTAAAAATGTCATTTTCCCTTAACACCGATGGAGAAAGGAGTTTTTCGTTTACAGAGAAAAACTGTTACCCCTTGTCTTCAAAACCAGCATGTCTTCAGGCTGCCATTTGGAAAGTTACATCCCATTCTCAGCCACTTTCTTGAGATGGAGACTATATGCAAGGGAGTTGAATAGAGAAAATGGAAGAGGGCATGAGAGTGAGGTACTTAAATGAAGTACCTGTGAACTGTGAGGCTTCATAGGGCTTTCATGGTTGAAAATAAGATTCCTAGTTGTCTTCTTCATAAGGCCAGCAGCAGATTTATGTTTCCAAAACCCTTTTCAAGATTTCCTTGATAACCTTCTTACTTCCCTCCCCCTACCAAAAAGAAGCCAAGTGGAATCTCTAAGGCTACCCACTTTCAGCCCTGGAAATGCATGGATTGTTTGTAGGAGATGCAAAATGTACCTTCCATATATTATTTGGTTGACAGTGAGAAATGAGAATGCCAAGAGAGAGAGAAGAAAGAGAATGATTATGAAAGGTATTTCACACCCTTCCTTAATCGTGTAACCTTTGGCTTAGAGGTACCACATCTCCTGCAGTATATCATATCATATCCTCCATGAAGGACCCAGATAAACTTTGGAAATCTCTTCCTTACCTGATGTATTGCTCCTACCCAGGTAGAACCTAGTATTTCAGTATATTACAATATATCACACTGTCCCAAAGTCAGTCACAAGCTCTTCCTTATCAGCTTTCAAACTTACAAGACTTCGAAACAGAAGAGTATTATTTACAAACTAAATGATAAAGAAAAGCCTAACATCTGTGTCCAAAGGGAGCCTCAGATGAACTACGCTACTTACCTAGGGATCTGTATCACCCTGTCATTTTGATACTATTTAGTTGAGGTCTTAGCAAAGGGGAAGGCTGGAGCTGGAGAAGTCTCTTCCATAACTCTGTATCATGATTCTTTCACCCATAACTCCCCTCCTAAAGGTACTCTCCAGATGCCCCCTGCTTCTGGAAGGGGTTTTTCTTGCCATTGTCACCATCCCCAGCTCCAATATTTTCCTCCACATTGTCTAGCTCTTCTCTAATTACCTCTTACCAGGTTCCCACTGTACTGTGGAGTGGTTACACTAATGTCTCCATTGATAGTATTATAGTTCTTTCCTATCTCTAGACAATTCTTCTATTTGGCACCAGGGTACAGCCCTGCTGTCCTCACAAAGATTATTTTTCAGTGGCTATGGATCACCAAATAAGTTCTGTTTTTTTTACTCAGTTCATAATGAGTCTATAACTATTTGTATCCTCCATTACCCAATTTGTATGACTATATCTTCTAAATCTTATGAAGAATAGATTCATTCTCATTCTCTTCCTATTTCCTTTTCCCCCATATTCCTTTGGAACAACTGGATCAAGTTATGTAAGAAACTCCCTAACAATTTCTCAAAGACCCCTAAAATTAAGGAGTACAGATGATAGATCCTAGTATAGATATCCATGACATAGGGAGAGAGGGGTGAGAGGCCTTTGACATGGTAAACCACTTTCAAAGCCTAAGAGTCAGGTAATTAAAATTTTGATAGTGAGACTAATGACAGTCTGATTAAAAAAAACAACTTACATGTATACATGTTGCTTCCATTAGAATATGATCTCGTTGAGGGCAGTAACTTTCACTTTTCTCTTCATATCCCCAACCCATTGCACAATGCCTGGCACATAGTAAGAACTTAATAAATGCTTGTTGACAATCAACTAAAGTATCTTTAAAGTGGTATCACCAAATATTCTTTTTAAAAAAAATGCACCCTCAATTTTTGTTCAATACCACTTTCCTTCTTTAGAAGTCCAGCTTTGTTTTGGACTTAACCATTTCTTGGATCCTTCATCCTGTTTTGGACCCTCATCATTTCTTAAGAACAGATTCTTAACCTAACTTTCAAAACCATTTCACATGCCATTCTATATTCCTGTGGTTGCTGTATTCAAGAAGGCATGTACATAGCTAAGATGAGAGCTAGAAAATATTCTATCTCTTTTACTCATACATTTTCTCATACATTTGGAAGCCTGGAAAAGCCCAGCACAATCTGAGTAGGTCACTGCAAGCACTAGACTATGTCTGTGGGCACAATTACAATTTGCCTACCTTGAGAGCACTGCTGAGCAAAATCAAGCAAATAACAACTAGTTTGGCTAAATTTGAGAAATGAATTGTCTGGTTAGTTGACTAGTCACTTCAGTCAAAATGGTCGAACCAGTTGTATGTTTATGTGCAGAAGCCCAAAGGAGTTGTAGAGTAGTGAGCTACAATCAATAAAAGAGTATGTTTGTAAAGCAGAAACACAGCCACAGTCTAGGTAATGCAGACATTGGAAGGCAGTGTGGTATACTGGAAAGAGCATTGGAATTGGAATAAAGACACCTGGGTTCAAGGGCCAGATATAGCACTTATTAACGATGTGATCATGAGTAAGTCAGTGAGACTATTTCCTCATTTATAAAATGATGATCATAATACTTCTATAGCACGTTTTAGTGAATAGAAAGTTGGCCTTGGAGCCAGGATAATCTGGATTCAACTGCTGCCTCAAAACTGTGTGACTCAAACTGGCTTTGGGATCCTGGAAAACTCATTTAACTTTCGAGTGCTCTTGGCAACTCTCGAAGATGATTAGTGACAGAGGTGAAGAGCTGCATTGGTAGAAGGAATTTCCTCATCTGGGAATTCTCTATGTCAATAAAACCAAGGGTCCAGTCTCTATCCTCACCTTATACTTCTATTTATACTGAGAAGCAGAATAGTATAATGAGAAGAAAGGTAAACTGAGTCAGGAAGAACTCATCTCAAGCACTGCCATTGACATATTGGCAGGTCATTTATCTCCTCAGTTTCTCAGGCAGTTGTCTAAGACATTAGGGGTTTCAGACCATTCACCCATCTGAGCATACAGTCTTACAAACTCAATAGATTAAAAAGCAACCAAGGAAACTGGGAGAGGAAATTTCCTCATCATGTCCAGACCAAAAAAGTAAATGAATGTTCGTACTACCAGCTCAAAGGGTTGTATGAGGAGAGTTCTACATCAACCTTAAAACATTTCACCTTGCCTACATGATGATCATTAAGGCCTGCACTTCCTGGTGAGTTATGCTGTTAGTTGTACTGGAGACATTAAATAATTAATTTAATTAATATAAAGTGCTCCCCAGTTTGAGTATTTTAATAATAATCATTTTGTTAAGCAGGAATATAATAGATCACAAAATCCTATGACCCTTTCAAGATGGGAATGCCTAAAGGACCATCTCTTTCATAGCCAGGATGAGGCTGCCCCCTTTAAACCAGTCTAGGTGACTAGTTAAATCTCCCTTGCATGACACAATTGGAAATATCCCAAATATCGGCATTGATGGCTTGGCTGTTAACTGGAGTCATCCAGGAGAGCATGATGCAGTGGAAAGAGTGCAGGATTGACAATCAGGAGACTCAAATCCTCACCCTGGCTCTATCAACAAATATTTGTTATGACCTGAGACAAGCCATTCTAATTCTCTTGGCTGTGGTTTCCCCCTCTGCAAGATGCTGGGAGCAGACAAGAAGGTCTCTAAGGTTATTCCAGCCTCAATATCCTGTGTTATCAATTTAGTCTTACATTGAAATGTTCCCATGCCAAATGTAGGTTTCTTCTCATGAAACTTTTTTTTAGTAAGGCAGGAGTATTGTTAGAAATGGAAATGATCAACTCAGGGAGCCTTGACTGAACTACTGCTAAATCATGGGATTCCTCTTAAAATATTTGCAGAGCAGAAATTATGCCTGCCTGCCCATGTATCTCAGGCCCACTACAAATTGAGAGTCTTAGTTAAATATTAGACATGCCTTGCTTTATTCAGAGAAGGGCAGAAAAGTTCCTTCCAGCTCTGAAAGTCTGATTCTATGATTTTGAGCTCCTGAAAGTTTCTTATAAAAAATAATCCTATTTACATGCTTTCAATTAAAATAAACTTATTGTGAATATTTTTTAAAAAATTATAATTCCTCCTAATTTATACTTAAAATATTAAAGTATTGTAAGCACTTTTAATATGATAGCTAAGTTCTAGTATATCATTATCTTGCCCTTTAGATAAGCCCAGTACACGAACATCAGGTTTTATATTAAATAAAGGGACCTAATTGTGACTCTGTAAAGGCCATAGTTGTCCCTAATTTTTATTCATTCCTCTTTTTATAACCATAAATTAGGGATAATTATGAGCTTTACAGAAATACTTGGAAGAAGTTCCTTCATTTCATGTAAATTCTGATATTTACATATTGGACTTGCCCAAAATGAGGGACACCTAGATATTAGAACTTTCCTCTAAATGCTGTCCTCAGGCTCCATACCATGGAGACTCATATTAATCAATCAGTAATCCTTTATTAAGCACCTCCTATGTGCCAGGCATTGTGTTAAGTGCTGGAGATACAAAAAGAAGCAAGACACCCTGCCTTCAAGGAGCTTATAATTTAATGGGAGAGAAAACTTGCCAACAAATACATACAAACAAACCATATACATGACAAATAGGAAATAATTAAAATAAGGAAAGCACTAGACTTAAGAGGGGCTAGGGAAGGCTTTTTGTAGGAGGTGACATTCTAGTTGGGACCTAAAGGAAGCCAGGGAGGTCAGTAATCAGAGCAAAGAAGGAAGAGCGATCCAGGCATAGGGGACAGTCAGAGAAAATGCCCAGAGATGAGAGATGAAGTATCTTATATGGGAGAATATCTTATAAATTTTTTAAATCTTTTAAATTTTCATTAACTAAGATCTCTTAAATAGCATCCAAGATGATTCTATCCTGTTCTGGATTCCATTCCAGTATATTTAGGTAATGTTCAAGAGTTTCATAAAGAAAAAAATAAAAGTACATGTTTTTGGTTACTTTTCAGATAGGCTTTACAAAATACATAGATTTTTTAAAATGATAGGTGAAACAGGGACCCCACAGAGAAATAGAAGGTGAGCAACTTTTCCCCTATATGTTGTTATTTTCCATCAGCTATAACACTGCTGAGGTTTAACTGCCAAGTTGGTTGGCTTATGGATGGAGGCCTCAGGTGTGAAATGATTACCAGCCCTCAAAGTGACAGATTCTAATCCCAGTAGAGTTAACTCACTCCTCAGAAGCAGGTAAATTGAGTTCCAGGCAGCAGGCCCAATAGGGGTCTTCCAAATGAGATTATCAAAAAGTAACACCCTAGCTTCCCTCGACAGACTTTTCTGATGGTACATATCACTTTTATCTAGACACAGTTTATCTCGGCAACTTGAATTAGTTTTCCCTTCCTTTCTACTCAGTTATGGGTATATCTCTTCAAAGATAGTGTGTATTTTATCAACCACACCTGTGAGATGCGTGAGAGAAGGTCCAAGGATGGCATTTCCTCTTAGACACACTATTCAAATCCCAAAGGCTGGCCCCTTGCTGGAGTAGCCTGATGTTGAATTAAGAAGTTGCCTCCAAAATCATTTCCCAAAGTAGGTACAATTGTTAGTCATTTCCAACCAAAAAGTCCCTATCAACATTAATTTGGAACCTAAAGGCCAAGTCAAAGATTGAAGTCAAACCTGACGGTGAACTCGTAGGACTTGAAAGCTTAAAAAAAAGACTTAGGGATCATCTACTTCAATGCCTTTATTTTATAAGGCAGTTGAAGCTGCTCAGAGACATTAAATGACAAGGTCATACCTTTAATTGCTGAAAGAGCTACAATTAGTACGTAGTTCTTCCAATTCTCAGTCCATTTTTTCCAATGATGCCTTACTGCCTCTATTTACTACTACTAATATTATTAAATATTTGCTAATTTTAAAAAAATAAAACCTTTCTTCATACTAGCCCATGATAAACCTCATGTTAATTTTGAGGAAAACTGAGAACTGGACACACTTTTGGTTGGATCTGAATTATCAGGAAGATTCTACACCAATCTGTTCTCCCTACAGATCTTTTAGATCATTAACATCATAATAATAGTTTTCTAAATTTGGAAATACCCTTAGAAATTGTCTGGTCCAACCCTTACCTATTGGATGTTACCCTTCTGCAAAATCCCTAAGAAGTGGTTATCCAGTCTTTGCTTGAGCACCTGTAATGATATGGAAGTTTCCTCATTCTAAAACAGCCCATTTGATTGTCAGACCTTTCTCCCTGATTTTTGTTTTCCCCACGTTAACCTCAAATCTATGTACCTATAATTTCTGCTCACCAGACCTAATTCTCCTTAGTTTTTGGTTGTTGCTTTTTTAATGTCAGTTTTCTGCTCAGAAATTTTTGTGTGCTTTCCATTGTCTTCAGGATTCATGTTGTCCAAACCCCTTTCTAGCATTCCACCATCTAGACACAATCATATTCTCCAACATTGATCTTAACCATCCCCTATACAAACTCTCCAAGCTGACTTCATTAATCTCCTTTCACATTCCCAATTCCATACCCTTTTCCCTGCTTGCAATACAGACAGCCCTCTTCTCCCACCTACCAAAATCTTGCTCTTTCTTCAAGGCTCCAAATCAAATCCCCCCTTCTTTGGAAAGTCTTCCTTGAATTCCTTGATTTCAGGTCACAGTGATTCCTCTCTCCTCCAACCTACCACTGAATTTTATGTGTATCACTCATTTGCCATATGTGGGAATGGAGATACAGAATATGAGGTCTAAAAGCATATGATTTAGACCTAAGGTACATAGCTAACCATTTCATTCCCTTGCTCAATCATTCAGACTTCTTTTTTTCAGTACAATCACCTTTATTCCAGGGTTAGAACAAGGCCATGCACACTGCAGACAGAGGGGCACAGGGAAATGGGGTAACTCTCACTGCAGTACAGGATGCTGGGAGGGTAGGTTAGTAATTTTTTTTAATCTGTCTTAAGAGAAACCAAGGGACAGGGAATTTTAAAACCAAGGTGACCCTGCCTTCGTTCCCCTCCTGGCACCCCTCCTATCCCAAAATTATGCACCCCCAACATAGGAAGTAAGAGCTCTTTTCTCTTCCCAATCCCACCAATCTCCTGTTTGCCTTGGGGGAAAGGAGCCAGTGTCCCCTTAACTCCTAGGGAAAAGCCAGATAGGATTGAGAAGTCTCATGAAGGTCCTTAAGAAAAAACCACAGAGTATGTAGAGGTGTTTTGTTAAATCAACTCTAGTCTTGAATGTGACTTTTTTTAAACTGCCTTCTCTTCTGTTTTGGCTATGTGGCAGCCCATCTGTGCCACTCCAACCCCCACCTGACATCCTTTCCCCATCAAACAACTTCTTTAGCACTTTCTATGCAACATTCCAAGCTTTAGAGATACAAGGACAGGGAAATAGGAGCTAACGTCCTACCTCAGAGTTCTTCATTGCCTGTAGGACAAAATATCTTAGCATGGCATTCAAAGTCTTCCAGAGACTGTCTCTAGCCTATCCTTCCAGACTTCGTGTTATTTTCCTTCAAACACTGTATTTTCCAGATAAAATGGCCTATTTGCCATTCTCTTAATCTGGTATTCCATCTTCTACCTCTGTGCTTTTGCAGAAAACTTGTCCCATTCCTGGAATGTGTTCCATCCTCAGTTCTGCCTCTTAAAATCTTAAGGCTTAACTCACAAGCCAACAGGAATCAGAATGCCTTTCCTAATTCCCTTAGTTATCAAGAAAAAAAGTTGGCAGTCTTTGTTAATGCATTCTCCTTCAGCCAAGTTATCTTTTATCCATTTTTCTGTTTATGCCATATTCCCCCAGAAAAATGTAGGTTCTTGAGGAGAGAAGATGTCTTTATTTTTATCTTTATATCAACAGCCCATAGCATCATGATTTGCACATAGTAGTTGCTTAATAAATTTATTGAATACTCAGAATTTCCTCCTTTGCCCCTCTCCTGGGAATATACTTTTGCCTAGAATAGGCAAAGGAAGAGAAGTTTGCTCAGTGGCATCAGCTGCTGAAATATTGCCAAGGACAGGCATGGCTGTGCTTACCCAGAAGACAGACAAATCTTTCCATTGCCCATATATCTGTGTAATATCCTGGTAAGTAAAAAGCTCTGACTCTGTGCAAAAACATGAGCATCAAAGTCTTTGCTGACAGTGTCAAGCAACAAAACCACCTACAGTGTGCCAGGCACTGGACCCTGGAGACGCAAGGACAAAAGTTAAAGAAATCTTCAAGAGTTTGCAGTATTAGGGGACCTGCTTCTAAATGTAAAAATTCTGATTATGTTGTATTCCTGCCCTGAATGAGAGGAGTCTAGCTGTCTAAATATGAAGAAGCCAGGTTAAGAAAGGGTCATCACCAGAAAGCTGGATATGAGGTCTTAAGTCAGGTTTGGTTTGGTTTTGGTTTTAGCCAAAGCAATTCACAACCCACCTACAAAGTCACAGAGGAGCTGTGAGCTGCTACCCTCGTGGTTCCTTAAGAGTATCAGATCTTTAAAATATTTACCTGAAAAATATTAATATGTCAGTAGGGAATTTGAGCTACCTTCTTTTTCCCCCTTCCCATCTTTTACATTTTCTTTACAGTTTATTTTATTTCCTGGGTTTATTACCCATACTGAAATAGCAGCGGTACAAAAAAAACCCTCTAAATTCCATGGTTTGCTTCCTGGCCCACACCCTTTGAGTGACATCTGCATCTGAAGTGTTAATCATTTCTTTGTCCTTGAACTTGACTCACTCCAGGGATGATAGAAAGTATTTTTTCAGGAAGGCTAAATTATTTCTTTTGGCTTCCAAAACAAGAAAACGTTCAGGAAAAAAAGCAGCAAAGGGTCACCCTTCTCAAGACAATATCTGGGGCATTGAAATGTGTCTAAGAGTTTAGGGGTTTTTTGGGGGGAGGGACATCATGAAACTTTGGTTTGATGGGTGGGTGATTGGGGGATTTTCTAGTTTAGGTTTTGGGATGCTGTGGAGGGGATTCTCCCCCTTTTTTCCATTTTTATTAACCTCAGATGGGCAGCAGGTGAAGGCAATTTATGCAAATCCTTTTCTCAATAGTATAAGACATTTTACCTTTTGATAATAGGCAGCCAGCCAGAGGATACAGCTCCAGACAAGCAAGTTTTGAGGACCCAATTTAAAATTTGAGCTACCTTCTTTTTCCCCCTTCTTCAAAAGCTTTTTCTGAGGATAAGATAAGAGTGTAATCCCTTAGTTTGGTACAAATGTTTTAAGACTTTGTGTTTCTAAAATCCAATTTGAATTAGCCTTGAACTTTAAAGCTGTTTTGTCTAGTGAAGCAAAAGACACCATGTGATATATATAATAGAGAGTATTGTACAGTCTCCCTTTCTTTGCTCCCCTTTTGACACTGGACTAGAGTCCATGCCAGGAAAATCATCCAAAGACAAAATGGCATAACTTCAGAAAGCTACAATGCTTGTCTTTTTTCAACAAAGATTTTTCTAAGCCTCCTTCCCCTTAGACTTCAGGAATTGTATGGCTTAATAGCAGTCCATGCTATCAAATATACTTAGGTGGAACTTGGGTATTGTCAGGGAAATTATTTGAAATGCTCTCACAGAAGCTGTACATTGCTTACTGAATAATGACCATTCTTCACGGGAGACTTTTATCTCTTTTCATCTGGGCATCAACATACAGGAAGAGCTCACTAGTCAACTGAGTGTCACCTTGTCCTGAAGGAAGTCAGGGCTTATGGAAAAGAGAGGGTATCCTTAGAAAGAGAGTTGCCTAGAACTTGGGATCCTAGGTCCTACTTCCTGTTCTGCCCCTAATAATTAGGAAGCAATTCAGCTGGCTTCAGAGAGTGCCAGATAACTGCAACTGATTGTGTGAGTGAAATAAGAAAAGTTTCCTGAAGGTCATGGGCCCATAGGATCTAGAATAAGAAGAGATATTAGAGAATATGTAGTGATGCCAATGGGAAGAAACTGAGGCTCAGAGAGATAAGGTGATTTGCTCAAGGTCATGCAGATACTTAAACACAAGTCCTCTGACTCCAAAATCCATGGCTCTTCCCATTAGACCACTTGCAGACCCAGTCTTTACTTCTTTTCTGGACTCTAGACCTAAATCTCCAACATACAACATGCATATGTGGATATTGCAACAGTATCTCAAAGTCATTAGATCCCAATTTGAGCCTGCCATCTTCCTGGCTTCCTCCCCAAACTTGCTCCTTCTGCTTTCATTCTTTTCTATCTAAGGAAACACCATTCACCGTGTCTCCTCTATCTATAACCTGGAGGTTGTATTGCTACTTTCTTTCCTTCACCTCTCATATACAATTAGTTACCAAGTCCAGTTGATTCCACCTCTGTAATTTTTCTGATCTCTGTGGCCTCCTCCCTGTTCCCATTGACACCCTTCTTTGTACAAGCACTAGGTTCCAACAATGAGGCTTATTGCCTGAAGTTTACAAAAACCTCCTTAATTCTCCAGAGTTTTTAATCCACCCTTCAAACAACTGCCTGAATAGTCTTTCCTTTGTAGAAATTGGATAGTGTCACACTTTGGCTGAAAAGCGGGGTTCGCTACTGCTTATACCCTTCAAAGTCCTCTCCCTGGAATTCAAGGCCCTCCACAATTTGTGCTAGGCTCACTTTTCTTGCCTTACATCATCTTATTCCCTCAGACATACACAACACATTTTATTAGGCCTATGCCCCAAGAGAATTTTATTTTTTTAAGTGGATATTTATGTAATACTCATAGGATAATGGATTTTGAGCTTAAGGGCTAGAGAGAGGTTATCTTATCCAACCCTCCTCATTTTACAGATAAAGAACTTAAGCCCAGAGAGGGTAAGTGATTTGCCAAAGGTTGGTTGTTGTTGTGTTTGTCCTTCGTTTTTGAAGAGGACCATGACATCAGGGAAATGATGACATGACTTTCAATCAACTTTGATTTGAGTGAGGGAGGGTTGTGCAAGGTTGCCAGCCTCAGTTTCTCCTCCAGAGCCATCTGGGTCCAGTGGCCAGATACTTATCAAGAAGACTAGAGATGGCTCAGGATGACCCTGGGTAACTCAGCTCGTCCTCTCTCTCTCCCTCTCCCTCTCCCTCTCCTTCTATCCAAAGGAAGGTAAATTTTGATGGCCAGAAGCTGCCTGGCTAACTTGGGGTTTACTGGCTAGAGTCCTTCCTTCCTTCCTTCTTTCCTTCCTCCCTTCCTGCCTTTCTCCCTCCCTCCCCACCCCTTTCTTTTTTTCTAAAAGACCAAACCTTAAATGCATTTTACTCTGGAGCTCACAGAATGGACCACAATGGGTCCCTGCCAAAGCTCCACTTAATGACTATATTATGGGCTCTCCTGGCTCAGAGTAAACATCAAAAGTAACTATCTGTTTTGACCAGCAACCCTGAGGGTCTTCCCCTCTCAGATTTTTGTTAATTAGAAGGGCCATCCCTTGACTCACTTCTTAAAGAGGTCTTATTCACTGAATGGGCATTACCTCACTGAAAGTGAAAACGTGAAAAAGCCTTAGCTTAAAAGGGCCAGAATCTCCCATTGCATCCTGAGCCATCTCCAGTCATCCTGATCAGGCCACTGGACCCAGATTGTTCTGGAGGATAAAGTGAGGCTGGTGACCTTGTACAGCCCTCCCTCACTGCCAAAGGTCACATGGAAGGTAAATGGTAGAAACAGGATTCAAATCAAGGTCCTCTGGTTCCAAATCCATGATGTTTTCCACTGAATCATATCATCTCTCTCTCTAAAGAACATTCATTTTATTCATTAACACACTGAAAAATTAAAATTTAATTTTTAACTAAACTAAAGGTGATTTTTTTTAAATGAACTGAGTTTTACTTTTAATATTACTCATGAAGTTACAAATTTCTTTTGAGACAGAGGGTGCCCAGGCCGATCCGTCACACTCTGTGGTTATTCCTTTCCACATGCTCCACCTTTTCAGGGGAATGGACTCCTTAAGCATGCCCTGTACTATGCTACTTCTTTTTGTTCACAGGCAGGGCCTGTCATGCCCTTTTTGCCCTCTTTACCTACTCTTTAAAACATTCCTCAAATGCTACCTCCTCCGTAAAGCCTCCCTGATCTCCTGAGTCTATAACACCCTCCCATAGCACTTGGCTTTACATTTCTCCACTACAGTTATTGTGTCATATTAGACACAATGAAGAGTGTGTAGGTAAATGTTAAACAACTGACAGTCTGGGAGGAAAACACAACTCTGAAACACCATTTAGCTTAATCTGAATTATAAACATGTTCTTCATCACTTTCTTAAGTTTAGACAGTCAACAAAACAATAAATCAGGCCTTGATTTGTGGCCTTTGCCATTTTGTGAGCAATAAATGCTCACACTGTAAATTTAACAATCGGCTTTCCCCAGCCAAATAGTCATTTTTCTTTGTGTCTGATATATGTGAATAGCATATTATTTCCTATGGTTCCTGACTCTGAGATGGGGAAAAGCCACTGCTAACTTTCCAGTCTTATCTTTTATTGTTTTCTGACATGGACCCTAGGGTCCTGTCAAGCTATATTATTTGATATTTCCTATTCACTACTTATATTTTTCCACGTTTACACCTTTACTCCTACTGAAACCTTACTTATTCTTCAAGCTCCTGATTAGTTGTCAGTTTTATCCATGAAGTCTTTTCAGATCACCCAGGTCAGAAGTGATCTCTCCTTTATCTGAACTAATTTACATCACTCTCAAAGCCTCTTCTTTGAGAGCAAGAATGACGTTTTACTCATTTTTACATTCCTTCCAAGACCTAGCATGGTACCTTGCAACCACTGAGCTATTCATTGATATTTCGGGGAAAGAAAAAGGAGAGGAGGGAATGGGGAAGGGAGAGGGAAGAAGGAGGAAAGGAAAAGAAATGAGAAAGAAAAGGAAATTAGAACAGAGAAAGGAAAGAAGAAGAAAGGGTAGAGGAAGGGAAGGGGGAAAGGGACAGGGGAGAAGGAAAGGAAGGAAAGCAGAAGGAAAAATTAACGAGAGGAATTTCAGTATGTCTTCCAAATACCCTATTTCAGTAAAAATATATACAATGATATAGAGAAAGAAGAAACAGAACATACACATAGACTACAACTATATAATAATCATAATAAATAGCAACAATAAAACCTGAAAATATATAAAAGAAAATGAGGTTAGACAAAGACATAAAATAAATGGTATTTCTATTATCTTTAAAAAGGTAATTTGTACCTTAAACTATATTATAAGGCAGTATATATCAAAACTATCTGATACTGGCTAAGAAATAGAAAGGCAGATCAATAGAACAGAGTACACATACAGTTCACAATAGTAAAGGACTATAGTAACCTGGTGTTTGACAAATATAAAGATTTAAATTTTTAGGATAAGAATTTCTTGTTATTCACCAAAAATTGCTGGGAAAGCTGGAAAGCAGTCTGGCAGAAATTGGGCATAGACCATTATCTTAAACCATGTCCCAAGATAAGGTAAAAATGGGTACATCATCTACATATAAAGGAAGATGTGACAAGAAAATTGGAACATGAAATCTATTACCTATCAGACTCATGGATAGGAGAAAAATATATGAAGAAACAAGAGATCGCAGGCATCGTAAGGTGTAAAATGAGTAACTTTGATTATATTCAAATAAAAAGGTTTTGTACAAACAAAATCAACGTAGCCAAGATTACAAGCAAAGCAGAAAATGGGGGGAGGGGGACTTTCATAGACCATGTGTCAGATAGAAGTCTAATATCTCAAATATATAAAGAACTTTGTCAATTTTATAAGAATATGAGTCATTCCCCGCTTGATAAATGGTCAAAAGAAATGAACAGGCAATTTTTCGATGAAGAAATCCAAACCGTATATAGTCATATGAAAACATGCTCTAAGTCATTATTGATTAGAGAAATGCAAATGAAAACAATTTTGAGATATCATTTTACAGCTATCAGATTGGCTAAAACGATATATGATCCTCAGTTGGCGAAGTCGTGATATATGATTCTGATGGAATAATATTGTAATATAAGAAATGATAAACTGGTTGATCTTGAAAAAACATGAAAAGTCTTTGACCTGTGAAGGAAGTTCTTTATAAATTTGAGAAATGAGACCTTCATCTAGGAGATTGTCTATGAAAGGTTATTTTTTCCAATTTTCTGCTTTTTTTATAATCTAATTCTATCCACCTCCAGAGAAAGAACTGACAAATAGAAATATGTATAGTATGGTCTTACATATATTTATGTGTGTAGGCATGTATATAGATATATGTATATATTCATGTTTAATTATAGCCTTTTCTAGGATAGGGTGGGGAGGGAGAGAGAAAAGAATAAAATAAAATGCATACAGCAAAGAACAAAAGAAAACTTAGAAGAAAGCACAGAAAAGCTGGGTAGCTTTGAAACTAATATGCAGTATCTATTACATAGGTTTTCAAAAAAAGGTAAACCATTTGAAATGGAAATTTATTGTTTTATATTGAATCTTCTCTTTATGTTCTGCTGTGTATGTACATAGAAATGTTTTTTTTC
Organism: Trichosurus vulpecula; assembly: GCF_011100635.1. Classification (NCBI taxonomy): domain Eukaryota; kingdom Metazoa; phylum Chordata; class Mammalia; order Diprotodontia; family Phalangeridae; genus Trichosurus; species Trichosurus vulpecula. The sequence continues at coordinate 85,761,171 of NC_050577.1, forward strand.
TTTTCTCATTTTGTATTTAAGTTTAAATTGAGTAATTTTTGTAAAAGTTAATTTATGACTTAAAAACAAATTATAAATAATAAAATACAGTTTCATGTAAAATTATTTGGGCTTCCAATAAATTTTTGGTGATGGCAACTAAGTTTAGAATAACTTAACTTCAAAACAAAAACAAAGGCCTGTTTCAGAAGTACGATAAAAAAATGTCAATTTTAAATTGTAGGTATGAGCACTAACCACGTCTCTTCAGGTATAATCCTATAAATCCTTTGCACTTATGCAGTGATTCTCATTCACTTTCACAAATGTTATCTCCCTTTTTATCATCTCATCCATACTAAGGGGTAGCATGTGTTACAGTCCCCACTTTAAAGATGAGAAAAATTAGTCTCTAAGGAATTAACTTGCTCAAAGTCACATAGATAATAAGAGCTAAAGCCAAACTCCAGTATATCACATAATCATAGTGCTGGGAAAGACCTTATATACTGCCTAGTCCACGGCAGGCCTTTTAATTCATAGTTCACTCTTCTTTTCAGTACTCTATGCTGCTACTTGGAATGAGGATACACAGCCTTGTGTACCTTTAAAGTAAATAATATTTATGAAGAATGAAATTACACCTGGGTCTCCCCATCCTATATAATTTAGCACCTGGTTTGCTTTCAGGTTTAAACAGCTCTGTAGCTTTGGGCATGCTCCATTCAATCACTTAGATCACTTAGAGTAGGGTACCTTATTACTGATGAGGAGAATGGGAGACAACAAGACAAGGCCTATTTGGGGACCATCTACCCCCAAGTTGTAGCTCCTAAGTCCCTCTATGGGGATGGTCCGAGTGATAAGGCAGGCAAAGAGACTGGTATTTTCTACCTTCTTTTCTAAGAAGCAGATCTCTAAGTAGCAGTTAGCATTTGCAACAGATAAGAATCCTTAGCTTTCCCATTGAACACTGAACAACATTTCTGGCTTTATAGTATACTTACGATATTGAGGCCAAGTCACCTTTTCTCCAAGCTAGTGAATTCTGATCCATCATAAATATTTCATCTGACTCCACGTCCAGAGAATTCTCTTGGCATTTTGTGTCCCTTCCCTCTTCCCCCTTCCCACCTTCATCTCCCCCAAAAGATTGCAGCCCTAAAGTACACCGTAGGGATTTTCTGAAGTAAAATAGCCTTTTCTCAAACTATCAGTGGATAGCAACCTCATTAAATTTTAGAAACACTTTGGTATCTCATGTTTTAGGGGGTGGAGGAGAAAAATAGATTGCCTGACTTTTCATATCCACAGCCTATTATAGCACCCAAGGAGGACTTTGAAATTACAGTCTTAGCACTGTAATGATAATGGGTGAACTTTATGCCATTTTCCCATCTTGTTACAATTTTTGTCACAAAAATAGATAATTTCTCACCATTTTCTGTTCTATTTGCAAGCTTTCTCCACACATGCACATGTGTGTGCGCACACAAACACACACAAACACACAAAATGACTTGCCAGAGGTTTTGACGCTTCATCTGTTCTGTTCATCATAACAATAGGCTATTGGTTTGGTTTTTTTTTCCAAAGGTAGATATTTAAATTGATTGCAATATGTTCCTCCTTGCTCCTGCCATTCATACATTTGCAAGCCAAAACAGAATCAATTAGAAAGCACAGTTTATTCATTCTAAATAAGCAGGGGATCTCCGTTTCACACTGCAGATTCCTCCTCTTTTCCTCCCCCCCAAACCAAAAGTATAGCAAGGTGGAAAATGTCAAGCAACCTCAATAAGGATTTGTACCTATGAACCTCGCTTCTGATGAAGCAAGACTACTAAGAAAAATTGTGTATGCAACTAAATATAAAATGACAACAGCTGAATTGTGTTAGTCCCTGTCTTCTTTCCTTGTGGTACCTACCCTTTTGTCATCATGTCATGTGAGTCTTGGCTTTCTTTTCAAGAACTGGCAGAACTCTTTCCCCAGATTAATGCAGGTGACCTCTCCTGCGCCTTTCATATACCCAATGGGATCAAATAAGGCTGAAGAATAAATCAGGATAGATGTTGTTTGTGGATGCATGTTCCTATGGAAAGTCACTTTGCAATACTAATTGAAATGAAATAGCATTTAATAATGCTTTCAGTATGCAATAAACATGATTTTTACAGAGTGTAAAGTAACTCAGGCCTAAAAATGTTAAACATATGATCAGATGTTAAGTATGCCCCCCCACCTCCTCCATAATTCACTAAAGGCATCAGATATTAAAATACTGTGACAGTTTATTCTCACAGCAAACACTGTGCAGGGAATGATGTGTGGCAAGAAATAATGTCCTTTACTGCTGTTTCATTGACTTGATTGGTGCTTAATGCTGAAATCAATGGAAGGAAGAGAAGATTTATAGCCAAAAGAAGGTCCATAAGGCCAAGGAAATCAGCCAGGAGAGCTTGCCATGTCTGTAGCACCCCCCACTGTTACTAACTCTGGCTTCAGTTACTGTCAGTTATCTATAAAGTTGGTTACTCTGGCTCTGGTACTTTGGAGAGGGTTCAGAGGTCTGATGTGTAGCAGGAGCTGATATATATGGGCAGTGAGGTGGGGCAAAGAGGCAGCAACAACTAACAGTTACTCTCTTTCCTACCCATATCTCCCACCCAGAGTACTTTGAATGCAAAGAGCTTGTAATTCAGATTAATTTTAGTAATGACACATACTACCTTATGTTATCAAGTGTGGTGGAAGTAAAATGTATGGATGTGAAAGAAATCACACCAAAATTCACTAGACTTAGAATTATAGGAATTTTAGAACTCATAAGAACTGTATCAGCCATTTGGACCAAATTCTTATATGATGGGGAAATAAATTCTCCTCACAAGATCTATGATAGATACCTCATGGGAGTCTATTTGAATACTCCCAGTGATGGGAAGCTCACTAGCAAACAAGCCAGCCCTTCCCATTTTTTTGGACAACTCTTATTGTTAAACAATTCTACTTTAATTTCTACTCATTGGTCCTTCTTTCTTCCCACTGAAGATACACAAAATAAGTCTAACAATATCTCCATATGACATTCTTTCACAAATGTTGTTAAGTAATTTTTCAGTCATGTCCCGCATATGTAAGAACAGCTTTTATGTGCCCCATACCACCTGTCTTTTCCATATTAAACATCCTTAGCACCATCAAGTATTATTCATATGACATATTATTCATGTGACATTCATCATCTCAGTCACCTGTTTCTCTGGCTGCTCCTCTTTGCGGATGCCCATCTTGAAATGCAGTACTGAATATGACCCTAGGTATGATCTGACCATGCGGAGAATAGTGGCCCAGTTGCATTCTTTATTTTGGATGCTATATTTTTCACAATGTAGTATTAGGTTTGGGAGCAGCTATATTACATTGCAGTCTTATATTGAGATGACAGTGAACAAAAAAACCTTAGGGTTTTTTTTTCACATGCTCTTCTAAATCAACTCTTTCTCCATTCTTTATTTATTCAGTTGCTGTTGTGCATGTGTGTAGTTACAGACCTTTGCATTTATCTGCATTGTTAATTTGGGCCCAGTGGTCCAACCTATAAAGATACTTTTGAGTACTGTTGATTTTGTCATCCAAATTTGATGGAGTACATTTGTGTCACCTATAAATTTGATAAACTCATCTTCCAAGTCTTCATCCAAGTTATTAATAAAAATATTGAAAAGGAAAGGGCCAAGTACAGTGTTCTGCAGCCTACCACTAATTACCACTCTTGGATAATGCTTGTTCGTAAATTCCTCCTGACCACCTATCTCCATCTGGTCTGCGAATACATCATTGGTAATTGTATTGTCAGAATTTCATTTTCTAAAATCTACTATCTCTCTTGTCATTTTCTCTTTTAGAGTATCAGGCCATGGGATGATCCCTACTTTATTTCCAAGGTGAAATCTATAGCCCCAGTGTCTACAGTATATATTCCATGCCCATCTTTCTTTTCCTTCTCTATTGGGAAATTTGAATTAAATTTCAAGATGATGGAATAATTTTGTCCTACTGATAATAATAATTCACACTGATATAATGCTTTAATATTTATAAAGTAACCTAAGAGTAAATATTATTTTCCCTAGGTTTCTGTAACTTCTTCCTCAAGGAACAATTCTTTCTTGTTAGCATAAGTAATATGACAGTAGATAGAATGCTAGAGTTAGAATTAGGGGGAGTCTGAATTCACATCCCTCTTCTGACACTATCTATGTGACCTTGTGCCCATTATTTAAGTTCTCTGGGTCTCCATTTTTTCATATGTAAAATGGTCAGCATTTTAGGTCTAAATCTAGCCATAAGAGACTTAGAACTTCATCTGTAAAATGCTGAATTACAGATGAAGAAACTGAGATCCAGAGAACTTAAATAGCGGGCACAAGGTCACATAGGTAGTAAATATTAGAAGGGAAATTCAAACCCAGGTCATCTAACTACAGATCCAGCACTGTCATGTGTGTTGTATTGCTTCACTAAATCCAAAATAGTTCCTTCATTCCTTCTTTTTCTAAGAGAAGGAGCACAGTACAACAGGAAATGCTTAGATTCGAAGTCAGTAAAACTGGGTTCTAATCCTAGTTCTGGAGCTTGCTTCTTATGGGACCATGGAAAAATCACTTCAACACTGGGACTCAGTTTTTTTCTCTATAAAATAATAACTCACACTGCCTGTCTCATGGGATTGTAGTGGGGAAAATTCCCAGGAGCTTCCTTCTCTTAATAACACCCCACTATGCTCCCAATATCTTCCCCATATTAATTTACAAACATCAACTTACCCATCCATATGCCAGTGGTTTTCAAAGTGTGGTCTCTGTATTTCTGCATGTCCCCAAGATCCTCTCAAAGAGTTTGCAAGTTAAGAAATATTTTCATAATAATACTAAGATGTTATTTCCTATTAAAATACTCTTCCTTTTTCATCTACATAGCTGTATAAGTCCAGATTTTCTTCAAATACTTTAGCCAAAACAACACATACCAACCGGTTGAATGAAGCTGTAAATATGAGAATCTGGCTGTCTTCTGTTAAGCCAGATATTAAAGAGATTTGCAAAAAAAAATTAAAAACAATTCCACTCTCCTCACTAATTTTTATTAGTTATTTTCCATAATTTCTATTATTATAAATATCAATATATATGGATCCACATAAACAAAAGTTCTTTGGGGTCTTCAATAATTTTTTAGGAATGTAAGAGTTTTGAAACCAAAAATGTCTGAGAACCAATCCTGGATACCATTCTTTTATGGTCCTGTCCTTTTCGTTGCATGACAGTATCACATGAGTTCCAAAATAAATAAATCTTTGCTAGTGAATTTACTAACAAATATATCACCTTTCCAAAGAAACATTATTCCTAAACTCAGTTCAAATGCAGATTGATAAGGACCCTACAGAGTGAAGGTACTGCCAAGAATTTCAGGCAAATCTTCAAGCAGAGGGACACCCTTCAAATTAACATGTGAAGGAGGGTATAGTGAGTGGAATACTTCTGATTAGATAGGTGGAAATGTAGATGGTCTCCCTATTTTAACTTTTATTTCTTATAAATGGTAATGTTGGGAGGGGGAAGATGTATCTTTAATTTAGAGAAAGGAGGTATATGTTTCAGGACTTAGGAAGACTGATAGAGGGAATGCCAGAAGGGGTCATTGGTATAATCTGTTGATAAGTGTCTTGAACATAAAGCTGGGGAAAGCCCTTATTTCCTTCCAGAAATGCTTTCCTTAATAATTCCATTGCTACTTGCCAGAATTCTCTCAAAATAGTTTCCAAGCCTCTCTATCCCCTATTTCTCTTGTTGTTGATGGGGCCATGTCTTGGAGAGTTGCCATTACTGTGTAACAGACATTTGGTGGCCTGCTGGTTGTTCCCACCCTGTCCTCCCTGGAAGTCTGTGCTCAAAAAACACACTTTCAGTAATCCCCTATTTTACTTTAATGTGGGGGCAAGGACAGGAGAAAGGGACTGGTTAAAAATAATCTATCTTCTGAAAGTGATTTCTGACAGAATTGGCTATATAGCTAAAAGCCAAGCATTTGTTGAGCAAGTACAGTTATTCACATTTGATCATTCCCTTCCCCCCCCATTCTCAATCTAGCATTCATTTCAAATTGGTCATTCTTTTTCATGCTTTTGTGTTGGAGTGGGGGGAGAGCAGTAAAATGACAAAAGATGATTTATAAGAGGAAAAAAAATAACCACAACTCAAAATCCACCCACAGAAATGTTAAGGACAAAGCACACCCCATCTTTGAATGTAATTTGGATTTTTGGAAAAGGAAAGCCAGGGCTCCTGGCTGCTGTCTTTGTGGATATAAATGAAAACTACTGTATGTGTATTTCACAATCATTTAGGGGGATACTGACAAATGGCTTCATATTAACATCTTAAAGTAATGCAGTTGTAAGAGCGATTAATTTTCTTCAGTGGTAAAGAATCTAACTGCTTTGGAGGTGATAAATGTGTAGTCTGTGCTCTGGAAGGCTTTAGAGCTGACATTATAGGAAATGAAAAATATGAGCTGGCATCTAGAGCTAGTTTGGGGATATTACTGCTGAAGTCCAGGCCGGAGCTTGGAATGTTCGATAACCATGGTCTGAACCTTGCTATATATCAGAGGGTAAAAGTCAATGTATTTAGTCTTTAGAAAAAGAAACCTCATTGTGTTGGCTTTCGACCAATTTTACTTGAAATGGAAGCAGGAGTCCCCGTGAAATACTAGATTCGATGTGTGTACTATAGTGAGTTTGCCTTTGCAAAGGGCATTTCTTTATAACTTTTTTCATCATATAGATGAAAGATCTCTAGGATTTGTCACAAGCACTCCTTGTTCATTTTGTTCAATAATAAATTTGACAGAGGCTGTGCATTTTGACTCATACTTTGTGTTGTCCAATAAATGTTTTTCAAGAGTGTTTACCAATCAAATATTATCTTAGATTAATGTATTTTCTAAAACACCTTACGAATGGATTTCGGTAATGTCATAGGTCATTCTTTTTATAGTTATGGATAACAGTACTGCAACACTTTTTCATTTGTTCATTTATTTTAAATGACACACATATTCATTTATCCATGTATTTCTTGGGGTCTATACCAGTTATGATTCCAGCAGCATTGAGGACTCCTCCTGGGGATCTCCACTATTTTTAAAGGAAGATTGGTAATAATTGCTAATTTAAAATCTTGAAGAATTGCCTGATGTACCAGAAGGTGTATGTAACTTGACCTCCAGTCACATCATGTTGTTGCTGTCATTTTTCAGTCATGTCCAATTCTTGGTGACCCCATTTGGGGTTTTCTTGGCAAAGGCACTAGAGTGGCTTTGCCATTTCCATCTCCAAATTATTTTATAGATGAGCAAACTGAGGCAAACAGGATTAAGTGCCTTGCCTAGGCAGGGTCACACAGCTAGTAAGTGTCTGAGGCCAGATTTGAACTTAGGAAAATGAGTCTTCCTAACTCCAGACTCATCACTCTATCCATTGTGCCATCTCACTGCCCTTATTCATCACATAGACAGCATATCAGAAGTAAGAATTGAACTCGGGTCTTTTAAACTTTCATGCCAACTCTCTATCCATTATTCTCTACATAACCTAATTTGAGTTGTATATTCACTGAAGCAGTGTTCATTCTTAGGAAAGATAATTCATTCTTCCTTGTTGGTAACATATGTCTGCATATATGAAGGTAGAACTATTCCTGACTAGGTTTCATAATAGTTTAAAGCTTTAATAATATTCTATCATTCTGCATAATTTCTGAGTCAGAATAAACTAAGCTTCTAAGTCTCTGCCACTGTGGCTCCTATACAGAGTTCTGGGGCCAATAAATAGACCAGTTATTATGATCCAAGCTTATTTCTATCTAGAAACATAGAGAAATAGCTGTGGTCACATCCCTAATTATTCATTCACTGTAAACACCTGTTGTCCTTAGTTTTCATCCCATTATCCTTGGGAGAGGTAGTTGTCTCAGATTTAGATGAAGAAACCAGGTCAGATCATTTGTACCCTGAGTTCATTAAACCTACTCTTTCATCCGTCATTCAGCTGGTTGTTGATGCTGTCATTGATCGCTCTTTCCATTTGGAGGCCTTCCATCTTCAGGGAAAAGTGCCCAAGTTGTTCCCTTAAAAAAGGAAGTGGAACAGATTTGGATTGAGGACAGCCTATTTATGTTCTTTCTCAGCAAGAATTTCTGTAAAATTTGTGCATTCTTACAGATTTCAGAGAATCTGGAGTGATACAGCTTTCCCCAATTCCACTCCATTCAGGCTTCTATAATTCTATCATCATAGTCCAGATATACCCTGTATATGTATGCTCCTCACCAACATCATATCACAATAACATTATTAGTACCAGATCTCACTGTAACAGCATTCATCAAATCACCCCATGTTACTACATTTTTCATATGGAACTAACTGCCCTGGCAACTTCAATTAAGTTTTTGTGAGATCAATTATTGAGTTTGGCAGGATTTGTCCATACTCTCAATTACTGGAAGTCAGCATTGAGTTATCTGCTAGAATGAGTGCCAGCTCTATTCCTGGAGTAACTTATATTGTTTTTTAATAAATAAAATCTGGGATTGTGCTAAATCATAAATTGCTATTATAAAAATGTCCAAGTTATTGTGCCTTCTGATCCTGTCCCAATGTAGCTCCCTCTTGATTCAAGTGCAAAGGATTCAGGAGTGGAGAATCTGTGGCCTCAAGGCCACATGTGACCTTCTAGGTCCTTGGGTATGGGACTGAGTCCAAGTTTTACAGGACAAATCCTTTTGTTAATGGGATTTGTTCTGTCAAGTTTGAATTCAGTCAAAAGACTGCACTTGAGGACCTAGAGAGCCACATGCGGCCTCAAGCCTGCAGGTTCCCCACCCCTGGAATACATGCTTAGGGAACAAAATATCAGCTCAATTTAGTTTAGGACTACTTTGCTTACAAGAAAGATTGTGGGGGTGGGTGTAGAAGAAGGTATAGTTATGCTCCTCTCTTTGGGGTTGAAGGAGGGAGATAAATTCATTCCCATTGAAAAACACATTACATTGGTGTCCACATTTCATCCCTTCCCCGCCCCCCCCAACTTTCCCTCTTGGCTTCCGTTCCTTTTGGTGGCTCCTTCTTGAATCATGCTAGGCATTCAAGGTCCCTTTTATCCCTTTACATACTTCAATCCTTGCCTAAGATGGGCTTATCAGGAAACACAAAGTTAAGACTCAAAATCTCCTTAAATGATGTCTTTTTCAATTCACTGGCACCATAGCTAGGGTTCTCTTGCTTCTTTCATCTGTTCTATGACCTCTCACTTCATAATTAACCAACAATTAAAAGTGCCAGGGACTGTATTAAGTGCTGGAGAAATTGAAACCAAAATGAAACAGTACCTGACCTCATGAAACTTATATTCTAGTGGAACAGACAACATGTACACTTAGAAATACATACAAAATAAATACAAGGTAATTTTCTTTTTAAAGAAAGGCAAGAGCTCCAAGTTGGAGGGCTCAGCAAAGGCCTGATAGAGAAGGAAGCCCTGAAGGAAGTTAAGGCTTCTAACAGGCAGAGTTGAGGAGGGGGTACCATCTAAGCATAAGGGACAGCCTGTATAAATGTACAGAAATTAGTGACAGTATGTTGTAGCAACAAAAAACCAGCTTAGCTGGACTGAAGATGATATAAAGGAGAATAACAGAAAGTGAACCTGAAAGGTAGGCTGGAGCCAGGCTGCAAAGACTTTCATGGCCAAATAGAGAAGGTTGTATTTTATTCTAGAGGTAATCAAGAACTACGAGAGTTTATTGAACAAGAGATTGACATAGTCAAACCCATGCTTTTGGAATATTGCTTTGGCAGATACACAGCATAGATAAGAAAGAGGAGAGATTCAAGGCAGGCAGACCAACTATCAAGTTACTGCTCTAACCCAGGGAAGAAGAGAGGAGAAGAAATGACCTGGGATCTTGCCTCTGTGAGTGGACAGGAGGGCATAGGTGCAAGAGAGGATGTGGAAGAATAATTTATGAGACTTAGCAACTGACTGGAAATGTAGAATGAGGAGGATTGAGGAGTCAGCAATGACTCTAAGCTCGGAAACCTTAGTCACTAGAAGAGTGGTGATGCCCTTAACATGAAGAAGAAAATTCTAAAGAGGGGTGAATTTGGGAGAAAAGATAACGAATCTTAATTCAAGCATTTTGAGTTTGAGATACTATAGAACATCTAATTCAAAATGTCCAATAGATAGCTGATGATATCAGAAAGGAGATGTAATGGAGACTCCAAGGTTATAAATAGATCTGGGAGTTATCTGCATAGAAGGTGATATCTGAACTCATAGTAATTGATGAAGTCACCAAGAGATCCAGTGCATGAGGAAAAGAGATGAGGATCCAAAATAGAACTCTGGGTTACAAACTCAGTAAGGGGGAGGGACATGGTTAGGTAGCCAAAAAAGAGACGGTGGAGAAATCAGAAAAGTTGAAAGAGAATCAAGAAAGGGTAGTGCCATGAAAATTCAAAGAGAAAAAATCCAGGAGCAGAGGCTAGTCAACAGTGTTAGATTTAGCATAGAGGTCAAAAAGGATGAAGACTGAGAAAATGGCATTAGGTTTGGCAGTAATAAGATCATTAGTAACTTTGGAGAGAACCATTTCAGTTGAATGATAAGGTCAGAAAACAGATTTCTAGGGTTTGAGACATGAATCAGAAGAGAGGAAGTAGAGATGAGTATAGGTTGCTTTTACTAATAATTTGGCTTTGAAGAGAGGAGACAAGGTTTTTTAAGACTAGAGAAGACCTGGTTGTATGTGTAGACAGCAGGAAATGTGCCAGCAGATAAGGAGAGATTGAAGATTAAAGACAGAGATGGAATGATTGTGGTGGATAGCCTGTTAGAAGATGCTACAAGGAGGGATGAAGCCAAGGGTAAAAATAGTGAGGTTGTCCTTAGTGAGGAGGATGTATCTTCATCAGAAACAGGAGCAAAGGAAGAGGGAATATGGGAATGATGTCACACAAAGACTGATGTTTAGCAAGGTATGATTAGTGATAGGACAAATGAGTGTGGCCCAGGAGAGTCCTAAAAGGTGAAGGAGGGTGGTCAAAGAGAGAATAAAAAATAAATGTAGGAGGAGTGGGGCATACGGAGATATGAAATGATAGGAGGCTATCGTTATACAACAATTGTGACCTCAGTGTTTGCTCATGAATATACTTTAGTCCCATGATGGCCTTCTTACCACCATGCCCACTCCTCTACAGACCACCATACATTAGCACATTATCTTCTGTATCTAAACTGTTGACTAAATTTGTCTCCACTAACTGCGTTTTCAATAAAGTAAAACCCATCAGTCATTAAGAATAAAAGATATTAGATAACCATGTCCAAGTTCATGTGAAGGCCAAGATAGAGAATATTTTCAGCAAAAATATCATACAATAAATTATTTCTTTGGGAAATTGTGGCCTAAACACCATAGCAAAATGTCTTAGCTATATATGTATGTATGTGCGTGTATATATACATACATATACATGGATATATTTATGTCAGATAGAAGAGAGATTTTGAGGATCAGAGGCAATGTGATGCTACTCAAAGGCTACAATTGAAATGGCTAGTTCCTCTGCCTACACTTAGACCTAGGCACAGTTCTAGAATTTAGAAAGATGGAAATGACTCTATTATACATTATCTGATTCCTAATAATTAAAATGACACCATCAGGTGCCATCTTTCCACCCCCACCCCCAACTACAGGTCTTAGAAGTTCTAAAATGTCTAGATTGAACATAGTCACAGCCTCTACTAGTGGTGTCATTGTGTAGCTGGCATTAGCTCTTGATCTGTAGTCTGGCCTAAGACCTTAGTCATGTCTTTTTAAAAAAACCTATAGCAACTACATTTCTTCCTGTATTATTGTATTGAACTTTCTTTTTCAAAGGGCAGAAGTGAATTCAACATGAATCATGTATCACAAATCAGGTTCCAATTTATAACATTTCCTATAAATGTAAAATCTTGATTTGGAGCTTAAATTCTAGATTCCAGAAACTAAGTGCTTTCCTGACGATCAAATAATAATTGACATTTATATAATACTTTATGGCTTCTTAAATACTTTACATTCATTATCTCATTTGTTCTTCACAAATGAAAATAATATAGATGTTATTATCTATCTTATGCAAATGAGAAAACAGTCATCATATGGCTATGGAGACTTGAAACAAGGTAATGGCCTCAATAACTTGACATTTGGGCAAATCCTTTATCAAGAGGGTAGAAAATTACTCAGAACTAAAGAATTGTTATGTGGATCAAGGAAAACAAAGACCCAAGGTACATATTCCTTGTAATTCATTTAGTGTAACTGACCTAAAGGTATAAGGGCATATATAGTACGTATTGGCAATATCCTATAGCTCCTTAGTAATTTTCAAACTGTATCATGAACTATAAAACAGCTTCTACAAACTTTACCATTACCTAAACCATGTCTCTTTGAGACAAGAGTTCTTCACCCTCTTTATATCCTAGACCCATTTGACAGACTAGTTAAATTTATGGACCCTTCTCACAATGTTTTTAAATGCACAAAATAAAATGCATAGGATTACAAAGGAAAATAATTATATTGAGATACAGTAATCAAAATATTTTTAAACAAGTTAAAAATATTTTTAAACGAGTTTTAAAACAGGTTGAGAACATTTGCTTAAGGAAGAAAACACTATTAGTTTAGCACTTTGCTCACAGCTTGACTGTGACATTTTTATATGTATAAGCATACATATATGAGTGTCCCCATGTATTAATGTATGCATATATGTCTATGTCCATACACTACATTGTATATGTACACAAGGACTCATCCACCAGTATTAAACATACTGTTTAATAACAGCCGTTGAATTTCTAATGAGCTAGAGGGTCTTATGAAGGAGCTAGGCATCATCAAGCTGCCCCAGTGCCTCTCGTTCATAATGCAAAGTGTGTTGATGACTAGCTTTTCTACTTCTGGCCATTCATCATTACCAAAGTTGGCATCCTTTGGCAAAGGATGAAAAAGAAAAAAAAAATCTAATTGGTTTCCGTGATCTGTATTAGCCACATTGTGTCCACCGATGAATAAATACAAACTATATCATTTTTAAATCTCTGATCCTGCCTGTTTTCCATAAATGTAAGCTTTTGCAACGTGGCATAAATTACACAGTATAATGTCACCAATCTCTCCATTTTAAACCATTATCTAAAGAGATATTATCTCCTGAGCTGCTGGAGGTCAAATCCTGTGAAAGGAGCTGAGATTCTATCAGAAGTCAGAGATAGTCTCTATCTCATTACATGAACGTGGCAAATCTATGACTGATCTACTGAACCCTTTTATTCTAGATCTGCTTTATCCTGTATACATTTAATCTATTCCAGACCTAAGCATTGCTCTTGAGCAACCTCAGATGTACGTCTGATACAATCAGTTGCTTTGTTTTAGCTCTGAGGGTAAATCAGACATTATTAATCTGGTACTGACTGTGTTGTGGGACCATGAGTATATAGGGGGATTGCTAGAAGAAAATGAATATTTAAACAAATGAACAACCTACATGGAGCTGGGAGAATGCTTCTATTTTAAACCTGTGATCAATACACTATTCTTCAACACTTCGGTGGATCTGCAACTTTGTAGAGGCAGGTATTTCCTTTATTGCTGCAGGTCACAACCTATCTACCTCTTTTCTTAACTTGTTGTTCTTTCCCATGACATCTCCCCTAAATCCTCCAAAGGGGCTCCACCTTACATGCTAGAGGCCTTTCTCTAGGTCTTTTAACATTGTATAGGTATCAGTAATGTACTTCATTCCTTGCTGTTGACATGTGGTAGGATCACTTCCTTTTTGAATCATATATCTCCAAGGTAATATATTTTATGCTACTTCTCTGTAAGTCACCATTCATAAGATGCTTAGCCTACTTATACCAAACATATGTGCTCTCCATTTCCCTTTGAGTAATTCATAACATTGATTATGATTCGAATATCAACAAAAGAATAAGATAGGTTAAAAAGATGGGTTCTGGTTTCAGAAAGAAACTTAGGATTAATGAAAGTGCCATAGGACTTCCCAAAATTACTGCAGTTAATGTTGCCTTTCGCTGCTTTGTCTTTCCATGTGGCAGGTAGATAGGGTGTTCACTGACTGAGGTAGTTTCTGACTTCTTTTGGCCTTTTCATTGTGGCGACTTCTTTACATCAGTTAAACTTTCATAGGAAATAGTGTCATCTATGTCAATTGCTTTCCCTTGTTTTGTTTCCCAACTTGGAACATTAATAGATTATTTGGGTTGGTCAGATTGAAGTTGTAATTCCATTCCAAATTTTCTCATCTTTACTATGTCTTCTAATTTGGTGTTGATTTCAGTTTTCACTCTTACAAGTTGCTGTTCTGTTTTAGAAATAACTTTTATATCAATAAGTCATCATTTTTTTTCAGTGAAGATTAGGTCTATTCCATTTTTTTGTAGTGTCGTTCAGTGTTTGCTATGCCTAGGATTGTCCACCTCTCTTCCTGAAAAAAGTCATCATGATAATACAGCCATGAGGCTTCTGTGGGTAGTTTCTAAGACTGTTCTCTTTTTCTCTTAATTATGGACCATAATTTCCAAGACATGTTTTGTTACCTACCCTAATAAGTATTATAGACAATTATCTATAAGCTTCGTTAGAACGGGGGCCATCTTGACTTTCATATGTTATTTACTTTATCATTCATTCATTTAGAAAGAAACAATTGTCCTTATTTTAATATTCATTGCACTTCAGCGAATGATAGTGTTTTAGCTTGATAACTAATCAAAATTTGAACCATTTCTATACAATAAGCCATGTCTATGTAGCCATTTGGCAAATTTAACAAAATTTTCTTGTGAATTCAGTCAAAACATGTAATCTAGTGGTCTTGTGTAGATACAGCCTGAATAGCAGTTATAAACATAGTTTTGAAATCATCTTCATCTAATGTAACTTTTTCGTGAAATCAGCATGAGAGATTGGAAATTGCTGTTAGTGCCAGTACCCAGGATCATAGATCAAGGACTGGAAAGGACTCAAGGGCCCATTTAGTCCAGCTGCCTTATTTTACAGGTAAGAAAACTGAAGCTTATACTAGTCAAATTCCATAAAATGACCTGCGGTATGTGTGTGTAACAGCAATATATTTACACATATAATATAAATACATTAAGGATATGTACATTCTTAAATATTTACATAATACTAAAAGCTAACCTTTATATAGTGTTATAAGCTTTGCAAAGCATTTCATATATATTATCTCATTTGATCCTTAAATATGTGTTTATATATTTAATGATAGTGTATTTATTTCTTATATTAGTGCTTTTTACCTACTTTTACTGAAGACTTCAATGACAAATTATGCTGTCATCAATACACAATTGTTTATTCAATCAACAAACATTAATGTGCCCCTCTTTTTCGCAAGCTATTATGCTTGACATCTTGAACTAGACAAAGATAAATAAGAGGAAATGAATAAGCATTTATACGGCACCTACTATGTGCCACACACTGTACTAAAAACTTTTTGTAGATATTATTTCACATGATCTTTACAACAACCCTGTGATGTAGGAGCTGTTATTACCCCCATTTTATAATTGAAGAAACTGAGGCAAACCAAGTTTGAGTGACCTTCACAGGGTAACACAGCTAGTAAATATCTGATGTCATATCTGAATTCAGGTCTTCCTGACTCCATGCCCAGGGCTCTAGCCACTATGACACCTGCTGCTTCTAATAAATAAAACACAGTTCCTGCCCTCAACAAGGTCACAGTCTGATATCAGAGATAGGACACATAAACAAATAGCCATAACACAAATTGGAACAGGACAAGAGCATTAAAACATGAATAAGCAAAAGTTTCATGGGAGAAGTGGGCAGGACAATATGCCCTGGGGGAAAGGGAAAGGGAAAGAACTCTCACACCCCTGCCTTCTTCAGTGGCAATGGCCAGAGCTCAGCAGAAAAACTTCCTTGACTTGAAAGAAGCATCAATTGTTAGATAAGAAGTAAGCTCCATTAGATCCTTGTGTAATCCAGATTTGGGCAAGGAGAAATAAAGTAACTGGTGACCCAAGCTCTTAGCGGTAACTTTCATGGGCTCTACTTGAATTTGTTATTAAACTGAGACCATGACCCATATTATGTCTGAAACAAGAAATAAAGAAATTATATACAAGTACCTTATATTCATTGGTTTATCAACCTAAATGACCCCCAATACATCCCATGTTGTCCTTACTGATGGGTTTTGAATGGAGATCATTAAATTAGCTTTTAAAAATGTAAAGATAGAACTTTTACTTTTGACTACCAACTATTAATTCTGTTACTTTCAACAGTGGGTATGAAAATTTGGGCACACATGCAGCATACCCCAGGTTGAAAAATTTCAGACAAAAACATGGCGATCATATATATTCCCCAACCCAACAAGCATAGTTTATAGTATGTCTGCCTAGCAGTGACTATTTCATTTTAATCAGCAAGAAACATTCCAGGGGCTGCTGGCATGATCAGGAATAGTCTGTTGTCACACAGAAGATCAGAGATTCCATAGTGTTCAAAGGAGGGCAATGTCTGTTGAAAAAATGGAGACTCTATGGAGCACCTTTCTGTATTCAGCAGGAACCAGATGAAGAGGGTCAAGAAGATAGACAGGCCAAATCCAGGAAACAGAAAAAAAAATAGTCTGTAGGCAGTACACTCTACCAGTGAAGGCAGAGAGGAAAAGAAATCTGACTTGATGGGTAGTAATTGGCAAGGAGTAAAGCTAAGGAAAATACCTTAAGAAGGAAGGGACTTAATATTTTAAGAAGGAACTTGACAGCTTAGGGATGGAAGCCAGAGAAAACTCTCTTTTCCATCAGCTTTCTGATTGGGTGTGTATGGGGAAAAAAGCATCCCTCTAAAAGTAAAACCTCTTTTCACTAGAGTGCCTCAAAGATACTGCTCATTCTCAGGGTTTTTTCCCTTCTGCCTCAGTAGTTTCTGGCAATCTGCCAATCTCCCTGGCTCCATCAGAGCCAATGTTAACTTCTTAGTGATTGTCCTTTTCCCTATTTTCATTGATATTCTACTTACATGGAGAAAATGCTCAAACTTCATTTTTCATGGCTAAAATTAAAGTTCTCTTAATGCTTATGTTGAAATATTGGTAATAGGCAGAAGAAGCTGTTTCTACCTCTGTAGCATAATAAAAGGCTATTCCGTCAAGTCATATATAATAGGTATTCATTCAAACTGATAATTATAGAGAATTTCATATTTTAGTTATGTAGTATCTTCTCATACTTCCAAATTGTACTATTGTAAACAACTATTTACTCTTCTTCATTTATGGCATTCCATCCCTCAACTCCCATGGCCCTATTTGTCTTCCGTGCCTAGAAATCATCATGCCATCCTCACATCCCCCGCTTAGAATCCATAGTTTCTTTCAAGTCCCACCATCTACAGAAAGATCCTAATTCAACCAACTGCTAAGAGCCAAATCAATCAACAAGTATTTATGAAAGGACTTCCTATGTGCCGGGCATTGGTCTAGGTAATGGGGATATAAGTACAAAGACTGAAACAATACATACTCACAATGAGCTGAGATTATAGTGCTTTATCTCCTCAAATTATCTTCTATGATGTGTAACACCTCTGCCCTCTCATCTTGAGAAGGGCCCCAAAGGACAACTTTGTGACAGTGCTGCATATGTCCAAGAGGAAATAACTCCTGATTGTTGAGAAATCCTTCGCTCACTGAAGCAGGCATGCAGCCTCTGGGCTTCTCATTCTCTTGGACAATCAGGAGTCACATCCCTTTGTCTGCATGAAGCATGGTCACCAAGGTGTCATTCAGTGGGTAGAAGTGTGATAGTCACATCTAATTTGTTTATGCCCATATATGCACGTGTTGTTTTTCCTTGCTAGATGGTAAACTCCTTAAGGGCAGAAACTGTTATACCTCTGTGTTTATTCAGCACCTAGGACAGCACCTGACATATTAGTAGATACTTAAAGATGCTTGTATTGATTGAATGTAATCATATTCATGTCATGATGGTAAGCATCTATTAAAGATGAGTATGCTTCATATACATATATGTATGTGTGTATAGGTATGTATGCATATGTTTCATATATATATACA
Source organism: Trichosurus vulpecula (assembly GCF_011100635.1). Classification (NCBI taxonomy): domain Eukaryota; kingdom Metazoa; phylum Chordata; class Mammalia; order Diprotodontia; family Phalangeridae; genus Trichosurus; species Trichosurus vulpecula. The sequence continues at coordinate 85,779,462 of NC_050577.1, forward strand.
TACATATACACATACACACATATACATATACATTGCTAGATAACCTGGACATTGTACTTTGTCAGCAATTCCCAAACTTTGTGGTCTCAATACCCTTTTATACTCTTAAAAATGATTGAGGACCACCCCCCCCAAGAGTTTCTGTTTATGTAAATAATTTCTATCAATATTCACTATATTAGACATTGATATTATTATTAAAGTAGTTGACTTTACAGACCCCTTGACAGAGTTTTAAGCACCCTCAGATATCTACACACCATGCCTTAAGAACTACTTGTCTACTTGTGAAACTGAGTGCTATAAACTAAAAATAATAAATCTAATTAAAATACAAAAAAGAGGTACTGGTCTAGGAGATTGCAGAAATTTTTAATGTATGCCTAAATAGGATTTAGAAGATCAATGCTACATCTATATAGTGCTAAACATTTGGAGGTTTTGCTAAGTTTTTCTGTTCTCAAGGAAAGGCGGCTCTTAAAAGTGCTGTCTTATAACCTGAGACCCAATTTCTAGTCCTGATTCTGCTATTTCCTAGCTATGTGACCTAAGGGGAGTCTTGTTACTTCTCTGGGCCTCAGTTTCCTCATCTGGAGGCAAGAATAACATTTGTACTACCTGTTTCACTGAGTTATGGTGAGAAGAGTACCTTATAAAGTACATAAATATAAGCTGTGGATGCTAGGCATTTTATAAACACAAATATAGTATAATATTAGTCTAATAACAAGAGAAAAAGAAAAGGTGAGAGCATTATTTAGATTGTTTTTCATGTATTTCAATTTTTTGCATAACTGTGCTATGTTTTAGGCACTAAAAGGAACAGAAACAGAAAACCAAAGATAATCCAAAAAATTCCCATAGTTATTAGTTTGTTTCAAACTGCCCCCCCCATGTCTTGCATATTCTTAAGGTTGCTTGTTGTTGTTCAGTTGTTTCAGTCAAGGCCAACCCTTCATGACCCCATTTGAGGTTTTCTTGGCAAAGATACTGGAGTGGTTAGCCATTTCCTTCTTCAGCTCATTTTACAAATGAGGAGACTGAGGCAAACAAGGTTAAGTGACTTGCCCAGGGTCATACAGCTAGGATGTCTGAGGCCAGATTTGAACTCAAGTCTTCCTGACTCCAGGCCTAGTGCTCTATCGACTGTACCACCAGCTGCCCTTCTTAAGGCTGCTACGAGCAAGGAAAATGGCTAATCTGAATTTCACCTTCTCACTCTCTCTTGGGAGAGATATTAATGAACCATGAAATGGCCAGAAAAGCAGGAAAGGGATAGAGAAGAAGCAAGAGGGTAGAGTTAATCCATAAAATGAATAACCCCTCCATAAATAAATAAGAATAATTAGCCACGGTATGTGGGTATATGGGTATGTATATTCTTTATTTCATTTTCTTTATTGAATGAAATTATCTGAAATCATAATTTTACATTCTGTCTTAATGTTAAACTTCCATTTGTTTCAAAGAGGGTACCATATAGAAGTCAGTTTGGCCTATCAATGAACAGTTGTGTTAGTATAAACAGAAGTCTCCCACAATATCAGATCAGGGAAAAGGGAAAATTATCCCACTAATTATCTTAAAACACCTAGTGTTTGCTAGCAATTGGATTTTTAGTTCAAAAACTTAATGGCCATTTTAGCTTATTGATAGCTCATTTGGCCCATTCCTATCCATTATTCTTTTCACTATTCCACAGTAGGTAGATAGGTATTCAATTGTTTTCAGCAGTGTCTAATTCATTGTTACCCTCATTTGGGGCTTTCTTGGCAGAGATACTGGAGTGGCTTGCCATTTCCTTCTCCAGCTCATTTTACAGACAAGGAAACTGAGGTTAAAAGAGTTAAGTGACTTGCCTAGGTTCACACAGCTAATAAGTGTCTGAGGATGGATTTGAACTCATGAAGATGAATACTCCAGGCCCAGCACTCTATCCACTATGCCACCTGGACACCCTTGTAATCATTAAACTGTGTATAAATATATGGTCATGGTGGTGGTAGTAAGTAATATTTGCCTATAGAAGGTCCTTCACATATTCTTTACCTAAATACAAATGTCCAGGGACTGGTTTCTTAGCCATTGGTAATTTATTCGGGATTTATTGACAGTTATCTGAAAACAATTTGATACCTAAAATTGATATCCAGGAATGGGAATAGTGGATGTGGGCAAGAGATATTACCTGAAGAAAAGATAAAGGTGCTGAAAGGGAGGTCTGCAGGCATTTTTTTAAAAAACTACTAACTTCACAATTTTGTTAGGATCAGCCCCGGTAAATTTGCATAAATTGATGCTTCCTGTTTACTTCCCCATTTACCTCAAACTGAAAATATTCTAAGTTTTAGACTGTGAGGATACTTCATCCTTCCCTGCATATCAGCCCTTAAGAGAAGAAAGGCCATAGAGTCACATTATGATTCAGGAGTTATGTTGTCTTGTCTAAGACCAGTTATCACTAGTAGCTGCTACTGCATAGCAACTACAATAGACTAAGGGGACCTCGTAACACTTTGGGTAAAGAACTCCTCCAGTCACGTGGTCCATTCTTCACACATATACACAAATTTTTTAAAAATTTATTTTATTCTGAACTTAAGAAATAAAACTAGCATTTCTATAACATAGAACAGGAAAAAAGAGATGATTGGACATGAAGCTACAAATCTATTGTGTACAACTTGCTATTTCTTCTCACAATATATGAAAAGATTTAGTATCTATTGGTCAACTCTGCTTAGTATGTATTTCCAAAATTAAATGGCTTAGTCCTTGGACAGAGGCATAGAGACCAGTGTCAAAATTAGTATTTGAAGTCTTTGCACCTTGGTAAGACCTACTATAATTTGTGCACCAGTGGCATAACCTTTACGAACCCAGAGTCACTTCAGCTCCATGATGAAATAGTTGAGTGGTACTTTAGTGGAGGAAATAAAGATATGATATAAATAAACACATTGAATAGAAAAATGAACAGACTACATATCGAATGCAACCCCCAATGTTCTGCCTTTCACAAGTAAGTGTACTGAAAGCAGGGAACTGTTTTCTTTCTTTCTTTTATTCGTAGTTTCTTGCACATAATAGGTATTTAATATGTCTGCTATGCTTATCGGATTAGATTAGACATAAAGATGGGGTTGATAGCACTGATGAATTTGTGCTGAGCTGCTTTAACTAAAAAAATATAGTATAGCTATGTAAAAAAAATTAAAATATATGGAAAACAATGCTTTACAAAGCATATTCTTTTAAAATAACTACATGGTGTAGGTAGTGTAATATTATTCACTTAAACTCACTTGAACAGTTTCCTTGTCTGATAGATGAGCCTTTGTCTTATCTTACCCAAATCCTAGGCCACCAAGTATTTCCTGGCCATCTGCCAACCAAAAGAAATGGTTCTCCTTTGCAATGTTAAATGTTGTCTTCCCCTAGTGAAATGTGAGCTTCTTGAGGGCGGAGAGTGTCTTGCTTGGTTTTATTTGTATATCTAATGCTTAGCACAGTGTCATGCATATAAGCTCTTAATAAATGACTTTTCGTTTCATATCATTTATAAAATGAAGGAATTGGACTATATGACCTTTGATGTCACAAACCCTCAGAGAATTTCAATGATTTGTCCCAGATGGCATAGCTAGTGTCAAAATCAGGAATCAAACCCATGTCTCCTGGCTGAGTCCAGTACTCTCAACACTGAACCACACTGCCTTTCACCACATGTAATGTCTCTTCAATGAAAGTAAATCATTCCAAGAGAACCCTGGTGTTGGAATCAGAGGACATTGGGTCAAATCCTGAGCCTACCCCTTTCTATCCATGAGACCTTGTACAAGTTACTTATCTTTTCTAGCCTTATGTCGCACATGTACAATGAAAAGGTTAGACTCAGTGAAGAACTCAAGGAAACTCACCCTAGTACCTAGATTCTTTACATATTTGTTGTTACAATTAGATCATTTTGCACATTTTGAGCTTCATAGAAGAGTTGGTATTTAGAGTCATGAGATCACAGCTGTAGAACTGGAAGGGACCTCTGAGACCATAGCATCATAGTTTTAGAGGTGGAAGGGACCTTAAAAGTCACCTAGTCCAACCCTCTCATTTCAGAGATGAGTAAACTGAAGAACAGAGAGTTGTCCAAGGTCACAAAGATAAGAAGTAGCAGAGCTGAGACTTGAACCCAAGATTTCTGACTCCAGATCCAGAGGTCTTTATCTGGTGCTATAATGTAACTGAGTCTTTACATTTACTAAAAATGACTCAGACTGTAACATATGATGGATTGAGATTGGGAGAGATCCATGAGTAGGAGGTTGCTCCTGTGCCACTGAGAACTAACCATGGTCAAGACAAATGGTCGGGCAGTGGGATTTGGAGAAAGGGACAGATTCAAGAGGTGGTAGAGTAGAAAAAATAGTGATATTTAACAGGAAGGTGAATGCGGAAGATGAAAAATAATAAGTCCCAAGATAGCGGACACTAAGGATTGACAGCCCTTTGGTACAGTGAATATAGTGTTGGACCTGGACTCATTAAGAAATGGGTTCAAACACATCCTCAGACACTAACTAGTGTGATACTTGGCAAGTCACCTAACCTCTCAGATAAAATGGGGAAAATAATCATATCTATCTCCCAAGGTTGTTGGGGAGGCTCAAATATGTTAACATAAGTAAAGTATTTTGTCTTTCTTAAAATACTATATAAATGTACATTGTTTTTATTATTATTGTTCTTGTGATGAAAATACTGAGCAGGGCAGAAGGCTTAACCATAAGCTGTGATTGTAATGTAGTATGATTGCATAAATATATGGGAATGAGTATTAACTCCTTCAAAATTAACATCCTTGAGAGACACTGTATTTATTCCAATAAAACCGTCACTGCCCAAAAATATTTTCAGGAATGTATTTTTCAAAATGTGTACGTATATGTATATGTGGGCATACTTATATATTTATATTTGCCACCATTGAGAATATATACATATATATGTGTGTGTGCACATATAGTTTCAGAATATACACATGTATTTATATAGAAGGGGGTTAACAAGTATCTATGTATATGTATATACGTTTATACATAGATTGTGTGTATACAGGCTATATATATATATATACATATATATATATATATATATATATATATATATATATATATATGATGTGATATTTATATGGGAAGCTAGGTGGCACAGTAGATAGAACACCTAGAACACTGGGCCTGGAGTCAAGAAGACTCATTCATCTTGCTTAGTTCAAATCTGGCCTCAGACTCATACTAGCTGTGTGATCCTGGGTAAGTCACTTAAAACCTGTTTGCCTCGGTTTTCTCATCTGTAAAATGAGCTAAAGAAGGAAATGCCAAACTACTCTAATAGCTTTGGCAAGAAAATCTCAGATTGGGTCACAAAGAGTCAGACACAACTAAAATGACTAAACAACAACATGTACATATGTGTATATATGTATTCAAAAGGCAAATGTTCCTTTGAGAGTATATGAAATCTTTGGAAAACAACCAGCATGATATTCCTGTTGAATCAAATGAAAGATCAAGTTGAATAATAATTTTGTTTTGTTTGATGAGGCTCGATTTGATCTGATCCAGAATCAAGATGTCATTATAAAATCACAAGCCAGATATTCCCAAAAGCCACCTGATTCTATAGGTGGTTTCTGATTCTGAAAGGGAATTACAAAGGTGTTTAGAGAAACAGCGGCGTTGTTAAATGTCTCCCAATATTTTGAAAGATAGCACACAGTTATATTCATAATTCTGGTATAATTGTAAACGTGTGTATATATGTACATATATACATACAGATGTATGTGCATATAGGTGCTTTATATTAATATCATGCATAATCCTATGATAATCAACAGGGCCTAATAGCCTAATAGATATTTATAAGCATTGCACATGCACAACTCATTGAGATATTTTGATGGAGTTGTTCAATGGGTGTGTGTATGTTTATAGAATAAACATGAGGTGAGTGTTATTGAAGAATGAATACAGAATTCCTGAAACATTCTTCACTAATTCTTTGGAAATTGATAACCAATATCAAAGCTTTTATTTGTAACTATCACTAATTAATTATGAGTACTTTGAGAAAAATAAAGAAGCATTTCATGAATTTTTATTCCTGTTAAAATTAAGCATAGGTAAAATCATGATTGATTGCAAGAATGGTCATTTATAAAGGGTACATGTAAAACCTTTTACAAATATTATCTCATTCGATCCTCGTACTATCCCTGTGAGGTACATGCTATTATTATCCCCATTTTACAGATGAGGAAAGTGAGGCTGTTAGAAGTTAAGTGACTTAACCAAATAAACACAGCTAATAAGTGTCTGAGTCAGGATTCGAACTCAAGTCTTCTGAATTTCAAGCACAAGAAACAAGAATTAAAGCCCCAGAACTGTTACTCACTAACTTTGTAGCTCTGGGTAAGACACTCTGAGTATCAAAATGTGGAAATTAATGCTTGCCTTGCCCACCTCACAGGGTTGTTGTAAGGAAAGTGTATGGCAATTATTAAATGTTAAAAACACTTGAGTTCCTTCAATAGCTTGATAAATGAATGTTTTCATTGTTGTGGGTACTCCAACCCTATAGGGCCAATAAAAAACCAATTATGATGTCATCATTATTAAAAGAATTGCTTTAAAGTGATACTTTCTCATTGGTAAGGCAGGTGCCACGATGAGTTTCCCCCGAGTAATTTTCTTCATTTCTTTTCAGTTTAAGTGAGGCTTAGTTTTGCACATCACAACTTTTATTGAAGATTTTTGTGTGTGCGTTTGTTTGTGAGCGTGTAGTACATTGCTGATTACACTTCTGAAGCCATATTTGTGTAATAAACATTGGCTTGAGCTATTGCTCTGCTCACTTTATTTCCCAAACAGTTCAAGGAAAAAGCTATTTCCAAACTGTTATAAGGGTCTGTGGTAGATAACGGAACAAGTGACAAGGCTTTTAGCCAAAAAATAGCGATAACGTGGATATTCTTAACAGCATTATTTTCTTTTCTTTTATCTGCCTGAAGGTACAGGGAACATTTAGCCATTTTTAGAAAAGTTACTTTCTTGCTCACTTTGCCCAGAGGAATTTCTTAGAATTATAGCTGGTTATTCCTTCCCAAATAGCTTTGGCCTAGCCTATAAGGGAAACCTAAAGAGTGATAATTTAATGTGTATTTACTGTAGCATTTTCAGATAATAAAAATGCTCAGTCATTATGTAAAGGTGGATTGGAGATAGTACCTGTTCTGGATTGTGAAAAACATGATTTAATATGTTGGAAGACTGTGATGTCCTTATGCCAGCCCTCTCCTCTATAAGCAATAGGTTTTCAGAGTAGTGAATACTATATAAATAAATACAAAATTCTATTGGCCCTTATAGGAAATGTGATTTGTACTCATGGATAGGAAAATCCAAAGATCTCTATGCCTGTTTGTTTGTTTTAGGATTTCCTTTAAAAAATACATAAATTTTGTTCAAGTACATTTTTATTTGTCAGATAAAAGGATTTCATTTATCAAAATATGATTGCTTTAAGCTCTGGAAAGAAATGAGTTCAGAATTCAAAGAAATCAGTTGAAATTTGAGCCTGAGCCAAAAGGAGAACTCATAATAAAAGCTGAGTTGTGTGTATATGTTTTTCTCTTCAGAACAGAAAAAATCACTATTTTCATCAGGTGCAAATGTCACTTTTCCTTGGAAGAAAATAAAGTTATTTTTTATAATCCCCATGTGACTCTCAACTTGGCTGAATTTAAAAATTGAGTACATTCTATAGGTAAAAATATTTTGTGCTATTGATGTGAGATAATACAATAAAATTACACTATATTCTACAGCACCTGTATATTTCAAAGTTTTGCTTATACTAAGGATCAAATATTTCTTCCCCCCATAAAAAGGCATATAGTGGGGTTCTCTGCTATATAGCAAGTATAACTCATGGACTTGGAAACCACAGCTAAAACGACATTCTACTCTGTAACTGTGAATAAGTAAATTCTTGAAATATATTAGTATATAATTTTCTATCAAATACAATATTTAAAAATAAATTTTCATTACTGACACAATGAATTTCGATTTGATTCATGCACACAAGTGAAATAAACTAGTTACATATTTTAAACACTCCACCAATTACCATACATGGTACCCCAAAACTCCTAATATAGTTTTAAGTTTTAATACCTTTAAAAACTTTAATAGCTTAAAACTGCTATAGGACTCTGACTTGGGGAAACCCTCTACTTCATTAAAAAAGATAACCAAATAAAACATGTTGCCTTTCTAAATTTGCTATTAAAAGTTATTTGTTTATTAATATCAATAGTAAATATGTTTATTTCATTTATGTATGTATTCATGCCATTATATGCACACCTGTAATACCCAGAAGAATATCATTAATATTTCTCATATGTGGTATTGGACATCATTACCTGCCTTCTTTCATTCTTTCATAAATGGTTTTAGGAATTCAAATATAATTGTATTTTTTATTTCTTTGCATCTATTGATCTATTTAGGTTCTTTTTATTTTTAAGCAAAACTGGGATTTTTGTTAACAAAGGCTTGCATGTCCTGGTTATCTCTTTTTCTACATTACTATGTCATTTTAGAGCCACGTTATATATATTGTCTTGTTTTATAGAAATCATGAAACCAATATCAGACTTTCTCCATTTTGTTTAAAAATACATTTTCTCTGATAACTTAATACATTGGAGATTTATTCTAATCACTTAAATATGTGATCGCATAACAGTTTGGTGTTCCTTAAATTGAAAATGAGATTTTTATCACAGAACATTAGGTTTCACAAATAACAAATGCAGAATGCACTTTAAAACAAGTATGAGTAGTATCAACAAATCATTCTGAACTATTTATGTTGTTTAGATGTTTTATAGGTCATGAGGAATTTTTGCATATACTACATTTTTTCATTTATCTGTCAAACAATCCTAACTTGTATATGAATAATATATTCATTTATCATATATAAGTAATTTCAATCTACATGCCTTTCAAAAACATTTTGCCTCATGCTTAAAGTTTTCTGTGGAAATGTCATAGAAATCATGTAAATTGAAATTTATTGTTAAATGAAGTCTGAGATCTCATTAGGAAAAGAATTCATAGAATCATCACTCATTCTTCAAAACATTAGCTGGTTTGGTTCTATTCCTATATTACTTTTAAGATAATTTTTCTAAAGTATTTCTTTTTTGTAAAGGTAAATCTGGAAATGAGTATGGAAATAAGAAAAGGGTTTTAATTAAATTAAGAAAATAGGATGGCTTTGTTTATCAGTTTCAGAAACGGAACACTAAAAGGATCAGCACCTAAAAATACAAATACATCCTTGAGTGAATTCCCTAGACAAATCCGTTGATCTTTCAGCTTTGAGAATGCAAGTTAACCAGCCAACCATTTATGTCATGTAGAATTATAGGGAGAGAAGGAGAGAGGTATTGAAGAGGATAAGGCAAACAGCAGAAAGAAAAGCAGAGAACCACATCATTAGGTGCCCACAAGGAGTATATTGTACTGAACACATCAACAGTAGTCTTCATGGTTATATGCGGCCCTGAATTTATACTTACGGATACCTGAAATATAATTTTAATTGTCCAAGAAAAATGAAAAGGTGGCCAAAAAATTACTTTTTAAAGGTCCTCCCTCTAGAAAGTACAAAAGCAGAATTGTTTTGTGTAGGCAATACTAGATAAATAAAAGAAACAGAGAGGAGGGAGGGAGGAAAGGAAGGAGGGAGGGAGGAAGGAAGGAAGAGAGGGAGGAAGAGAGGGAGGAAGGAAGGAAGAGAGAGAGGAAGAGAGGGAGGGGAGAGAGAGCCAAATCCCCCCACCCCCAAAATGATGCTATAGTTATAAAATCAGAGAATCTCATTTACATCTCATGTAGATTTGAAAAAGCAGTTCCTGTGAACTTCATAATGTTTGTGGGCATGAGGCTTGTCCATCTAAGTTGTAACTGTTTTTTAATGGCTCTGTCCCTGAAGAGGAGGACCTCAGACTTCAGCAGATAGGCCATTTGACTAGAGCCAGAGAACTTGTGTGAAGAACTGTGGCTTTGCCAGAGGTTTGAGTTGTGGCCAGGGCAAGTGGAGAGAGAGAACACGGAAAGAGACCAGAGCATCCATCTGCTGGTGCTGGGATAACAGCCTTTATCTTTGAATTTGGGAAAACTAGGTTGCTAGCTGTCTGGACAACCTGCTAGAGTTGGATACTGGGCAGGAGGTCTGTGAAGGAGGTTAGTTTCAGTCCCTCACAGAGTCAGAGAAGTGGAGAGGGGAATAAAAGACTTGGTAACTGGAGAGGTAAAGATAACACCAAGTCCGACTTGGGGTTCACCATGGCCTTTTTTGGATGGGGTCCCTAGCGTGTGACCTCACTTCCAGTTCCTTCAGAGGGTTAGCCTGTCACCCAATTACAGATGAGTTTGATTTGAGGGAAAAGAGTGACCAGGAAGGCTGGCGGGAACATGTGGATCATCTCTCTGTGTGTGACAGATTTAGATTGTTTTCATTTGACATGCTGGATGATGTGCTGCAACCCCTCTGGTGGCCAACCCTCCCCCTTTCTATTCTTCTGGCCCCTCTCACTTCTCCTAGAAGGACTCTAAGGGTCGGGGTGAGAGGTGAGCAGTGGGGGTGCTCCAACTCCAAACCGGACAAGTTCTTTTCTTTCTGTGATGAGTGAAGTGTGCAGCACCCTGCCTAAGCCAAGCAAACCAGTGAGCACATTCTGTAGCCCGCTCTCCCTCTCCTCCTGGCGCAGAGCTGAGAGCAACTGCCCTCTAGAGTGGCCTGGCCAGGTCGGGCAGCAGCTTGTGCCTTAGTCCCTTCTTCCAGCTCACCAGAGATCTAGGTGGTGGGCAGACTCTCCCTCTCATTCCTCCAGCCCCCCGCCATCTGCTGAACAGGACACTGACCGGAGCCCTTCCAATTTCTAGGATTTGAAACCTCTGAAGAAAGGTCAGGGTTTTTTTTATTCACTTGTAGCTACATAGGCTTCTCGAAGGCTCCTCCTACCCTTCTTCAGGAGCAATGACTTTTAGCTCTCTCTTCTACCTGGTGGTAGTGACCTCTAGGTACCGAGCAGTAAGGGTAAGGCACTGGCCACTGGCAGGTCCATTCTCCCTCCCCCAGAAATCAAAGTCTCCTCTTGCTGTCTGGCGGTGACAAGTTTTCCCACTGCCCTGAAGGCTTACAGAGAGGAGAAGCTCTCCTTGACCATCTCAGCCACAGGCTTAGAGAAACTAGGGCCCCCACCCAATCTTGTTGCTATGGTGAGAGTTCTTTACAAATGAAGCAAAGGAGGGAAGCCTGCCTCTCTCTCTCTCACTCTCTCTCTCTCTCTCTCTCTCTCTCTCTCTCTCTCTCGCCTCTCTCTCTCTCTCTCTCTCTCCCCCGCTCTCCCTCTCGCTCTCTCTCTCTCGCTCGTCCCTATCGCTCTCTCTCTCTCTCTCTCTCTCTCCCCCTCCCTCCCTCCCTCTCTCCCTCTTTCTTCCTCCCATCCCTCTTACATCCATCTATCCTTCTCATTCCCCTCTATTTCTCCTGTCCTTCATCTCTCTGCCTGACCCTCCCCATTTCTCCTCTCCTAAGCCCCTCTGCTTTCCGATGATGGCTAGTGTTTCTGAAGCTGCTGAGTTGGGGCTACATGCCGGACGTCTCCCCGCCTGGGCACCACGTGTTAGGTACATAAGCTAGTTGGTGGTCCTACCTGGAATTGTAATTCCTCCAGTTTCCAGGGCCCCTAAGTGGGGGGGGGGGTGGGATGGGAGAGGAGAAACTGAAATGGGAAGAGCCCAGCAACCACTTTAATTATTGACTTTTAAAACCACTGTAGTGGTTCCTTTCCCTTTTTTAGATCATTTTCATAAATAGCTATTTATTGCCAGTGATTTCCTTTAATAAAATCAGGACAATACAATCGGGGAAGGAATGGGGAAACAAAAAGTCTTACTCTTACCTTATCAAGGCTTTGGTGGTGGCCAAGTTCCTGGGGGGAGAGTAGACTGAGAAACAGGATCACTCTTGTTTCGGTGCAAGGTGGTTTTAAGATTCCAAGCTCCATCTCCCTTTCCCTAAATCCCTTATCCTGGCAGGCCCAGTTTGAATCTGAAGGATGAGAGAAAGGTTAGTGGGTTTGAGATACCGAAAATCCTTTTTGACTTTTAGGGATCCATATCATTAAGGCAGGTGGACAGGAGAGGCTTAGTACCCAGCAGATTTTCCACCCACAGAATCCACCAGACCCCTTTTCACTTTCCCTGCATCTGTAAAGTTGGGTCCTCAGCTGCCTAGAGTGACCTCTGGCTGATTCAACACTAAAGCAAAAAATTGCTGGATCTGCATACATACATCCTAAAACCGGAAGCATCCAGACACCCCCAACACAACAGCTAAGAACCACTAGTCTAATAAAATAACATCTTTTCTACAACCACCTTAACAAGTTAGTATGAAGTAACCTTCTGATTGTTATTAAAGGCCTCCCCCAAAAAATGTATTTCAAAAATATGTGCAAAATGTTGGGATTGGACCTGTGGTCTAACTTTAGGCTGAGTTAGAATAAGGATGAGAAGGAGGAGAGACAGGATTGGACTGGAAGAAAGGGGAGGAGGAAATGATAAAAAGCCCCAGGAAAGGGAAGGTTTCTAGGGACCCAGTGGGGAATCTGTTTCTGCTAGGGGGTAGGTGGCTGTTTCAAAGGTGGTAATGGAGTGGAGGAGTTTATAGAGAAGGTGGCAAGTGTGCTGAGCCCTGGGGAGAAGCCTCTGGAAGCCAGAAAAGGAGGACTGCTGGAGAGGAAAGGGACTGTCAAGGGTTAGAAAAGGGCTTCTCTCCTCTTCTCAGACCTGCCGTGTGCAGCTGTCCTAGCAAACAGGGGAACAATGGGAAGGGGGTGGAAGAGGGGAGTACTGGGATGTTTCAAGAAAAGGGGAAACTAAAGAGGCCTCCCTAGACTTGTCATCTGCTTCTGACAAGATCTCCCATCCCCCTCCTCCTCGCCCTCCCCATCCCCCCCCCCACACACACATTCTCTCTCTCTCTTTTCTTTCTTCCCCTGGTTTCTGCAGCTGTGGGCTTTTGAGAATGCATTATGCAAACAGATGTTGAGTTTTCAGCTCCTGGGTCTATCCCGTTTTGGCAGGGGCCAGGAACACACTCAGTACCTGCTCCAACCTGTAGCAGTGATCATGGATGCAAGGGTCCTGAAACCAGGAAGGAAGGAAGGTGAGAAAATGAGGAGTATTTGGTGATATCCAGGGCTGGGATTCCAAGCTTGATTCCTAGTGCTGCCCTTTTGGAAGGGACTTTCAAGGAAAGCAAGATGAGGTTAGATTGCTTGAAGGTTGGCAATTTTCCCACTGTTTCTTTCCTCAACCTTCCAGGAGCCCCAGTCCTGTCTCCCTCCCTGCCCGCAGTGAACCCCCATCCCCGCCCCCCACCAGCCAGTTTCATTATTTAAAGCCTCTCTACTCACAAGCCAAATATTTTAACTGATATGATAAAGGTTAGTGGAAAGGAGAGTTTTATTTGTCCCCCTTCCCCTTCTCTCCCACCTCTATTCTATTCCAACCCACCCACTGTAGCTGTGGGATTGGGCAGAAACTCTTGAAGAGTTTAGAAAGGAGAAGAATTAGGGGTAGGGAAGATTGCTTGAATTCACTCCTAAGGGCTAGTCAAACATTGTTTAACGCTACCAACTCTCTTCTGAAAATGTTCCTAGTAGATCCACAAGTTTTTTAGTAACTGCTCAAGTTTTGCCAGGGTTGAAAAATGGCTTGTGTTGTTTTCTACTTCTAAAAAGGTAATTGTTAATAGTTACTTCAGCTGCAGAAACTCGAAAAGTGAAAATAGCTCCCCACATTTGCCAGGCATTAACCTACTTTGATTTGGAAAGGGGGCTAAAACTTCATGATACAAAATGCAAATAGCGTTTGTTAGTAGCTCCCCCCCTTCTCTCTCTCTCTCTCTCTCTCTCTCTCTCTCTCCCCCTCCCTTTTTCTTCCTCCCTCTCTTCCCTGTCTCCTCCTCCTCCTCCTCTTCTTCTTCTTCTTCTTCTTCTTCTTCTTCTTCTTCTTCTTCTTCCTCTTCCTCTTCCTCCTCGTCTTCTTCTACATCTTCTTCTCCCTCTTCTTCTCCATCTTCTTCTACCTCTCCTACTCCTCCTTCTCTTCTCTCTCTGTCCTTCTCCCTCTCCCTCTCTCTCCCTCCCTCCCCCTTGCCTTCCTTCTCTCTCTCCCCCATGGTATTCGAAATTCCAGAGTTTTCTTTTTAATACTCCACACTCATCCTTTCCTTAACCATCCCCCCCACACACACATTGTCCTATCTTCAACTTCTTTCGTATAGAATGAGACTGGAATGGTGAAAGAAAAGAAAGATCAGAATGGAAAGAAAGAAGGATGAAAGAAAGAAACGGAGCAAACCCTCAAGCTGCAGCTTTTTACGAATGACTGACAAAGTCAATGTCCATTCATAGTCTCACTCCAGAGAAGGTTTATTAACAGCCCAGGCCCCCTTAGCCAATTGCTGTCAGCAACATGTGGGGGGGAGATATCGCTATAGCAACCGGTGGATGGGCCATGTGCCGCAACCGGCAGGGGCTGGGTGGGAGCGTGCACATATAAGCAGAGGATGAGCCTAGGCGCTCCGGAATTTCTCCTACACACGGGGCCCATGGTGATGGACAGCTCCGAGAGAAGAGTCAGGGAGCCCCAATGCCACTCATTTCCCCACTCGAGCCTCGCCCCTGGGGGGGGGGATGGGGTCCTCGGGGAGCCAGAATTATTGCTGTTGCCGCTGTTCTCTGGAGCTAGAAGCTCTCCTTTCTGCTTGGTGACTGTGCCGGTGCCTATGGGGGAGCTGCAACCCGCCGCTGCCGCCACTGCTTCTTGTACCTTTGTCTCGGATGAGAAACGAAGAACTTTGTGACCAGAAGGAGAATTTTTTTCCTTTTTATTTTTTTTAAATCTCCCCCCTCCCCCCGGAAAACACTATCGAGTATGTGTGACGGTGATTTTTGTGTATGTGTATGTCCAGTCCCTCTGGACAGAAGCCATTTCTTATGCCCACATCATCCCTTCCATCGTCAGTGGGCACTGAGCGCCGGGACACCACCAGGTAACCAAATGCCTTCTCATTGGGTTCTACTTTAATGCCCGATTTGGAAGATGGGGATGTGAGTTAGGGGGTGGGGAAGGAAGAGGAGGGACTGACAGAAAATTTTAGTGGTACGTTGGCGGCAATGGTGATGAAAAGGGGTAGGGGATATGTGACTTAGCCGGACCAACTTAGCATTTAATCAAGAGAAAGATACGTGGAAAGAGAGATGGAGAGACCTGACTTCCACAGTGTGACACCTATCAAAACTGGCCGGGGCTGTCTGCCCGGTCCCGAGACAACTCTTAAGGGCTAGCCTCTACCCATATCCCTCTCCAGTCATGCTCACTGGGATTTGGGACAGGGAGTGTGGGAGATGGGAGATTTGGTAATGGCTGGGCTGGAAGTGGGAATGGGATTGCTCTGAACAGAAAGTTCTTCCACTGTGCAGTCAGATGGAGCCAAAGCAGAGTTCTGTTGATCTTTACCCCTAGGCTGTTTATCCCCTCTCTGTTCCTCCCCTCCTCAAATAATAGCATATTAATTTTCCTCTTTACACGGGAAGCTTCTTTGTAATAGAGGACAAGAAGTTATCTGGGATTCGAGGTGTGGGGTGGAGGGATGGGGGAAAGGATTATAATGGTGGGGGGAAGTGATTTGGGGTGTTTTAGTGAAGGTTAATGCTTGGAGAGTATGTTACTGAAGAAAGTATATCTTTACTTTTCTCTTCTGCTCCTTTCATTTGCACACCCCTAGTTAGAACTCTGGATCACCAACTTGGACCTATGGGGCGGTTTGGGCAGGGAAGAAAGGTGTCTGTGTGTGTGTGTGTGTGTGTGTGTGTGTGTGTGTGTGTGCCCCCACACGGGGGGCTGGGGGTGGGAGCAAAGTGGGAGCACTAATTGCCGGGAGAGAACTCCCCTTAAGAGCGTCCCAGGCTCCTCTTTCCACACCGACTTTTTAAAAAAGAATTCCAGGACCACAGCCTCGGTTCTCCAGAACTAAAGCAAGAACTCCACTTGAAGCTCAGATTATCAATGCTGTTCCTTAGAACCCCTAGGAAAGAAACTTCATTGGACTTGGGTTTGTTTGCGCTGTGGATTTTATTTTTATTTTTTCGGTAGGAATGCTCATCGTTCTAGAGAAAGCACTCTTCCCCCACCGCCACCCCCACTTAATTCCTAGGGGCACATTTTTGGAGGAGAATGGGGGTGGTAGTGTAGTGTATTTCTCTGAATCTCAGAGTCCTACATTTAAGCTGTCTGTTCTGCTTCCGAAGTGGAAAAATCTCCCGCCGTTTCCTCCCAAGGGTGTATGACAGCCTGGAGTTGATAACTCTAAGAAGTGATGCCTAGCCCTTGGCATACTTGGTACCCTGGTTCACTTGGTGAAAATGCCTTGTATCAACCAACCCCTTCCCCACACAGCATCGGTCCCCCCCTCCCCAAAACCCATACGGACACACACACACTCACTCGGATTGTAAATTATGCACCCCTCTCTCTTTTCGGCCCCTCCCTGATGCCCTAGGTTAGCCTCTTTCTCAGCTTGCCCGGTTTGCTGTGGGCAGTGACGCCTCGGACGTGGCTGACGTCCTCGGGTGTGCCTTGCCAGAGGCTGCTGAGCTGTTTCTAGATGGAAACACGATGTCTGGATGCACAGCTCTTTCCCCTAGAATGGCATTGCTGTCGTCACCACCACCTTTCCAATTCTTTCTTTCCTTTCTCATTTTCTGCTCCTTTTTAAAGTGATCGTTTAAAATTCTACTCCGGGGCTGGTGCAGATCGTTCTCTTTGCTTTTGGGCAGAGGCAGCTGGAAGAATCAACCCGGAGAGACAGTCTTTCTCGGAGCTGCCTCTGTCCCAAGCCCCGAGAGCAGAGCGAGGGGTGTTGAGAATGTAACGGGTAGTTAATGCCCCAGTTCCTTCCCGGCCTCAGAGCTAGCACCAGCGTCTGAGGGCATCTCGGTGCTCCCAGGTTTCTTTTTAAGTAAGCACATGTTTAGGGTATGGACGCTGAATGAGTCATGAAGATGAAATATATGTAAAATAGCTTGAATCGGAGGCTACCCCAAAGCTATTTTTTTTTTAATGTTTAAAGTGCTGTCTATATTTGCTTATCCCCTGGGTTTAGGGTTTTGAGTGGCGATTGAGGCAGGATACAAAAAACAATCTTTCTTGTACTCAGGATGGAGAAAAGGAGTAGGGGGTGACCCATAGTATTACATTGCTTTTTTTTTTAAGATATTTTTGCAAATATCCACTCCTCTCCTTTGGGGAAAAAAAGAAAATCAACCAAATTCTTAATTCAGTTCAATTTTGTGGCCTTTTGGAAATCAGAAAGTAGGTGAGAGGTGGGGGTAAAGGGGTAAGGACAGGGTAGATAGGGACAGAGTAAGGAGAGCCCACTGGCCTCTGGGGCCTTGTTGAATTCGCTGAATTCTTGGTTTGATCCGTTCGTTGTTGGGGATATTAATCCCTCCAGCAGGTCTGAAGCCGTCCTAACCAGCTTTGTGGCGCGGAGGAAGGTGGAGGCAGCATCATTGTGTGGAGACCAGTGAATAGGGCCTCGGCTCCTTGGGGTGACCTTTCTCAGTGATGTGAATAAGCTGGAGGTCCCAGGAAGCCATCTACCTTTTGTGCTCAGTGATGTGGTCTAATCTTTCCGACCTTTCTATAGAGTCTTATAAAAAAAAATAAGGGGGAGGGGACCACAAGAAAGCACCATTCCATTTAACTTCAACCTCCCCCAGGAAAAGTCGAGAATGGACCCTCCATTTCAACTGACATCTGTCTCAAGTGATACTATAGCAGGAAGCTAATAGCAAAGATAGAGAAGTCTTCAGGGTGGTGGTTCTTGTCCTCCAGCTGAAAATTCGAATCCCTAACCCTTTATTCTAGAAGAGACCCTGTTATTAGTAGGGATTGAAGTAATAGCATTTTCTTTCAATTTTCAATAAGGATAGCATGTTAGTCCAAGGCATATTATAGCATAGGTGTATAAGATATATAAGACCTGGAGGAAAATAATGTCCCTGTTACATACCCAAACATTATGTTCCTTTGACTCCAAGACTGGAGCATCTATAAATAAAAGAATTAAGAGGCAGGAGAAAGAAGCAACACTTTTTAGGGCTGGCCTTGCTTTTGAGTATAGTAAAAATGCTGGCAGTAAATCTGAGAGATGCCTCTGAGTGCATTTCCCTTTGGTAGAACTATCCATTTCGGCCTGTGCCAAGCTGATTGTCTGTTTTCTCTCTAAAATAACCTAGACAATGTGCTGTTTATCAAACCTTACTACAAACATTTCATATAAGTGATATGGAAAAACCAAAAAACAAAAACCCTGGGCCCTTAAATATCCTCAGCTACCTCAAAACTAAAATGCATTTCCCCAAAACTGATGTTTTGATAATGTCTAAAAGTGACAACTAAGCAATTTATCATCTTTTATGTTTTTAGTATCATTGCCTGAAAAATCCCTTTTAAAACGTATCTTCAAAAAGCTTGTCTGAAACTTATTTTCATAAAAAGTTTATATTTAAGAATAATCATTTTCTTGTAGAATTCTTTTCTTCTGCCCAAATAGGCCTCTCTCTCCCTCTCTCTCTTTTTCTACTTGAATGGCAGATTTGCAAGTAGAATTTCATCTGCACCAAGGAACAATGGCTTTCAGGCGCACAAAGGATCGCTCCCACCCCGAATTCAGACCACAATGCCTCTTGCTCTGATAATAGCTTCTGAAAAGATTTTGTAATGCAGAGAATTAATACATGATTATTTCCGCCTGACTTCTCTCGTTTATTAGAATTCTGTGGCGAATTCCAAATTAAAAATAGTTCAGTTAACAGCTTTAAAAAATACTTTCCAAAAGGTTTTAAGACTAAAAATATTCTAAAGTTTAGTCATTTTGGTCACTTATTTACTACCACTTGAAAACTCCTCCATCTTGACCTGCCTCATAGTGCCAGTAAGGAAAAAGGGCTTGCTAAATGTGGAATGAAATCCCTAAGTAATCTGCAGATGATTTTTTTTACCCTCTGGACAATTTGCACAAGAACTCTCAAATAGTATTTCGATTCTTTTGAAAACTTTCACTTTAGAATTTTACAGAGGTAAGCTTTATGTAAAGCAAACTATCACAACACTGATAAAATACCAAAGATCAGGTTTTCAATTTCCTTAGAAATTATGAAAATGAGAGCAATTACTACAATATTCTAAATCTCCCTGTTAAAGAAATTTAGTATTTGCTTCTAAGAGACTCATAGGTTATTGATATTGGTTAGAGACATTATATAGTGTGTAGGATATAGAGTAGCTTTACTATAAAGCAACAAGTACAAAGTTTTGAACTTGTACAGGTGCTTCAGTGTGATATTTGGGCTCATGACCTTCCCTTTCCTTTGTAAAGCCTCATAAGATGATATAGCTTTAAACACGGGGTTTAAAAAAAAATACAGTGGACTATGGAATTTAGATTTGGAAGATGATATAACGCAAGTCCTGTGGGTCGATATTATTTATATAGGTGGAATCCTGTGCATCCTGATTTTTTTTTATGAGCGATTTCCTATAGGCTTAGCTAGGCTGGCAATATTATTTCACCACAACTTTTGTTGCAATTCATTTTATTCAAAGTTATAGGAGTTGACAAAGTAGATTATTAATGGAAGAAATAACCAGTACGGTTCACAGTCTATTTTTTTTTTTAAAGAAAATAACTGATTTGATTCATTATAACACGATGTACCATTAAGGCTCTGTACATTTTATTACACATTTTTAATGCACACCTGAATAAATTAAATAATTAGCTAAATTCCCATTGACTTTAAAATGTATATATACATATGTGTTTGTGCATATGCATACATGTCTGTTATATGTAATTTATCTATTATCTTATACTACTCTACTTTTGATGGTTTCTAATTTTTTCCTCTCTCTTCTTCCTTACCCTACCTCCAATCTTCCCATACTCATTGTCCCCAGCTCTTCCTTAACTGAGTAGTAGATAGCCCAGTTAGAGGTGCTCTGATTTTAAAAGAAACCTGCCTGTAAATGTCAAATTCATAAATATTTAAACACTTTCTTTCAATTTCATGTCAAGACTGACAGAGAGTCTCTAATTAGTCCAGGTTTCTCTTTGGATTGGGAGACTCTTAAGAGGAAAGAAACTGAAGTTTAAGAGAAGAAAACCAACCAATCCCAGAGCCTCCACTGAGAAGCTTGGTTAGGGGTAAAAAGATGACTTATGATGAAAGTCAAATAAAGGGTAAATTTATTTCTATACAGAAAGGGTTTTCTTAAATCAAAATATAACTTAATTTAAACTATGTCTCTGCCTCACGAGAACGAACAAAAATACCCCCACTTCTTTATCTTTAAATTTGTTGTTGTCGTAGTAAAGAACTAGCTTTTTCGGGGTCTTAAAGCAGTTTATGGATTTCCCCTCATGGATTCCTCAGCTAGACTCGGACCTGCTGTTTATTGGATGAAGTATTTTGTTTCCTACTCTCCGCCCCCTCTAGTTACCACCCACGTGCCTGCCCCGTGCTGTGCCGAGCCAGGTAGGGCCTTTTCAATTCCGGTCTTCCAGGTATGTAGGGCATAGGTTTGGGGACTGCAATTTCTTCAGCTCAGGACACACATCCCCATTTGTCGGAGAGGTGGGCCTGACCCAAATTAGGGACTAGGCCTACATGGCCTCTCTTCGCAGGCCTTACTATATCCTGTGAACTTAACGTGTTTGTGCCTCAGCCAACTCCCTCCCTTCCTCCTCCCACAGCGCCGCCCCCCACCCTCAACCTCCCGCCTTCCCCCTTACACACTTAGAATTTAACCCAAACGTAGCGCTTCCCCTGCCTTTTCCACAGCAATTCCTCTCTCTCTCTCTCTCTCTCTCTCTCTCTCTCTCTCTCTCTCTCTCTCTCTCTCTCTCTCTCTCTCTCTCTCTCTCTCTTTCTCCTTTCCTCCCCCTCTCTCCCTCCCTTCCCCCCCCCTCCCTCTCCCCCCCCTTTCCCATCTCTTCGATTCCCACCCCTACCACTTTGGGCCCACCAAACAGAGCTGAAGTCATGCTACCCTCCAAAAAAGTATCATTCTCTGTGACGACAAAATTGCCTACACTTGTCTGTTTCTGGGACGTAGGTCTGCAGCTCTCGGCCATGCCCACCGCGAGCACTGCACTGAGGTTCTTTCTAGGAGCAGAACTGCGGAGAGAGGAGACAGCAGGGAGCTGAGGGCGATTTAAGAAAATATAAAGGGTGTTACATTCCCTTTCCCTTTTCTATTCTTCTTCCAAAGCCTTAAGAAACTGGTAGGGGGTTAGGGTAGGTGGGGGGCAGGGAAGGTGGGAGGAGGCACACGAAAGAGAGTCCCAGGAGTTTTTCAGCACTACTATCCTTGACATTTTTATTTGACCTTTAAAACAAATTCCAAGCTGTCTCCCTGTGCCCAAGGAGCAGCAGGCGGCCCGGCGTTCAGTAGAGCTGGGAGTCGGAATCTCCATCTAGAGATGGTGGAGTGGAGGAGAAAGCAGTTTGCTAATAAGTAACGGCCAGTTGTTAGCCAGTATAAAGGATCAGAGGCCGAAGGCCAGCTTTTCTGTTGAGCGTAGCTTGCCTGCATACCATGATCCACTCAGAGCAGGTTGTGGTCCTGCTCCTTGGAAAGCAGTTTTGAAAAGTCACGTCTGTGGAGCTCGCTTACAACTCACATGGCTCCTTCCTTAGTCTCCAAAGAAATTCAGGATTATATTTTGAGTAGTGTAAAGACTTCAGTGCTTTCAGAGCTAGCCGAGGGGGCAGAAGGGTATGAATATGTCACTTTTTAAGATAAGATGACAACATCCTTTTCCAATGGGATTTTTTTTTAAAGCATGTGCTAGTGAAAAATGCAACCCACTTGTAGTACTTCAGTTGCCTTTTCCCTTAACTTTATAAAATCACAATTTATCATTTTATTTTTGTTGTTTAAAGAGTTAAAATTGGTTGGGCTCATTGTAACATTTCATTCACTTTCATTCTGCACTGCCATGGCTATATTAGACCCTGCTAAATAAGACAGTTAACTTTGGCTTTCCAATGCTTGGAAAAATCTGTATCTATCTCAAAAGATGAGTTACCTCATGCATATGATATAGTAATATGTGCATATTTTCCCCAAGTGTGAAATTCTTTGCATGATACCACATGCAAATAAACATGAGGAGTAAGAAATATTTATTAGCAAGCAAGTTTATGTGATCTATATAATGTGTGTACATATATACATACAAATAAATGCATAGTGGCATGGACTTCTAATCCCTTTCCATGTCTGTGCAGAACAAAATCTTCAAGCAATATCTATAGATATTTCAACTTGCAACAACATTGTATGAAGGTGCAGATATCCGTTGATGTTTGTTCATAATATCTTCATTACTGCGAGCATATCACCAAATCTGCGTGCCTGGAAGCCTTTACATATTCATGTGCAGATATCTCTGGGTTAGTGCATGCATGCATTAGAGTGTCTATCTCTATTTGTTGGTGGGCAGCTGGGTATCTTTCCCCACCCATTGGTGTATGTGTTTTCCTTTGTTATGATCCCCTTGTCAGTCTAGTACTGAAGAGACATATTGGATGAATTAAATGCCACGGGAAGATGCAGAATAAGGGAGATGATGGGGTTCAGCCTCTTCCTTTCATAGTAGTGACTTTCCAGGCTGTTGGCTATGGGAAGCCGTCTAGGAAAAGCTTTGAGCAAACAGAGGGCTGGAGGCCTAGGCAAGAAGGCATTAGGATCCCGGTGCCAGTCCAAGGGAGGGCGATGCACAGAATTTAGTGACAGAGAGCCTAACTGGGGGCGGGAGAGGAGAGAGGGAGATGAAGAGATGAAAAAAGGGAGGAAAGATGGGTGGGGGAGAGGTGACTCAGGGGAAACCATCATTTTTCAAAATATCCTTCCATTTAGATGTAGATTTTGACCTCTCACCCAAAGCGGGACAGAAAGTCCTTTCACAGAAATGCTAATCTGAGGACGGTAGCAGGGAGGAGAGGAGACTTTTAACTTCTCCTTTGGTCCCCAGGGCGGCCAAAGGCTACAGCTTTTCCTAGCCCACCGGACCTAGGCTCGCGCAACTACGGCCAGGATCCCTAGGGAGTGATTGGGGGTATGAGGAGCTGGGGAGTGTGGAAAAGTCATTCTTTCTTTCCACTTCACTAGCCCGTCTGGAAAGAAAGAAAAAACCATTCCTAGAACCCTACTCCCTATTCTACAATTGCAGCAGACTTTATCCTGCATAGGTGCTGAGGGTGGGACGTGGGCAGGTGCCGGTGGAAAAAGAGGGAGGAGGGTAGCTCTCCAGCTCCTGCATCTTTAAATGTACCGCTGGGCAGACCCGAACAATCAAATGCTGCTAGCTGCAAGAGGAGGAGGAAGACAGAAAGTCCAGGAGGCAGCAGCTACTGCCGCCGCCGCCGCCGCTGCTGCTGCCGCCGCTGCCTTCGCTGCTGCTTGAGCTGAGGAGCAGAGCTCCCAGGGAAGAGGAGTTTGACTGCTCCCCCTGCCCACGCCCATGCCCACGCCCCCGAGCCTTCCAAAGCCCAGCCCAGCCTGGCTTCAGGCTTTGAAGAGGCTTGGGTGCTAGGCGTGTTAAGATACTGGCTTGGCTTATGCTATGGAATCTCCCCCTCCCCACCTTCCCAGTCCCCAGCCCACCCACCCCGCCCTTCTGTGTGTCCAGCATTGTGTGGGGTGGTTGGACACCTCTCATTTATGTATTTGGTTTGGGTTTTCTCCGTGTAGTTTCAGGAAGGCGGGGGAGGGCTGGAAGGAGAGGAATAGGGAATCGGAGAAGGTGGGGAGAGAGCGTGGCTGCTGCGTTTGGGGTAGTGGGTTGGTCCGCTCTTGGGAGTGACATTTCTGGAAGTAGTTGTGGGTCCCGAGGAAGGAAGAGGTTGGGGGCGGGGAGGTGAAAAGGAGGGGACTGGGAGAGATGGGAGTGGGTGTCTTGTACAGTAAACACTGGCAGCAAAGGAGGAGAGGGCTGCAAGCTTGAAAGCCTTGCCTTCATTCTCTCTCTCTCTCTCTCTCTCTCTCTCTCTCTCTCTCTCTCTCTCTCTCTCTCTCTCTCTCTCTCTCTCCCCTCTCTTCCTCCCACCTCTCCACCTCCCTGTCTCTCTGCACTCCTCTATGATCCCACTGTCTTTCTTTGCTCCTGCACCCCCACCCTTCTCCTGCGAGCTCTCTCTCTCCTCAATCCACCACCCGTGGTTTACGAGCCTAACAATCCTCCTTCGAACAGCGCATCCAGGCAAGAAAATCTGGGAGTCTTTTCTCATTGAACCCGCGTTTCCATTAACTCAGCCCCAGTACTAGCTAATCCGCTGTACTGAAGGCAAAAGGAGGCTAATTAATGACCAGCTTTTCCAGTCAAGACCAGCGATAATTGCTTTGGTGGCCTTTATGATTACAAGATAAAAATGGACCCGGCCTGACATAAGAGGCACTGTGTACACTGCAAGACAGGAGGAAATTAAGAGTTGGCTAGCTGAATACGGAGCAGAAAATTACTAATAGAAGAGAGATAATGAATAGGCCGGCTAGGCATTCATGGGGAAAAATCCATTTTGTTACCACGCGAAATTAGGTGGTGGAAAGGAGTTTGTTAATTGTTCTCATCTTGTAGCAACCAGGACTGAGGCAGGGGCGTGCTTTTCAATTCATTTCCCTGGTAATTGTGAAAGGGGAATGCTGGCCAAATGAGTCTTGCTGCAATTTGCGTGCCTGGTCTTTTCATTTTCATGTTGCGTTTTTAATTGTTGCTAATATACCTTATAATGAAGCTAATGAGGGGAGATTATGGTACAACTTTTAGCACATGGAGACAAGTGAAATGCACCAGAAGGATTCTCTCATATTTCTGCATTTCCCACTACCACCTCCCCATCTTCTACTTCCCCCACCTCAAAGAAAGAAAGAAAATCTGAAGAAGTTGGGAACCTTTCCGTTACTTTTTTTTTTAACACCATGGAAGATTGAAGTTCAAGAATGACTACCACCACCCCCTTTTCTTTTAATTCCTTCTAGGCAAAGTTCAGAATGGAAAGACATGTGCAGTGTCTGAGTAGATCCATGGAAGACACATGAATCTGTATTCATTAACATTAAAAGAAGCAATGACTTGAAAGAGTTTTCTTTCAAATACAATTTCGAAACTAAGTGAAAAACACTTTTCAGGAGGGGAAATCATAGAATCACAAGGATTTCCCATGTTAACTATATTAATAAAAAAAGAATTAATAACATCACTTCCACATATTGTTGTGTATAGAATATGTTGTTTTATTATTGTTCCTAGTTTTAGCCGTAGGATTCGATTTGAATTGTCTAGACATTTGTGGTGCATGAGCTGGATAAATTGCCTCAAATTGCTTGTACCTGTTTAAAAGAAGTGAGCAGCCACTTTATTTGACTTAGGGAACAAATTAGCTGCTAAACACTTGAAGATTTTTTAATTTGAAAAATACTACCATTAAAAATTATGCATTTCATTTTCCTCAAATATTTAAGTCTGTAACAAAGTACTTGGAAACAACTTTTCGTTCTTCTAGTTTGAAGTTCCATTTCTCTCCCTGGTTGTATTTTACTGCTAACTCTACAGTGTGCCTGAATTTAACTTTGCCTTGAATGTTAAACTTTTTTTCTGGTCTGGTTTTAAGAAGTCATGATTTACTGAGTATTGATAAACTTGTTTCCTCTCTTTTTCTGCAGAAAAGCCAATTAAAGCTTTTGCCTCATGGAGTAGAGCAAGAAGACTCTACCAAATTCATTATCCTCACTCTGATCTCCATTGCTTGCATCATTGGGGTCCTCTTAGCTTCAGGGGTCCTCTATTGCCTCCGCCATAGTTCTCATCACAAGCTGAAGGAGAAGCTTTCAGCACTAGGAGCTGATTCAGGCTCAGATGCCACTGCTGCCTACCAGGTAAGAAAGACATTTGTTTTCTTTTCTTACACATTTTTAATTAATCAGCTAGTTAAACAGATTAGTTGAGTGGTTTAAGCCCCTTGCCCATTCCCAGCAATTGTTCCTGTATTCATAGTTTAGTTTCTTTGATGACGACAATGTGAGACTTCTCATTAGTATTCATGTAAATATATTATAACTACAGCTTTACTGCTCTATATTAATCTTATGCTTGTTCTTGGGTATTCTCCTGTTAGCTGTGAAAGCTAGTTGCTAATTAGAAATGTGGAAAAAATACAATCCATGAATTATGTATTATCTATAATCTTTCTTAGTTTGGCCACTATTAATGAAAAGTGCTGGAGATGCATGATAAATTGGTTGTGTAGATATTTGAAGATGTCTCTTAAATCATCAACTTCCTCCGGGTCTTCTATGAAAAGATCCTTTGACCCGATCTGTTGCCACCTTCTGCCATTATTCGAATAAAGTGAAATATAATGCTGATAGATGGGAGGTAAACCAAGAATTCTTCATGAGAACAATGGTAGCAGCTGTGTGCAAATAATACAGAAATATTACAGGCAAATCTATGAAATAAATCAGTAACCAATGGGAATATGAAGAAGGCAGGTTTAGAACAATTGGGCATTAAACAAAAACCCCCACAATATTTTTTGGAGGTTTTGTCATACATATTTCACGATTAACAATCATCTTTAATGAAATTGTGCATTCAACTCTGTTACTCTAGGAACATAAACATGAAGCTTATGCTCAGAATAGTTGCAACTCAGGGCACTTGATTTATTTTTGTATAAAATACAATAAGTATATTTACATATTTGGGAAAGTAATTTGCTCTATCAGCATTTTTAAAAGTTTCATTGAAATGCATATACGTGTGTTTTTCCCCATCATATTTTATGTTTTGTCCCATTGGGTGACTTTAGGAGTAGAATTCTTTTTAAATAAGTCCAAATTATGAACTAATTAATTATCATTTCATCATCATAAGCTGAGTATCGATTGGTAAAGATTACTATGAAAAATATAATCAGGATGCTACTTTCCTTCTTCAGAAAGGACCCTCCCCTTTCCACTTCCAGCAACTCCTCCTTAGATGGAATACTCATATTGCTCCAAAATGTACTTCTTACAAATGGATCTATAGCCCTATATGCCAGTCAAACTCCATGCCTGTCACCTGGAAGCTGATATGTCATTTTCAACACACAGATATATACCATAATATATATGTATGTATGTGTGTGCACATGTTTTTATACATAGAAATATTTGAGTGTATGACATCTCTGTCTTTCAGTATGTCCAAAGGATAAATTTCCTTTTTGTTTTAGCCTTGCCATTGTTTTTATAAAACTAGAGATCCTTCTAAGGTAGTTACAAGCATAGTCATTGAATTCTTCTCAGTAAAGGAGTAAAGACTTTAAATGTATGGAAAATATCATTTCAACAGAGTGGCTCTCAGTTTTAGTTCAAAGCAAAAGGAAAATCACTTTAGAAGAAGAAGCCTTAAAAATGTCACATAAAGAGACTGGATTCATCAAGAAATTTCATTGAGAAAGATCATCAATATATGAAACCAGGTCTTCTAGGTCTCAAATAATGTCAATACATTAATAAAATATCACACCAATTTTGTTCTATATGGGAGACAGAGGAAAGCATGCTGATGTATAGTTTTTAAGAAGCACAGCATCTTTTGATATATTTTGAAATTCAAATATCAAAGATTGATGAAATGGAAAGATTGAACATGCATGCAGAAATGCCTAATTTAAAAAATGCAGGTTAAAAAATGCATACTTAAAGCTGAGTTTGTGATAATTAACAGAAAAAAATCTTCCAAGTGACAGCTCTAATTAATAGTATCTGTAATTAAAATCGTGCCCTTCCAGCAGGAAAATTGTTTGAATTTCTTGGAGTGACCTTTTTGCCATTCCTCCTGGGGGCATGGTGGTTAAGTTGATGTTGATTTTATAATGAGCTCTGGTTTGTTTAATAAGAATCTGTAATCCAGACAATAAATGAAATGTGTGCTTTACCTCATTCCAGATTGATAAACACCTTCCCCTCACCCCTCCATCCCCCACCCCTACCCCTACAACTTTCCCTCACAAGATTTAGGAATCTATAGAGTCTTGGACATTTTAAAATGGGATCATTTAGGGCCTTCCTGCTCACTTTCTCAGTTTTGCTAATGCTAAAATCTCTATCAGGGAACAACTTGAATTAAAAGTGGATGAGTTTAAGTAAATATTATGTATAAAATGTTAGCGCTAGGGTTTTTTTTAACAGACTAGGGCAGAGGAGTTCCATCTGTTTTTATAAAGGATAAGAAAGTTTCATTGTTTATCACTTTAAGAGCCAACAGAGCAAAGTACTAAGGAGGCCCTTTTAAAAAAATTGTGGGGGACAAGTAGACAATGTTTATTTTTTTTAATCAAAACTGTTATGTACTTAATAAAGTATGGATATCTTGTCTGGTTCTCATAGATGGAGCCATTCAGTCCACCTTTACATTTAAATTGCCTCAAAGGCTTTTCAAAGGTGTTATATTAAAAAAATAGATTTCTCACTTTCCATAAGTTTTTAAGAAGAGAACCCCATCCTAATCTTAATGTTTCATTGTTTTTTACTTCGTTTTAGAACTTAGCTAGCTAACATAGTAAGAAAAATGTGATAATGGACAGGCACAAACAGAACCCTCTCATGGCTCACAATGAAAATTGAACAGTTTGAATCTCTGCTCTATTTCATTGACTCATGGGGAAGTAGTGTTCATTTTCTTAGTGGTTAAAGGAAAAGAAAAATTAAAGTAGTTTAAAAGTGACATCTTGGGATCTAAACCTGGCAGGTAATAATATGCAAATGTCATTAGCAGAGATGTTGCCTTTTAAAGATATAGATGTTCTCTACTATGTCTTGTGTAGGATAATAAAATTAAAACAGTAATTAGTCATCTTCTACTGAAAAGTTGGGAAACTTGGGGATCAAGTTTCATTCTCCCTTCTTCATCTTCCCTGCCCCTCAAGGGGAGTTCAGTTCCATTGCTGGTGCATATGAGTCAGAAAGAACAAACCCTGTTACCGCCAAAACGGCTCAAGCATTGCTGTCCTCACCAGACTCTTTGTAGTGGGAGCTGGGAGGCAACTTAGTCTGTTGACATTGTATCAGCTCTACATCTGTATCAGAAGTTACAATGCAAATCTGACTAGGCAGCTCCCACTGATGCCATTCTCAGCCCGTGTAATATCCATGCAATACACGTAATTCGTAGTATGGGGCTTTCAGGCACAGTGACACTCAGGCAACGTTTCCCAACCATAGCTGAGAGTAGCAATTTCTTAACATAATTGTTTCAGAGCAATGTGTGCTAAGGTTACTGCTCTTGTTTTCAAATTAGACAGTCTCCTGATTCCAGAAAATGCTATTGGATGTAGAGGTAGCTGTTCCTTCTTTTAAATGAACCGTTTAGCTTGACTTAAGTAGACAGAGCCATAATTTAGAAAGTATTTTTTGGTTATTTCTTTGTTTCGTTTCCCCATTTAAAAATCAGATTCCTTTTGACAGAGCTTTATCCTTTTGACACTTAACAAGACACCCCGTCCTGTCAGATAGCCTGTCAAAGCTTAATTTGATGAAATTTGAAATAGCTGGATGTATTAACCTTCAGAAAATCTGGGGCTCTTATGAATATAACTGTTTCTTAGCTGCAGAAATGCAGAGGAGCTGTACTACTTCTCCCTAGTGTTTTCAAGAAATGTCTATTTTTTCCTTCTAAAGGAGAAATAAATACTTGTACTTGTGATTACATTTATACCTCATCTGTGCATGTAAGATTTTTTTGTTATTTACTTCTGCTAAATTTTTGCTTCAAATTGTCTTAATGTGTGTGACTATATCTGCATTGTACACAGATATATTTATAAAATATGACTAATGGAAAGGTGCCAATTGGTCCCATATTTTGTATATGCAGTGTGGATTTCACATTTTATCCTGTGTTATTCTATTTTGATGTGTGGTGATTAGCAAAAACTGCCAAAAATAGAGCAGTTGGTTATTAAAGAGATTTGCTTTCTTTTTCTCCACTGATTTTTTTTAATGTTACTCCCCTTACTCTGATGCTTTGATCATCTTTGAACAGCAAATTTAGTATTCTGCTAGCCCACTCTTCCATCCATGACATTAGGGCAGAAACTCCTGAGGAATTTTCAGCCAGTCCTCTTTTGATGGTTTATTTCACAATACCGAGCAGATTTTTCTCGTGTACTTTGAGGCCTTTGGAACCTAACCCACAGAAAAGCAGGCATTCAGGCTTTGGGGACCGCCTGTAAACAGAGCCTCTAAGTGCACATCTTGGTTGTCACTGCTCCCATTAGCAAGTGATTATTAATGTAATGACAGTGTGCATGGTGATTGCTGCTATTTAGGGATGCTCCATTGGCTCAGGCTGATGTATTTGTGATTCCAAATGCACCCTGACTTCTAACCTCTGCATGAGGGAATGCTGGGCTGTACAAAGAGATGTCATGTCACAGGTTCACTTTGTATCCTGGGCTTTGAATTAAGAGAACCTTCCTTTTTTTTCCAAGTGATTTTAATCTTCCGACATTTCACTAGTAATCAGTAAAATGTGTGGCATGTAGAGTTGGGATGCCCTTGATTGAATTTGAAAACAAAAGTTAATTTTTATTAGACTTACTATCAGTTCTCCATGAATGCCTATTCCATTTTAGCAGTACATTTATCTTAGTGTGTCTTTTCTTTCCTTCCTTTGAAAAATCTTGAAAAACTCTTCAGATAATTTTGAGCTCCTACAAGAATAAAAGATATTCATTCTAAAAATGAAGAAAAGATGCCAAAATAATTTTAAGGAGCCATTTCTTTTCAACTAGCCAAAATAATGCCAAAAGGTTTAGCAAAAACTTATCATATATTGAATTGTGGTGTTAATTTTCCAGGTATGCATGAATTATTATTTTCCCAAACACATCATTAGCACTTTGAGGCCAGAAACCATATTATGCATCTTTGCATCCCCCATGGTACTTACCACTGTGTCTTCACAAGGTAGATATTCAGTAAATACTTGTTGATTGGTTGCCTGCTACATAATGCCTGGTACATAGAAAGAAAGTATGACATTCAAAGGCTATGAGATCACTATTTGAGGGAGAGAGCCCCAAAGTCTTAACTTTGATGGGGAAGTGAAGAAAGAGTACAGTATACTTTCCCTGTGTACTAAGAAGACATTTTTATATTCATGTATGTTCATTTGATTTAAAATCATATTTAGAATCATCAATATTTGGGGGAGAAGGAAGAGCGTTGTTTGCAGATTTATGAACAAGCTCAATTGACTCTTCCAAATACCTTTTCATTCATGAATCTAGCTTTTCTTGATGACACCCATTTGTCGCATATTTTCCTCATCAGTCTTCAGTACTCAAGTATTCAGCTCCCAAATACGTGGACTGCATGAACATTCTACAATTTGGCCCATTTAAAATGCTTCCGTAAGGCACAGTTCTGATGATGCCTAAATGCTTCCTCTGGAGAACTCTGAAGTCTTGAAAGATTTCCAAACAAGTATTAAAAAACAAAACTTATGAAACATGTTGCCTCTTCTAATGTCAGTCCACAGTTCAAGTTCACAGAATGTCAGTGGCTTAATTTAAAATAACAGATTACTCAGCAAGGCATTTGGAGACTCCCAAAGGATTGCAGTACCAATAAAGAAAAGCTTGAGAGGCCCAAATTCAATAGGAGTTTCTTTTTTTCTCCCCAAGGTTTCTGGTGTCAATGGGGCAGTCTTTTATTAATACTGAAATTAAAGATTTGGTGAGGAAAATAACAGTTTTGCCAGAATGGCTTAAATGGAAATAATTTCTGAAGAGAAAATGGGTTGTTACTTATATGGCTTTGTTTGAATGGTGCTAGTGTGAAACATATGCCTGGTTAACTTGTCTTGGTAGAGAGTTGCCCTATTGTCCATGATCTTTCTTAATCTCTCAACTTAAGAATATCTCATTACTTTCTGTTGAACATATAGCTGATAGTTCGCTAGACACTGTGGAGGAAATCCAAGCAGCACAGAAGCAAAAGCTATTGCCTCTGCCACCAAGTAAGCTAACACACACAGAGCAATAGACATCAGTACAACTTAATAAGTAATTAGCTCCTATTTTATGTGGTCTACACTGTACATTCTTTAAGAATTCCTATGGAAAGGCTGGAGAAGTTAGTGAATACAGCGATGCGACTTGAGGTAGACCTTAAAGGATTGACCAGATTTTAATGGGTTGACATGCAGTGGAGAGAATGCTAGACCTGAAGTCAGGAAGACTCCTCTTCCTGAGTTCAAATCTGGCCTCAGAGACTTACTAGCTGTGTGACCCTTGGCAAGCCACTTAACCCTGTTTACCTCAGTTTCCCCATCTTTAAAATGAGCTGGAGAAGGAAATGGTAAACCACTCCAGTGTCTTTGCCAAGAAAACCCCAAATGGGGTCGCAAAGAGTTAGATACAACTGAAACAACTCAGCGATAACAACAACATGACACACCATGGAAGGCCTTCAAAGCCAGGCAGAGGAATTAAGATTTGATGTGGAAGGAAGTTATAGAGGGGACTTCTGCATAGGCTAGGAGGTTAGTCTAGATGACCTCTCTGCAATTTCTTTCTTCAACACATCAAACATCCATGATTTCTTTCATTAGTATGGATCCATCATTAGTCAGCCTCCCCTGAAGCATATCATAACCCTTCTACTTGGCAGTCTTTGAGCATTTCTATGGCTAAAAATTTTGTGACTTTGTGGCCAACTTGATGATAAGCCTTTCCAGACTTTTGCCTAGACTGTTCCTAGGATGATAAACACACTACCACAGAGCGTAGACCATTGTCATCTTCCTCACAACTTTAAAATTCAGTGATTCTGTGAGAAGCTAAAATTTAGTTCCTTAGTAACACCTGCTTAAATGGATCTATCTAGTATATGCCTTCTTAGTGCAGAAAAATAAAAAGAGGCCCATCTTCTGTCTGCTGGTTCTCTCTGGTCTTCTTTCTGGTTAATATGTGTTTATCTCCATATAGTCTTATATTTGATCTCTATTGTAGTGTTCTGCTTAGATCTCAGTTAATTCTTTCCCTTTCACTCATATGTAGTGTGTGTATGCATGTGTGGCACATATATATATCTGTGTGTATGTATGTGTATATGTATATGTATGTATATACACACATATATATCTATATACACACATACATATGTATATCAGACCTACATACACACATATGTACCTATATATAATGTGTGTGTGTGTGTGTGTGTGTGTGTGTGTGTGTGTGTGTAGCAAGCCTAGTTCCACCTCGTTCTGAAGGATTCCCTGGGAAGTCAGGTCAGTTTTGGAGCTAGTCTTAAAGATGACATTCATTCTATAGGATGGTCTACACTTGGTGTGGGAAGCAAAATACTATTGGACAAAGTATTTATTCTATGATGGTCTGTATTTAGATAGATTCTAGGATCACTAGGTTAAACTATAGAGAAGAAGGGACCAAAGAAATGCCAGCATTGGGAGGGAGGGAGGAGAGGGAATGGGAGGAGAGAAGGGCACAAGATCAAATGAAATGCAGTAGAAGAAGGAGAGTTGAGAGGAGGAAGATAAAAATGAAATAACACCGAGGAAATATACCTCAATAAGTATAATGGGGCCATAAAATGTGTTACCATTCCTAGCAACCTGGCTCCACTCAACTTTTTCTTTCTCTTCATTGTCATTCACCATTATGCATCCTGAGGGTTAGGGAGCAAAATCTGTTCCTCCAGAGGAATCCTAAGCCCCTTTGGTTTGTTATCCCTGTCTCTTATGCTCAATGTGAGAAATCACTAGAATGCTTAATGAGAGCATTCTTCAGCTATAGATTCAATATGTGTGCACTGGTGAAGACCAGAAAAAATGAGGTCTTGATCACCAAATGTGTATGTATGTATGTATGCCTGCATGCATACATAGTACTTACCATAGTCAAATCCAGCATCCTATCTCCAGCCCCACTCCCACTCATGGAAACTCTTACGTATAATCTCTGCAGATCATATTCCAATGGGTGGGAGTACAAAAGGAGATAGATAGGAAATGTTCATCCGGGAACTTAGAATCAACTATCCATCTACTTAAAACACTTTTTAAAAAATGCATTACACTCCATTGGGCTCTCTGGCTACATTATAACACAGTAAATGTTATATATAATGTAATTATCAGGGGTGAAATACATGGAGCAGCAGCCTGTCAGAAAATACTAATGCCTGACTTTTAACATAATGTATATACCAGACATAAAAGAAAGTAAGAAATTATAAAAGGTGGTAGAATGAAGGATAATGGCTTGACCCTCAAAGGAACATTGAAGTTGGATATTAAAAAGAGAAAAAGCCTCAGTAAAGCCAATTACACAATCTAACCAGAAAGGGTCAGAGTGACAAAAGTGGTTTCCAAATGCCAGCCACGAAACACTTTAAAAAGCCAGAGAATGGACTCACTGAATGTCCTCAGAGCTGGATGTCCATCCTGACCTGGCGATGAAACTCTATATTGAATGTTTCCCACAAAGCCATGGTTATTCTGGAGTTCTCAGTTACTGTCATCTCTCCAGTACTCAACATGTCCTTTCTCCTCTCTTTACCTCTTTTCTAACCTTGACTTCCGGAAAGAATGAGCTCTGTAATCTCTCTCTTGTGTTGTCAGATTCTTTTATGGGTTCTGGTGGCTATGCCTACTGGAGTCAAGGGCACCCTCAGAGAGTGGCCGCTGCAAATATTTGATAAACTGTCCCTGATACTTGGTTCATGCTTGAGCTATGGATGCTTCAGGAAGCCTCAGGCAGCTCTGGGAGCTATGGATTGCTATATTTTGGAACTGATCTAGAAAGTCGTTTTCTAGTAGGCTTGTTTTCAATTGTCTCACAGAAGTGATGCAAGAACATTTTTTTTCCTGAAGCAGTAGTGACTAATGTCTTACAAAACTCTATTTTTAAAACCTAAAGCATAATAAAAATAATATGGTCTTGTTTCCCTTTCCTTGATTGTTTCAGTGTTTAAAAGTAGGATTCACTTCAAGGATACTAATGAACTAATTAGCAAATATTTATTAAATACTCATAGGCTGATAGATTTAGTGCTAAAAAGGATCTTATCACACAGTCCAACCCACCATTTTACAAATGAAGAAACTAAGACTCCAAGAGGATAAGGGAGATAGGGAGTGAGTGGCAAAGCTGAGATTTGAAAACTGCTCCTCTAACTTAAAAGCCAACGTCCTTTCCCCTGTTCTATGCTGCTTCCCATTCGCTAAGTTTAAGATACCATGCTAAGTTCTGGGGATCCAGAGAAGGGTAAAACAATCTTTTCCTTTAAGGAGCTTGCAGTCTAGGTAGAAGGACAAGATCACCATATAATTAACAATGCTGGGCAATATGTACTGAGTGCCAAATGAACAATTCAGATGGTAAATTTATATATAGCGAGAGTTCAAAGGAAAAATATTACTAGATTATTGTGGGCTAGGCTGATCAAGATTCACAGAGGAACTAGGACTGGATCAAGGCCTTGAATGATTGTGGTATTTAGAGAAGGGGGAAGGGGAGTTTTTGAAGTGGTGGGCACAGGCGGCCTTGTACCAGGCAAGATCAGTCTTGTTGAGAGGATTTACTTAGACAACTGAGGGAAATTTGGGAAAGGTTGAAGCAAGTCATGGAGGGCCTTCAAGGCCTAATAAAATTAAGGTAATTTTAGTGATAAAGTAGCTTGAAAATCCAACAGGGTTTTGTATCTTAGATCAGTACTGTGTGTATAGAAGTATATACGTATGTATGTATACACATATATGAATTATATAGCCATCTATTTTTGCTTTGTTGGGTGGCATACGGATTTACCTATGAGGTGAGCTAAGTCATATTCTTCCTTTTCACTAGTCAGAAATCCTGAGTGTTTGTTGCTGAAAATATTAAAATGCCCATTGGGGTTTCTTTAATCTTAACATAAGAATGTGGAAAAGAATACATTGGAGAGCTACTGAGGGTGAGGAAGAAGCTGATACATTTTAGTCCTTAGAAAGGCCAAATGATCCATTTTTGGTCTGGACAAGATGTGTCTCTGTGAGCACAGTGCATGATGCTGTCAGGGAAGAATTTCTTTTGGACTCAGAAGGTCGCAGTAGCGGGAGGTGACTCTTTGAAAATATTTTTGCTTTATGTTGTAATCGGCCTTGTATATACAGGGTGTCCCAAAAGTCTCAGTAAAGCTGCACCGAGACTTTTGGGACGTACTGTGCCTGTATATGTATATATACACATGTGTATACATGTATGTGCATATGTATTAGACATACACATATATGCATATATGCATTTATAACCTTGGAGCAGTCGGTAGTCAGCAAACCCAAGTCTTTGACAAAATAAATTTCATAATTTTATTATCAGGCCAAACTTTTTTTAAAATATTATGTTTGGGGCAACAGCATTGGCCCACATATAAAAAGGCATTCGGCAGTTTGACAACAACTACAAAATACAAATAAAAATACAAAAAAATGTTGACAGGCAATGGATGCCAGAAACTTTGAATGTTTTTTTGAATTAGTATCAATTTGTGTCTATAATTAGAATTTTCATCAACAGTAGAGTCTGAATTGAACCTATAAGAGAGAAATCTCATTATTTTGTGTTTATTCTTTTTAAAAGGCAGCTAAACTCAGTGAATCATAGAAGAATATTCCTAGATTTAGGCTTTCATATAACCCAACTGTGGATTTACATGGAAAGACAAGAAGGTCTGCAGTGGGAGGAAATAGAATCCAGGTTACATCATAAATTAAGATAGTTAATTGAATTGGGTGTTGTCTCATACCAAGCTAAACTGCCTCACATATTTCTGGCCTATTACGCTTCCTCTATCAGCTCTCTTCATCCAAATCTAAGGAGAGGAAAAAAAAAAGTACTAACAATTTAACTCGCTCTAGAGTACAGAGATGTGAGAAAAGAAAAACTAAAAAAAAAAACCTTTTGTTTAAAAAAATGTTTTTGACCTTGAACATTTCACATTCAAACTGGTAGTGTGAGAGTATATTTTTATTCTTTTCATGTTTTCTTATTCTATATGGTCTGATTGCTCAGAAGTAGATTTTGGGCATCTTTCACCCACGGATCTCAAATCTCTTTCAAATGCCAAAATACCAGAAAAGAGGTGA
This sequence comes from Trichosurus vulpecula, assembly GCF_011100635.1. Classification (NCBI taxonomy): domain Eukaryota; kingdom Metazoa; phylum Chordata; class Mammalia; order Diprotodontia; family Phalangeridae; genus Trichosurus; species Trichosurus vulpecula. Next base: position 85,816,896 of record NC_050577.1, read on the forward strand.
TATGCTGCAGACAATAAAAACTGGTTCTAACTTTTGGGAACAACTGTGTCATCAGACAAAAGAATGTACTCAATGCATTAGAAGGCTGATACCTCCTCCCTAACTTCCAAATGTGATACTTTCTCCATTTTTTTCTCTTTCATCCATAGGGAAATGCCTTACTTGTCTTTATTTTTGTGTTCTCTTGGGAAACTCTACTGTTAATGGTGTAGTTTTCTCACCTTATAGTCAGCACAGTGCTCCGGTCAGAAACAGTGGGTTGGGATGGAACAATTGATTCTTGGAAACTTTATGTTTTCTGAAAATGGAAATGTAACTGTCCATGGCAAGCACTTACAAAAGCAGTCACCAATTCATACGTGAAAGGTACAAACAAATATGTGGGCATTGTTCATGTTCCTGAGTCAAGCAGAAAGAAGTCACATGGACACATGTTGGATCTACATATGTGAAAGTGGGAGGTAATATACTGCATATAGTAAAAATTGGTATTAACTTTTGGGGACAACTGTGTTACTAGATAAAAGAATATTTTCATAATTACAAGGCTGATACTTCCTCCCTAACTTCCCAAATGTAACACATATATACAAGGGGTGTGTGTGTGTGTGTGTGTGTGTGTGTGTGTGTGTGTGTGTGTGATGGAGCACCAAGATACTAAGGGTCGTGAAAGCAGAAGCTGTATAGCATAAAATTGTGTTCAAAATCATCAGCTTTTTATTGAGTACCTACTAAGTGCCAGGCAGCACATGAGTAGATGAGGGAGATGCAAAGACAGATAAGATGTAAGTCTCGGCCTCTATGGAAGTCTAACAGGGAAAGATGCACTAATGAATAAAATACAAAGGGGAGCATGGAAATGAATGAGGGGTAATGGAAAGTGTTAATGGAATTCATAGGGATGTTGAGAAGTTAAGGCACTCTTTGTTTGCAGATGGCTATCTGGACAGTTTCCTTTCCTTAATTTGGTTATCTAAGAACCAGCTTAGCTTGTGCTCACTTTCTGGCTTCTGTTAGTGCCCTGGGCCACAGAGGTTCTCTCCTTTCTTGCTCAGTGAAAGTAGAAACTATATCTTACTCACTTTTGAATATCCTGCTGTGCCCATTGAACGATGAGCACACAACAGGTCCACACTGAATATTTGTTGAAAAAACGCATGGAAGGAAGGAATATGGTCTGTGCGACCAATTTGGCATTTAGCATATGCTACTTTTTCTTGTTTATGCTTTTATGTTACTATCTTATTTCACAATGAGCTCTTCAGCTTGTTAAAGAAAGAGATGCTGTCTTGCATGGTTTTTATCCCCACTGCTAACAGAGTACTATAATAATAATGAGAAAAGTTTATATATTATAATGTTTATATATTATTTATATATTATAATTTATATATGATTTATACATTTACATATTATACATTTATATATTATATATAAATTATATATTATAATTTGCAAAATGTTTATATATGTGTATTATATAAATATATGCTATATAAAATACACATAATACATATTGTCTCATTTAAGCTCAGTTACCCGTTGAGGCATTCGAGAAGAATGACTGTCAAAGAAGTTCCATGTTTTGCTTATGGTCATACAGTTAGGAAGCATCAGGGACAGGATTCGAATCCATTTCCTAGCACTTCCATCTCTGGACTTCTTTCCACTCTACCCCATTGCCTGTCATGTATAAGTCTTCACCAAGTACTCAATAATAATTATGGAGAGGTCATTTAAACCAGCTCATTTTCTTCACAGGAACGATTGTCTCAGCTGCTTAGAATAGGTGATAATTTCTCCTATTACTAAATGTAACCAATGCATGGATATTTTACAGTTTATCTTAGGATACCCCACCCACTTAATGAATTTCAGAGAATATGAATCTCACAATCTCTAAATGCACAAAAGAGAATAGATAATGAAGAATTCAACTACATGGTGGGGGTGGGGGGGAATCCTTTTTCTCAGAGGGATTTTTGGGGGTTTTGGTGTTCATACTACCTCAAATCTCTCATGACTGAAGTTTATCCTTCACACAGCTGCCAATATGACTTTCCTTTAGGATAGATCTGACCATATCTTCCCCCTATTCAGTAAATTCCAGTGGATCTTTATTACCTATAGGCTAAATATATATACTACCATGTTTATCCCTTTTTTAAAGCCCTTCTAATCAGGTATCCCTCTCTATTTCCAACTGCAATACATAATAACCCCGCTTCCCACAGTGGGCAGTGCAGCCAAAATGGCCGTCTCTCTGATCCTGACACACTGCACTTCATCTACCACCTCCATGCCTTTGTTTTGTACTGGGTATCCTCCATGCATTTCCTCTTCACCTCTTATAATCTCTCTCTCCTTTCAATACACAGAGTAAGCCTTTCCCCAACTGCTGGTGTTTATCCTCCTTAATTTCCTTGTATTAATTTTCTTTCTATTTATTCTCCATATATTCACATAATTACTTTTTGTCTTCCCTGATAAATTATAGGCTCCTTGAGAGAAAGTATTGTTACTTTCTTTCTATTTGTCTTTGTGGTACCTAGCATAGTGTCCAGCACATTATGATACTTAACAAATGCTTGTTGCTTTATTGATGTATGGATGGTGATAAGACCCTTCTTTCCATTTCCACTACCACCATCTTAGTTCAGTTCCTTATCGCTTCATACATTACCTTTTAACTGGTCTCCCCATTGCTAGAGGCCATATAGCCTAAACTTGTATTCAGTGCTTTCAGCCTTGTATTGAGTACCTATTAAATGCAACACACCATCAAGGACCCTTTCCAGGTCCTCCTTCATACTTCACCTATATTATTCTTCCTAAAAATTATTTTGTACAAAAACCTTCAACGAATCTTCATTGCTAACAAGATTGAGTTTCAATTTCTTTGCCTGGTATTCGAGGCCCTCTGCCACCGGGACACCATTATACTATTTCAGCCTTATCTTCTGACTTTCTTCTAAACGAAATCTTTGTTCGAGACAAATGAGCCTACTCACCATTCCCGCAAAACATACCTTGCATTTCTTCTACCTTTTTACCTTTGTTTATAGAATCACTCTTTTTAGAGCTGAAAGAGATCAACCAATGCACTATTCCTTGTTTTACAGGAAATTAAGGTCCAGATGGTTGAAACTAGTCCAAGGACTTAACAGAGCCAGGTTTTGAAACTAGATCCTCTGACTCCAAACCCCGTGTTCCCACCAATTAGCCATGTTGCCTTGATCTCTTTCCTTTTCTCTGAACTATTGTGACATTTTGTCTGCATCACTCTGATGTACATAGGATGATCAGTTTTATATCATGGCTATGTATACACACACACACATATATGTATGTATGTACGTACGTATGTATGTATATAAACTTCTATAGGATTTAAAGATGGAAGATACTCTATTGCACACCTGATTCCCAAATCAATGTAAACTTATAGACAGAAACTAGGTCATGTTTGGTCTTCATAGCTATAGTACCAAGTATAGTGCATGCCCGGCTTGCTTCTGGTTTGGAACTGTGATTTCTCCATGTATATGACTCAGGAAGAGCAAATTGGCCTCTACCAATGAATATCAGTAATTTGTCTACATTGTACAGTCAGAGAGAGACACTGAGAGGTTGAACGAGTGGACTCGTGTTCCATAGCCAGTATGTGCCGGAAGCCAGAACCACAAAGGCTGCCGCTTGTTGTTGTTGTTTATTTGTTTCAGTCATGTCTGACTCTTTGTGGCCCCATTTAGGGTTTTCTTGGCAAAGATACTGGAGTGGTTTGCCATTTCCTTCTCCAGTTCATTTTACAGATGAGGAAGCTGAGGCAAACAGGATTAAGTGATTTGCCCAGGATCATGCAGCTTGTAAACATCTAAAGCCAAATTTGAACTCAGGAAGATGAGTCTTCCTGACTCCAGGGCCAGCATTCCATCCACTGTGCCATCTTGCTGCCCCTCATAGTAGGCTTGTTGAATTGGACAGCATTGCATCCAGCTCTCTCAGTTTTTCGGATGAGGAAACATAGGTCTGTACCTGACTTGGCCCAGATCAAATAGATAATAGAAGTTTCAGTCACATTATTCTTGCTTTGAATGTCCTTCTCCTCCTTCTTCATCAATCCAAATTCAACTTATGCAATGCTTGGCAAAAATCTAACTTCTCTTCAAGGTTCCATTAATCACCTAAGAACAAAGTTGACATGCTTTTTTTGAATTTAGTTCTAATTTGCAGTACTCTGGACCTGCATACTTTCTTGTATTGTAAACTATGTGAGGATAGGCGTGTGTAATTTTTTTTCCCTGATAATGTCAGTCAGCTGTCATTAATTCAGTGCTGAGTATGTGCTAAGCATTTGGAGGAGAGCTGAATACAAAGAAAGGAAAAAGAGTTCTTACCCTCAGAGAGCTTATACTTTTTACAACATGATAATCACTAATTATGTACAAGATTTATATGTATTAGGAAGGTAATCTGAGAGGGGAAAGCACTAGTCACAGGGAGGAGGGGAAAAGGACTTACTGTAGGACATGAGATTTGAGCTGAGTCTTGAAGAAAAGCAGAGAAATTAAGAATTAGGCATGAGGAGCACAGAACTGGCAGCATGGAAAACAGACAGTGCAAACATATGGAAGTGGGAAACCTAGTACTGCGTTCATGGAACATCAAATAGGCCCATGTGGCCTGACCACAGAGTCCATGGAAAGGAGAAAGTATAAAACATAAGAAGATTGGAAAGTAAGAAAGGGTCAGATGATGAATAGTTTTAAATGCCAAGCATAGGAGTTAAATTTTATTATGAAAGTAATAGGGAGCCATTGGAGCAGGGGTGAGAGAATGCTTTAGGAAAATTGGCAGCTGAGTGGAAGATGTCTTTGATCAGGGAGGAAATTAGGACTTTTAGGAAATTGTTGTAGTGGTCCCAGTGAAATACGATGAGAGCCTGTACTAGGGTGATGCCCACGGGATTGTGGAGAAGGGCATATATATGAGAGATTTTGTGAAGATAAATAAGACAAGATTTGGAAATAGATTTGATATGTAAGGTAGGTGACAATGAGGAGCTGGGGATGGCTCTAAAATTACTGATTCCTCACAGGTGACTAGGAGGATGGTGGTACCCTTGACAGTAATAGGGAGGTTGGAAACAGAGGAGGGTTTGGGAGAGAGATAATGAATTCTGTCTTAGATATGTTGAGTTTGAGAAGCCTATGGGACATCCAGTTAAAGATCTCTAAAAGGCAGTTGGTGAAGCATGACTAGCTTCCAAGAACATCTAGGGCTAGCTATATAAATCTGAGAATCATCTGCATAGAGATGGTAATTGAGCCCATGGGAGCAGATGGGATCACCAAGTGACATGCCTCGCAAGATGTGCTTAATAAATACTTGTTGAATGATTGAACTAAGGCAGTTCAGTCCCTTCTCAAACCAGAGAAGAAAGAGTATCATCTTGATGTGAACCATCTAGAACTCAGTCCAAGACTATGTAACTTGCTAATTGCTAGGGCTTAACAAGACCCCCTACATTTGATATATGGCATTTGTTTAAGGAGAGAGTTCACAGTGTTTGTGAGGGAAATGAGGATGGGAAAGGGACAAGAGTTTTTCATAGCAAAGTGCTGTCCTCACCCTGTCCAATATCAGACAACCACAGAAGGGTAGATGATCTCTTTTTTTATTGACTTGGCATCTTTTAAGTGGCCTAAACCTGAAACAGAAAAGCAGAGAAGCAAAGCCTATGGGACTTCTGGAGTTTAACCTTATTCATGGGGGTCAAGTTGTATCCATGGACTTTCTGGGCATCGCTGATCCTTTGGGAATCTTAGAACTTAATTGTACATTAAGTCATCAGAGAAGGGAGCTGGAGAAGTTCAATGTGTATTCATTCTTGTATTGGATTCACAAAGGTCTCTGGCAGGGATATTTTACATTGTCAGCTGGCAGTCCTACAGGATGCTGTGCATCTAATTAGAGATACTCACTTCCTCTCTCTCTTTTGTCTCTGTCTGAAGCCAAACTTTTTCAGTTTCAAATGATGTCTGAGAGATTATTCTAGAAACCTAAGTTAAAAATATTTTTATAATAAAGAAAATATATTGTTTTAAGAACAACTTTGAACTGAGTCATTTTGACTATTATAAATACCCAAATTAACTACAAAGGACATATGAAGGAAGACACTATCTACATCCAGAGGAAAAACTGATAAATAGAAATATGTATAGAATGGTTTTACATGCATACATACATACATACACAGTTGTAGCTAATGGTAGCCATCTCTAGAAAGGGGGGAGAAAAGAGGGAAAAAACCAGAAAATTACATGATAACTTTTTTATATATTTAAAAAGGAAAAGCAAATTGTACATAATGGATTTGCAGTTTCATATACAATCATCTTTTTTCTATTCTACTATGTTATGAAATGCTTGTTTTATTTCTTAAGTTCAGAATGAAATAAGTTTAATTTAAAAAAAGAAAACAGATGTTGGAAGCTGTCAACTGCCTATGATTTTTTTGTTTGTTCAACTGCTTTTTCCCCCATATCTCTATTTGGAGCAAAGCAAATGGCTGGAATGATTTCTTTCTCTCCTAATACAAGAAGTTAGAGCAACAATAGGAATAGGAGTTTTTCCTAACAAGAAGTTAGGTGGGCAAGTCAAGTTAACAGACTTTTATTAAGCACCTACTAAGTGCCAGGCATTGTACTAAGCACAGAGGCTAAAAAGAAAGGTGGAAACCAGTCCCTGCTCTCAAGGAGCTCAAAGTCTAACAGAAGAGATAACATGTGAATTACTATATACAATCAAAATGTAGACAGGATAAATTCAGGTTATTCCCAGAGGGATGACACTAAGATTAAGGAGGGAAAGGAAAGACTTCTTGCAGAAGGTCAGGCTTAAATGGAGACTTGAAGAAAGCCAGAGGAACCAGGTATGAGGAGGGAGCAAAATCCAGGCATGAGGGACAGCCAGTGAAGATACTCAAAGCTGGGAGATGGAGTGCAAGATGCCTAAGATAACCCTTTTCATTTTTAAAAGTAGCAGGGGTGGATTATGTATGACAGTAGCTGTGTACTCAAACATATGTGTGTGTGTGTGTATTTAGAATCCTTGAACTGCAAATGATCTTGGAGATTATCCAATATCTTCATTCTTTTTCACAAGAGAACTGAAGGCCAGAGTGGTTAAATAATTTGCCAAATGTAAAATACATAGCTGATGGCAAGTTGGGGGCTAGAATATAGTTCTTCTGGTTCAAAGTTCAGTTCTGTTTCCGTTCAACTGTTCCCACAGTTGGGGCAATGAACAAACCCAATGGTCTATTGACTAATTTCCCCCAGAATGTCATATTATTTGTGTAGATGCTGATTTCTTATTTACAGCCTCCTGAGTACCGAGCTGACTCTTTGAGAGCAGGGTGTGTAAGTGGTCGATAACTACTTCAGGTTGAGGATTTAAGAAATATAGTGACTAGAAAAAAGTATCATCTAGCAAGAAAGCCAGCATGATATAGTTGACAAAGAGCTTGCCTCAGAGTCAGAAAGACTTGAGTTCAAATCCTGCCTCGTACATACCGGCTGTGTGATCCTGAATATATGGTCTCACTGTTGTAGGCAAATCTCTAAGCCTGAAAGTTGCCAAGAAGATGCCAGCATGCTTTGGTATAGGGAGTGTCCTCATCCGGGATTTCCCTATAGCAATGAAATCACAGATTTAGTCTCTGTCTCTGTCTCATTCAACATATACTTTAGTACTAATTTTTATATGACTGGCCATAAGGGCAATAGGAGTTAAGAGAAGACTTTGGGGCTTGTAGTAGTCGGAGAAGACTCTAGAATGTAGAAGATGGCCCTTGTAGGATTAAGATGGTCAGAAGAAAGGAAGGGACTTCTTATCTCTAGATTATTCTGGATTTAAATAAATCATAGCACCTAATTTTGACTTATCTGGGCTAATTTTTTTAACATAACTTTACAGGATCGTTTTGAGGAAACATGAGATTGGAAAATTCCACCAGTGTTATTATGTCAATATTATTTGTGGTAGAGCTGTTTTGGTCCATTTACCAATTCTCTGAGCCTAAAAATGATTCCATTTTACTGTGGAAGGATAGGTTTCTAGTTGCATAGGTGCTCATTTATATGTCAAGAGTGGGGAGGAGGAGGAGGCCTGAGTTGCGACCTCTGACTTAAGGTACATGATCAATACCCTCCCTAATGGCAGCTCTCCGAACCTGACCTTAGGAATAACCATAAAGAAACATTTGGATTTTACTCTGTGTGCATGTGTGTGAGATGTCCATCCGTTAAAATAAAAAGTTATCAAAGCATTACATTATTCCTCACTGTAAAGCTTATTAGACTGTGAAATGGTATCCCAGGAGAAGTGATGGAGGCCACATTGCTTGAGTCATTTAAAATTATATGGGGCAGAGCACTTACAACTCTATTGTAGGCATCAAGTCCTTCTCTGGTTTAGTTTAGGGGCAAGGTCACCTAATAAATCTAATCTGTCTTTGGCCTCTGTGGGAATTTCTGTTCTTCTGTCATTCAAATGTTTCTTTTAAAAACAGGAGTAGAAACTTTCTTCTTATGTATTAAGTATGGAGTGTGGCCTAGCAGAAAAAAAACAGCAGACTTTGAAAGTAGAGTCAGGAGAGACATAGGTTGTAATTCTGCCTCTGATACCTACTATGTGTGTGGGCAGTTCTCTTAGAGGCTCCGAACCTTTCTTCTCCTTGTCTATAGAATGAGAATGGTAATGTCTGTTATACCTACCTCATAGGGTGTGATGAAGACATAATGAGATTATATATGTGTGTATACATATATACATGCGTGTATATACATGTATATATGTATACACATGTATATATACACACATACATATATACATATAAAATATATAGCTCTTTGAAAATCTTAAGCACTTCGTAAATGGTGGCTATGAAGTCATAAAGCATACTTTGAAAATAGAATCCTTCCTGACCATATGTATATACACATATTGGGGCAGCTAAGTGATGGAGTGGATAGAGTGCTGGTTCTAGAGTCAGGAAGACTCATCTTCCTGAGTTCAAATCTGGCCTCAGTCACTTACTAGCTGTGCAACCCTGGGCAAGTCACTTAACTCTATTTGCCTCAGTTTCCTCTTCTGTAAAATGAGCTGGAGAAGGAAATTGCAATCCGCTCCGGTATCTTTGCCAAGAAAACCCCAAATGAGGTCACAAAGAGTTGGACACAACTGAAAAAAGACTGAACAACAACACACATAGTTCTCTAACTGTATTTGTGTCTCTATGTGTATCTAAATGCAAACCTAGGCCTTGTGGCATGATGAAAGGAATGCTGAACCTGGAATGAAAGAATCTGAGTCTGAGTGTTAATAATGTCCCTCACGGGCAATGTCACCTTGGACAAGTCACTTAAACTTTCTCAGCTTTGGTGTCCTTGTCTGTAAATTGAAGATGATAATACTTTTACTATCCACCTCACAGGATTGTTGTAACAAATTGTTCTTTGCAAATTTTAAATGTGAGTTATTATCATCTTTTTTTTCCCCAGAGAAATTTTAATCAGATACTTTTTTTTCATAGATAGAAGACTCATTTCAGTCTTTCAAAAGATCTATGTTTTCCTGGGTGTAGGAATTCCCTCAACTAAAACACATAGTAAGCTTCATCACTGACAAGAATCAGTCAGTGAAGACAAACATTCATTAAGTACCTACTGTGTGACACTAGAGATCCAAATGCCAATATAAAAGTAAGCCGGTTCTTAGGAGATAGCATTTTGAGTGAGTATAGGTGGGTGGCAGCAAAAGGAAGAGAAAATATTATGAATTGTAGTAATCCTCCAAATTTATCTTTGATGCCCGACTTTCTGATGATGAGCCCCTTGGATCTTAGCTAGTCTAGTCTTCAACTGACAGCCCATCTTTGTGGTTGTTTACAACTTTTCAGATGGCAGGGCCTGCTAGGAGTTCTGCTCCATTTTTCATAGTCTCCATGCCATGATGAGGCTTCAGAAGAGGACTTTAGTGAAAGATGAATGGAATATTGATATACAATCACACTGGGAACCCAAATCATTAGATACTTTTTCTTTGATAATTATTAGCATTATATTATGCTATAACATATCATGTTATATTACAAATATTTTATAATCAGCTAATAGACTCTTCTGAGCATGTAATTAGTTCCTTCTAAGCCACATTTAATTTTATAATGCACTGAAAATGTATGAAGGTAACTATAATAAATTAGGAAAGAAGTATGTGAAGGAAATAATTTTCTTTTAAATAATCTATGAGTGAACCACCGTATAAATTTTGTTAGGGTACCCTTTTCAACATTAGAAACAGATTTGGCATTCTATAAATGATCAAGGCCCACCCAATAGAAGTTTGTCCCTTTCCAGTATTTTTTCCTAGTACTTATCCAATAATGCAAGAAAATTGGACTTTATCCCTTCTCAGTATATCATAATGAACTCATTTTAGGGTTTTTTTTCCTATTTTAGTGCCCATTTATTCCTTAATTTGCCCCATCACTACTAATTACATCCTCCATAACACCCTAAAAATTCCTTTCCATCCTTTGTATTTTTGCTTAGGCAATATGCTGCTTTGTTCCAATTGTTCCTTAAAGGTGCAACGAGGTATTTTTTAGTCATTTCAGGTTTGATCTGTCTTTTGGCAGAATTTTAGAATGACAGATTCTTTCTCTCAGAGTGATTCCCACTCTCTGTAATTTTCCCCCATCAGATGTGGAGTTGAGAAATGAAGCATTTGCATTATTGTGTGTGACTGAATTTCTGCCCCTAGATCGCTATTCAGCTTATTTTACGAATTTCATTATAAAGTGTCAAATGTTCAAAGTCCCACCCAAAATTAGGCCAAGACCCCTATACTATATTTAGTAGTTAAGCATGCACTTTGGCTCATTGAGAAAGGGAGATGCTTTAGATGTCAGAATTTCTCTCTCTCTCTCTCTCTCTCTCTCTCTCTCTCTCTCTCTCTCTCTCTCCATCTCCCTCTCTCTCCCTCCCTCCCTCCCCCTCTCTCTCCCCTGTCCCCTCTCTTTCTCTCTCTCTCTCCTTCTCTTTCTCTATCATTAGTTCATAGCCTTACTTTTTTAGAGAATTTACCCTAGAAATGTGAAACTATGCAGTGTTGGACAAAGTTTACATCCAATCTGGTAGTTATGAATTTTCCATTGCTGCCCCTGATAATCTTTCAATCCTCAAGGCATGGTTGGCAAACTCTATTTGATGGGAAGATACAACTCTAAGATTTATGTGTTTGCATCAGGCAGCTTGCATACACTCAGGAGTAGATGGATGTTTTCTCTTACTCAGTGCCTCCAGATGATTTTGAGTGTACGGAGGCAGCACCAAGCTGTGCAAAGATCTATTTTTGCCTTTTCACGATAGAGGGGATTGCGCAGCCTGTATTTAGCCATTCTGTGCTTTACCTTGTTTGATAACTACCACACTGCTGAAATATAGAAGCAGAGCCCCCATAATGTATCTCTGACTCCTTTAGGATGAAGCAAAACATTACTGTGTGGGAGTGCTATGGTGAATGTAGCTCTGGAAGAATTTTTTAATAAGAAAAATTGCTCCCATTTCCCACATAAGATTCCATTTACTAAATCATTGCCATTGAGAATTGAATTGAGTACATGTTCCAATGCCATCATTTCTTCCTATGGATGATGTACTTCTGTGGAGTGCATGTTCACCTATGACCATCCATGACATTTTGATTAAGTGAAGGTGTGACGTGGAAAGAACACAGAATCAGGAGAATTGGAACCTCATAGCATTCCTGCCATTGACTAGCTGTGAGACCTTGGCCAAATTATATGAATGAATGAAAAAGCATTTATTAATCTCTTCACAATGTGCCAGGCACTGTGCTAAGCTCTTTTTTTTAAATACAAAAGCAAAACAGTCCCAGCCTTTAAGGGACTTACATCCAATACAGTGACATGATATAAATAGGTAATTGTGGGGGAAGACATGTTATGATTAGAGATGTCACAGAATGGTTAGTTGAGTTGTAGGGAAGTTGTATACACTTTTCAGAGTTCTCATGTAGATTTTATTTTTGTTCCCAATGTGTGGTAGTATGGCATCGAGCTTCTCTCAGTTTGAGCTTTGATAAGGGGTTTCGACTAGGTGGTATCCTAGCATCCCCTACAGCTCTGATATTGCATCAGTATTTGAGAAATTTATCAAGATGGCACCCCTCATCTTTCTTCCTAAACCCATCTCTCCCTGTAACTTTTCTAACTTCCATCAAGGGCACCCCCACATCCTTCTAGCCACTTAGAATCATCCTGGAACATTCATTCTCCCTCCCCTCCAGCCCTTCCATTAAGATGCTAAGCTTGTCAGTTCTAACATGTCTCGTATCCATCTTCTTCTAAGCATTCATAGGATCATAGGACTTAGAGTTGACAGGGATCTTAGACGTTATCTAGTTCAATTCCTTTATTTGATAAGCAAGAAAACTGAGGCCCAGAAGGGATAAGAGACTTAGCCAGGGTAACAAAGGCAGTAAGCAGAACATCCAGCATTTAAACCCAAGTTCCATGACTACAAATTCATCATTCCAGTTTTACCACCTCTACTCCCCCATACTGCCTCTGCTCACCTGGCCTTACCATCATCAGGACCTCATATCACTCACCTCTCAACAACATTATCCTACTTGGTGTCATTGCTTCCAGTCTTTCATTTCCCCAATCCATCCCGCACAGCTGTCAAATTAATATTCCTAAAGCATAAATCCTACAATGTTTTTCTCCTGTTCCCAAAGCTTCAGCGACTCCCTATTGCCTCTAAAATAAAATATAGACTTCTCTGTTTGCTATTTAAGGCCCCTAACAATAGGGACACCTAGGTGGCACAGTGGGTTAGAGAGCCAAGCCTCGAGTCAGGAAGACTCATCTTCCTGAGTTCAAATTCAGCTTCAGACACTTCCTAGCTCTGTGACCCTGGGCAAGTCATCTAACCCTGTTTGCCTCAGTTTCCTCATCTGAAAAATGAGCTGGAGAAGGAAATGGCAACTATTCCAGTATCTCTGCCAAGAAAACCCCAAGTGGGACCAGGAAGGGTCACACATGACTGAAAACAACTGAACAACAAACATTTGGCTACAGCCTTTCTTTCTATACTTATTTCACCGTACTCCCTGTAGAATATTCTCTGCCTTGCAATGGAACTGGCTTACTTCCTTTTCCTTGTACCCAACATTCCATCTCCCATCACCACGTCTTTGTATAGGCCTGAGATAATCTCCTTCCACACCTCTGAATCTTAGAATTCCTATTCAGTTCAGGCTGATTCCTTCCCACTCCTCAGTTTTTAGAATTCTTCTCCTCACTCCAAATTATTTTAGTATGCCCTCAGCATTTACTTATCTGTTGATATATCATATCTCCTCAGTAGAGGGCAGGGACTGTTCTGTTTTGTCACTGTATGGCATCCTCTGAGCCTAGCACAGTGACTTGCACATAGTAAATATTCAGTCAATGTTGATGGAAGGTAGTAAAGTAGAATTGACCATAATTGATTTTGTGTACTCTGATGGGCTGAAATTTATGCTCTTGGATTTGATCACCAATTCTTTTAACCTGCTGCCACTGCTGCTTGAATAATATTTGTTTACAATATATAGAGACACAGTGAGATCCCTCTTGTGGATTTGAGACCCTCTACAGTGTGACTGCACTAGGAAATTACTGTAAATACTATGTTTCTCCTGAAGAACTTTTAAGTGCTTTGCTACTGCTATTTCAGTGATCCCCTTTTTGTACATATGTGTGTATACATAAGTGTATATATGTACATATATTTAATGTGTGTGTTTATGTGGGACTATGTATGTATATATGTATATTCATAGGAATATGTCCATCTTATAAATGGAGAAACAGATACATTGAGGTCTAAAGTCTGAAATTTCTTCCTGAAGATGTGAAGTCGTTAGGCCAGTCAGTACAGGAACTCTTTACGTAGTAACTGGCATACGGTAACTATAGTATGTGGTTTTGAAACCAGTGTTTCCCAAGCTGTGACATTTGGGGAAAATCTTTGAAACTCTTTTTCATTTTTTTATGTGAACTTTTTTCTTTCTTATAATGATGGCCTAGGATGTTCTTGCATGTGTATATGTATGGGGGTGGGAGGTATTGGGTGAACTAAGAGGCTCAGGAATATTACCAAAATCCTGACCCTTGCAGAAGTGACCTTGTTTGAGGCCTTGTGTAGCAAGAGAGGTTAGCCGTTATACTATGGTGCATGCATCCTCATTGTTGGTTTGACTGAATATCACAATTTCCATATGATCTAGAACAAACTGTACGTGCCTATTTGCAGAAGCATAGAATCATCCTTTTAGACCTGGAAGGAACCTCAGAGTTCACCTGGTCCAACCCTTTCACTTTACAGATGAGAAAACTGAGGCCCAGAAGGATAAAGAGATTGCCTTTCATCTTCATCTTTACATATCCATTTATTACTGAATCACGTCAGGAATTCCATGAGAGGCCTGCTGCAGGGCTTCTCACACTGCCCTAGCTTTAAGAAGGATTGTTGGGGGTGTTGTTATATGTAAGTGACCAGTTGGACTCCCTTTGTCAGGCACTACTCACTGAAGCCAAAGAGGAAGCTATGGTAGCTGAAACCCCAGAACACAGAAGCAAAAAGAAAATTTATGGTTTTTCTCTTTCCCCTTGACCCCTGTTCCAGACAGGCCCCTTCCAATCCCCACTGGCACCATCCACCCTCATATAGCATAGAATGACTTTCAGTAATGTTATATCAAGTTATAAGGAAAGGGTTCTGATAGGTACAGGGTTATCTCCTCCTGCCATTAGATAGCAAACTTAGAAAATCTTTTATTCCTGATGAATAAGTCCAAATCTGTAATTACTATTTTTGGCTTATTTATTAAACACTCACTATGTGCTAGGCACTGTGCTAAATGGAGGGGGACCAGTAACAGTCCCTGACCTCAAGGAACTGACATTCTAATGGGGGAGACAACTTGAAAATAACTAGATATGTAAATGCAGATGGTATTTTGATCACTCCAAATCTGTGCCACTGTGTAGTTAATATGCTCGGGGGAACTACACACTCCTACATAGCCTCCATTTCAGGGTATTCATAGTCCCAATACAGGACATTTTGTTGATTATTGCCTTTCTTGCTCCCTGCCAGGATTATAAATTAAGAAAGTTTCAAAATATAATTGGGCTGGTCTCAGGGTTCTTTCACAGCATGCCTATATTGTTAAGTTTATTTAGTTAAGTTTATTTATCAATTATCTAATGCTTAAATAAAAAGATCTCCATAGATGACCATAACTCTATGCTTTAAACTCACTTAACTGGGCATTATTTATCAAATATTTATCGTGGCTATAGTATTTGTGTGTGTGTCATGCTGATATTAGTTTTCTGTAATATACTGCGTGTGCCCTCCACATAAGTTTGATAATAAATGTAGGGCAATAAAAGCAGAGGAAGTGCCTCAGTCTGATAGCAATTCCCGTGTAATGGGGAATAATGTCGTAAACTTCAAATTACATTTTAAATAAATGTTTATGCCCAACCCATCCATTAGATCATAGCCTAAAGGGTCAGCCAGATCATGCCTTCATTTATCACTGTGTGTGCTGCAATCACTTTTTTTTTAAGGTATAGATGATACTTCTAGAATGAGGAATGACAAATACAGGCAGGCTGTATACAAAGATAGTACCATAATGAGATAGTAGGCAGCGTTACGGGGGGGGGGGGGGGGGCGGGGCGGGGAAGAGGCTTCTATTCAGAAAACTTCCTCTCCTGCCAGAGAGGAATGGGGATTTGGTCAGTGGTTGGGTATTCATATCTGGATAAAGTGCTATCCCAACGTATTCACAGAATCATAAAGCTCGAAAGGACTTTGAGAGACCATTAAATCTGTCTCCTTGACCCTGGCAAGACCACTGGCAACTAAACATTCCAGAGGTCTCCAATTTTTATCTCTAATCCCTGAAACACCAGCTGTGCTGTGATGGAAAAAAAAAACCACCATGTTTTGGAAATCCAAAGATCTGGCTTTGTGTTCTGGCTCTGCTACATAATAGTCATGTGACAGTGAGCAAGTCAATTTCTCTTTCTGAGCCTTAGTTTCTTCATTTGCAAAACGGTGACAGATAATACTTGGACCCTACCTGTCTCCCAGGGTTGTTGTGAAAATCAAATGGAATAATGGCTAGAAAGTATTGTGTTAAAAAATATAGCATAATTGTTACTTATTATTTATCATGTCCTATTTTCTTTTATTTTGAAATAAAAATCCTGAAAGTTCAGAAAAATGGACCAGTAGCTATTGGCCCTATTAAAAACAACTTTACTCACTGTAAATTAGAAACTCATTGCTTGGGGAACTTCTGAAGATGAGTACATAATGTTATTTCTTAGAAGCTTTGGGGGCATACAAATATGCAGCCTCCTTGTTCTTTTCCATGCTGCCTCTTCATTTGACATGTGATTCTCCCTATGATTGCAAAATGTCCTCTGGGTTTGGAAATGGGACGAAATGGGAATTGGGGAGGCAGGGTATGAAACTTTGGCTTCATATCTAGCAGAGCAGACACAAGAGTTTCCCAGGAAAGAGTTACAGAGATGTGCACCTGGAAAGTACATAGTGCTAAGAGGTGTATGTTTAGTGCTTGGCAGAAATATATGTGGATGAATGATAGGGTCAGGACAATCCACCACAGCTCATTGATTTTTATCGCCATAGGTAGTGGCACCTGGATGTCTAAGTCCCTGCTGGGATATTTTGACCCAACCGAATCTAGAGTCAGATCTAGCTCTTAGACAGTGAAATAGCTACAGCATTGAAGTATGCATTACTAAAGGTGGAACTGAGAGACATATAGCTTTTGCTATATTTCGGACCTAGAATTATATGCATGATATCCCCAGTGAATGCCGTTATTCTGACAAGTGATGTTCTTTAAAAAAAAATCTTAGGGTGTTTCCTGGATTCATTAACTGATCCCATCTTCCCTGTCTTTTGCAGTGTAATAGATATTGTCAATAAGAGCTGGGTTTGAATCCCACCCCAGATACGATAAGTTATTTAAGCTTTTTTTTGGCCTCAGTTTCCTCATCTTTAAAATGGGGATGATAATAATACCTACTACACAACATTGTTGTCATAAGGACCCAAAGAGATAATATATGTAAAGAGCTTTGAAAAGCTCGTGTAGAAGGTAGTACTTGAGCTAAACCTTGAAAGGAGGTAGGAATTCCAAGAGACAGAAGGGAGGAGAGAACATTCCAGGTATGGGGAACAGCCTAAGCAAAAGGACAGATGCAGGAGATGGAATATCTTGTATAGGAAACCACAGATAGGCTAATTTGACTTGAACATAGAATGCTTGGGGGAAGGGATTTGAAATTAGTCTGAAAAGGGTAGGTTGGAGCTAGATTATGGAGCATTTTACATGCCCTTTAAATGTCAGATTAAGATATGGAATTTGTCATCTTGCCCAACAAACTAATAAGAGGCATGGGAACCTTAATCTCATGATTTCTGATTCAGAGTTCTTTCTATGGTGTTATGGCAGAAGAGCCCAGAATTTCACTGAATGACTATCCAGTCAAGCATACTGCAGCAAGATTGACTTTCAGTACCTGCAGAGAAGTGCACATTAAAGCCCTATAACTTTTTCATTAATGACTGGAAAGCAACTCCAGTGGTTAGACCACTCTGAGCTGAAGGAACCCTCGTTGGAACTGAAATGAGAACCCTCTAAGGTCAAAAGACCTCTAAATGATGAAAGGCACTTCAAGCCATAATCAGAGGCAGGTTATACAGGTCATCCATATTAAAGGGATTGTGAATTTTAATATCCGCCTTCATCTAATACACAGAAAACAACATTAAAAGGGTAGTTTTCATATGTGAAGGATGACACAAATATGTAACACATATACATACATACATACATACATATGTGTATGTATACATGCACACACACAAACACATGTATAATTCAAGGATAGTGTGCCTTATGCCCCAGAAGGAAATTCATAAAGGCAAACAAAACATCCTTAACAATGTTACTAGTTCCTATTAGGTTTTAAGGGATTCACCACCCATACTTTTCCCCCCAGCCTTCTGATGTAAAAACCCTACTGATTCCAGCTCCTAGCTACTATCCCCACTAGCTAACTTCTGGTTAATGAAGCAAATGCTAGATGTGATGGGTAGATGCTTTTTGTAGCCTGTTGATATTTCCCTCCCCCCATGTTTCTTTTCTTCTTCCTTCTTTCTCTCCCTTCTTCCTTCCTTCTTTTCTTTGCTCCCTCCCTCCTTCCTTCCCTTTCTTCTTCCTACCCTCCTTCCTTTTTTCTTTCCTCCTTCCCTCCCTTCTTCCTTGCTTCCTTGCTTCATTCCTTCCCTACTTCCTTTCTTCTCTCCCTCCCTCCTTCCTTCTCTTTCTTCTTATTTCCTTCCCCATCCTTTTTCCTTTCTTTCCCTCCCTCTTTGCTTGCCTCCCTGCTTCCTTCTTTCTATCCTTTCTATCTCTATTCCTTCTTCCTTTCTTCCCTTCCCTCCTCCCTCCTTACTATGGTATAATAGCAAGAATCAAAATTATAGAATCATATATTTAGAGCTAGAAGGGGCCTTAAAGTCATGTATTCCAATTCTCTTACCTTACTGATGAGTAAACTGTGATCTAGGTCCTCTAACTCCAAATAAAGCCAGCTTTACCAGTCAGAGACCTGCTACTCTAGTAACTAGCTTTATTACTAGTTTGCTGTATGACCTTGGTCAACTCACCTTAGCCCTTGGACAGTTTCTTCATCTGTAAAATAAGAGGTTATATTAGATGGTCCCTGAGATTCTCTGATCCTGAGATTTAAAAAGAAATTATAGGGGCAGCTTGGTGGCACAGTGAGTAGAGCACCAGCCCTGGAGTCAGGAGGATCTCAGTTCAAATCCAGCCTCAGACACTTGACATACTTGTTAGCTGTGTGACCTTGGGCAAGTCACTTAACCCTAATTGCCCTGCCAAAAAAAAAAAAAAACAAAAAAATTATATCTGCATGAGTAAGATAGTTGTCATTCAGTAATTTTTCAGTCACATCCAATTCTTTGTGACCCCATTTGGGTTTTTATTGGCAAAAATACTAGAATGGTTTGCCGTTTCCTTCTCCAGCTCATTTTATAGATGAGGAAACTGAGGCAAACAGGGTTAAGTGACTTTCCCAGGGTCACAGAGCTAGTAAGTGTCTGAGGCAGGATTTGAACTCAGTAAGAGGAGTCTTCTTAACTTCAGGCCAGGTGCTCTATGCACCGTGCTGCCTAGCTCTGTTGTAATTCTCCTTCATCACCTGCAGATTCACAAGACAGATATTGACTGAAAATTAGATTTTTAAAAAATAGATAAAACTCAAGAAACTCAGCTCCTTTCCCCTTATAGCAGCTCATTTTTTTAATATGTCCCATGATTTCTTATCTGCTTCCATGGCCACTTTTCTGTATTATCTGATGATGATAATAAGCACTTGTTGGACTTGGTGCATTTTTAGATTGGACGTAGGAAACTGCAGGCATCATAGGCCCCTTTACTTGGGCTCCCCCCACCCCCACCCCATTCACATAGCATTCCATGTGATCTGAAATAAATGAGGTGATATACTTGGGCAGGTTGCTACTGTCATTCAGTTCTACCTTATTAAAATTATCAACCAGTTTTGTCAGATTCAGGGAGAACTTGTACGTGTCAAATTGGAAATAAAGTCATCATCTCTAAATGATCTGGAAGGCAATAAGCACTTGAAAATATGTGGGTAAAATGAAAGTGCTAGGCAGTCATAGCTTGGGCTTCATCTGATTTTCTCTTTCTTTTGCCCTTTTATTAAAGATCTTTTCCCTCACAGAGAGATTTTCTTTTTTTTTTAAGTTCACCTATTTCCGTCTTTTATCCTCCTACTCCCCTGAGCCCACAATAATCTTCACTACCACCAGTTGCTTTAACTGGAGGACTCAGAATTCATGTAGGATCCAAGCGACAGAAGGAGAGAGGCCCCTTCGCAAAGAACCTGGGTAAAGAAGTGCTTACTAATGAACAAGCGGAGAAGGGAAATTCAGCAGCATATGGGCATCTCACACAGAGAGCTGTGCCTGAAGAGAAGATTTCTCTAAAGTGTCAGCTGGCATTACAGAGGTCTTTAATGGCAGGGAGAGGGAGAAGGGAAACGTGGAAGTGTTTTGTGATCTCTGGCTGTTGCCTTGGGGTGCTGAGACATCTTTTGATAGACATCTCAGGTCAGATTCAGGTTGGCGGTATGACCTCCCCTTGGATGCCAGGATCCACTGCCACCAAGATTAGAAAGGAGAAGGGGAGCATGGATGAATCAGTTCTTGAAACAGTTTCCTTTTGAATGAATACATTTTAAAATAATCTTTTCAAATTATTTTTTTAAGTTTGCCTTCATTTTATGCTTTACTTTGCTGATCATTGGGTTACAATCGCTTTTATAGGACAAAAGAAGAGCATTTATCCTATCTTAATAACAGCAGCCATAGCTAGCACGTACATGGGTGCTTTAAGGTCTACAAAGCACTTTACAAATATTAACTTATTTCATCCTCACAATGACACAGTGGAATAGATCCTGTTATTTTCCCCATTTTGCAGATGAGAAAACTGAGGCAGAGGAAGGTTAAGTGACGTACCCAGGGACACATAGTCTGAGGCAGGATTTTGAACTTGAGTCTTCTTGATTCTAAATGGAACACTTGCCACTGAGTCCTTTGGAGTACTTGAGATAGGATCATCATGTGTTAGCCAGAGGCTTTCCAGAACCCCTCTAAAAGACAAGTAATCAGTAGCTGATGTGTCCAAAAGATGTATGCTGATTAGTCATACTGTGCTACAGAGACATTTTGGAATCATTTGTGGATATAAGACCCATAGCAAGCATGCTCAAAGGGATCCGGCAGGGTGTGGCAGAGCCAGTTAAACGCGGGACTTCTGACATTTCCACCCTGCTCTGCCGCCATGTTCCTTCATCGGGAAAATTACCGGATTTACTAGGTGACCCCTGAGGTCCTTCCCAGCTCTAAATCTAGGCTCCCATGGAATTGGGGATCTATTAGGTAATTAGATTGAGATTTGTAAAACCTAGAAACTTAATATATCTGACTATTTGCTTAGACACTTCACCATTATCTTATGCAGTTACTGTTCTGTTTTCTCTTTGTGGTACCATTGAATTGCTCCTACTCGAGTTTGGGGTTCATTTTTCGCTTTATCTTTTCTTTTTTAGTCTATCACAAATCTCTTTTTTGTTTTGGGGCTTGGGGACATATAAAATGTTTCCCTTTTTGTTCACTATGTCCAATCCTTTGCATTGATATTTTAATGAGAAAAAATAAATAGCATCTATTGCTCTGTTGTGTAGTTACTGAGAACATTATCAATCTAATTACCTTTTTTTTTCACTTTGCTGAATTGGCAGGATCCAGGGTGGCATGGCACAGTAATTGGTCCTCTTATCCAATACATACATACATATATACATACATACGTATATACGTACATCCATATATACACATAGACATATATATGTGTGTGTGTATATATACATGTATGTATGTGTATGTGTGTGTATATATATGTATAAAATATATTTAGAATTCTATAACAGACATACTGAGTATTGTTTGGTTTTAGTAAAATGGCAGCTATACTTCCTAACTTCTCTCCATAATTTAGATGAGTTTATTATGCTTTCAGTTCTGCCCTCTCTCCCAACAGATATCTGATAATCACCTGGACTCAAAAATTAGATAGTAAATAACCCATCTTAACTTTTGAGGCCTCATAGATGAGAGGAGAAGCAAAGCAGAACCAAGAAGATGTTTTGCTCCTCACCCTGACACAATAACAGACTTTCCCCCTTGGTGGTTGTCATTCA
Organism: Trichosurus vulpecula; assembly: GCF_011100635.1. Lineage (NCBI taxonomy): Eukaryota > Metazoa > Chordata > Mammalia > Diprotodontia > Phalangeridae > Trichosurus > Trichosurus vulpecula. Next base: position 85,838,908 of record NC_050577.1, read on the forward strand.
CCCTAGATTCACCCTTCTCTCTTCTCGTGTTCTAGGAGCTATGCCGTCAGCGCATGGCTGTCAAGACATCCGATCGGCCCGAGCCACTGCATACTTCCCGTATCAATAGCGTTTCATCACAGTTCAGCGATGGACCCATCCCTAGTCCTTCTGCTCGGAGCAGCACTTCTTCCTGGTCTGAAGAACCAGTGCAATCCAACATGGACATCTCCACCGGTCACATGATCTTGGTAAGGATGTCATTCTGTTATATTCATTGACTGCGATTCTTTGGAAGGTCTCTGAGTCAGTCTTTCCATGTGGAAAGAATAATAATAGCCAACATTTACATAGCACTCTCTATGTGCTAGGTTCTGTGCTAAGTGCTTTATAATTAGTATCTCATTAGGTCCTCACAACAACCCTATGAGGTTGGTGCTGTTATTATCCCCATTTTATGGATGGGGAAACTGAGACAAGCAGAAGTTAGGTACCTTGCCAAAGGTCACATAGCTAGTAGGCCAAATATGAACTCGGGTCTTCCTAACTCCAGACTGGGAAGAAATTATAATCTAGTAAAACAAAGTGATTTGGGGAGGCAGGAGGGAGACAGGTGAAGAAAGAGGGTATTTTAATTCATCCCCATATGTAGGTCCACCCTAATGCCACTCAAACTGTCCCAGCAGCACTTTTTGTGTTTTAATAAAGAGTTGGTCAGACCGATGATGAAATGGGACCCTCTTAGAAAGCTGATGAGCAGCTCGTGAAGAGTGTTAATGTCAGGGGGTCTTTCTATCTGTAGTCCTCCTTACTTAAGTGAATATGAATATATATTTACAGTTGAGATTTTTTCCCCATCTTTGGCATAGACAATTCAACTCCCACATACTTCATGACGTGTAAATTCCTTTTATTGGTTATTTTGTTTCTAACCCTGATAACACCTTAGAGCCTACCTTGTGTGATGCTTTTTTTTAAGCTCTCTGACTAATGATCAGTACTTGTTTTCTTCCCCTTCAATTCCCAACCCACTAAGAATCATTTGGGTAAATGAATGTCAGTCATAGGCTCCTCATAATTAAAAGTGAAACTGGGGAGAGTTGTAGAGTTTTAAGGCCCTCCCTCTTTGTGTTAATGCTTTCCAGAATGTGGTTAGTACAAAATACTTTACATTGTGATGAGAGTTCATCTCATCTTTCTCAGAGACATGTCTTTGCTGATTTCTGTCTTCCCAAGATGACTTTCCTTGTTGGGGCAGTCAAATAAGAGATACCTGTGGATTGTTGCTTAATGTATAATTAATTTCTGATTTTATTAAGAGAGCTGCTCACAATTCAGCATATCTCCCAGCCTGTCTCCAGTATATGGGAGTGTAATATATTCTTGAAATTTCCAGCTAGTGGAAGTTTTCCCATTTGTTGATTTTTAAAATATAGTACAAAGCCATCTCATTAAGTTCTTTTTCATGGCAGAGACTTCCTCTTTTGTAGATTGTCAAGGGGACAGAGAACTTTATTTTACTGTGTCATTGATAATGTCCTCTTACTCAGAGAGCTGAAAGAAGGATTTTCTATTGTATAAGTTAATTTCTAGAATCCCTAAATAGGTACCATAAAGTTCACGTGTGTTTGTATGTATTTTAGAAAGATTCCTTAGCAGTGTAATGGATAACGAACACTTTAGACTGGTAGAAAAGAACCTTGGCCAAATGAAAGACTGCATTTTTCCCTCAAGTAGGACTCTGTTGTTCTTCAGTTGTATTCAACTCTTCATAACCCCATTTGGGGTTCTCTTGACAGAGATACTGGAGTGATTTGTCATTTCATTCTCCAGCTTATTTTACAGATGAGGTAACTGAGGCAAATAGGGTTAAGTGACTTGCCCAGGGTCACATAGCTAGTAAGTGTCTGAGGCCAGATTTGAACTCAGGAAGATGAGCTTTTCTAACTCCAGGCCCAGCGTTCCATCCACCATGCCAAATAGTTGCCCAGGTAAAACTACATGGGGACTAGAACAATATTAATCATAATGGCTTCCCCAACCCTGCCATGATTAGTGACTATGGTAGTAGTGCACCTACTCAGGGTACTTTTCTACAAGGTATCTCACTCCATCTGACATTAAGGTTGCGTCAACATGCACAGAAACCAAATGGCTCTGGACATTTTCTAACTATAAGTTGTAAGAATATTGATGAATCACTTACATAAAGCACAGTTGGAAATGAGCTGAAAAATCCGTAGCTATTTGCTGGACTGTGAATTACCATTTTCTATGAAAGTCAGAAAAATTCTGATTCCAGTGATTGGTCACTAAATGTCATTATCATCTTCACTGCCATCATCATCATCATCATCATCATCATCATCTAACATTTCTATAGTACCATAAGGTGTTCAAAACACCATATTATCTCATTTGATCCTCACAGTAACCACAGGAGTTAAGTGTTAATATCCCCACTTTTACAAATGAGGAATCTGAGGCAGAAAGAAGTTAAGTGGCTTGCCCAGGACCATAGAATTAGTATCTGAGGCAAAATTCAACTCAAGTCTTCCAACACCGTAGTCTCTATGACACCTATATAAAACCTATCCTTACTCTCTCATTTCTTCTACTTCCATATCCACCAAACTTCCCACCTCACAGAAGAATACATGTACCCTTCCCAGCCAAAGAAAGACCCCAATGGTTCCAGGATATTTCACAAAATAACAGCATTTCCCAGTTGGAAGGGACCTCAGTGGCCATCTGGTCCAATGCATAGCTTCAAAAGAATTCTTTCTACAAAGTGCCCAACAAATGGTCAGCCAGAACTTGCTTGAAGACTTCAAGTAAAGAGAACTCATTACCTCCTGAGGCAACCTATTCCACTCTGAGATGGCTCTAATTGTTAGTCAGTTTTGCCATATATTGAGCTTAAGATGGCCTCTTTGTAACTCTTTGCATCATTCACCTGTTCATCCTCATTCTGGCTTGAAGGACCAAACAGAACAAATCTGATCCTTCTGTCATGTAGGAACCTTTAAAATGTTTGAAGACAGTTACAATGTCCTACCTTAAGTCTCTTCTCCAGGCTAAACATTCTCTCCAGTTCCTTTAACTGCACTTCCTATGGCATGAACTGTCTTTTGTGAGAGGGGTTGTTAAATACATAACCTTCCACAGTACATTAGGTGCATGAGGCAGAATTGTTAACCGTTAATTAGGATTAATTTCCATGTTGAATCAGAGACCAGAGTCAGGATTAGATTTAGTTTTCTTTCTCTACCCTAGCCCTCAAATCTGGACCTGTCATTTTTCAGGGGAGAAAAGGAAACTCCCAGTGTGGAAACTTCTTTCCACTGGTTGAGTTCAGCAAGTCTTGGAGAATTGCCTGATACACAAAGAGGTTATATGACTTGCCCCATGATCAAACAGCTAGTATTTGTCAAATGCAAGACTTGAACCTACATCTTCCTGACACCAAGGATGGCCTCCTTCCCATCATGCCCCACTGCCTATTTCATTTTTTAATGAGGCTCAGTTTTTGAGTCTCTTTCTCTAGCACAATGTCTTTCTGTTTAGTTGACCCATGACATAGGACCCCTTGTAGAATAACTTTCTTTCTCCAATGGCAGTGGTCCTTCTATTATGGAAATGATGGGATTATTCTACAACGTTCCTCAAGTTTGATGTCTTTGAAGCTTCTGTTAATTCCCTTCTTCTAACTCAAAGGGCTCAAGTCCTAATTTTTTTCCCAGCATAGAGAATGGTATTGTTTTATGTGGCACACTTTAGGTAGGGTCCTTTTTCTTTTTGTCACTTAGGATTTGATTTGACATCTAGGAAAAAAATGATAGTATCCAATTTTATATTCTGCATATTTCTGAGCACTAATTTCATTTTTAACAAGTTATTATCTAGCATTATCTACAGCATTTTATGGAGTGCTTCCCATTAATTTTTATTAGCTAATTTTTATAAGATCTCACTGAAAGTGGACATTTTAAGGTTGAAGATATTTCTGACCTAAACAAGTATATGGGATTTTATGTATAAAAGATTGGCCAATACAGTAAATAAGAAATATTAAAACCTTTTATCAAATACATTGCCTGAATATATAATTTCACATTTGACTCTAAATTCATGATGTTGATAATTTTAATAATAGATGAAATTGATTTAGCACTTCAAATTTGCAAATGCCTTTACATATACTATCTCAATTTGATCATCTCTACAATCCTACAAGGTAGATACCATTACCCCAGTTTTGCAGGTAGTAAAACTGAGCTTCAAAAAAGGTAAACAAGCTAGCCACGTAAGACTGATTAATTAAGTATGCCCAAGTTACTTAGAAGGCATTTTAATATTATAGGATGTATAACTGGAAGGGTCCATAGAGATCGCTTCAGCCAGAGGTTCTTAATCTTTTTGTATCTTAGAACCCTTTGGCTATTTGATGTGGAACCTATCTTCAGAATAATGTTCTTAAATTCATAAAATATCTAGAATTACAAAGGAAACCAATTATATTGAAATACAGTCATCAATTTTTCAAGAATTCATGTATTCTAGATTAAGAATCCCTGATCTAGACCAACCCTCTCATTTTTAGTTGTAAAGGAAGCCAGTAAAGGTCAACAGTCCCAAGAGCCTCATAGCAACTATTTGGCATCAACTATGTGCCAGGCACAGTGCTAAGTGCTTTACAAATATTATTTCATTTGATCTTCACAACAACCCTGGAACAATAATAATGGTAATGATGATGATGAAGGTGGCTAACATTTATATAGCACTTATGTGCTAGCCACTTTAAAATTATTATCTCATCTGATCTTTACAACAAACCTGGAAGGGAGGAGCTATTATTATCCCCATTTTGCAGTTGTAGAAACTGGGGCAAACAGAGGTTAAGTAACCTGTTGAAAGTCACACAGCTAGTAAATACCTAGATGTTAACTCAAGTCTTCTTGACTCCAGGCTCAAAGTCATGTGACTTGTTCAAGTTCACATACGCAGTAAGTGGCAAAGGCAGGATTCAAACTCAGGTCTCTTCCAAACTCAGCTTCCTTTTCATTTCCCTACACTACTGTGTTTTTTGTTGTTGTTGGTACAGCCCATTGGAATGGATTTATGCTTTAGTACATCAGACAATACATGATTTCAGTCAGTGGAGGTGTTTCTTCCAACAGTACAAGTCTTGGCAGACTGTCTTTAAAAATTGATGTGACCAAAAAATTCATGACTCTGCAGCCAGTCTAGTGTTGGTGGCATCTCCTTCAGCTGATCATGAATAGCACAGACAGCATAGTATGTCTCCTCACTGGACCTGAAGTCTTTCCAACTTATTTCCAAAATCTCCAAGCCTCCACTCCACTGGCTTTGTCTATGGGAATCTTAGATATCCTCCATGCCATGATGGGGCATTATAGGAGGTTGCTTAGACATCTTCACTAGCAAATGATAGCTGTTTTGTAAAAGAGATTCTTAGCTTTTTGTGTCATGGACACAATAAATCTAAAAATGAAAACAATAAACCTTTTTTCTAAATAATGTTTTTAAATGTATAGAATTAGAAAGGAAAAAATATATTGAAATATAGTTATCAACACATCAAAAGCCAAGGCTGTGGACACCAAATTAAGAATACCTCTTTATATAGAAATACAGACAGTAAGAGACAATAGTTCCTATAACAATTGATGAAATCAAAACTTGCTCAACAAAAGTTTGAGGCAATAGGATAGGTGTCAGTCTGGGAAATGGTGGACAAGATAACTTTGTTTAAAAGAAATGATCAGAAAAGGAAAGCACAACTTTTGGGGGGATCAGTCCATCAATAAGCATTTCTTAAGCAGCTACTGTATACCAGGCTACATACATTAAAGGCCTCCCCACTGGGGGAAAAAAGCCCTCACCAGAGTACTCACTCACAAGGAAATGCCTTCTTGTCCTTCAGGCTGGGCCATATTGATCATATTTAGAGCTATACTATATTCACAGATGAATTTACCCTCCTTTTTCCCCTCAAGAGGAAGGAGACAAATAAAATCAAAGTACTTAAAAACAACTAGATCTTAATTGAATCACTCATCATTACCTTCAGAACTGTGTCCCAATAGATAGTATATGTAAATGAATTAATTTCTGGATTCCAATTGGAGCAGGATGCTAGATAGTACAAGTTATCCTACCCTGTTCTAAGACTCGGTAAAATATTATTATGCTCATAGAGGTGTGACTAGGTGCATTGGTCCCAATTCACACACTCTGCAACTCTTTCTCTCCAGTGCCAACAAGATAAAAGTGAGCCTTGTAAAGGCAGCATAAGGAGTATACAGTGGGGACAGGGAGGAAGGAAAGCATGTTTCCTATGTTTGTAGATATCACCCAGTTGATGAATGAGAGTTGGCTATATTTCGAAGGATACCCTTGGAATTTTAAATGCTCTTAAGTCAAAGAAATGGTGAGAGACCAGCAGAAGAAAATTTAATAGGAACCAAGTGAAAAGCAGAACAACTCAAAAGGAAAGACACCATTAATACAGGTGACTGTTACTTTACATAACAGGCACATTCCTTGAAAAGTCATATGTACAATGAGTTTTTGTAATTATAAATCATTTCAAATGTGCTGAAGAGCTCGATCTATAAAGGAATCCTATGGCAAATTCTAATGTTAATCAAATAATCACCCTCTAATTGATCAGCTGGTATATCTGTACTTTTCCATCAGGTCTCCTAAAAATCAGGGAACACTAGCACCAATTCAAGAGTGGCTGGCTCGGTGTGAATTTGGAAAGAAAGGATCTAAGTGTTCCTGTGAGCCACTGGTTGAATATGAGTCAGCTGTTTGACTAAAGGAGGAAAAGAATCCTACTTATACCCTCTCTCAAGTGAACATGATCCTTAGACATATCAACATTTAGAAACCATTAGATACTCTTTAGGTTCCATTATGTTCAATATAAGGTAGAATACAGAGTCTGTGAATTCACCAACTGGGCACAGATTTTTTCTTACTGAATATTATTGAGAGGATAGATTATCAATTTGGAAAACCAGGGACTTAACAAAGCAATAATACTAATGAGAAGCCTAGAAGGTAAATGAGTAAACTCTTGTGCAGATTAAAGGTCATTCATTTGAATTCTGTCATTCTTTTGATTCTATTATTCAAATATATGAAGCTACAGCATTGTAAATAATGATTAAGTGATGTTCCCTTGTCTACCAAGGATGGATAAGATAAAATGAGTTTAAACTAAAACATAGAGGACTTCAGTGACTGCTCTATGATAGCAAAAAAAAAAAAAAGTCTTTGCACTTTTGCCAGGGTCCACACAAGCTGATCCCTTAGAACTCTCCCAAACCCTAATTATATGTTAAGTAGCACATAGAGATTCAGTACATTTTTTAAGTAACTACCCTCTCTGTTTTATTAACATTATATATGACCAGTTGACTCTTCAGGACTCTTTGATTCTTTGACCTGTGACTCATTTCTGGGGCTCCATTTCTTGCTGGTTATTTTCAATTCAATTGAGCAAATATTTCTGTAGTACCTACTGTGATGAAGGAACTGTGCCCTTGTGTTTCCTATATACCTCTTAAGTGTGTTGCTTCACCATTTAACTTCAACTAAGTTGATCCTAATTTGTGAGAATGTTTCTGTAGAATATGTGTTTCAATGTGAGAATAATACTTCCAAGGCACCAGTTATTTCTCTGACAGAGGAGGGGAAAGCATGATGATCTCCTTGTGCACCCATACCTACCTTCCCCTGGTGCTGAATGACAGGCACTTGAGAGATGCCTGGTCATGGACTAAGCATATACTCACTATTTCCATATAAAGCTAGTTCACCCACCCAGGGAACAATGTCAGGACTTAATCATCATCATGCTGTGTGTCACCTACTAAGCCAACCACTTAACTAGGTCTAGGCAACTAAACTAACAAACCATATTTTTCTATTGAGATAATATTTGTAAAGCACTTAGCAGAATGCCTGGCACATAGTAGGAGCTTAACAAATGGTTATTTTCTTCCTTCCTGCTTATGATTGCTTATATGGGACTTGTTCATAAAGAAAAAAGATTATATTGGATGGTGTTTCAGGTTTCCTGTTTATACTGATGTGTTCCATAAGTCAGTCTTGGGGCAATCTATTTTTCCACTGATGCTATTGATAAACCTTGGAGTTGTAGGAGTGCTGACATTTATGCCAAAGGATTAAGAGGAGACCCTGTTTAAATTAGCATAAATCTTTTAACCCAACCCCATCATTACAGTCTAGATTGCAATGCATGGATCTTATCTATCTTGCATTTTTTGATAGATTACTTGTTTCTAAGTCTTTTTCCAGCTCTTTCTAGTTGACTGGGCTACTCGTAAATAAATTGGCAAGAATTTGAAACTTTCAGGAGTCAAGAGTCAGTTGAGACCCTCTAAGGCCTGCTTTCAAGCCTAGTGAAGCTACAGCATTCCTTCTGATGAAGAGGCAAATGTAATGAGAGAATAGAGGAGGATTTAGGATTAGGATGGCACAGTTGTGATTAGAGAAATGTTAAGCTAGCTTTGGTGACCGTATGAGTTTTTACTGGGTTATCAGCCTTGAGTTTAGGTTATCATTTGTCTCAGAGGAGGAAGGTAGAGAGTCTCTGGAAGGCAAATTTGGGTCAAACCTCACAAGAAGGTCTTTGATCTAGTTGGAATCTATAACAGAGAAGACAAGTGACCCAAAATGACCTGTATGTTAGAGACCATCCTATCCATTTGGGTTAGTCCAGACCTGGAGTACGTGTCCCAAGATATTTTCAAAATGAAATGGATATTATAGAAGCTTTCTGACCCAGACCCACAATCTTGGAACCACCTCAATCATTCTAGAATCAACCTCAGAGCCTGGAGAAGCTGTAGGAAAATCCTTATAGCCAAGATACATTCCCAGTTGACAAAAATGCCCCAAATTTTGAACTTCAGTGGTACATACTGAGGAATACTAAAATGCCCTACTACCAGGAGAGCTATATATCATACCTTATTGAAGGTTTACCATTAAATAAAGGCACTATGTACTGAAGAGGTCATAACTAGGAATCATGAAACCTAAATTTTAGTCCTGGTGGTACCAAACTAATTAGATATGTGTCCTTGGGCAAGTCACCATACCCTATCTATCCTAATATCATGTAACATAAAAACGAAAATTGGACGATAAGATCTATAAAGTTCCCTTTGGACTCTAATATTCTCATTCTTTATACAAACAAAATTGCTTCTCATTTTTCATATTTTGCTCATCTTTAAATTGAATCGAAGGGTAAGGAGAGGAGTAGCTTCACCAATCCAAGTTCAAAGGAGCCTTTAAAAGTCATTCTTGCTTAAGTACACAAGACCAACAACTTATACAGACTATTGAGTGCAATTTTTGAGCATTTAAACAGCATGCATCACACTCTTCATCAAGCATTTATTGAGCATGGCACTATAACAAGGATAATTTGGTCATTCCTACATTGCTTGAATGCCACAGACCAGCAAAGCATTAGATTGCAAATGAAAAATCTGCCCTTCTGATTGAGCAATGCTGCCATTGATTAAATCAGGTTAAGTTGTCTCAGGAGAGCAGAGAAAAAGCACTTCAGAAAAGTCATGTCATCGAATTACCCCAGGGCAATGATGGGAGGTAACAAGTTAGAAGGCAAGCCAAGCAACCATCCACTTTTTTTTTCTTATGTGTTAAACTTATCTCCTAAGATTTTGATATGAAGCACAATGTAATTTTAACTTTTAAAAGCAAAGACTTCATAGAACTTACGAAGATTATAGAGCAGGTATTATTAACCTTTGGACTCTTTGGCAGTCTGTTGAAGCCTATGGACCGCTTCTCAAAATAACGTATTTAAATGCAAAAAATAAAATATGTAGGATTACAAAGGCGACCAGTTATATTGAACACCATAGTCTGCAGAAAGGAAGGCCGAGATCATGTGTGATTGGGCAGTGGGTCTAATAGTTAATCTTGAAGTAGTGCTGGGAATAAATGATATTTCAAGATATCTGCAACAATTGCAATATGATATGAAAATATTTGTGATTCCATTTGGTGATGAAGTCATAGTACTTCTTAATACTAGTATAATTTGTTGACTGAAATCATAATTGAAGGAGATGCCAATTTCAGTTAGAGATTAGTGAAAATAAACATTTATTTTTTTCCACATCTAAGTTCATAGATCCCCTGAAATCCATGGACCCTGGGTTAAGAACCTTTGTCTTAGTGGCTAGGCACTAGAAGGACACGGCCTTTCAGCTCCCTTGATCCTAGAGGAGCCACAAATATGGAGAAAATACCCTTTACCCCTGTTTTCTGGTGGCCAAAAACAAGGGAAGAAAACCCTTTCCTTCCAAGATAAGACCTGCAGATTTTCCCAGGATAACCCTGACAATAATAGCAAAGAAAAAATCCTCCAAATTGGCAATGGGAACCAAAAGTTTCTCTATCCCTGTATTGCCACAGGCCCTGAAATTCTCACAATTTTTGTTATTCTTGAGGTTAAGGCATTGTGCCTGAGAGAGTTTTGTTCAAAATGCAAATGCGTCACCTAGGAGGACTAACCCATTTAGATGGCCCACCAGCACCACATTATCCTAGCAGCAGAGAGAGGAGCCCTAAGTAAATGGGACTCTGGAGAAACAATGTCTGGGGATGGAAGGTGATGTTAGGGAAATGCAAGAGCTTAGAATGGTCTGGAACATGAGTACTTCCTAAGTGGGGCAGGTCTAAATCAGGTGGTAGACTTGGTGATTCTGGACAGCTTGGTGTCAGCATCTGAGGGCAATAAGGGAAAATGAAGGGGAAAACGCCAAAATTAAGGAAGAGAGGCCAATGAGGGTAAATTACCTAATTTACAATTTTGCATGTTATCAGCTTTGACTGGTGATGTTGTCCTCCATCAGCTATCCCAGTGTATTGCTGAAAGCAAGACCTGAATCACACTCCAGATGCTTGGTGTCTCATTGCTTCTCCAGGCCCTGGACTGATTCTACAACTATTTCTGAGGTACCAAGAGGCTTACCTAGATTTTGCTTAGGGCCATTCTTACTTGTAGATGTCGGGATCTTCCATCTTCAGTTGCAGTGGGCTGCTGGAAACAGATGTTGGAATGTTTCAGCTCTTAACAGCTATAGGGACTTAGAGTATCTTCCTGGCAGCTTTTGGCAATGATAAGAAGCTGGTACCCCCTCCTTCCCAACTCCTGCCAATCTGATGCCCTCTGTCACTGCTGGGCACTTTGGCAGTTGTCTCATTGTTGACCCTCTATAAAGAAAGGTATTTTTAATTTTTCAAGATACCTTGGTGGGCATCTTAGGGATTTTCTTTTAGTATTTTCTTCTTTTGCTTTTTGAAAAAAAAGTAAAATGAGCTTTATCATTCAAAAAGTCAAAACAGGGTGGGCATTTTCCCCTGAAGACTCTTGCAAGCATCAGAAAATCATACTATGTCATTTATGCTTTGTAGATACTTATTCACTGGCACATACTGATTCTGGGATTCTGGGAAATTCTGGGATTCTGGGACCAAAACCTGACTAGCCATTTTGCTGTTGCACAAGGCAGAATTAAACAAAGCCTCCCTCCTTCACAAGAACTAAGCATGAATTCTGCAATGCTCACTGCTTATAAGCTGGCTTTGATTTGCTATTCAAGCCCTGGGGAGAGTGATGATGATTCTGAGGATCTGTGAGAAGAGGATATGGGCAAGAATAAATTCTGATTTCAGAATCACAGAATCTCAGTGTTGAAAGAAACCTCTGAGGCAATGTGGTCCAGCCCATACCTTATTGAAATTCCTGTCTACGACATCGCTAAGAATCGGCTGTCCAGCTCTCGCTTTAAGGGGGAACTCAGCTGCTTCCCAAGGCAGCCCATTCCACTGTTGGCTAATGGTATTTGTCAGGAATTTTGTCCTTTACATTGAGCCGAAGTTTGCCTCTCTGCTATTCCCGTCCATTGCTCAAGTCCGATCTCACTTTTATATGACAGTCCTTCAATTACTTAAAGACAATTATCATGTCCTTCTGAAGCCTTTTTTCTCTCTAGGCAAAATAACTCCAATTCCTTTTACTGAGTCTTATGTGGCATGTTCTCAAGGTCCTGCTCCTTAATGGCTGTCCTCTTTTTTAATAATGCTTTCCTGCTTATCAGCATCCTCCTTGAATTGTGGTAACTAGTACTGATCATATTACTCCAAGGCAATTTGACCAGGGTAGGATACATTGGGAATATCGCCATTGTTTTGAACGCTGTGTTTGCTTCACTTAATGATTTTGCTCTTTTTTGGCTGCCCTCTGAGCCTGCAACCCCCTAAAGACCCCAGATATTTTTCAAATGAACTTATGTCTAGCCTTGCCACCTACATCTTATACTTGGGAAGCTGATTTTTTTTAAAAAACTCACATGTAAGGTATCGCATTTACTCTGTGAGGTTTTAGCCTGTGTGAGATCTTTTTTTGGATCCTGAATTGGTTATCCCATATGTTAACTACCCTTCCCAGTTTTATGCCATCTTCCAACTTAATGGGTATGTTATAATTATTTTGTCTAAGTCATTGATAAATATTTATAGATCTATTGTCCAAAAGAATAGCTACAATTGAAATAGAATAAATACTCAACTTTGATATTTTGCAGAACCTATAGTCTTATTGGCATGGGTACTTCTTCCTTGAAACATAGGACACAATCCATGCCACTTCTTGCAAAATCTTAGAGGAGGGAAAGGAATTGAAATTGTAACCTCCAATGGGCTTCAGAAATCATCTTTTTTCATGTTACCTGTTGCCATGCATAATGAGTATTTAGCTGTTTCTGAGTAACTACGGTCTCTTCCAAATAAAATTCCTTTCATAGAATCAGAGAATCTTAAAGTCAGAAGAGATCTCAGAAGTCATCTAATCCATTTCATTCCCAAAGCATAAAACACATTCTGTAACAAACCTGACCTTGTACTCATCAAGCCTCCATCTGAAAGACTTCTGGAGATGGGGGACTCATCTTTCAAGGAAAACTATTCTCCTTTTGGACATTTCTCATTTATTGGAAGGTTGTGGTTTTCTTTTTCCCATATCAAACTAAAGTCTGCCCCTTTGTAACTTTTTCCCTATCAGTCCTAGCTCTTTCCTTTGGAACCAGGGAGACCAAATATAAATTCTTCTTTCACATGAAAGTCCTTCGGATATTTAAACACAGTTTTCAAATTCCCTTAAGTCTTCCACTATACCAAACCTGCCTCCCATGACCTGATTTCAAGTCCCCCACCACTCTGGTTGTTCTTATTAAGATATTTTTCAACTTGTCAGGGTCTTTCCTAAAGCCTGGCACCTAGAACTGAACATAATATTGCCTTTTTGAAAATATCTCCAGCCCTTAACATAGTGCCTGGCACATAGGCAATGCTTTTTGTCTTGATTTGAGTTATACCAGGGCAGAGAATAGAACGTCGCTCGCCTCCCTTAGTATGGGTACTTTGCTTCTGTTAAAGCAGCCAATGATCAAATTAATTTTTTCTTTTTAAAATTTAAAATTTTAAAATTAATTAATTTCTTTTTTGTAAAGGGGCTCCTAAATGGATAGAACACTGGGCCTCTGGCCTGAGACACTTACTAGCTGTGAAACTTTGGGCTAGTCACTTGACCTCTGTTTTGCCCTAGTTTCTTATCATGAAATGGGCATGATAATAGCACCTACCTCCCAGGGTTGTTTTGAAGATGAAAATGAGATAATATTTGTAAAGCACTTAGTACAATGACTGCTAGGTATTTAATGAAGGCTGGCTATTATTATTATTATTGTTAATCATTTTAATAGTAAGTGTTAGCTGGTCGTTTTTTCTCCTACTTATACCTGGGGGGTTGACTTTCTGGAATGAAAGTGTACAACTACATTTATTCCTATTAAATTGTACCTTACTAATTTAGTGTATAGTTACAGTTTAAGAACTTTTTAGATCTCAGTCCTGACATTCAACATCTCTCTCACATCATCATCAACTACAAATCTGATAAACATGCCAACCACGCCTTTATTGAAATCACCAATACAAATGCTTTTTGGGAATATCCCCAGTGGCAGAGCCCTTTGGCACTATATTGGAGAACTCCCTCCAGTAGACATGAATGTCTTAAGTACCACTCTTTGAGTCTGGTTCTTCAACTGGTTTTAAATGTACTTCACTGCACAACCACCTAGCTCACAGTTTTCTACATTATCATAATACAACTTAATCACCTAGAAAAACTCCTGAAAGAGAAATATTATACATCAGTGTCACTGTTGTCAGTTCAGTCGTTTCCATCGTGTCTGACTCTTCATGTTCCCATTTGGGATTTTCTTGGCAGAGATACTGGACTAGTTTGCCCTTTCTTTCTCTAGCTCATTTTACAGATGAGGAAATGGAGGCAAACAGTTAAGTGATTTGCTCAGGGTCACGTAGCTATTACGTGTCTGAAGCCAGATTTTAACTCAAAAAGATGAGTCTTCCTGACTCCAGGCCCTGACACTCTACCCATGTGCCACCTAGCTGCCCATCAATATCAGTACCCACCCATAAGCCAGATAGCACTTAAACCATTTTTTAAAAAAACTAAATTAGGCAATTTCTATTTATTTGTTCTGGTCAAATAAAGTTTCCTGATTGCTCATGTGTATTGGGAAAATTAACATTTGCAAAACTGGACTTTTAAATTTGCATTTAGAATCAGAGTACCACAAGGGTCACAAGCAAATAAATGCTCAGCATAATGACTTAGAGCCTCATAGAGGATACAAGACAGTCCAACAGCTAGCAAACAATACCCAGTAATGCATTAGCAGATGCTAGATTGCATTGTGCAGAATATAAATGATAGAATAAGCAAGAGAAAGGAAAGATTTTTGTGAGTTCAGATAGTTGTGGAGAAAGGTAGGGCTTCAGTTGGGTCTAAACACAAATAGACGATTTGAACTGATGAAGAGGAAGCAGTTAGCGATTCCACAAATAGCAGAACAGTATCCAATGAGAGAGGTAAGAATGAGCCTGAAAAATCTGGAAACACTGAAGAATCTAGACTGATTGGAATAAATGTTTTTGATGAATAGGAGTTAGAGAAAAGGTTGGATAACTGCTGCTTACTACCTGGGTGACCTTGGATATCTTCCCCCACTCCCATCTCCTGTCTCTCTCTCTCTCTCTCTCTCTCTCTCTCTCTCTCTCGCTCTCTTTCTTGCTTTCTTCCCCCCCTCCCCCTCCCTCCTTCCCTCCCTCTCTCTCTCCCTCTCTCCCTATATATGGATCCCACATTCCTCATCTATAAAATGTTGGACTAAATCTAAAATCCCATAACCTATATGACTTGTGACAGCTAAACTACTAACCTGCAGCAGACAGACCAGTGAGAGACCATAGATGCCAAGATGTGATTTGATGCAATGTTTAGCATAGTGCCTACCTAGCATGGTGGTTAATAAATGTCAATTAACTGACTAACTGCAGTTTATAGCCTTGACAGTTTTTTGAGCAAAGGATTAACTTGATACAAGGGGACATTCAGTCTATCAACACGTATTTATTGAGATCTATGATGGGCTTAAGTCCGTGTAACACCCTATGGAAGACATGGAAATATGATGCAAACCCTGCTCTCAAGATGCTTACAATTTAGTTTAGAAACCAAGATTGACATACATGACACAATACTGAACAATACAAGACAGCAAGTTAATCAAGTGTTAGATTATGTCTATAAATATGGTAGGGCTTCAGAACAAAGAGGAGCCCAGGGCAAAGGCAGAGAGCCAACGCCAAGTACTCTGACCAGCTAACTGGAGCAAAAGGTTCTGAGGCATAGTGGAAATTAGGTTATATTGACAAGATGAGGACAGATTATAGATGCCCTTGGAAGCCAAGAAGAGGTGTTCAGATTTAATGCAATAGAAAAAAGGGAGTAGTTGAGGAGGGAAGTAACATGATAAAAATGCATATAATGCACTTTATATAATATAAATAAGAACAATAATTTGGCAGTAATATGCCAAATGGATTGAAACAGAGGAAGACTGGAGAGAGGCTGAGCAGATAAGAAGTTTTTCACTTTTCAGTCCTCCTAAATTGAACTTAGAGATAAAGTCACAGCCTACAGACCTATGGTATAAATTCATTAGCCATTTGTTAATTGGCTGCTGTGCTAGATAATGGACATACATTAATGCTAAAGTTAATAGTTTGGTTTTTTCACAGCTCATAAAATTTATTAACTAAGGCATGGGGAGAGAGGGTTGCTATCTACATCAGTGGAATGCATGTTCACATCAAAGAAACAATGCATCTTCTGAAGCGTAAAATAATAAGTGATTGCTTAAGAAGTGGTAAAGTGGCTATAGTTTGTAGAAAATCTATATAAGCCAGACAATTGTCTTCTATAATTATGAAGTTCTGTGGATTGGTTAGACACATAAATCCACAACACTCCATTTGGACCAAACCACATTAAAAATGTAACTGGAAAATTTTTTAACAAAATAAATAAAAATACAATAGAACATAGATAAAGTTCACATATGGTTTTCTAAGTTGATATGTGGCCAACAGGGATCTTTATGTATGGTTTAATGGCTGGTCCTCCATCTATTTGAGTTTGACACAACTGGTTGATAACATCCTTTATTTTAATCCTTTCCTCTGAGTTCTCACTGCCAACCTCTCATTCAAATTGCTAAGAAGATAGAATAGAATAGGGAATGCTGAACTTTGAACATACCAACAAATGTGTGGGGTGAACTAAAGTTAAATGTTTGCTGTTCACCTGGGGTAATATGGGTATGAGAGGCACAGAGCCAGAATTTTACTATCTGTGTCCCTAACTAGTTGTGTGATTGTCGGCATGCCACTTAAAATCTAATTAGGGACTCAGTTTCCCCCTTTGTAAATAGGAGCCCCCCCTTCAATTTATATTCAGGATGAAATAATCCTCTTTGGTTTTTGTTGGAAGATGGTTCCCTCTTTCCAATAATTCTCCTAAATAAACCATGAAAATTTCAGTTTCTATTCTGTTAAAAATAAAAACAGCAACTAGCTAAGATACAAATAGATAAGTGTGGCACCCCAGTGGCAGGTTATATATTCTATTCATGCTGGGTTGTCATGAAGAGAAAACAGGCCAGCCCAGATTAAGATGGCAGCATGCATGTTGCTGTGGATTAAATAGCAGAATTTGGAAGCAAGGCTACGTGGTCGCTATTTGGATTCTTCTCCTTGATCAACTATGTGAAAAGTTAATTTCCTTCTTCTGTGTGTGCAATGGGATGAACCTGTTCTGTGGAGGAGAGAATAACAAACAAATAGTTACAGAGTATTTTAGAAGATAAAAGCAATCGCTATTGTTCACTATTAATAAGTTAGAGTCTGTCTCTATGTGAGGTCAGAGAACCTACTTTTAGCTATCAGGAAGATTAATACCTTAATTAATTAATTAATACCTTAATATATCTTAATTAGCCAGAAATACTCTAGCAAAGAGGTTTGGAGTTGTAGTGAAAAATTAAGATCATTTTCTTTATCCAGATTTGAAGAGGTGTTTATCGCTCTCTGGAAAAAGTGTTGGTTTATGCACTGGAGCACTTTGCATCGATTGGCTTCTCTTTTAAATGCATCAACCTACACAGTAATAGAAATATTTTTAGGGCCTCTGGTTTCTATGTACTCATGCACATATTTTCTGTTCTACTTCCAAATTCATTCTGGAATTTCAGTCTCTCTAGTATTTTCCCAGGCAACTAGGTGACATAGTGGATAGAGTACCTGGCCCAGAGTCAAGAAGACGACTCATTTTGCTGAGTTCAAATCTGGCCTCACACACTTACTAGCTGTATGACTTTGGGCAAGTCACTTATCCCTTTTTTGCCTCAGTTTCCTTACTTGTAAAATGAGCTGGAGAAGGAAATGGCAAACCACTCCAATAGCTTTGTCCAGAAAACCCCAAGTGAGGTAACAAAGAGTCGGAAATGACTTAAAAGAAACTCCTGAACAACAAAAATATTTTCCTAGCAACTTTATACTTTATTGAACACATTTTGGCAATAAATTTTAGAGAGTTATTCTATTGTTGGAATTGGTAAATCCAACAGGTGAGGTGGCTTGGCCGAGAATTCAGAACTCAGGATAAGAGGTCCTAACCTTAAACTAATATTCAAAGTACCAACTCATGCAAACTGCTTGCAGTGGTATTACATTGTAGAGTGAAATTACTAACTAATCATGCAAGAAAGTATCTAGAGAATAAAATTAATTATAACAAATTAGACTAGGAAGCCTCAAAGGTCTTTTCCAACTTTCTATTTATGATCCTATAGGTATCTTATAAAATGACATAAAGAGTAATTATTAGGATAAATTGGGATTCATTTACATGATGGTATTGGTGGGAACCTTCCTGAATCCCATATTCCAGGAACAAATCTTAAGTTCTACAAAAAAAAAGAAAAAGGATTTATTAGTCATCTCTCTATGACATAAGGAGGATGAGACCATTAGCCCTCCCAGTCACTTCTCAAACTTACTTGCCCTAGCAGGTAAATGAATCGTTTAATTGACTTGAAGTATGTCATAATAAGGACCTGGAGAACTTAGGACACCACAGTTTATAAAGTGGTACTAACAGGAACCCAAATCAGAAGCTATTATGAGTCATTGCCCAAGGAGGAAAGTACTCAGCTTTTTTCTAATGCCTGGTGGCTTTGGAGAAATTCCAAGAAATTTCAGCTTTGGAAAGTGGTAGGCTTCTAAATCTCCTAGTTGAGGTCAGTTCAATTCACCCTGGAGAGAATCAAGAAATAAGAAAGATGACATCTAACAATGCTTTCCAGCTCAGTGCATTGAAGCTTCAGTGTGTAACTGAGTGGTGAGCATGGGCAAATGGTAAGAGGAGATTATCCCCAAGTTGAATTTTTATTCACAGAAGTGAAAAATAATCTATTAGAGAGAAACCTCCATTTCCCAACCGCAGCCTTGCCAGGACTGATTAGCCAACCCATTTTCTTCATGTTCTCTCTTGTTTGAATTTCATTACTTTTTGATCACTTTCTCCCAAGGAAAGGGATGGGAAAGTAGACAAGGTAAACCTAAACTAGCGGATTTCCCTTTTTTTGTAAGTTTAGTTGAAATTAGAGGATTTTTTTTTGTTTAAATTTTGTGTACCTAGGCCACACTTGCTCCACATTAGCACATATATTCTTAAGTTGTTTATACATATGTCCCCATGTCTCGTTTCAGGAAGTAGGTCCACTAATATAGAGAAAAATCATTTTAATAAGTGGCTCTTTTGCCTCTGTGGATATGTTACAAAGATGCAGTTTGGAATCAAGTTTGGTCAAATGAGATAATGTATGTAATGTAAGCACTTTGTAAACTTTAATGCCCTTTATAAATGTCAGTGATTATTGATATCACTTTACTTATGTGTATAAGAAGCATATTGCTAACTCAGGTAACTCTCTCTTTGCTGGTATTCTTTATCTTTCCTAAAAAAAAAACTATATCAGGAAGTTATAATGAGTGCATCCTTGCACAACACGTGAAAGGCTACTGCTAAGAAAAGACCCAGTTGTTGAATGGGTGGGAAGTTCTGGGTGTGAGTGTGTGTACCTGTGTATGTGTTGGGAAGCAGCCATCCCCTCCTCACTTCTCTGTTTCTGAAAGGTCTCCCTGTTGCAAACCACTAAAGCCACACAGAGTAGGAAGTGATCCAATGGGGAATTTTTCATCCCATTCCACGAGAAAATGAGGGCGGTCTGCATAGGTCTCAGGCTTTCTTGTGAAGTCCACTTTGCAAAATCACAGGATGTTAGTGCTAGAGAGCATTCAGAATTCAACATCACTTATTACAAACGGGGTAAGTGAAGCCCTTCAGAGGGAAGTCGCTTGCCTTAGAATTAGATCGCCCAATGGTAGAGCTGAAATTTGAATCCAAGGCTTCTGACTCCTAGCCCAGCATACCTTCTATTCAATTCTCTGCAGATCATTGAGGCTACATCAATATATAGAAAGATGCCGAAGAAGGAAAAGTCCACTCTTGTTTTTCAGTAGCTTGAGAATGAAAACAACTTGATTAGACAAATGATATAGCTCTAGGCAAAAACTGATCTTTAGGAAGGCTCAGAAGCCTAATGCTTGGCCTCAAATGGTTGATTTGGTGGTTGCATGTGGTCATGGCTATAATTGAAGGGTACTTTACTTTCTCCATGTATAGAAGAGCCCCTTTATCACTTAGCCACAATTCTTGTGGTAAAACTGGAAAATATTTTCTCTGCCATTTGGGAGTCACTGATATACTTGTGAAATTTTCTCCTTTTACTCTCTCCTAAATGTCCATGGATAATCCTTAGTTGAACTCTTTGTGTTAATGTGATTTTACAAGTTCTTGGCTTGGAGAAGATTTCATATATCTCAAGTAACCTGAGTTGGATTTGAAACCAGGGCCTTTCCCTTTGAGGTTGGTTATACAATTCAAGAAGTGGATGTTGTATATATAACTTATTTGAAAATGTGAAAGGCAATGTGGTGTCATTCAAAGAATACAGAATGAGTAGTAGAGATCTGGGTTCTACTCCTCATGTGGCATCTAAATACCCAAAGGGTCATTGGCCCTTTTACTCTACTGGACCTTAATTTCCTCATCTGTCAAATGAAGAGGTTGGACTAGGTGATCCCCGAGATTCCTTCCATCTCTAACTATAATATGCCCTTATATCTATGATCGAAATTCTTTCCTATTCCCCTGTAGTTTTTTTTTTAAGATAGAAAGAAGAAAGAAAAGAAAAAAAAATTAAAAATGTACAGCAGCTTAGCTTTTTGGAAGGCTTTGTGTCACTTCCTGGTAACTTTATGCTGATTCTTGTTAGACATCAAAACCTCGGAATAATTAACTGTAGAAAAAAGCATTTAATGTTTTTGTATTAAAATGTCAATAGTAAAACTTTAGTTATAGAAATAGAATGGGAAGATTTAATTATTGCTAAAGAGAACTTGAATTAAATAGATTTTAAATGATTAAGGTCTCAGCCATGGTCCTATCTTAGTTTTCTAGGGTTTATTAAATTTTACTTATAAACATAATTAGCTTTTTGGTAAAAATGAATAGCTTTAAAAGTAACTTATTTAAAGAATAGAATTTTAGGAGTATAAAAATATAACGTATACATATTTTAATTTTGAAAAAAAAAACAGAAGTCAGTGGAAACTTCATAAAATCAAGATAATTTTTTGAGTTGTTTAATTTTTTGTTTGATTTGTGTTAACAGAAATAGCAAGGGTCTTATATTAAAAATTCACCACATTGTCAATCGCCTTTTTTATTTAACTGTCTGTAGACCAAAATTACAAAATGAAGGAAAACACACAAAAGATACTTGGTAAAGGCAGGTGGTCTGGATGAATAATTTTCTTTCATTAACATATTTCCCTTATTAACTGTGTAATTAATTGTACATAGCCAAGGCAAGCTATGGAAATTGCGTTTCAAGATGTATCAAAGCTGACTTATGCTTCAGACTTCCATGCAATTTACTATTAATGAAGCAAGAGATGGAAGCCTCCAATCTATAATTATTACTTACTATTTGAATGACAAGCAAAGAATTTTATCAGCAGAGTTTCAAATGAAAGGGGATTAGCTGTGAATGTTGAAATTGTTAATCTTTCTTATTAAAATAATTTTGAGAAAAATGTTTTAGTGGAAGAGAGGTTTTGAGAAAGGCATTTTGCTATTTAAAACAGCCATTTTCTGATGCTCCATATGAATTTGTCTAAGTTTGACAGCAAGGTGCAAATATTTTCCAAAATGAATGAATATTTTATAGGCACTGAGGCTGTTCGTGTGTGAGTCAATACAAGGTTGCTTGCTATTTATGTATTCTGGGAACATATTGTGGCATCCTCTCCCACTATCTTGACAGGGTAAAGGTCCCTGTGAAGCTAGCCATAGGAAATAATGCTATGGAGATTCTCAAATATATTCCTATGCAATCTATAACCAAAAAAACAAAATCAGAACATGTTTAGCATCTTGCTTGCTTTGAATGGCCGTTACTTTTAAGAGAGTGAAAATTGAGTTTTGGTAAAGGGGGCTGTCCTAATTAAATAACAAATGGTTCTCTTTTCCCAAGAGAGAAAATAAAGGATTTTTACTAGCAGCACTGGGGTTGGCTAAATTTGCAGCAAATACATTTCCAATGTGTCATTCAAACATCTTGTCAATAGATAATAACTTTGATTAGGTACTTAATAAATTTCCTGACCCTTCATCATCTCCCTCATCCTCTTTCCAATGTTCAGTGAGTTTTGCACACCTCACTTGCATATACCATAATGCTATTGATTCAACTATTTAATCAAATTCAGTATTGTGTGTGTATGTATGTATGTATGTGTGTATGTATGTACACTTGAAGATCTATTCAGTCAATCACCAGGTTTAATGGATTTGGATTTTTTTCTTTCACTCATGACCAGTTTTCATTTAGTTAGTTGGTTAGTTAACTGTTTATGGAGCCATCCACTCATAGCCAGATGTGACCATGGAGGTGAGGACTGACCTATTCAAACACACCTTCATACATATGTGCATTTAAGCTATAGAGGCTTTAAACTGCACCAATCCATGAAGTGTTATCAATACTTGGTAAACTAATAGAAAGTGTTTGCTTGTTTTTAAGTAAACTGGTGAATCAGTGGGCCAAAGTATTAAACTGTATAAAACCTATTAAAGCTTAAGACTACACTAAGACTTTTTGGACACTGTGTACGAAAACAGATCTGTGCATGTATTTGCGTGTGTGTGTATTTCAGCGAGCTTTTCTCAGGGCACATGATTCTGCATAAAGAAGGGGAGTCCCTTCTAGAGTTACAGTGTCAAAGGAAAATCCAGTATTGAAGGGAGGATAGTAAGCTGCTCGTGAATCAAGAAGACATTAATTTAAATTCTTCTTGTGACATGAGATATCTGATCATGGGCAAGTCACTTGAATTTTCAGATCCTCAGTTTCAGAATGGAGATAATAATACCCATGGCACCTACCTCATAGTGTCCTTGTAAGGCTCTAATAAAATAAAGGTCACAAAAATGCTTTTTGCATTTTAAAGTATAATGCAAGTATTATTATTATTATTTATTGAGAACTTCTGACAAATTAAGTGCAGATGACTAGCCTTATCAAATGTACCCCAGATCTGTGTGCAGGAAAATTTGAGTCCTTCTCACATTTAACCACTTCATAGGGATGAAGCATGAAAATTGTGAGTTTGAGCCAAAGGAGGTACTATAATATCTTTGGTTTTTATTAACATCCTTGCTTGTTTACTACCTGCATCCTTTTAGGTCTTGTCTCATTGTGTCATTCTCTTATCAGAAGTTTTATGTGTAAAATCTTTCATCTCATTGGGGAACCATTTCGTGACCTACAACAATAATTTATTAACTGGAACCAAGATTGTCTGAAAATGTTAATACAGTACTCCCAAAGTGGAGGTGGGAAGGGAGAGAGGAAGCAGTTAGAAAGAGATGGGTGGGATTTATATCCCTGTTAGAAATGTATGATACATGCATGAGTTTGTGCATGTCCATGTTATTTTTCTAATCCATGAAGTGTTCTCAAAACTATAAAAGTATTGAAGGTTTTGTAGTTTGGGTTTGTTTTGGGTTTTTTTTTTTTAAGTAAATGGTGATTCATCAGGCCAAGCTCTTGGCTATTGAACTGTTACATTTTTGAAACCACTTCTTAGGAAGTTATGTCTCTGGATGAAAAAACAAAACAAAATGAAACCTCAGTCAAATAGCTAGATATTTTGCTTGTTGGCACAAAGCATCTCCTATAAATGACATTTTTTTCAGTTTTTCTCTGGATGTTTGGAATCATATATAGATACAAGCTGTGCCTCAGTTTTCTCATTTGCAAAAACAGGTGCACTGCTAACATCCAAACTCACTAGGGAATTATGAATTTAAGCAACTTAAAAACTGTTTTGAAAAATCAAACTTTCTAGAAATGGTAGGCTATTAGGGAAAGATATGATAAATACTGAATTAAATTGAGCTGAAAATTAAATAAAAGTAACTGAAATCTCAGAATCTAATTTAAACAATCTATCTCTAAAACAATAGAACTGGGAGGGAGTGCAATAACGGAAGTCCCCCAGGAGAACTGAAACAAGTTTTTAATCAGAATTCCAAATAGATATCTGCCTTGAATTTAAATGATTTAAATTTTATGGAAAAATTTTAGAACTTTCAGTATATTTAAGGAAAGCTTGCAGAGTTTATAAATTTTCTATAGTGAAGGAAAACAACGAATGAATACCCTCCACGTTTTACCTTAATTTTTTTCAGTTTATAGAATTCAGAACTGTGTATACTTAAAGTCCTTTGAGCTTCTCAGAGAATGACAGCCTGAAAATATAAGAGGGTATTATCATCCTTTCTATTGTTGAGTAGCTCTTTTCTCATTCATTTTGCTAAAGACTTTTGTAAACCCTCTTCTGAATACACACATAAGTATTATTTAGTATTTTTAAAGCATATACATCCTACAACAAGCTACAGAATCTATTAAAAACTCTGTTGTCAACTGGCAAGCAAATCAGGAAGAATAGTTTCAGAGCATTGCTTATTATTTCTTTTAATAAAGCAAATTTTGCATTAACTAGAATGTTTGGGGATTGGGGTATGCTGGTTAATTGCATATTGAGGTTACCAGAGGATTAGCTAGAAAGCCTTTTGTGTTCCAGCCCTTCTGTTTCAAATCTTTGTTAAATGTCTGAATCTGCTTTCCTACTTTAGTAGTTGAATCCAGTGAAGATGATGGGATCTTAATTTAATGATTAAGGTTCTTGTAGTGCCCCAGGGTCAGCATTCTCACTTCAATTCAATTCAGTAAACATCAGTGATTACTACCATAGATGCAGATAGTATAAGAGCTCTGGCTGATTGTAACATACCCTGAACTTTATTTTGTTTTTCTCCATATTGGTATTTAAAAATTAATCCCAAATATTAACTTGCTTTCCTGGCTTTCTCCTAGAAATAAAGTGCTCAAAAATTAAAATTTTAAAACCCATTTATTTGGAAATTCCAATCAGTCTG
Source organism: Trichosurus vulpecula (assembly GCF_011100635.1). Classification (NCBI taxonomy): domain Eukaryota; kingdom Metazoa; phylum Chordata; class Mammalia; order Diprotodontia; family Phalangeridae; genus Trichosurus; species Trichosurus vulpecula. The sequence continues at coordinate 85,864,052 of NC_050577.1, forward strand.
GTTTTGGTTAATTGAGGTTTTACTATTTTAAGATAGCTTCTTTTAAGGTCTGCTATTGGCTCTGACAAGCATTAACATTTGCCTCCAAATTACCACCCCTCTGAAGCCATTAAAAATTAATCAGTTTTGGAATACTCAATTAGGATGGTGGCTGTTGTTGTTCAGTTATGTCTGCCTCTTCATGATCCCATGGACCACATAGCACACCAGGCCCTTCTATCATCCACTATCTATCAAAATCTGTCCAAACTCGTGTTGGTTGTTTCCATGACATTCTCTGTCCACCCCATCCTCTGCCTGGCCCTTTTCATTTTGCCTTTAATCTTTCTCAACATCAGGGACAGGATGGTAGTGGTAGTAGTAGTAGTAGTAATGATGATGATGACGATGACGACGACGATGATGATGATATTTGTATAGTGCTTTATATACATTATCTTATTTTATCATCAAAGCATCCCCATAAAGTAAACACTGCAGATATCATAATTGCCCTTTTATGAGAGAGGAAACTGAAGCTTTTAAAGGTTAAGTAATTGCCCATGGTCACACAACTGGTGACAGAGACAAGATTCATACCCAGGCTTCTCCTTAACTCAACGCCCAGCACTCTTTCCCCTATACAATATCTTAATCTTCCCATTGGCACCTGTTAAAAAAAACCATAAGAGTATATGTGTATGAAAAGTGTGTATATATATAAATATAGGTATAATATGTATGAACAATATAACACACAAATATATGTGTAATGTGTATACTGTATAGGTGTATTATGTACATATGTATAATATATAGTGTATATGTGTAATAATAATCAATAATAGCTAACATTTATATAGTGCTTACTGTGCTAAGGCACGATGCTAAACACTTTACAAATATTATTTCCTTTGATCCTCACAACTACCCTGGAAGGTAGAAGCTATTAATATTCTTATGCTACCAATGAGGAAACTGAGACAAACAAAGGTTAAAAACACTGTGTGACCAGCGTCACACAGTAAGTATCTGTGGCCAGATTTGAATTCATTTCTTCCTAACTCTAGGCCCACCATGCTATTGAGCACACCACCCAGCTGCCTACAGATATATATATACATACACACACATATACATATATTATATTATATTATATTATATTATATTATATTATATTATATTATATTATATTATATTATATTATATTATATTATATTATATTATATTATATTATATTATATTTATATATATTTACTTGTAGGCAGCTAGGTGATGCTGTGGATAGAGCATTGGTCTTGGAATCAGGAAGACTCATCTTCATGAGTTCACATCCAGCCTCAGACACTGACTGGCTTTGTGACCCTGGACAAGTCACTTAACCCATTTGCCTTAGTTTCTCATCTATAAAATAAGCTGGAGGAGGAAATGACAAATCACCAGTATCTTTGCTGAGAAAATCTCAAATGGGGTTAAGAGGACTGAAATGACTAAACAACAAATATATCTGTGTGTGTGTGTATCTATACATACACACGTACACACACACATATATATAATATATATATATATACACACACACATATATACACATACACACACATGCATACACAGAGCATTTGCTACTACTTTGCTCTTAGTCCATTATAAGTTTTTTTCATTAGAGGTATTAATACAATGAAATGCTGGTTGATGGCGTGAAACACCTACTTCCACAGTATTTGCAGCCATTGGAAATAACAGTTGTGTCTGATTTTTCACCTTTCTATATTTTATTTCTATGACTCCCTTTATCCATTCATTTTCTGTGACTTTTCTTGGTTTAACTTGGGGACTGTCTTTTAAAGTCTGTATAATTTGACTATATAGGAAATTTAAAACCCTTCATAATGAAGGAGCTAAGGTGTTTAACATTGATCCTATGATGAGGTGATTACTAGGAAAAGAAAACCATTTAAATTAGAACAAAATTATTAAAATGAACAATTATTTGAAAATAATTTTCAAAAGTAATCATACTTGTAAATCATTTTCTTTGAACTTCCAAGCCCATAAAGGCTTCAGCCTCCATTTCTTAATACCAACTGTTCTGGTACTAATGTACCATGTTTTCGTAGCCACCTCCAACTATTTCTAATACTTCCCAATACAGTAGGTTAAGAGAATCATTGAGTCAGTTTTCCTCTCAACCATAGAGTCCCGTGAACCACTCCCCTAAAAAAACACAGACCACCCCAAAGATGTCAAAGCTGTTATGTTTCCTTTACTTACTCTGTTCATTGTCCCTAAGTCTCATTCCTGTATCTTTTAGGTCATGCAGTTGAATTCCAAAAACAGACATGCTTCCTAAAGAAGAAGGTAGTGAGCAAACCCTGATAGCTAGATCATAATTTCAGAGCTGGAAGGGACCTTAGTGGCCCTTCAGGGGCCTCCTTTGACAGATGAGTAAACCAAAGCCCAGTGGCCTCCTAAAGTACACACTGATCTTACATGATGGAGGATTTGCCCTTGTCTAGTTCTTGCTCTTTCATTTCTGGTTATCTATCATTCATTTTAATTCCTTGGGTTGGTAGAGCTAGAACTCTGTGTGTTCTCTACCATATGAAAATGTTGAGTAAGTCAGCTCCCTAGGAAGGCAGGATCACAGTATGACTCAGAGTATGGAATAGTGGCAAAGAGAATCCCCTGTGTCTTTGTTTAGTGAGTAGGTGGCTTGCTCCAGGTTAGCTTTTCTGATCCTTTTCCCTGATCATTAGCATACATTCAGTTCAATCCAACTATAGAGTTTGAAATTATTGCTTCCCGCAATACAGCAAAGGCTGTGTCACTTAACCCTGTTGTCTGTGTATACGTATTTTTACTTTAAACTGTTAATTTCAAATACCTTGAACATGTTTGGTGTGTAATATGGAAAACATGCCAAAAGCTATAAAATATGGCACTAGCCAACTAAATTGCCTTTTCTGTGAGGTTAGTCAACTACTTCATTCTTCCTAAATCTCTCTAAATAATCTGTGAAACCTGGGGATTCCAGTTTTCCCTTTCACCTTTTCTTGTTCTGACTTAAAAATTTGGTTTTGAACCAGAATATTATTAACATTGAGTTTTAATGTCTCAGTCAAGACAAATCACCTAGTTTTAGGTTTAAGTAGAAATACCATTAATCCAATTCACTAAACCTTTGTTAAGCATCTACTATTGGGAGGCATTAGAAGTGCCCACTATGCTATCAAAATGGCACGATGGAATAGCATCGTATCCTACTACAAAATTTTTGCTCCCAGTTTTGATGAATGTGAATTTAAGTCCATTTTATTATAAAACACAAATCCTCAAAATAATCTCACGAGGGAGGAGAATTTGAAATGGACTTTATTCTTTGCTTTGACAAGAGATTTGATTATAACATCAGCAAATTAAAGTGCATTGTGCTATACAAGTCAGGAAAGCAAGGAGAAGCTTAAGAAAGAAAGCTTTCCCAAGAATAATTGTATTCCTTCTAAAACTAACCTTCCACCAAAACAGAGAAGATGGATTAACAAAAGTTCATTCATGGCAAGATCTTCTTAGGGCTAAATTTTCATTGGTGCTGTTTCAATTTCTTTTTTTGTCCACCTTCAAGGCAGTGGTCATCTCTAGAGAGCATATGTGAAGCCATTGTTTGTAGCCTGAAGTTAGTATCTTCAGTAGATCTTATTTCCAAAAAAGTGCTGGTAATGGGGATTGGGGCAGATGGTCAGGGAGATGTTTGTCTTAAACTTGGCGTCTTATGTTGGGGTTTGTTTATTTTAAAATGTTTAAAAAGAATAAATTTTAGGATTCCACTTTAGGGACTTCTTTTTATTTCTCCTTTTTCCCCTTCATTCCTTGCTCTCTCCTCTCGAGATTTCACCCCATTCTTTCCTGCGCTCACAAAGGTCAAGATAACACGTAATTTTCAGGAGCGTTAACCGAGCTGAAAACCTGCGTCAGTCCACACCAGGTTGTAGTCCGCTATTTCATTTGGATTTCATTGAGCACCTTTGGCAGCTGGAAGCTGTAAGAAAAAGGATTAGCAAGTGTTTGTCTGACACACACTGATCCCAGCACCTGCTGATTGGATTGAAATAATCCTTTTACACATTACAAAACTCCATTATCACAGCATTAAGAGTGGGGGAGGCAACACTATCCACTGCATCAAGGGCTATATTAATTTAGGCAAATAGAGCACTAGTTACCACTTAACATCCTTATGACTTATAAGAATTACAATGCATCTTTGCTATGTTATGGCTTTGACATTTCTCTCTTCCCTCACCTCCCATGTCCAGTTGGCAAGTTCTACTTGGACAACATCTCTTGAATCCTTCTCTTCTTTTCTCCTTCCCTTCTCAACTCTTCTTCAGGCCTGTCTCTCTTTCTCCCTTGTCCAGTCAGTTCTTCAACAGACTGCATGAGTTATGTTCCCAAAACATCACTGATCATGTCACTGCATTGGTCACAAACCCTTTGGTGGTTCCCCATTGCCTGCTAAACAAAATATAAATCCCTGATCCTAGCACCTGGCTCCAGCCTCTCTTATCAGCCTTATCTCATAATACTCCCTTTCATACAGTCTATTCTAGCTGAATTGGACTACTCTCCTGTTCTTATCCTACACTATTCTCTCTCCATGCTTTTGTTCATACAAAACCTAATCCCTGAAAGGAAGAATAATACAGCAGAAAGAACATTAGCTTTCGAGTAGGGAATCTAGGTTTTCAAACCACCTTTCCTTAGTTTCTTCAGCTCCAAAATGAGAGGATTGTATTAGGTAAGGGTGTCTTACCTGGACCTCTTTGGCAATGTGGTGAAGCCTGAAAACCCCTTCTCCTAATAATATTTTGTTGCATATTCATAATTGGAAGAAATGCTAAACTTCAGTTAGAGCTTATAAAAATAACAATATAAATGTTTCCCTATACAGTTTCATAGAGTCATGGGACTCTATGCCTAGACCTAGACCAGATGGTCTCTGGGGTCCATTCCAGCCCCAAATTCTATAGCATGGTCTTGTCTGTCCACCCTCATCTCTGTCTGATGAAGGACCTACCTCCTGGGAAGACCCCAATCAGCAACTTCTTCAGGAAGTTTTCCCTGGGGAAAAAATTGGGGGGGAAAGAGGGGGAAAATAAATTTACATGATAGCTTCATTATGTATTTAAAAGGAATAGCAAGTTTTACATAATGAATTTGCAGTTTCGTGTGCAATCAACTTGAAAAAAATAAAAGGAAGTGTACCCTGCCTTCCTGTTTTCTCCTCCCTGAAAGTGACCTCTCCCGCATCATAGTACATTGTATTTTGCATTCGTTGTATTTCCTTACAGCAAAATTACTTCAATACATGCATTTTTTTCTCTCCATTTAGACCCTAGAGACTGAAGTCTGTGTTACATCTATCGCTCTAATTCCCTACATCTAGCAGAGAACCTTGAATCTAGTAGCGGCCCATTAGTAAATGTCTACTGAATCGGTATATCATTTATAGGATAAACTATGGTCTGTTGCATATGGCATAATATATTATCTAGCTTTTCTCAGAGCACATAGTTGCCTTTCCTCAATGCTTAATGTCAGTAAGTGAAGTTGTGTCCCTTAGCCCAGTTCAGTGTGTGACCAATTAGGGCATTCTTGAGTTCTAAATTTGAGGAACAGTGTGGCATTAAATAGCACTTAATGCAGCTATGTTCAGTGTTGTCTTTTATCATTCTCTTTAAGAATTACCCCTTAAATGGAGATCACCTCACCCCCTCCTCTTAGAATCCCTAAGTGCCATAAGACCCAGCTCAAGTGCAGCATTGGGCATGAAGACTTTCCTGATGCTCATGGGTGCCAGTGCCTCCCTACCCTGGCCAATTACCCTCTTTCTATTTTGCGTATATCCATAAGTGTCCATGTTTACTTTGACAGAATTGCAGGACAAGGAAAATTTCAATTTTGTCTTTGTCTCCTTCATACCTACAGCAGTACCTGGCATACAGTAGGTGCCTAGTAAGTTATTACTTTTTGATTGATCGGCCTATCACTACAGTTGCTATCCTGATGACAGGTAACAACATAGACCTTTTTCATTTTTCGAAAATTAAAATGCAATTCCAGAAAAAGAAATATGGAGTCTGAATGCAGATCGAAACAGAGTATTTTCTTTTTTTGTTATGTTTTGTTTTATATTTTTCTTTCTCATAGTTACTCCCATTTGTTCTAATTCTTCTATACAACATGACTGATGTGAAAATATGTTGAATAGGAGTGTATATGTAGAGTCTGTATCGGATTACAGGCCATCTTGGGGAAGAGGAGGGAAGGGAGGGGGAGACAATTTAAAACTTATGGAAGTAAATGTTGAAAACTAAAAATAAATAAATTAACTTAAAAAAAGAAAATTAGGATGATAAGAAGAAAATAATGGCCCCTCTGGAACATCCTGTATCTAGGAGTTAGAAGACCTGCTTTCAAATCCTACCTGTGTTGCTTTCCCCCTGTGTTACCTTAGCAAATTGCTTTACCTCCTTGGGTCTCAGTTTCCTCATCTGTACAGTAGGAGCACTGGACTAGGTGGCCTTTGAGAGCCTTTCCAGGTCTAGATTTGTGATCTTTAAGCACTATGAGCCTTTGCCCACTTACTTAATATTTCGTATAGTGGCAAAATAGCTGTAGCACGAAGATATCAGGCCTGGTCCTCATTGAACAAGGAGGCTAGGAATAATCTATGCAAGAGAGAGAAGTTGAGAATGCCAAGCCCAGTTTGGAATGCTAAAGGAAAAGACTCTGGGAAAGAAGCTGACAGGGGAGGAGCTGACAGTCTCCATCATGTCCCTGTCCCCTGGTTGCTACACTAGAGATTTCAGGGATATTGAAATCTACATGAAAGTAAAATGGACGACTCTTCCTCTTTCTTGGTTGAGCTGAGTTACCTCACTCCCAATGGGAGAGTTCCTTCATTCTGTATTCATCTGGCATGTATTCTCCTGTGGATATTTTCTCTGATTTCCATTTTACTATTGACTTGGATAAATGGGTTTCTTTGCTACTTACTATGTTTTATATATGTGTATATATATATATATATACATACACATATATATATATGTATATATGTGTGTATATATATACATACATATATATATATATGTTCATTGTGGATTGGTATTTGGTGGAAAGGGTGTCAAACCTTGGATATAAAGCTTACTCCCTCCATTGAAGAAGCAGCAATCAGAAGTTAGCTAAAATCAAATCCTATAGATTAATAATATATGACAGCAGACAGGTATAATTCTAGTCCAGTTCTCCATCTCTTTGAGGAGAGCAGTGGCCAAGCTTCTGACCCAACTTCTTCCTTCTCCTCCTGACAGGAATTAACATTTCCCTTGGAGAACATGCTAGAGATGTCTGTCCTGTCTTCCTTTGAGCCACACAGTGACACCTCTGTGCTACATGTAGGAGACAAATCTTGCTCCTCATGCAGTCACAGGATACCAATCTCCACCAATGAGGATAGAATCCCATAATAATTGGCTTTACAATAGAATAAAATAGTGTTAAATACAAACAGTAGGGCAGCTAGATGGTGCAGTGAATAGAACAACAGGCCTGGAGTCCGAAAAGACCTGAGTTCAAATTTGACCTCAGATACTTATTAGCAAGTCACTTACCTCTGTTTGCTTCAGTTTCCTCATGTGTAAAATGATCTGGAGAAGGAAATGGCAAACCACCCTAGTATCTTAGTCAAGAAAACCCCAAAAGGGGTCAGGTAGAGTCGAATGCAACTGAACAACAACAAGTATGAACAAATTAACATAAAGTAATATATTGTAGTAATTGAGAGTTAATATGTAGTATCAAGAAGAACTGGATTCTCATTCATCTCTAACCCTTGTGGCTCTGTGACCATAGGCAGGTCACTTAACCTCTCTGAGTCTCAGCCAACTCTCTAAGACTAATTATTTACCAAGTTATAAATGGAATATGACCTGAGTTGGAGGAGGGAGCTCACATACCTATGAAATCACAGATCCTCCTGTATTATTTATCTCTCCTTTAATGCTGCAATAAAAACTTTACACAGTCACTGATGGTTGTGAAAATTCTAACAAAGAGTGTGTCCTGTTTCATTGGAAAATTAAGGTAAAAGTGTACCAGCGTGGCCACTAAGAACACTGAAGCTTCTTCAAGGGATTGCTAGTGTTGTCTTAAATGGTTAAGGAAAATTCTAAGGCTGCTTATATCTTCTCAGGATTTTCTAATTTTCTAAAAAGTTTTCTAATGATTAGGAGTAAGCTTTCAGACTGTGGTCCTCTGTACTGCTGAGTCCCAACTAGAAATGATTCAGCCCAAAGTGGGAATGGCTCCTTGCTTTGAGAAAGTAAACAGTGTAGCCACAAAACATAGCAGAAAATTCCTGTGGGATACAGTGACAAGAAGTATGCATGTGGTTCCCCCGTCTTACAGTGACACTTTCTGGTGGCAATCAGCCTACATTTCTTTTTTGTTTGTTTTGCGAGGCAAACAGGGTTAACACAGCTAATAAGTGTCAAGTGTTGAAGGTTGGATTTGAACTCAGGTCCTCCTGACTTGGGGGCTGGTGCTTTATTCACTGCGCCACCTAGCTACGCCCCCCCCACACACATTTCTTCCACCTGATTTCTGTAGCATGGTACAACTATCTTCCCACAAAAATTAGCTGGTGGAGCCAAGTATGCCAGGAACAGAGTTTACCCTCTCTCCTAATTCCTTTCCCCTCCTTCTTAAAGAATATTTAAACAAAACAAAACAAAATAAGCACCCTATGCCTGTGTTCTCTTTGGACAGAGGTTGCAGCTGTGCTTTCTGCTCTTTAAGGTTTAAGTCAATTTCTGGCTTTTCTGTGCAATCTTGGCTAACCTTTGCAGCCCCCAGAAATCTCCACTTCCTCCTCCAGACTCATGTAGCCCTTCTTGTCTAGATTATAGAGATGCAATGTGATAGAGTGGAAACTCTGGCCTTATAGTAGGCACTGCCACTTAACTCTCTGTGTGGCACAGGGGAAAATCACTTCCCAGACCTTCAGTTTCCTCACCCATAAAATGAGAATAACAGTTGCAGAGAATTATTCAGGGGAAAGCATTCTGTAACAGTAAAGAAGAAAAGGGGAAGAGGAGAGAGCAAAAGGGTGCATCTAGAAAGAAGACAAGACAAAGGGCAAAACATGCTGAATTTTTGTTCCAAAAATATTTCTGATAAAAATGAATAATGTTGACCCCCCCAAAAAAGAAAAAAGCTCATATAAATTCATCAAAACATTAATCTGATGTGAATGGGAATCAGTGTATATACCCCTCTCCCCCAAGGCCTGATCCCCTAAAATATATTTTTTCTTGAATCTATGTATCAAAGGTCTGTACTGGCTTGGATTTCCTGGTGAAACTTTCCCCTCCTCTCTTCCTTCTCCACCTTAGACGGACTACTTATATAATCTTGGACAAAGTACCTCAACTCGCTTATCTTTGAAATGAGGGATTTGGACTAGGTGGCTTCTGAGGTCCCCTCCAGCTTTAGAGCTGTGATCTTATGATCTTGTGATATTTGTCGTGGGTATCTCTCTGCAGGGAGAGCAAGATCTCAAAACTCCAAGGATCTTGGAGCATCCCATAACCTCTGGATGTTCTAGCATCAATCTATCTAGTCTACACAGGGTTCCTCTGTTCTGATGCAAATCAGTCTTCTTTACCATAATTCTAGAATGTAAGAGCAGTCATACTGAATCAGGGCAGACATCCATCCATTTATCCATCCATCCCAATGTTCTATCTTTGACAATGATGCCAGGAATGTTTTGTTGGGGACAATGATGATCAGTTCAAAACCTTAGTAAGATGCATGCACACAATACACTCCCACCTATGTTCTGAAACTGTCTTAATAATCACTTTGTGATTAACATATATGATTGTATTTAAATGCTTCAAATCAAATCAGCAATAATTATTGAATGTTGTCACCTTGTACAATCTCCTAGGGGTACCAACTTTCCTAAGTGTACTAGTCAATATGTTAGATAGTACTTTTTATAGGATCAAAAATTATAGCTCATGCGAAACTCAGAGGTCATCCAGTTTAACCCTTCTCATTTTGCAGTTAAGAAAACTAAGGCTTAGAACAGGAAGTAATTTGCCCACATTCCCATGGGTGATGTCGTAAGTGAGATTTGAACCCAGGTCTCCTGCATATAGATCAGGTGTTCTTTCCTCTATACTGTCTGCTTCTGTCTCACATAATTTTCTTGGCACTTTGTCCTTCAATCTTCAATTCCATTCAATGTGTATTTATTGAGAATATATTCTGAGGCAGCTTCCTCAGGTTGCTAACAGTCTCATTAGAGAGACAAAACATACGCACAAAAAACAACATAAACTGATTAAATACCAAAGAGCTGCCTCCACTCCACCAATACTGGCATTTGTGGATTTGGAGAGCATGAATCTACTCCCTTCAAGATTTCTTTGGCTTTGATCCTATGAGCAGCAGCATTAATAAACATTGACTAAAGTTATTACTAAACCCATTAGTAATAAGCATTTATTACTAAAGAAAGGTAATAAGATTTTTTACCCCTTACTAATATGTATGCTGGGAATCTGGTATTGTGTCTATGCAAGATACTCTTTCACTTGCTGGGAATATATAAGGGTAGGGGCCAGGGACTGGGCCTGTGATGACATACAGTATATAGTATGGTAAACTCCCAGGTAAGGGTACTCCTTCTGATGCAGGTCAGTGCCTTTTCTGGAACTTAGAGTATTAGATAAAAGTTGTCTTGAGCCTTGAGTAGTTAAGTAATCTGTCTGAGGTCACACAGCCAGTATGTCTTAGGTAGAACTTCCTAGCCTGAGGGCTAGCTTGCCATCTGCTATGCCACTTGGCCTTTAGCGATGCACAGAGGTATAAAAAAAATAGTCATTCTTCTGATTGAGAAGACAGACAGATGGATGGACAGACAGATAGATGGATGGATAGATGTGTATGTATGTAGGTATATATTTATGTATATATACCTATATACACATACATATACATATATAAATATATATATAATCTATAATAGAGAGAAAGCATAATACAGAAAAAGAAAAGTTGCAATATAAGGTTGCCCATGCCAAGTGCTAAATGAGTGGTCAAAGCAATAATTATTATAAGATAATAAGGAGAGATCAAGCAACGTGGTATAGAAAGACTTCACAGAGGAAACAGGGATTGAGTCGGTCTTCAAAGTCTTAAATGACTAAATGAAGTCTTAAATGAAAGGGGTAAGGAAGGCCTTGATTGGAAAATACAATATCCCCTCTCAGTCTTCTTGTTCTTTTAAGATGAAATAGCCTAATCCTTCTAGTCTTTGCTGATTTCAATTGTCTTCCACTTTTTTAGAGAGATATCTTGGCCTTGTGGATGGACTTCAGAGACTTAGTTCCATTCTAACCTCTGACATTTGCTAACTATATGACCATGGAAAAATCATTTTCCTTCTCCAATCTTCAGTTTCCCTATATGTTAGATGGGAAAAATAATCCCTAGCTTGCTGTTGTGAGGTTTAAATGAGATAATTTATATGTGGCACTTCACAGATTTCCAAGTACTATGTAATTGTCAGTTGTTATTTCTAGCATCATTGCGCCTTCCTAGACTAAGCAGCATGGAGTCTTATGGCAAAGGCACATGACATAAATGCCATATCTGTAGGATCATCTTCTAGGTTGCCTGTTTTTTGAAGTTTTTTGTGTAATATTCATGGAAGCTGAATGTCACAGATTATATTGTAACCCACATTCTGTAATCAAAGTTATAACTATGGTGAAATGAATGAGACTTTACTCCCAGGGGCTCCAATGTTGGGGATGGAGAGAAATCGGAGTCCACTGTCTACACATAGTCTTCCATCATATTGATATTTCCCCATTCCCTCACCCAGGCTAGGTGGGGTGTCTTCTGGAGCACATCTTTACCTTCAGTTCCCATGAAGATGCTGGCCCATCTTAGGGATGGGCCACCCCTTTCTCTGAACAATCTCACTACCAGTTGGATTGTTCTAACTACCCCTATCCCACAATGCTAACCTCTGGTCTGCTCTCTGCTGCCTCTGCCCCACCCCCAACTTTTTATCTAGGGAGTGAAAAAATTGCTAGCTATATCTCACCATTAAGTCAGTTGGGAAGCCCAAAAAGTACCTGTAGTATCTGGGAGTTTGTAACTTGAATTCTTTTTAACCTCTCCCCTACTTTATTTCTATAGTTTTTTCTGTATGTCCAAACTATTCATGGAATAAATGCTGATTACCACCAACACAAAAGTGTATTTGCTTGATGCTCATATACTCAGATTATTTAATAGAATTATCTCATTATAGTTACAAGGTATGTCAAAAAGAAGGTGTTTAGCTGTTGATAAGATAATACCATAGAATGCATGGAAAGAGGCACTTGAAAAAAATTTTCAACTATGTTAATTTTCCAAAGTGCTCTAAAAGGTGAGCGTATAATAAATTTAGCTTTCCAAATCTCCTAAATTCACTTCACCTTATCTCCCAAGGGCTTTAAAAGAAGGAATCCACTGAAACTGAGTAGTCGCAGTACTTTTAGGGAAATATATGTTGCATTTATCCCTGTTACCATTTCACTTGTATTGAATTCTTCCCATGACCCGTGTGCTACATGGACCACATGAAAGATGCCCTCTCTGGTCTTGAGGAACTTCCATCCTTTGTCTGGGGTGCAAAACACCTTAATACAAAAGCCATGAAAGAGGAAGGGCCCTGAAAATGTAGATGGAGGAAATTAAATCATTTTAATATAATAAATGACATTTCATAAAAATGCTAATCGACAAATATGGAGCAGATCAAATTGACAGGAGCAGAGCAGGATAAGCAACAAGCCTGCCGGTATCATACATGCTGAGAGAATGAAAATTTTATCTGAATTTTAATATAATAAATTATATCTTTAGATTATTTAATTCTTAGTGGAGAAAATAATATCAAGATCCGCCCTCCCTAGATGCCCCTGCCCCTACTCCAAGCTAACACTTGCTTATTAGATTCTGGTTTGTCTTTCCTGCAACATATTTGGAAATTCAAGCATACTTGCAGGATAATTTCACTTCACGTAGTTAAGATAAATGTGGAAATTTAAATGACTGCCGCTTATAGGAATTAAGATAATATCCAATCCCCCTTTCACAGACTATATTTGAGATTAGATTAAACCTGCCATGGTTCATCATTTTAGAATTGCTCATGTCATATTGAATGGAATGTATTCATTCATGATGGATTTGGTAAAGGAAGTATTTTTTTTTTTCCGAAGAAGAGTTCTGACCTAAAAAAAGATGTTTTCCTATGAACGGTTCTGACTTCACTTACAAGATGGTGTGTTAACAGAAACTGAGAATAATAACTAGCAAGATACAGTGCAACTGAAAATAGTAACTATGAGTTCTATCAGTACAGTTAAGGCTAGAGAAGTTCGCATTTTCATAATACTTAAATGTTAGGTTACACAAAAACATTTTTCCCGAAGTGGGACAACTGCAATGTAAAAATGAGTATTTGATATATAATCAATAACCATCTCATCTCATATGTTCCTGCCAAATGATAACAACAATAATAATTCATGTTTACATCACCCTCTAAAGTGTGCAGAAAGTGACTTGGGTTCCTAATGATAAAACATTGCAGATGTTTGGAATTTGCCACCTCCTCCCTGGCCTTTACCTTTACCTTTACCTTCTCCCCCAATCCCTAGGCCATTCAGACCCTGTGGAAGGAATGACATGACTGTTTATACCATTTGGATGACATGAGAATCAACAATTCTAATTCTTCCAGTTACATAGAGGACCACCAGGTCTCTATCTATCTACCATTGCCATTAAGGCCCTCTGGATCTTGCCATCCATCCTGCCCTTCCCCCCACCCCCTTAAGACTTGTGGGTCTTTCTATCCCCCCCACAGATGAACATTTTTATGTGTTGTCTCCCCAAACTTCTTGAGATAGGGACTATCTTGCTTTTTCTGTTTCTATCCTAAATGTTTAGCACACTGTTTATGCTTAATAATTTTTTTCATTCATTTCAAAACATAAACTTCTGGAAAGCAAACAGAATCTGTTTATTTGAAGTGAGGTGATAGAATTCAGGGACTGAAAAGAAAGAGGAAGCTTTTCACACCATTCAGTTTCTTTTAATTTGTTCATTTGAAAACAACTAGTATAGTCTTATTATGGACTTGAATGTTATAATTCTAATATTCAGGTGCAAGAGATGGAAGGATTGAAGGGGAAAATATAAGGAAATGATTCCATATTTAGTTACCTCTTACTCATATATATCCTTAAAATTAATTGATTAATTCAACAAACATTTATAAAAGTTTGCACTGTTAGGTTCTGGGAAAAATATAAATATTAGAAAAGGCACTAGGGCTGCCCTCACAGAGTTAATAGTTCAGTAGGGAACTACAACATAAAAACAAATAACAATATTACATGGGTATAATACACATTACATATGTGTATTAGAGAGTTGTAAAACAAAAAGACATGTGACTTTCAGCTGCAATCAGTAAGGCTTTAAGGAGAAAAAGGCATTTGAGTTGGCTTTAAAGGATGTGTTGGAATATAACAGGTCAAAGAGAAGAAAGTTGCTCCAAGCTTGAAGAAGGTAAGCAAAGCAAATGGAGGCTGAAGGACATGTGGCCTATTTGGGGGACAGAAAGAGAAGTTCAGTTTGGACTCCTGGAGCGTGGAAAGTTGCAAGACATAAGTGATCAGGATGGCACGGCAGGGCAGCACTAGATTATGGAAGGTCTAAAATGCCTGGCAAATAAGTTTGTGTTTCATGTAGGAGTCAGTTACTCTGATGAGTACCTGCACCTGTATCCCAGGGTTGTTGTGAGAATCCAGTGAAATAGCATTTGTAAAGCACTTAGCTCAGTGCCTAGGGCATAGGAGATGTTTTAAGATGATTCCCTTCCATTCCATACCTGCAGAGTGGCAGGGGATTTGGAAAATTTTCACAAGTTGTAAATCAAGCCTTGTCCCAAGGGACTTTCCAATTACAGACAATAAAAAAAACCAAAAAAAACTCATCTGAGGTTCATTGTCTTCAAAAACTGTTTTTCTTAAGTTGTCACGATGCCACAAAATTGTCTAAATGGTCATTCAGTTAGGAAAGGCGTTAATAAGGAGAAATTGACCAAATATCAGCAAGGAGGAAGAACTACAGAGAACTCAGATAACCCACAGAAATACCAATTAATGATTTAATCCACAAGCCTTTTTTAAGTGTTTAGTGCATTCTGGACAGTGTACGAAGCATTGGTGTTTTAAAGAAAAAGCCAAAATTGTCTTGCCCCCAAGAAATCTCCATTCTACTTGGAGAGACCTTATTTATATAAATAGTTTCATGTGAGATACATACGGAGGAGAGGAAGGTATTCTTAGGGGTACTGGAAAAGATTTCCTGCAGAAAGTATGTTTTAAACTGAATTTTGAAGGAAACCGGAGATCCTTGGGGGTGAAAGTGAGGAGCCGGAGTATCTTGTGCATGGGAAACAGTCTGTATGAAGTCGCAGAGATGGGAAACAAAAGGTCTGGTGTAGAGAGCATGGAAGGGGGGATGGAAGGCAATGATATCTAAGAACACTGGAAAGACAGCAGTTTGTGAAAAGCTCTAAATGCCAAAGAGAGGAGTTTATTTTTGATCCTAGAGAAAAGGTTCTTAACCTGGGGTCTGTGGACTTGTTTTTAAAATAATTGGATAAATATATTTCAATATATTGGTTTCCTTTGTAATGCTATGTGTTTTATTTGATGCATTTAAAAATATTATCTGAGGGAAAGGTCCATAGGCTTCACTAGCCTGTCAAAGTAGGCAGCTAAATGGCTCAGTAGATACAGTGTTGGGTCTGGAGTCAGGAAGACCCAAGTTCAAATTCAGCCTCAGACACTCTGTGGCCCTGGACAAGTCACTTAACTTCTGTTTGCCTTAACCAACTGGAGAAGGAAATGGCAAACCACTCCAGTATCTTTGCCAAGAAAACCCCATGGACGGTATTGGTGTGCTCTGGTAAAAGGGGTCATGAAGGGTCAGACACAACTGAACAACAACATACTGTCCAAGAAGTCCACGATACAAAAACCTGTCCTAGAAGTATTAGGAAGTCAATGGAGTTTCTTGAAAGGGGAAGGTAATGTGGTGAAGTTTTTCACTTCCCCACAATCACATTCACAACTATGTGGAGTATGAATTAGCACAGGGAGAGATCTGAGGCAAGAAGAACAATTAACAAGACTCTTGCAATAGTCCACAGCCAAGAGGGGATGGAACTGAAGTAGGATAACGGCCACATGAATGAAGAAAAGGGGGCATATATGAGAGATGTCGTGGAGGAAGAAATGACAAGATCTGACAACTGGTTGAATACATGGGGTGAATGAGAGTGAGGAGTTGAGTTTGACCATGAGGTTGTGAGCTCGGGTGACTGGGAGGATCATGACAGAACAGAGAAGTTCTGGAGAGGAAAGGCTTTGGGTCTTTTTTTTTTTAATGGATTCCATTCTGGGCATGTTGAGTTTGAAATGCCTACTAAATATTTGGGAGGTGAATGCAGGGAGTCCTTCCACTCCCTCCCTATAAAATTTCCAGGCATTGGATTACATTTTTCAAAACCATTAGTAGAAGAGATCATAGTTTCTGTGCAGATTGAAACAAGTACATTTGGGGAGAGGGGGAGCATGGATTCTCATTTTATTGTGTGAATGTATCACAAAATATGCAAACAAAAAAAAAAGTCTGAGTAACAGGGCATTGGCTCCAAGAAGAATAACATTTCCTTTGGGGCCAATGATGCAGGCATGTTTGGTACTTTGAAATGCTTTCCCTTGAAAGAATAGTTGTTTCCCTACTGAACAGATCGATGAGAGAAAAGTGGATTGCGCTTGTAGGCACAGTAGTCTTTGTTGATGTCAAAATGTTCAGAGGGCTTTTGTTTCCTTTTCCCTACATCTGATTATTTACTTCTGATAGTCAAGAAACCAGAAAAATTAAGATAGGAACAGCCGAGGGTCAAAATATTTGGTTTCTTTTTTTTTTAATGCTTCAAACCGTTAAACATTTTGCACAAGTCAGAGCAGCCAAGTATCTTCAATGTCTCATGCCCAATAGATTTAGAAAAATGTGCCAATTAAAAGAAAAACGAGTTCTGTGCAAATAGAAAATGGGAAAGAGGGGAAGCCCCATGAGGAGAATGGTCAGAGCTACCTCGAATATTAATTAAGATATATGATGACTGTTGTTTTCATCTGAGCAGTCATTGGGCAGTAAACAGATTCCCAAACACCTGCCTAATCCCAGCACTCTCCTACAGGGCATAATGGCTGGGTTCATTTTTCCATGGTCTGTGTAAATTCCTTAATACTCGTCTGAGGAATGGTCTTAGAGCCATCAGGATAATTAGTAGAAGCTGATATGGTGAATTAAGGAACAGTATGCACTTTTTTTATTGACAAATAAATGCTTCCTTTGGAAAAGTGAACAAACCCAAGACCTGGCAATTTATGAAGCTTGTAGACTGGGCCATGTGGGGAAATCTTTCTCTTTGCGATGATTGACTTAAAGGCTTGAAACCTATGCCAGGGTTTTGCATAAAGGACACAGTGGTCTCTGCTATCTGTGAGATGTTTTGAAGTACCCAGCTGACATGGTAGTTTGGTCAGATAAGGGATTTTTACAGTAAACAAAATGCATCCTTATGATTTTATTTTTTGAGGGAAACATTTCCAGGGAATCACTTACAGGGTAGTAGCTATTAGGCAGCGTGTAGTTCTCTTTAAAAGAAAAAAGAAAATGGAAGGTTTCCTGCAAAGCCTTTCTCTGTAAAGATGCTATCTAGTGACTTTTCTTGCCCCTTTGGGGTTTATTAGGAGAAATGCTGCTTGGCTGAAATGTTGCTATTTGTCTCTGGCTCCTAGGTCCTTTTATGTGAGATAATTGTTTCAAGCTATTATTTACCCCTTATTTTATTTTGATTCAGACTTTTATATAGATAAATATATACATACATACACACATACAAATAGTTGTAGTTGACAATAAAGAGTAAGTTCTATTTTTTTAAAAAAAAGTAGGGCCTTTGTGAGTGAATTCAGAGGCAAGTGAGGGGTAATACTGATAGTAAACATTGGCTAGCATACTATGTATGTATACATATGCACTGTGTGTACTTATATATATATATATATACACACACACACATACATACGTATTGCTTTAAGTTTTGCAGAGTACTTTACAAATGTTATCTAATTTTATTCTCACAATAATCCTGAGAGGTACTATTAGTATCCATATTTTACGAAAGAAGAAACTGAGGCAAAGGTTAAGAAACTTGTCCAAGACCCTGCGGTTGGTAAATATCTGAGGTAGGATTTGAACTGAGGTCCTCCTGAGTCTAAGACCACTGCAACATCTATCTGCCTCTCTAATATTGTTTTATATTATGTTATCAAGGTCAACTAGGTGGCTCAGTGGATAGAGTGCTGGATTTGGAGTCAGGAAGGCCTAAGTTAAAATCCAACCTCTGGTAACTACTAGCTGTGTGACCCTGGGCAAGTCATTCAACCTTGTTTGCCTCAGTTTCCTCATCTGTAAAATGAGTGGGAGAATAAATGGCAAACCGCCCATGTCTTTGCCAAGAAAATGCCCAAATGGAGTCACGCAGAGTTGGACACAGCTGAAACGACTGTACAACAATAACATAACATTATCAGTCACCATAGACCAGTGATCAGGATGTTAGCCTACCAAGTACTCTCTAGAGAAAAAAAAAATCACATTTTACAACCCAGCCTTCAGAGTCCTTCATGCTCTGGCCCCAACATAGGTTTTCATCTTGTCCAGTCAGTTTTTAATCTCTGATTGTGTCCCTACACTAAAACACTCCAACCTTATTTGTATAGTAAAATGAGCAATTAATTAATTTTTTTTGGAGGAGGGAAGGCAAGGCAATTGGGGTTAAGTGATTTGCCTAAGGTCACACAGCTAGTAAGTATCAAGTGTCTGAGACCAGATTTGAACTCAGGTCTTCCTGACTCCAGGGCTAGTTCTTTATTCACTGCAACCACCTAGCTGCCCCTATGGGCAATTAATTTAGAACCAAATGAGCTGGGTTCAAATCCCAAATGTGCTACTTAATGTGACCCTGGGCAAGTCACCTGGTTCATCTGACCCCACTTTTCTCTCCTATAAAATGAGGGGGCTGAACCAGATAACCTGAAAGGTCCTTTCCGATTGTAAATCTGTGCTCTTCTGATCCTATGATCCTTCTTACCAGCATCCAAATCTTACCCAGCTTTCAAGACCCAGCTCAAATCCTGCCGTAGGGAATTCAGTGAGACCTTCCCTGACCACTTAAGCCCACATTAATCTCTGCTTTCTCTGAACTATTGTAACCCTTATTATCTATGCTGCTCATTTAGCACTTAATCGTATGCTGCCTTAAGTAATTAACTTCTTCATATGTGTATGTCTTGTCTATAGAATAAAATCCTAAAGGGAAAAAGACCTCAACCTGTATTCCTTTTGTAATTCTTTCCTTCTCCTTCTCCTCTACCAGCTGAACCATCTTATGCCTCTTGTAGATCCTGGTCTGGTGGTTCTTGGATGAAAGAAGTGTGGAAAATTTAGCTGAGTTTGATATACTTGGGTTAGCATTTTCAACGTGGACCTTGGGTGAGACTATATATGGCATTCAGACAGCTAAATGAGTTATGGGCTTTGCCTGTAACATGTCGATACTGCTTGCCCCAACTTTACCTGAGACATCAGGCCAACCTTAATGGAGAAGACCCTTCCTGATTTCCTGTCTCTTTTCATTTTAGTCCTACATGGAAGATCATTTGAAGAATAAGAATCGACTGGAGAAAGAGTGGGAAGCCCTCTGCGCCTACCAAGCCGAGCCAAACACATCTCTGGTAGCCCAGAAGGAAGAGAACGTGCAGAAGAATCGTTCTCCTACTGTGCTGACGTGTATGTATCATTTCATGTGAATTTCTGATGTTTTGTTTTTACGTAACTTTTATTGGTCTGGGACAGTGATGAGGCTAGGTGGTATAGTGGGCATTTAGGGGTCACAGCACATGGAATGCTGGATCTAAAGTCATGAAGATGTGAGTTTGAATTCTGCCTCAGACACTAGCTGTGTGATGCTGGACAAATCACATAGCCTCTTTGCCTCGGTTTCCTCATCTGTAAAAATGGAGATAACAATCTCACCTCCCTCCCCACAGTTGTTGTGAGGATCAGAAGAGATAACATATGCAAACCACTTTGCAGACCTACAAGTGCTATGTAAATGCTAGCAATTATTATTATGAATATCGATATATTCAAATTATAAATGCTCTGTTTTTTTTCAGTTTTCTGTGTTGGAGGTGAACAAAGATAGACAACAGTGTTGGGGGGCAGGAAAGATAGACAAGCAGACAGACAGAAAGAAAGAATTGCATGATTACAACTGTAACAGTATTCCCAGATTCATAGACTGTGATAGAATACTCATTTTGTCAACTTCTGTTTTATTTGTGAAAAGTGTGGTTCTGCTGCACAGAATCTGAATGCGGCATGCGAATCAATACACATCGCAGTTTCATGTGAAGAAGCAATAATAATGGTCATTCGGTAGCGGTGGCTCTGGCTCAGCTTGTGCAGGGCCAATCCTTTGCCCATCCAATATAAAAACACCAGCAGTTTGTAATTAGGGGGCCATTCACTAGATATTGAAGTCCAGTGAAGTAGTCCCCGTAGGCTCTCTTGGAAACAGTACTTGGTATTTTCTAGTACCTTAGATGCCGGCTGTCCTAAACTGTTAAGCTTGCAATGAACTGTAAGCCTGAAGGTGATCAGCATTTATGCCTCAAGAAAAAGCTACCTCATTTTATTTTAAAGGTAGCAACTTGGGGGAATGATAGACTCTATGAACTGAAATCCTAAATAGCACAGATGAGTGTCATACTTTTTTTTTCTTACAGGATCATTGACAATAGCATCCCTGGTTCCCTCTTTCCTACCCACCCCCCATAAGAAGCTAGAGGGCTTTGTAAAATAACTCTGAAAATAAAAGCTAGAAATGATGTGAGACGCTTGATGTCTCTGAGCCCATTTTCAATTCTGTAAAATGGGAGTAATGGTTTTCATATTTCCAGACTCTCAAGTAAGCCCATAAATTAGGCATTTTGTATAAAACTATTAGGCACTGTTGGCCCTAGCCTCTAAAATGCTGCCTACAGAATAAAAGCCCAATTTTACAGGCTGGCTTTGTTAAGCTTTCCATAATTGTCATCTTACTTGTGAGGAGAGAAAGCACAATGTGATGTCAAAAGCACTGGTTTGGGATTCAGTAGAGTTGGATTCAAATCCCACCTACATCACTTACTGTAGCCCTAGACCAGTCAGAGCTTCTTTGGGCCTAGGTTCCTCATCTACAGGGTGTTCCTAAAGTCAGGACACATAGGCAAAAATGCATATTTTCAAGAAATGAAATGAATGAAATTTTCAACAACATTTTATTTAAGTGGAATATTAACAAATAACATCTTCAGTTTGATTTCCATCATTTGTGATCCAAAAGTTGATGTGCTTTGCAAGATTCATGTGAACTCGATGCAACAACTCCACATTGCCATCAATTTTCCTATATGTTCAGATTTTAGGGACACCCTGTACAACAGGTGGTCTCTGAAGTCCCCTTCAAGCTCTAAATCTGCAATTCTGTAATCCTAATTCCCATTTTACAGTAGTACCTGAAATAAAACAATCTTGTTATCAGGAAGAACCACTGATGTTTTGTAAACTCAAAAGGATTATCTACTATCATCCTTCCTTCTTTTGACTGAGATTGTGTTAAGAATGCAGACAGAAAGACTAGCCAATCAATTATCAAGTATTTATTGAGCACCTATTTTGTATGAAACTCAGGCCCTGAGAAGGATAGAAAGAAGAATAGGATATAACCTTTGCATTCAAGAACCTTACAGTCTAGGTAAAGGAAAGAAGCTCTAACCCCACAGAAAGTCAAATTAAATGGAACCAAAGATAGGAATCTTAGGAAGAATACTCTACAACAGAGATGTCAAATATGCTGTGTGTACCACAAGCAGCTCTCCGCGCTCCCAAGTGCAGCCAGAGCTAGATTGAAATGTAATGGGGAAATATTTAACAAAATGAAAATGTAATAGGATATAGATGAATGTTACATGTGTTTTTCTAGGTCAGTATTTGAGTTTGAAATCACTGCTCCATGAGTTAATGTGATAGGTCATTGAGAAAAGTAAGACTAGGTTCTGAGTCTACCAGAAGTTGTAAAGAGAATAGGATTCAGAAGGACTGGCTCACTATTTTTATCGCATAAACCCAGATTAAGTTCTTTATAGATGAAATCATGGCCATGTTGGTCCACCACATACCACCCATTCCCATATCTACCTTCCTACAAATTTCCCCAAAAGCCTCATTGCCCAAGTCCACCTTCCATCCCTTGATGAAAGATATTACAAACAGCTTACCAGGTGAATGGAGCTGCTTAGACTCTTGGTGACTTAGCCAAATTCCTGTAGGGATAATTATATCCTCCTTTTCTTGAGTCCCCACTACAATTTGTCTGGATATAATCATCTTTATTGTTCAGGATCAAAAAGGACTAGCTCTGTAATGAAGTTGTAAAATGTTGAAGAGTTTTACGCTACAGGTGGTTCTACTTCACTGAAAACTTGCATTGATTTTATTACAAATAAGAGGAAGGGTGTACTTAATACAAGTTATAATCGTAATTAGTACACGCCACCTTCTCAGCTGCCACATTTTTTAGAAGTACTGCCACTGTGATTCCATTTTCCCAAGCTAGAAGCTAGAAGTCAACTATGAGTCTCTCTTCCATCTCCTACAGCCAATATTTCACTAAGCCCTGTTGTCCCTTTCTTTGAAAACTCTCAATTCCCACCCCCACTCCCGCCTACATTGTCCATTAGTTGTCACTATTCTAGCCTAGAACCTCATCTTTTGTTGTTCAGTCATTTCAATCGTGTCCAACTCTTTGTGATGGCGTCTCGAATTTTCTTGACACAGGTAACTGGAGTAGTTTGCCATTTCCTTCTCCAGCTCATTTTACAGTTGAGGAAACTGAGGCAAATAGGGTTAGGTAACTTGCCCAGAGTCATACAGCTATCAAGTGCCTGAAGCCAAATTTGAATTCATGTCTTCCAGACTCAAGGCCTGGTGCTCTATCTACTGGGCCACCTAGCTGCCCTAGGACCTCATTATCCCACACAGAGATAAACTGTATAAATGCCTCATAACTAGTTTCTCAGACTGTAGTTTCCTATTTCATACTACCAGACTAGTTTTCCTAAAATATTGTTTTCATTTTGTCATTCTACTGCTAAAGAACTGACCATGGCTCCCTATGGTTTGCTATACCAAATACATATATGACTCATCCCTTTAAAATCTTTAGTATACAGTACACTGTGCATAACTTGCAAGGGGTAATGTTTTAAATAACGTATACACATACATACATACATATGCATGTGCTTATGTGTATCTATTCTGAATTATCATTACTCAGTAGAATTTAGTATTGACGTAGGTCTTATGGATCTCATTGAAAGGGTTCTATTTACACAAGTGTTAAAGGATTTCATTATAAGATAGTTTCACCTAGAAAGAATTTCTACAGTATATACCCGCCAGGTCAATGTTAAAGCCAAATTTAAGCTAGAAATTCCTAACGTCGAGTTCATGAACTTATTTTGAAAAAAGATATTGTGATAACTGAATTTCAACATAATTGGTTCCCTCTGTAATCATAGGTATTTTATTTTGTGCATTAAAAAACATTACTCTGAAAAGCAGGCTCATAGATATGACCAGATCTCAAAAGGGTCCATGACCTAAAAAAGGTGGAAAACCCCTTGGTTTAGGAGTTCTTATTGGAAGTCTTATAGTGCATGTTATATACAGCACACACAAAGTTGACCCTATGTTGAAGAGTTGACCCTGGGTTCTTAAAGACTGTGCTATTTATATCAGAAGCTCTCAGAGATTCCACTAGGCTGAAGAGGCTTTGGGTCCATCCAAGTAGCAAATTGAATCTGCTTCCTGAGGACCAGGCTACCTAACATTGAAAAGCCTCATCACCAGTGCCCACTCTGTGATAAACTTTTGGGTCATGGTTGTCCATGAATCAGTGAAAAATACAAAGTAGTTCTCAGTCCTGTGTGGTGCCCAGCTGCTTCTACAGTGATGGTGGCAAAGGAGAAGGAAAGGGGGCACAGGGTACTAAGAGTCACAAAATCTTTAGACCATCTATACATTCTAAATAAGCTGGCAGTTCTCTAAATGGGAGGTTCATGTTCAGTGCCTTATGAGAGGATGTACTTCTAGAGGAACAAAATTGCTCAACTTTCTCACTTTAAATGAAACCGGAAGAAAGCAGTTGAAGGAAAGGATTTCTCAAAGGTTTTCCTTGAAGATACAAATAATGGAGTTGGGGAAGTCGGTTTTATCCCCTGTACCCACAGGCAAAAGAAACATCATTTCATGAGATATTTCATTATCTCATATTGATGTTTTAAAGATAAGTATTTGGGGAAAAAACATGAAAATGTTTTTTCAAGCTTACTCACCAAAATATATTGTAGAAAATAAAAAGAGATTCTACAAAGAAATTAAGAAGATCCTCCAAATTAAATCAACATATACATTGATATCTGGTGACTTCAATGCAAAGGTGGAAATTGCTAGAAATAAATGAGAAAGTATGGATCGGTAATTGATAAACTAAGTAGAAATCTCATGCCTCTGTATCAGAATAGTTCCTTTGATAAAATAACCAGAACATTATAGACATGGTGAGTACTACAATATGTCACCAGAAATTAAATTGATTGTATCTTAATGGACAGGAAAAAACTCGTTATTGATGGAGTAGTAAATAAGTGTCTTGGGCAGAATTTGAACTCAAGACTTCCTTTCTCCAGACCCTGTTCTCTATCCTTGTACCACCTAGCTCTCTCTATAAGCAAACACAACTTATTTGCTAGACAGAGAGATGTCATGACCAAAGGGGACACTAGTTTATAATATAAAGTCATTTGTAAAATCTAATGAAGAAGAATGGTGGAAGATTAAGGGCAATGTTACTTAACAAAATAGAGATGTGACACAGTGTCAAATCAGCTTAAAGAAAACTTTGTGAAAATCTCAACTAAGCAAAGTCATACCAAAGGCATTTAAGTATGAAAATGAAAGTGGGCGATACGGAGAGAAAAAAATAAATAAAAAGATCAGCAAAGATTTTTATAATGTGCTTTTTTTTACCATCAAGGATAGTAAAGCCCTCCCTCTTGGACTCTGGCTTTACAGATATGCTTATAGAGGAGATAGAGATAGCACTAAGGAGAACAAGGATGAGGAAACCAACTGGACAGGACCAAGAATACGAAAAGGAATCTAGGAAGGAAGAAATGCAATTATCAGTGTTGAGGAATGATTTCACCACTTATCTAAAGGAAGGAAAGAAAGCAAGAACATATAAAAAAATAAACTTCAGACATTATTAATTACAGAAAAGGGTGGCCAAGAGAAGATAATCAACCATTGACCTGCATGCCTACTTTCTCACCTTTATAAATTTCCATGAGAATAATATACATGTGTGTGAATATACGTGTATACATATATATGTATATCATATGAAGAGTATCCTCAGTGAGGGTATCAGTAAGGAATAAGCAGATTTAGCAGACTACGTCTTTACTCTCACATGTTTGGGAGAGAACATGAACCTCCCCACTGCACTCAATTTTGATTGATTACAAGAAAGCTCTTGATTCTGTAAAGCAAAAGGGCACCTTGAAGGCTCCTTTCCAACAAGGTGTCTTCCATCTATATATTTTATTCAAGATTCCTTGAAAGATAAAGCATCAGAGATAATCTTATTTAACAATCGTATGATCATTAGTATCAAGGGAGGCAAAAAATAGAGATATATGTTTACCGACAGTCTTTGCAATTGTCATGGAGAAAATCAAGTATAGACCAAATTAAACAGAGATTTTCCATATAGAGTAAGCTCCTTCAGGTGATTTTGTGGGCAAATGACATATTATTTATTGTATCAAGCCCCAGAATATTGCAGACCCTCTTCTAGAACTGCTGTTATTCAAATAGTTTGGTCTAACAATGTACACAGGAAAAAACGTGGACGAAGAAGTCAGTTGACAAACATTAAGTGCCAACTATGTTCTAGGCACTGTACTAAGCTCTGGGGATGTGAAGAAAGGCAAAAGATGGCTCCTGCTCTCAAGGAGCTCACAGTCTAATGAGGAAGGCAACTTAAAACAAGAGAGGCACATGCCAAGTATGAGTGGACTACAACACATACTAAATAAAGAGCTATCAATAAGAACCAGAATAATGGATGTCATCGATGTGTGCTGGAAAAACAAGATTGATTGGTTTTTAAATGAGAGCAATAACCAGTGGGCAGGCTCTTTGTTCCTCTGATATCCTTGAAGTATCAGGAGAAAAATGAGAAGATTCCTAGGACATCAGGTGGATCCTTTGTTGTAAACTTGGGGCAAGACATAGATAAGAGTCCCACAGGATGGACAGGCATTGGTTGGCTGAGAGCCTTGTGATTAGAGGAAGTATTCACATCAATGACACCACAGATCCATTTGAATATATGGGTTAAATATAGCATCATTTTTGAGCAATATCTCTATTTTACATATGTGAGGTTGAGTTATTTTTCCTTCTTAGATCACAGGGTCTGTTACATGGACTCATAGAATAAATAGATTAAAGACAAGAGAATTTTATTAAAAAAAAACTTAGTCATTTTGTTTCTAAGACAAATATAAAATGGTACACATATCTCCCAAACTTCATTTGAAACTCTAATAAATATAGCTAATAAGGTTAATACCCAATAGAAGTATGAAGACAGTGAGAGATCACCGCATTCCCTTTGATGAGTTCAAGTCACCTGACCCAGTTGAAGTTCATCCTAAGATACTGAAAGCAATGGCTGATGTGATGACTAAATCATTGTTAGTAATCTTTAAAATATCATGGAAGATCAAAGAGCTAGTCACAGATTGTAAAGGGGCAAATGTTTCATTTGTTTGTTCCTGGAAGAGAATGGAGAATAGAGACTATAGGCTAGTAAGCTTGACTTTGATTCCTAACAAACTTCTAGAATATATTATTAAAGTGATATTTAATGAACACCTAGAAAAGTAAGCAGTAGACTCAAAGAGCTAGCATGAATTTAACAATAATAGGTCATGCCATCCTACATGTGTTGCCTTTCTTGACAAGGTTACTAAACTGGAATACTAGGGAAAGGAAGTAGATAAAGTTTATCTAGATTTTAACAAAGCATTTTATCAATTTCTCATGCTATTTTTGTCAAAAATATGGCACTACTGACTAGATGGTAATACAGTTTATTAGATTCAGAACTGGTTAATTGGATGTACCTAAAGAATAGTCATTAATGATTGGTGTCAACTTGGAAGTCTTCAATGTATTTAGAGGGAAAAATTTTTTCTCATTAACAAAACAAATTATTATCAAGAAGAAACTACAGTGGGAAGAAAGAGAAACCCAAGGATAAAATTCAGACTTGGACTTCTTTACCCAAAGAGTCAGTTAATACAAAAGGTTTTATATACACAAAGGGAACAAAATACTATCAGTTAAGTCAATTTACAGCTTGCAGAGGGACCAGGAACAATCCATCTTCAAAGGAAAGGAATATCAAAGAGGGCACAACTGTATTTCCTGAAACTATTTCATTTTCTTTTTATGAGCAAGGTCTTACATTGTTAAGACAAAGAGCCTCTTAGCATTTTGACTTCTTAAGGCCACCTGCTGCTTCCCCAAGGTAATACTGACTGTCCAATTAAAAATTAGACCTTTTTATATATTTATCAAAATCAACACCTCAGGAATTTGTCCTTGACTTGGTACTGTTTGACATTTGTGTCTGGGACTTGGATAAAGGCATAGATGGCACAGTTATCAGATAAGTAGATGACACAAAGATGAGGATAACTAATACATTGGATGACAGAACCAGGATTCAACAGAATCTCAAAAGGGTAGAATATTAGGCTGAATCTGACAAGAGGAAATTGTATAGTGATAAATGTAAAACCTCACAAAGGTTCAAAAAATCAGCTTCTCAAATCTAAAATTGGGGAGGCAGTGCTAGGCAGAAGCTCACAAGAAAAAGATCTGTGTGTTTTAGCAGACTGTGATATCAGCATGAATCAACAGTGTTACATAGCAACCAAGAACTAGAAAGAATGTAGTGGAAGCAGGGAGGAGGAAAAGAGGAAGAAAAGGGAAAATGCTAGCTGTTTCCAGCAGCTAGAAAGGATATCATGTTTTCTGCCTAGCCCAAGAAGCTAGAATTATGATCAATAGGTAGAAGTTGCTATAAATCGAATTTAGGTTTAATGTTAGGAAAATCTTCCTTATAACTAGAGCTGTCTCTAGTTATCTAAAGCTATCTCTCTCTCTAAAGTGGAGTGGGCTGCCATGAGAAATATCCCTCAGCTGAAGTCTTAAAACAAAGCCAGGATGGGTACTTTTCAAGTATATTTTAGAGGGGATCTCTTTCTTCAGGTATATTTTGGACTAGATGACCTCTGAGGTCATCTTGTGATTCTGTGAAATCTTGTGATTCTATGAAAACAGATTTAGAACTGATTCAGTTGTTTATCAGTCGCATCCAACTCTTCATGACTCCGTTTGGGGTTTTCTTGGCAAAGATACTGGAGTAGTTTGCCATTCTCTTCTCCAGCTCATTTCTATAGCTGAGGAAACTGAGGCAGACAGGGTTAAGTGACTTGCACAGGGTCAGACAGCTAGTAAGTGTCTGAGGCTGGATTTGAACTCACCAAGATGAGTCTTCCTGACTCCAGGCCCTGTACGCCAACCACAGTGCCACCTAGCTGCCCCTTGTCTGGCTAAAAAGTCCTTTCAACACTTTCCCCCCATAACATGATCCTTGCTTACATCATTTCTAAGCCCCATATTGCCTTTTTACAACCAGATGTAGAAATATGGATTCCACCTCTTGGACACCTGACCTATTAAGTTGAGAGTCGAAGTTGATCCAGGGCTCAAAGGTTTACTAATCTTGTCATTTATTTAGTAGGGTAAACTAGAAAGAATTTTGCTACTCCCTTTTGAGTCTCGATATGAATTATAATTTCATTACAGAATAGATAAAAATTTTAGAAAAGAGAATCTCGGGCTTTAATTAACACACGAAATATAAAGACATGCATATATTATAATAACTAGTATTTATAGAGTACTTTAAAATGTGCAGAGCTTTTTACATAAGCGATCTCATTTGATCCTCACAACAGTCCTTTGAGATAGGTAGTATTCATTATCCCTATTTTACAGATGAGAATACCAAAGCTCAGAGGGATTAAGTGATTTGCCAGTGGTTACATGACAAGTATCAGAGGTGGAGTTTGAACCCAAGACTTCTTAAATCCAACACTCTACACATTATGTATATAACACACACATATATATATATAAGTATGTATATATGTAATTATGTATACATAGATGTGTGTGAATATATGTGTGTATATGCATTAGCATATACATTTATTGAGTATACTATGTTATTTTCATGTAATTGTTTACATGTTGTTTACATGTAAAATTAAATGAAAAAAAAAATAAGAGTGCACTCTGAGCCAGGTACTGTGCTGTGTTGGGAATACAAAGAAAAGCAAAAATAGTCCCTGCCCTTAGGAAGTTTATATCCAAAAGGGGGACAATATGTAAAATACATACAAGATATATACAGAGTAGATGGAAGGCAAGTTGAGAGAGAACACTAGCAGCTAAGGGAACTGGGAAAGGATTCCTGTAAAAGGTGGGATTTAAAACGAATCTTGAAGGAATCCAGGGAAAATAAAAGGGGGAGAAAAGAGGGAAAAGATTTCAGGCATGGGACATAGCCAGGGAAAGGGACAGAATCAGGGTCATGGAATTATCCTCTAAGCAGAGAAGGTGCCTATGTGCCCAGGGAATGGAAGTTTCCTCACTGCACATTCCCTGTACCAATGAAATGAAAGGTTCAGTCTCTATCCCTACATACATTTGCATACTAAATGCCTCCTTATTTTTGTTATTGTTCAGTTATGTCCTACTCATCGTGACCCCATTTAGGGTTTTCTTGACAAAGATACCGGATTGTTTTGCTATTTCTTCTCCAATATCTCCTTTTGCTGAGAATCATGAGCAAAATCCAACAGACATTGCAGTGAAGTTCCTTGAATGTCATAACCTACTCAGTAAGCCCTACTGCTTTTGAATTCAAAGTTTTTAACTCAGCAAGAATTTGGGGGAAGAAGCATGACTCAGTAGAAAAAGCTGTGACCTTGGAGGCATGGGACTTGTTCTAACCCCAGTTCTGCCATTTGGTACTTTAGAAACTTAGTCAATCAATGAGCATGCTCTGCTGGGCTCTAGGTATACAAATACAAAGAATGAAACAATCCCTACCCTCATGGAACTTATAATAGGCTAATCAGATTCTCTATACCCCTGTTTCTTTATCTGTGAAATGAGAGAGTTGTACCAGATGATCTCTAGGCTCCTTTTTATGTCCAAATCTCTGATCCTAATTAGTGGCTACTGTTGGTAGAATACTTTGTGGGGTGCTTGGAGAAGATAAAAAGGTTAGCTATGACACCATCCCTGATTTCATTAGAATTTACAGACTAGTAGGGGAATATATCATGGGCCCAAATAACTACATTCTTCACTATTTCAATGATCTCTAATTTCTTTGGTGTGGTTATTCCACTCAGAGGATTCTTTCTTTTTTTAAAAATTCATGCCTTAGTAGATTATCTTCATAAATTTCTGTGGCTAAAAATTCATCACTCAGATGACAAACTTCTTTTGAAGAGTCTCTGAACTGAGTTAAACTTGGTCTTAGGTTACAACAACAACAACAATCATGGTCATGAATTTATATATTGCTTTAAGATTTACAAAACACTCTTAAAATCATAACAGCCCTTGGAAATGGATGGCATATTTTACAGACGAAAAAATAGAGGCTCAGAGAGAATAAATGACTTATCCAGGGTCCAATCCAACCAAAACCACCCTTAATGACCAACAATCTCTTCACTGTTAAATCCAGTGGACTTTTTCTCAGTCCTCCTCTAGTTGACCTCCTTAGCTTTTTAGACTGTCCAACTGTCCCCTCTTTCTAGATTCTCTTCGAGTTTGTAACTGTGTTCTCTCCTGCTCCCTATCTAACTACTCTTTCTAAATCTTCTTTGCCGTATATTTATCTATCTCCTATCCACTAAATACGGGCATTCCCTGAGGCTCTGTCCTGGATCCTCTTCTTAGATATCTCTATGCTCTCAGTGATCTCATCTGCTCCCATATATTCAATTCTCATCTCTATGCAAATGACTCACAAATCTACATATCGAGCTTAAATCTCTCTCTCTCTCTCTCTCTCTCTCTCTCTCTCTCTCTCTCTCTCTCTCTCTCTCTCTCTCTCCCCCTCCCCCTCCCTTCCTCCCTCTCTCTCTCCCTCTCTCCCTCTCTCTCTCCCTCCCTTCTTGCTCTACCTCCCTGACTCCCTCCACATGTACTGAAAATTCCACTAATTAGAAATCCATTTGTGGATAGTAAGCATCTTCTAAAACTGCAAATATTTTTAGGATGATTAGGGACTGTTAGACATACATAGAGAAATGTGAATTAATCTAATCGACTCCTTTTCCTCCTGATACCTTTTTCAGGTCTGCTTCACTGGGAGTTGTGACTTGGAGGATGAAGAGATGGTCATTTCAAAGAATAGGACATTTGAGAAACTGGGGAAGCCAGAGTAGAATGCTATGCTTTTGTGTGTGGTGGGGGGGGGGGAGTGTTCCAGGAGAGCAAGAGGACAGTGGGACATGAGGGAAAACACACTGGATATTGGAAAGGGAAGGGAAAGAATGCCATGATAAGCTTTTTTCTGTTTTTCAAACTTTATCCTAGAGTCAACTTGGCTAAAAAAAAAGAAAAAAAAAGTCTTCTCCCTCTTTTTTCTCCATTTCTCTAAAATATCACATAATTCCTATTAGTTTGAACTAATATAAAGCTTAACTCTTATTTCAATCTCCATTAGAGTCCTACCATAATGTAGCACCATGATAGTGATTTCCCTGGTTTCTCAAATGCCATTCTGACAGAGTACAAGCTCTGACTGATCCTACCAGGATAGAAAGACTTTTAGTACAGACTCGACAATCATTGTAATTTGAAGGACAGCAAAATCTAAGTTAAGGGAGGCTTCCCACTATACTGGCCCCAAGGTGATTTTTTTTTTGTCCACAGCATTCCCTGAAGACTATCTGCTAACTCATGAAGGGGTTGAAGTCTTTATCCATGAAGAGAGTGTTCAATAGTTTGGTTGTGTTACAGTTTAAATAGATTCATATGGATTAATTTGAGATCCTGTCATTTTGAAACATTTTTCACATTTCTACAGAGAAGTGAATTCCAAGTTCCAAGCAACTGAATTGCTAAAGAAACTTTTAGAATGCAATAATTAAGGATTACCAATACTTGCTTTACATAACGCTTTCTAAAGGCTATACTAGGCAGCCAGGTGGCGCAGTGGATAGCACATTGGTCCTGGAGTCAGGAAGACTCCTCTTTCAGAGTTCAAATCTGGTCTCAGACAGACCCTGGGCAAGTCACTTAACCCTATCTGCCTCAGTTCCTCATCTGTAAAATGAGCTGGAGAAGGAAATGGCAAACCACTCTAGTATCTTGGCCAAGAAAACCCCAAAAGGGGTCATGAAGAGCCAGACAGGACTGAAAAACAACTGAACAAAAAATGGCAATTTCTTTCAGATAAACACTCACTTTAAAAACTTTCTTCAGACTTCAAACAAATTAATAATACAAAGAACCTTGAGTGGAGAGCCTAGCTCTTCCATAACTAGCTGTTTAACCTTGAGCAAATCATTTACTCTCTTTAGGCCTCAGTTTCTTCATCTGTGAAATTAGATTGAACTAAATTATTTCTAAGGTTCCTTCTGACTCTTAATATCATATGACTCATTGTTCATGGGTTAGAACGTCTTTCTTTTGTTTCTCTTGATTTGTTCTTTAAATCACAAGTATTGGTAGTTTCCCAACAACTCATAATTAAGAAATAGCTGAAGGACCCTTTCTTACAATTCCTGTTTAACCTTTGAGTGAAAACCATACTTGAGACGTGTATTCCGAACTCTTTTAAAGTCAGTCAGTATATACCATTGCAGCTCCCATCATCACTGCAGTGCCCATCTCTGTCCCCCTCACCTTAGCCTCTTAAAATCTTTAGTTTCTTTCAGGACTCAGGTCAAGGGCCAGCTTCTAAAGTAAGCCTTCCCTGAAGACCCCATTCATGCCTGCCTCCTTCCCTTCTCAATGTAATTGTATCTACAGTATTTTTATTATATTTATTTTGTTTATACCTATATGTGCAGATGGCCCTGATTGAATACAGAGCATCCCAAAAGTCTTTTCTGTATTCCAAGTGGCTAGCACATAGGAGGTGCTTAGTAAATGTTTGTTGATTGATTGTATCTAAATTCAGCCTTGTTTGTGCCTTCATTTTTACTCAAGGATGCTTAATTTACATCAGGGCTGTCCAAAATGTGGCCCTCCTATAAGCATGAAAATTTACATAAATGCTTTAGTAAATGAAGCCCAGCTACCGCGGAGCTCTCACTAAAATGGCAAATCAAAATATATTGTCTATTGTTTCAATAAAAACCTAAGTTTGGACAGCCCTGCCTCACATAAGGATTAAGAACATTACCAACTTGACAATGCCATACAGACAATTTTTCTGCAGGTACCATGTGGGAGTAGAAGTTTGTTATATACAAGATGTCCCAAAAATATTAGTGCAGATTTAAACTTTAATAACTTCAAAAGTATAAATGCCATAAATTTATTTTAAATGTCATTCGAAAATTTATTTATATTTCTTTTACATGTTTTTAGTTTTGTGAATTTTGAATAATTTTTTAATATAACATGATGTGACTCTCTGACATTATGTGTTGCTTGTGTGACAGTTTCTGGATGACACTTTCTCAGACAGGTGGATGGATAGACGTCCTCTGGTTTGGCCACCTTGGTCACTTGATCTATCTCCACTAGACCTTTTCTTGTGGGGTCATATTAAAACTGTTGTGTATGCACTAAAACCTTGTTCTTTGGATGAGCTATGATTAAAATTGCAATCCTTTCAATCACTGAAAAGCAGCTGATAAAAGTTTTTATAAAGTTTGAAAGTCAACTAGAGTAATACATAGATGATAGTGGCTATGTTTAATTTTAATAAGTAGTATCAGTATTTTAATATTTTTATTTCATAATTAACTTTTCAAATGGTGGGAGTATTTTGCAAGTTTGTAGCATTTATACTTCTAAAATTATTAAAGCTTAAAATTTAACTAAGACTTTTGAGACACCCCATGTGAGGGGGTAGGGGAGGTTAGACCCATGGTTTCACTACTATAGGGAACTCCTGGTCGAGGAAATTCTCTCCACCAGTGCAGATTAGCACCATCTCTACAACTTAGTCTGAGGGAATTGCTAAGAACATCAGTTCTTAAACTGCTTGGCCTCAAGACCCTCCAAAGAGCTTTAAGTTACATGGGTTCTATCCATCAGCATTATCACAATAGAAATTTTAAAATCTTAGTATCATTTTGAAAAAAGAGATAGAAAATAGAATAGAAAAAAGACAAAAGAAGAAAGAATTTTGACCTTGTGGACCTTCTGAAAGGGTCTCAGGGACCATTTAGGGATCCCTGGAGCAGACTTTGAGAACTGTTGGCCTAGAGCCCTAAGAGATCAAGTGTCCAAAGTCATCCAGTGTCTGTATATGTCAGAGGCAGGACACAAACCCAAGTTTCCATGGCTTTGATGCTGACTCTCTATGTACATTGACATTATGTAATACTAACTTTAATAGATGATATTTTTATAATACCTTATGGTTTGCAAAGTACTGTATGTGCATCATGATCTTAGGAGATAGGCACAATGATTATGTCTATTTTCTAGATGAAGAAACTGAGCCAAAGAGATAGTGTCGTTATCCAGAGATCATCTCCCAAAAATGTCAGAGTATTGGTTCAGCCGGAGGAATGCTTTTATATTTGAATGTAAACTACATCATTTGTTGGGCTACGGTTGGAGACATGCAAGGATAGTATTAGCTCTTAGGAAGAGAGTGATACTGATGGTTGTGTTACCAACTGTCCATTCAATTTTTGGCTATAAAGACTTGGAAAGATCTAAAATACTTCATTGAACTCTGAGGGTGATTATAAAATCAATACTTTCCGTTCCCAATTCCATGATCTGTAAAGGTCCCTCGAACATTGGGAACTAAGGAAGTTTTAGGATTTTAGGTGAATGTCCTATGTGAACTCTCTGATACCTTTGATAACTAGTCTCACCCTACCCCCCAATCCCCATTAGATAGAGTGATTGTGCCATGATATCTAGGTCTTCTCTTGCTTCAGTAACTTCCTCTTCAATTTAAAGGTTGTACCTCTTTGCTTGAAACCATGCCAATAGGTCATGTAGAGGATATGAACTCCTTTAACCATTGTTGGTATTATTCATCTAATGATTCAAGTTCAAATTGAACTAATGCTTATTAAATACCTATTATATGCAGAGCACTGTGCTAGGCATACAAAGATGAAAGATGAAGCTGTTCCTCTCCTCAAGAAGCTGTGTTCTGGGAGAAGGGGGGAGATGGAGACTCTGGGGGAGTAGAGGGAAGGAAAGGGACACAACACATCCATAGATATGTACAATATCAGATAGTAGGTGATAGGGACAAAGAAAAGATCTATACTGTGTGCTCTAAGAAAATGTCTTGCATACTTGTTTCCTTCTACTAGTAGTTATTTATGTGTGTGTGTGTGTGTGTATAATAACGTATATATATATATATATATATATATATATATATAATACACACACCTATATATACACATATGCATGTGTGTGTATATACACATATATATTGTATCTTCCCAAATAGGTTGTAACTCTTCGAAGTTAACAGCCATATCTTACACTTCTTCCTAACCTGTTTATTGGGGTGTATGGGGTGTTCAGGGAGGACTGGCACCTCTAGTGTGAGCTTTCACAAAGCCCTTTTCAGAACTGCTGACCCACCTTTGGTGTCCACCTGATTCATCCAGCTCTCATCTGTGGTTCTAAGAATCTGTAGCAGGAACAGCAGCTAAACTGTCTAGGCAGGTGGGCTTAGCCAGGAGCGGGGTAACTGACCTCAAACCTATTGGTGAGTTAGGGGGCTGACTACTCTGAGCATGGCAAGATTCCCCCCCACCCAGAGGAATGGGCAAATGAGAACAGTTTGTTTCATTGGCCATGAAGGGAGCTGAAGCAGGTGCTGTGGAGTGTTTGGAGCCTGGTCAGACATCAAAGACACCAAGGTCGTCCACTGCATCCTGGGCTTTCTCCAGTCCTCTTGACTTTTTTCCTACCCCTGGACTTCAATGACTCTGGAAAAGAGAGGGTGATGACTTTTTGCCAGTCTGCCTCACTTAAATCCATTTCACGTGCAAGTCAAGACATCACCCACCACCCACAATTTGATCCCACATAGTTATGTCATTAATCTGCTTCAAAAATGAAGGGAGAACAACAGCCTGTTTGCTATTAAAACACAGTGCTCTGTATATTGTAATGTTTTTTTAAGTTTGCTTTACTCTAAAACATTTTATAACCTTAACACTATATAAGTAGAAATTTTCAACTTCACTATTGCCACAAAGGTGGCCAGTTCACTTGAATCAGCTCCACGCTGACATCATAATACAATGCCTGGCACATGTGGCACAGCTGCTGATGGACGTGTGGCTGCAATGGAAAGGAACACTGGACATAAGTCAGGACACTGGGGCTCTACCCCTGGCTCTGCCTTCCTCTAGCACTCCTCTGTGCTTCAGTGTACTTATCTCTAAGATTGCACTAATAGTATTCTGATTGCCTCCCTCCCTCATGGTGTGGGGGCAGAAAAGCCACTGCAAATTTTAAAGTATTGTAAAAGTTAGAGCCATTATTACCAGATTAAATCACTTTATTGCAGTGCATATTTCTTTATATCTATGGTGTAATGGAAAGATCACTGGTCTTGGAGTCAGAAGTCATGGGTTCAAGCCCTGGCTCTTTCACTTACTTCCCATGGCACATCACAACCTCTCTAATCCTCAGCTTCAGGTGGGTTAATGAACCTTTCACTGTCTGGGGTTGCTGTGAGAAAAGTACAGGCTAGATTAATATAAACTTATTATCACAAATAGCAATGTACCTGTGTGTACTAATGGGACTAAAAAGGTTAATGGATGAACAGCAACCTTTCCCTAAGCTAACTTTTGGGTGGTGACTGGCGGCAATATGTTTAGGTCCTGTCATTCATTGCCATTTTCTGTCTTTATCTGCCTAATATCTTTGTTCAGAAGGAAATATGGCAAGAGCACTGAACTCCTCTGAGTGGGCTGTTAGGATTGTCCAGCATGCCATAGTTAAGTCTATTTCAAGGGATCCGTAAAGTCTAGCCTATTTGTGGTTACCCTATTTAGTTCATAGCCCAGTAAAATGTCAGTTCCTCGAAGGCGTGGACTATCTCACTTTCTGTATTTGTATTTCCGATGCCTGCCACAGTGCTTGGCTTACAGTAGGAGCTTAATAAATGGTTTTTTTTTTCCTTCCCATTGAACTCCTACTCCCACATGTGTCTAATCCCATGGAATTTTATTACTCTATGCTCCAGGAATTCATTGTTAGTCATTCTGCCTAATTGTTATTTGTATTGATACCTTTTGTTTTTACATTACATTGGTTTCTAATATACCTTCTCCCACCACCACCACTCATCAAAATGTCTCTTGTAAAAAAACAGTTCAGCAAAACCATCCAATGCATCAACCCCACCTGACCACTTATGCAGCATTGCACACCTGTAGTTCCCACCTCTCCAATGAAGGGAAAAAAGTGTATTTTTCTCATCTCAGATCCAAGCTTAGTCCTGATCATTTACTGTGAATAATTATTTCTAGATACTGGTGATGAATTCTATTCTTAAGACCTTCACTGGTAATGGGAGTTTTTAAATTCTTGGTAGCCTAACTATCTTTTAGTTTCCAAAAGGAAAAAAAAAGGCATTCTTCACTTGTTGTACTACTTTGCCCATTAGTGTACAGGCTGACAGTGTGTGGCCTTGTCACTGGAAAGGGACAGTTTGGAAGATTGTCGGTTTCTTTTTTTCCCCCAATAAATTCTTTTTGAGTGAACACATCCAAAAGAACAATTTACACAATGTTCACAATTACGGAAAAG
This sequence comes from Trichosurus vulpecula, assembly GCF_011100635.1. Lineage (NCBI taxonomy): Eukaryota > Metazoa > Chordata > Mammalia > Diprotodontia > Phalangeridae > Trichosurus > Trichosurus vulpecula. The sequence goes on from NC_050577.1 coordinate 85,902,590, forward strand.
AAAACACTGAAGGAAATCAAAATTCCAATCATGATTTTAGTGGATTAAAGCATGTTTACTTCCCCTTAATGCAGAGGTGGTTGTCTTTGGTGTGGATAAGGCATACCCTGTCAGACGTGGCCCACGTGATTATTTTGCTTATTTTATTTGGGTTTGGTTTTTTTTGGGGGGGGGGGTAGGAAGGGTGTTGCATGGGAAGTCACTACTGAGGTATGAAAATGGGGAGAGTACCATAAAAAAATGAAAGCATTTTTTAAAAGATCATCAGTAAAAATAATTCTTTTTTTAAAAAATCCCATGGTACCCATATGACAAATTAAAAAAACAAAAAACCTCAGGCTAGATATAAAGATAATTTCCTTTATAAAGAAAACTGACATCCTGATGAAGGCTAAGAAGATGCACTGCCTTCTGAAGAGGTATTTCCTCTTTTGAATAGTACCTCTTGAGTATATTTTCTAATAATACTTGTTAGCATTCTTAAATCTCTCAAAAGGCCAAGGAGACTGCTTGCTGTTATCTGTATCTATCTCCAAATTCCATATGCTATTCCACTTTTATTTGGGGCTTCACTCTACAAATATAAGAATAAGTGATTTCTATATTTAGACAAATTGATTATGGCACTCACAGTTGATAACCTTTTATCATGGTCAACTTCAGTGCATGCTACTAAGAAATTGAACCACAGGGGAGAGTCAGGGGATATCACAGAATTGGGAAATCTAACTGTACTGGTCTCCTCTCCATTGAATATACTTAGGGTCACACTTTCAATCATCTGCCATTAACTAAAGTAGATAGTATTCTGGATGGACCCCCAGATAAAGAAGAGCAATTTGTCCATCAGTGAGATGAAAAAGAATTTGGATTCCTACCTATGGATTTTTACCATCTGTTGGCAAGTCCCTGATGTTCATTAGCAATAATACCATTTTATCAAAATGTGTCATCCGTGTGGTTCAATTTAGAACTTACAGCAAAGGGAGCCCTTTCAGTTCCAAAGCAACACCTTTGTTATTGATGCATTCATTTTAGGATGCAAAATCCAGTTAACTCATAGTTAACCCCCCACAAATAGTGAGTTATAAACAGCATAAGAGAGTGATTGTGATTGATAACACATGAAACTTTACATGTTAAAGGAAGGGCTGATAAGTTAGTACCTGTGATAGCCATGTATTTGATCTGAGTTTTTTGTTACCGTTGAACATCATCTTCTTTTGTATAGTTGTACTCATTTTGCTTATTTTTCTTTTGGCTCTTCTATCTTGATTTTGTATCACTTCATACAAATGAACTCTTCACATTCTTTGTGATTCAGTAATATTCCACTATTCTCTATGCCACTTTTAATTCAGCCATTCCCCGGTCATTGGGCATACCGTTTCATTCTAACTCTTTGGTGTTACAAACCATGCCGCTAGGGATATTTTGTAGAAATGGGTCTTTATTTTCTGTCAGTACATGTATAAAACTAGTAGTAGGATCCTTGGATCAGAAGTTTGATCTATTCCACAGCAGGTTGGCAGCTCCCTTAGACAAAGAATTCTCAGCCCAAACGATCAGTGTGGACTGTGATTGGGTGACATTAAAAGATGCTCTTATCTTTATTACGAATCACCAACATCATAAGGACCTTCTCTTTCCAATAATAGTGGAACTTATGCCTATCAAGGCCTTTTCACCTACAGAGTACTCTGATGCCTTATAATGCTATCTAAAGGGATCTATATTGCAGAACTATATGATAGATAAGGTCCCTTTTCTACTTAGAGTTACTAAGCCTGCTTTTATAAGAGCCAAGATGGATCTGTGCTATATAGCACAGTATGGTACAAAGAGCTCTGGCTTTGGAGCCTGAAGACCTGGGTTTGAATCCCACTTCTGACTTTTTCTATCTTTAGATAATTAGACAAATCATGTACCCTTGCTTGCCTTCTTTCTCTTTAGCTGTAAAATAAGAGACATGTACATCTATGGTCCCTTCTAGTCCAGATTCATGATTCTATTAATGAGTCAAGTTATATTTAGCTAGCAGCATAGTTTTAGACAGTATGTAGCTTTTTTAAGGGATTTTTTTGTGGGGAGGGTGGTTCCAGTAGGTCTGTGGGGAAGTAAATGAAGTGTCATTGGCACCTCAGGTCTAACTGAGGCCAGATATAGTCAGTCAATCAATAATCAATAAATATTTATTAAGTGTCAGCTGTATGCTAGGGACTGTGCTAAGTGCTGGGGATACAAAAAGGGTCAAAAGATAGTCCCTACCTTCAAGGAGCTCATAATCTAATGGGAGAGACAATAAGCAAACAAATATTTGCAAACAAACTATATACAGGCTAAATAGGAAATAATTAACAGAGGGAAGGCACTAGAATTAAGGTAGGTTGGGAAAGGCTTCCTGTAGACGATGGGATGTTAGCTGGCACTTAAAGGAAGCCAATAGGTAGAGATGAGGAGGGAGGGCGTTCCAGGCATGGGGGACAGCCAGAGAAAATGCAAAAATGCCCCAAGCCAAGGGATATATGTATGCGTCTTAATATACCTTTGATGTTATATCACAATTCTCCTTCCAGATCTGTGATTTTATTAGGAAACTCCCATTACTGATGCAGATTGGCAACTGCTCTGCAATTTGTGGTCCTTAGAGTAGCCTGGTACACTGGAAGTTTTGGTGAATTATCTAAGGTCATACACATTAGATGATCTTTAAAGTCCCTGACCTGGTCTCACGCTCCATAAGCCTGCAATCTAAACAGGAGTCATCATTCAACACCTAAGGAGGACAGCTGGGGTGGATTTCAAGCTCCACATGTAATTCTGTGGCCTTGCTCAAGTCGCTTCTTGGTCACATGGTTTTTTCATCTGTAAAATAAGAATAGCGATCCCTGCGCAGCAGCAACGCATGTAAAAAGACTTTGAAAATTATAAAATTCCATATAAACATTAGGCATCATTTTTATATTTTATATATTGCTATAGTTGTATATTTTTGAACCATCTTAAATGTATGGACACTGGAATTTCTTCTTTTTCCAAATGCCTTATTCTGAGGCCTCCCTTCTTTTCTATTTTCATAATTCCTTAATTAATCAAAATGTTTATTGAGCACATACTGTTTACAAGGTATTTTTCTTCATGCAGTGGAGGCTACAAGGAAACAAATAAGGCATGATCTCAGCCCTCTAGGAATTAACAATCTAATAGTGGAGACCAGACATATATGTTTGAAAAGATAACTAACAACATGGCAATATCAGAAGTCCTAAATGAATGGATTGATCGTAGATTTAGAGCTGGAAGGCATCTCAGTGGCCATTTAGTTCAACCCCTCCCCCATTTTATATATGAGTAAATCAAGGCCCTTAAGTGACTTGCCCAAGGTAGTATAAGGAGTAAACATCAGAGATGAGATGGTATCCTAGGAATTCAGAGAGGTCACTATAGATCTAATCACCGTGTTTTAGGATTTTTCTTGTTCTTCCTGTAATATGTCTGTTCCTTCTTCCCTCTCTTTAAATTTCTGATTTGGAATTTCATTACAAGAAACTAATTCATCAAGTTATTGGACTAGAAGGAAGAGATGATGATTTACATGCGTGATTTCTGATTTTTTTTTTAATGATAATGCACAGATTGACCTATTGAATCAGACTCCCAGTAAACAATTACTGGACGAAGATACAGCCTAGAGAATTTAAAGCCTCTGTCCCAGAATACTGTCAAGTCATTGCCTGAAACTGCACAAAAGGGGTGGGAAGAGGTTCCTTCAAGATTCGGTGACTCAAGCACAGGATAGGCCTGTTTTTATGATCTCAAGAGCACCAGCTTTTTTTTTTTTTTTGGCCATGTTCAAATTGCTTAATCTTTCAGTGCTGACTCTGATGAATTTTTCAGACTCTTGGAGCTTCAGATGCATCGTCTCATTCACTGGTCCTCATAAAATTTCTATGAAATGAGTAGGGAACCATAGTCTTACTGTCTGTTTTGGGGACTAAATAAGTCGGTGAATGAATGAAGGGCTGAATCACAGAAAACCTAAGTGATTTGTCCGAATGGCAGAGCCAGGCCAGGAACTAAATAAAGATTTCTGATTCACAGGCCAGCCTAATGATTTACCCATTAGACCACTAATTCCTGGGCCTGGTTTTGTGACACCATCCTTCCCCTTCCACCCTAACTCCCCTTCTTTCTCGCTCCCAGGAAATCTCCAATTGTCTCAAATGCAAAATTGTTCAAATACAAAACAAAATATATTCCAATTTAAAAAAAAATAACATAAGTTTTTAGATGAGAGAGTGGTGCCCCAGAATCAGACAAATAACCACAACTCTTCCAAGTTTGAACTCCCTGCCTCAGACAGCATGATCTCAACCAAACAACACTTCAACAACAAAAATTATCACCATTGTACGCAGAAAAAAAAAAAAAACTAGAACTCTCAGGCTCAGGTGCAAGTCCCTTTCCTTCCCCTCCCCCAGCCAGAGTATAGCAAGGTCACCACAGGGCATTTTCATTACAATCAGTTTCCCCAACTTATGGGGCAGCTCCTTCATTTCTCCATTAGAGTGTCCAGCTGGCAGGCCTCTCCCAAAGCCCAGTGAGGGTGGGAGCTGCTTTCTTTGCTGCTGGTTGGCTTACAAAGCTCTGGGGGCCAGCCTGCCTGTCAGGCCTCGCCTCTCCTGGCCTGCCCTTTGTTGATGACAAACCTCAGGAAGGCCTACTCTCTACAGCCTGAGACCTCGCTAAGTGCCTATTCAGCTCTACGAGGAGGGGGGGGAGGCTTGTCTCCAGCCGGCATTGAGCACATTTAAAATGGGCACTAGCTTCCCTGAGCCAGGAAATTGCCGAGCTGTAATTCTTCCCCTCAACGATGCCCCCCCACCATCATCTTCTCTTTCTATAGTGACCCTGCCCGTCACGAAGTTCTCTCAGACAATGAGGAGCAGCCCCCTCATTGGTACTATCACAAGTGCCTAAAGTTGTCTGTGTTGAAAATATTTATAATAAAGCCGGGCTCCTGTGTGTCTTGATGAAGCAGTCAGGAATCCTGTCCTTTTATGCCAGCCTTCTGTGGAGGCCTGAACAATGAGACCTCGGTGTAGCCCTTGAGAAAAGGGTGCCCACTTCTGAGAAAAATGCAAGTCAGTGGCTTTGATGTCCCCAGCCATGCAAATGGTGCCTGAAAACTTGAATTTTGTGGCAGTGTTTGGGAACCAGAGGAGTAGTGCCGACTAGTTTTTGTTTTTTGATTTTTTTCCCCTTCTGGAATATTTGAAACTCACTTTCCTGGCCTTCTCATAGTTTCTGCTCTTTTTGTAAGAGGCCAGGGTCATTTAGTCCATGGTATTTTTATATCACTTTTCACATCTAAGTAATCACTTCTTTTATAGTCTAGCAAAGTGATTTGGCAGCTAAAAATCAACATTGCTTTTAAGACCATTTCATATCGGGGTACATAAAACTGCATTCACAGCTATAGGCTTCACCATATTCCTTTCCTCTCATCCAAGCCCCCTCTCCCTGATGAAATGGGAGCTCAGAAACAACATCATAAGATCATTGATTTATTTAACTTGGTTTTTTCCAGCAAGACGCCGTGGTCAATATGTAGTGGATCCGAATCAGGAAGACATATTGTATGAGTCCAGTCATTCACATATACTGGGTTTGGTGCCTTGGGCAAGTTACCTCATTTCTCCTGATAATTTTCTAAGATTATAAATTGCAAAGAAGGTGTCAACTTACGCTGGGTAGAGTTTCCTCATCCCAGAATTCCTTGTGTCAGTGAAATCAATCACAGTGAAATCTACACCTTTTTTTTTCCTTGTAATATGTCAAATCTAATCTCTCAAAAAATCTAATCTCAAAAAAACCACCAGGTAGGTAGATGGTCTCCAAAGTTTCCCTAGAAGAGTTTGATTATAATAGATTATTACTTCTGTACCTTAGAAAACTTATTTTGGTGTCCTCTGACATACTGCCTCTGTGTGCCTGGCCCAAGGCACTTACTTATTCTCTCAGTGCCCCCAAGAAACTCTAAAAACCATACATTACAGAGGAGGCACCCGTTGTACTGGTGGATGGAGTTTCCATTCAAGTTACCTACAAAGAAAAAATTCTATCAGTTTCTGTATCCTCAAATTTTTCCAATACCTCGAGTTTCTTTAAAAAAAATATAAGCAAGTTTTCTGAGGGGAATGAAAGAAAAATCAAGGTTAAAATAAAAAGTTCCTGTGTAGTTTTAACCACTCTTTCATAACTAAGTATTTACCCCTTGCCATTTACCATTTCTCCTGGAAGCCAACAGGCAAAGAAGGGTTCTCCTGTTAAACTGTCTTCGGAGCTGGAGATATAAAGAGATTAAAAAGTTCACCACGTTGCTAACACTTGCTTCTAGAGCCCCCTGAACCTAGGCTGTCTTTATTTTTTAAAGTAAAAAAAAAATTAAATGTGTTTCTGCATATAACATCAAAAAAAACCCCTTTCACTAAAGAAAGAACTACTTTATCTCAGGATGTTATGTCAATTTAGATTTTCAGGCAACACTTTTCTAAGAGAAGAGAAATAAAGAAGGTTTTAGCCCTAAAAAATAAGGAAGGAGAAGAAGAAAAGAATAATTTGGGTTTTGTATTTCCCTCATGAACTGGCAGCTAGGTGGTGCTGAGGCTAGAGCACCAGGCCTGGAGTCAGAAAGACCAGAGTTCAAACCCAGCCTCAGGACATTTACTACCTGTGTGACCCTGCCTAGGGAAGTTATGTAACCCTGTTTGCCTCAGTTTCCTCATCTGTAAAATGAGCTGGAGAAGGAAATAGCAAACCACTCCAATATCTTAGCCAAGAAAACCCAAATGGGGTCAGAAAGAATCAGACATGACTGGAAAAAACCACTTATTGTACTTATGTCACCAAACTTCATTTTACCTTGCCTGAGCAAGCCAATTTCTCTGACTCTACATCAAAAATCCATTATTTTTCCCTTAAAATGACAAACGTCAAAAGTCGCTTTAAAAAAACCCACAGGCAGAATACACAGGGTGTCCCAAAAGTACAGTTTCACCTTTACTAGCTTGTAACTGGACTGTGACTTTTGGGACACACTATGAATTATAAGAGGAATGTCACTGATATACTGAGGAACCTATTCTTTCTTAAACTGACATAATGGGTGATTGGAATTAATAGGCCATCAATTATATGGATAGGGAATTACTTGAAGCCCCAAGTAAAGTGGCTTGCTATAATATTGTGCAAATGTTTTCTGTTTGTGGAAAATATATTTTTTCCTCATTCCATTTCCATCTTTTCTTTATTATATCTTCCTCCTTTCCTTTTAAAAATGTTTCTGTACTCTTTAGGCTACTGCCCTCTATAGTTTACAAAATCTTATTAAGTAATAGCCTAAAGTTGGTTGTTCTTAGTTTATTTATCATATATTAACAATACTCTAAATCCTAGGTAAAATATGTTCTTTTTTGGGGTGCAGAGCTGAGCATCCTCAGTGCGGAGAGTCGTTTCACCTAGGCACATCTTCAATATAACTTATGACCTAGAAACCAAGGGGTTAAATGAGCTTGCCTGTGGTCAACATGGCTAGTATATGTCAGAGTGAAGACCTGAAGCCCAGGCCTTCACAATGCCAAGGCCAACCATCCAATCATTAGATCAATCTATCTCTTCAATTTTGTCTTAATGTATCTATGACTTGAGTGCAAAGGCTGTCCTATACGAAGCACAGATGAAGACCTAGTCACCATATTCTCAATCAAAATAAGAAAAATCTGACTTACCAGATGTCAAGGGGAAAATGTGCATCCCTTTCCCCTTCCTGCCTTCTTATTCCTCTTCCATCAATTTAAAATAGAAGAAGGACCAGACAGAGAACAAGGAGAAGGTGGGTAAAGAAACAAAGACGTCTGCCGAATAACACTTTTGAGTATAATGGAAATAGATCATTTGAGGAATATCTCAAAGAATAGAGGTCTGATATGGTATATACATACATTACCTGTGAGAAGACAGCATCAGCATTCATTATTAAAGTAGTATAACTTGCAGGCAGATGGAAGTGCTAAGAGGAAATCTAATTGTGTCTTTTTTTTTTTCCTTTCCATTGGGTTTGTTTACAGATGATCATTCCAGAATACTTTTGAAATCTGAAAACAGTCACGACAATTCTGACTACATCAATGCAAGTCCTATTGTAAGTATGTAAACTGATTCTAAGTCAACTCTTGGTCTTTCTCCCAGTAGTATTAATATGGTCAGATCACCAGTACTGTTTTAATTTAGAGAAGTAGCCAGAGCTGTCTTTCTGAGACCTGCTATAGAAGTGGTTTCTTAAGATTGCAGATATGGCCTGCTCAGACCCCATTCAATGGGCAGGAGCTTCTAGCCTGGTAAAGTGGATCCAAGGTTTAGACAATAAACTTATTGGATGATGAGATCCGTGAATGGTGGAATACCAGGAAGCTAAAAGAACGTGTGAGCCTGGAGCAGGATTCTCCATTCTATTATGAGTCTTTTTCTGAGTTGCCTACCCTCCTTTCCTTCAGTAGAAAAGAGAGAAAAAGCCTCAGAATGCAAACCCATCACTTTTTAAAATGGTCGATGACTCCAGGTCAGATTCAGAATTATGGGTTAGTCCCCTTAGTGGGGAAAACTTTCTTTTAAGAAAAAGCCTGCTTCCTGATTGTGCCCTTATTTGAGGAACCAACACTTAGAATGTAGTGAAGATCTCAAGTATTGTCTATATTGGAAGCAAAAAATTGACATGGCAATTTCTCATAAACCACTTGGCCCAAGGCCCCAGTGAATAGGAGGTATTTCTGTCTTCCAGAGATGTCTTACCCACCCACTTCTCATGCGTGCCTCATCCTGTTGACTTTTTTGTTTTCCGCTGTGGACTGGGGTTAAACAGATAAGGTTGAAAGGGGGGCTATCTAGCCAATCTTAACTGAACAGAATGGGGTGGGGGGTGGAAGGAGGGAAGAAAAGGGTGAAAAGTCAGACTTCAAGGGATGACTCAGGCAGATTTTTCAAAACTGAATGTGATGAATATGATTGCAGATGGGAAAAGAGATAAGCTGTTATCTATAAGTAAAGCAACTGCTGAAAGGCAGATTTTGAAGAGGGTGTACTTAGTGGCATTTTAAACTGAAAGCTGAGCTGTGGGAATTGGTTATCTGTATGTCCAGGTAGGGGGAATTTTGCTCACTGTGGTTTCCTGTCCCTGCCCCTTTAAGGATTTTCCTTTAAATTTGGTGTCTCTAGGAAAGGTGACAGGAATCTTTCTGAAGATCACAAAGCTAGGATGGATCAAATGCTTGCCCTTGAGATCATAGGAAGAAGAAAGCTCTTGGCCACTTGAGTTAGGAGGCTGAAGTCCTAAGTAGGAAACATTAGGAAGTTGCAGAAAGTTTCTATATCTGCCTGGCAAAATTCACTTATGCAGTAAATTGTTTTAGAATCAAAACAATACTTCTTTGTTTCTCCAGAGAAGCCTTCTAGAACGGAGCCAGAAACTCTAGGGACTGCTTGGTATAGTTGTTGGGTTTTGTCTGTTTTAATACGTTCACAACGGTTAATTTTCACAGAATCGGAAATAGGGGGAGGAAGGAAACCTTATGATCCCTAATCTGGACCCATGACACTGACTAGTTGTGTGACATAGGACAACTGGGGTCTCATCAACAAATAAGGTGCTTGATCTACATCAGGGGTTCTTAGTCGTCACAGTAGAGAGAGCTCAGCCTGGAGTCAGGAAAAACGGAGTTCAAATCTGGCCTCAGACATTTACTAGCTATGTGACTCTAGTCCTGTGTCTTTCTCAGTTTCTTCAGCTGTGAAATGGAGATAATCATAGCACCTACATCACAAGGCTGTTGTGAGGACCAAATGGGATTAATATTTGTAAAGCATTTAGCACAATGCCTGGCACATAGTAGGCACTTAATAAATGCTTGTTCCTTTTCTCTTCCTTTCCCCCCTTCATGGACCCCTTCTCAGAATAATATTTTTAAATGTGTAAAATAAAATATGTAGATTTACAAAGGAAAGCAACTATATTGGAATAGTTTAAATTATTTTTTGCATTAACATGCCTCAGGTTAAGAGCCCCCAGTCTACGTGGCCTCTGAGGTCTCTTCCTATTCTAAATCTACATTCCTATGTGTTGGCAATTACCATTGTAGAAACACCCACTCCGGAAGGGGAAAAGCTTATAATCTGCGATTAATATTCTTGCAGAGTTGCCTGGGACACTTAAAAGATAAGAGATGCCCATAGTTACCCAGCTAGAATGTGTCAGAGGCCTGACCTCAGCCATGTCTTCCTGACCCCAAGGCCAGGCTTCTGTCCACCATTTGCTGCCTCTCCAATTCATATGTGCCAGAGATTAAGTCATATTCCCTGGTTCAGAACACCCACATGGGAAAAAAAACCTGCCTTTATGGAATAGTCACATGATTAGTTCTTTAGCCTCCACCCCTTACCCCTATCACCACCATGGTTAAAAGGGGACTCAATGCTATTGAGCCTACATGTACACTCAATTATTAGAATCAGATGGGAAGAGAGTGAGGGGCAACAGGAATAATACTAATAATTGTGGGGCAACAAATTGTTTGTGTAAATCTACAGGTCTTGTCTTATTTAGAGGACTTTATCTGAGACCTGATTCTCATGAAATTAAAATGTGAATCTAAAAAGAAATCAAGTTATGATTGAATAATTAAAGAGTTGAAAAAGTTGGTCAGAGTTTTTGTCAAAACACTTCAACTACTGACTACTTCACCTCCCCCCCAACACACACACACTCACTCACTCAGACCGTTTTTTAAAGGGGAGAAATGAATTGAATAGTTTTGATTGTTTTGCTCCTGGAAAAAATATAATCAAGTTTTGTTTCATTTATGTTTCCAATATTCTCATCTTAGGGACATTTAATTGGTTTTCCCAGTTAATACAATGGGATATGTTTAAGATTTTTTAAAGTTAGTTGTGGCTTAACAAAATTGTACTTCATGTATTTACCACTCCATCTTCTTATTTTAATAATCCCTGTAATGATCAGAATTTCCTAATGGTATTTTGGTTATGAGGCATTGTGATATTGGATTATAAGAAGCTTTTTTTTCGTTGTGTCAGCAAGGTGAATGTTAATAACACAAGACCAGGACTGTCTGAATTGAAAGAAAAAAGCAGTTTCCTTTTTCCCCCTTGGAGCCTGAGACATCTCATGAGGATAGAGTAAAAAAAATAAAGCAATTATTTTCAAATCTAGAAAAAAATTGAGTTACATCAATGTATTTGTGACTAAGCTATTTCCATTTTATAGAGCCAGGGGCCTAGTTTCCAGATATTTGAGCTGCTTCAGCCCTACCTTAAATCTAAATGATAACAGTGCTATTTGCCAAAGGAAGGCAGCCACCCCCATATATGCATTTATACTTTGGGGTGTGTTTGTGGATGGTTTGTATGTATATTCTTTCATGTCATACCTAGTCTCAATTTTTGCTAAAATCTAAAGCTGATCTGTTAGGTCCCCTAGGCCAGCAACTGTTGGGAGCACAGATGATTCCATAGAAAGATTTCATGAATTTTAAAAAATTTCATACTATGAGCAAACATACTGGATTCCTTTCAAATTCTAGGTTATAAGAATAAGCCAGAGGATACCAACTTTACCTCCTCTCTCTGAAATCACTGAAAGTACAGTGATAATAAGTCTGCTACCAGCAATTGAATGAAAAGCTTGCAATTACAGCACAAGGAGACCCTGACTGTGCAGAATAAAACTACGATAATTACATCTGTCATATTTGTACTTAGTCCTCATTAAATTTCAGGGAACTCATCCAGTAGTAAATAATGTGCAATCTTTGCTTTTAAATCAGAGGTCATGAAAGTAAATGGGAATTCTGTTTCCCCTCATAGGGTGTCTAAGAGAAAAACCCATCAACTACATTTAAAAACTCAGCTTGCTTATTATTGAAGACACCAGACTGAGAAATGTCATTAATATGACAGTTTGCTCCAACACAGCATACAAATTTTTTTTTAACCAAGAACAATTCTGAAATTTTAAATGACATTTAAAAATGAAATTACTTCTTCATTCTCTCATTTATTTGGAGAAAAATTGTTTAAAATTTCAATTCCAAAGTCATTTAACAAATTCAAATCAAGACCAATTCTCATTAAGGTGGAAAGAAAAAGTGATGGCCGAGGCCTCCTGAGTCTCTTGTAGATTTCTGTTTCACTAAAAGAGGATTATTTTTTCAGAAGAATAGTCATATGCATACATATGACAATGAGATAGTAGCACTCTGCAAACCTAAAGTGCCATATAAATGTCAGTTACGGTTATTATTACCATATTCAACTCTACTTGTGTGTACTAGATGAAGCTGACTTTAAGTCCAGTCTGGTTTTTTATATACATTTAAGAAACTATCCTCCTTTCTGTGCCTTAAATGATAGTAAAATTATATTGCTGGGAAGTTGGAATCAAAATGTAGGAGGGGAAAGAGACTATAGAAAAACGAGAGTTTTATTCTTCCCAATGTGTATAAAATTTTAGAGTAGGTAGGATCATCCTGAAATGGCCCATTTCACTTTTATCTCTGTTTTTCAGTCCTATCTGACTCTTCTTGACCCCATTGGGGGGTTTCTTGGCAAAGATACTGGAGTGGTTAGCCATTTCTTTCTCTAGCTCATTTTATAGATGAGGACACTGAGGCAAACAGGGTTAAGTGACATGCCCAGGGGCACACCACTAGTAAGGGTCTGAGGCAAGATTTCAACTCAAGGATTGAGCCTTCCTGACCTGAGGCCTGGAATTCTATCCACTACACCACCTAGCTGCCCCTTACTTTTATCTAAGCTATACTTAATAGAAGCTGGTGGTTTAGCATCTACTCATTTGACATCAGACTTGAAGAATATTACTTATTTGTCTTCTCATTTGACATCAGCAAAAAGCTCTTCAATCCGAAAGTATTCTCAGATGGTTCAAAGCTTCAGAATCTGGGTACCACGTGCTACTGATATGCAGAATATAGAGAAAGGAGAAGTTAGAATTGTTTACAATGTTGAGAAAATTGTTTCCAAGTCCTCTTCTTAGAGGTTCTAGTTTCTCAAGTCTAAATCAAGCAGCAGCAGTTTTTGTTTTGTTTTGGTTTTAATTGCCATTCTCCAGTTTGAGGCACAGAACCAGATCTTCACAAAACAACACAAAAACTACTCACTTTACAAGAGCCTAAGAATGAGCCTTCCTTAGATTCTATTTGATTTTTGCCACATCTTAGGAATTCAAGCCTCCTCATGAATAAAGGATTCAGCTGAAACAAATGGTTTTCTTTTGGGGGCCAAGGGGAGGGGACTAGTCTTAGTAAAAAGCAAAATTACACCCTTTAATTATACTTGGATTGCAATGATCTTTGATCCTCTTTTTGCATGAAATCACAAAGCCACCTCTAAGGATGGTTCACTGTGATACTGGCTTGTCTGCTATGGCAGTGTTACTGTGAAAATTTCCATTATGAGAGAAAATGGTTAATAATTGCACCACTTTGCTTCTCCAAATGCACCAACCTATTAGTGCTGTGAGAAAGCACGTAAACTTTGAGCTCACAGAAACAAAGTCTTTTCACTTTGTACGGCAAGTTCACTGGTGGAAACTTGGAGTTGGGTCTGGAGCTTGTACAGGCCAGATGTCTCTTTTTTTATTAACAAATTGACATATGCTTCACTTATGATTTCAGTGTCAGCCCTAGATGGTGTTCGCATATATATATATATATACATATATATACATATATATATATATATGTACGGGTTATATAACCTATGCACTTCTATGCAGATTTAACTTGAGTATACCCTAGTGATGGCAGTCAACACCCATATGACCTCTGTCAAGTCACCTCTCATCTGCAAAATGAGAGGTTGGATTAGACAACCATAAGGTCCCTTCTAACTTTATGTCATTGGATCGTTTCAGTCATATTTGACTCTTTGTGATTCCATTTGGGGTTTTCTTGGGCAAGATACTGGAGTGCTTTGCCATTTCCTTCTCTGGCTCATTTTACAGAAGAGAAACAAAGTCTAACAGAGTTAAGTGACTGACCCAGAGTCACATCGCCAGTAAGGGTCTGAGGCCAGATGTGAACTTGTGAAGAGGAGTCTTCCTGACTCCAAGCCCAGTGTTCTATGGTTGATTACATATATTAATATGTCTATATCTCTTTATCTATATATACACACACATATGGGGAGGCTTTGCATATGCACATGTATGTGTATGTATATATATATACATACACATACATATATATACACATACACACACACACACACACACACACACACACACACACATATATATATATATATATATACACATTCACACAGATAAAGAATAGAACTCAAGGAAGTGTTCTTTTAAATGAGAAGCAGGGAGAAGAGATAGGAAAATTTTGGAGAGAAGACAATTGATGAGTCGTTGTTCCATGCCACTAGAGTGGATAGATTGCAAGGCATATATGCTGTGATCTTCAATCAATTACTTTGATTAGAAATATACATAGTATATTATGTGTATCTGCATGTGTATATACATATATACGTACATATTAGTGTTAATGTATTTTCTTTATCCCAAATAGCCTCAAATATGAACCTTTCTAAAAAAAAACACCTGTAGCAGTCAATGAGACATATTAATTTTAAGTAGTTAAATATTTGCTTTATTTTTATTCTGTTATCGACTGGCTAATAGCATGATAGGAATTTCTGTTGCCTTATATTTGCTATGAGCAAAAAGTGTTCCTGCCCATAATTGTTTTCTCTACAACAGAATGTGCCTGGAATGTACTAACTATAATTGTCTTTTGAATTCTTGTTAAATGGATGACACATTTCTCCACTCTGCGCTCATTATGATGTTTGCCACATTCCAAATAGCAGCTTTTTGACAGCAGCTGATTAGTGCTAAAATACCAAGAGTGGCCCAGGCCTGATTTACTAGATAGTTGAGTGTTTGGAAGTATTTCTTCTCTGACAATACTACTTACATCATCATTGATTTTCTTTGCTTTTGTCTTTAACGCACAAACAGGTGGTTGGTTAAAAAATATTTTTAAAAAATCACTGTAAAATAAATTATGACCTTTCATAAACATTGACTTATTTATCCTCCCCTATACCATTCCCAACTTTTGCTCTTAATCACATATTTGTTCTTTTGAATGCTGTTTAATTTGTAACTATTTCAAATATACCAGCAGTTTAAAATGCCTTGCCTTTCCAATTGCTTTTGGCAAACGACCCATTTGACAAGATGGTGGAGTTTTCATTTTTCTGTACAACTCTTTACAGAAAAGAGGCCAAGGTCCTACTAAAGAGCTATCACTACCCCCTCCTTGTACCCCAACAAGAACATATTTTAAAAATCAAAAACTCTTATTTCTACTGAGGTTTTTCTTATTTTTTTCCTTCTGCAACATTTTAATTGGTACTTTCAATGAGAGTAACATAATTTACCTGTATTGTGTTTGTCGTGGTGAATTTCAACACTAGGTCCAGTTTTAATTATGAATCAGAAAATTAGGAGCATCAAAGGCATTTTTCCTTCCTCAGTATCTTTTTTTTTCCAGCAAGTATCACATTGTTGTTCTGTTAGAATAACTTACATCTGTTCTTTTATGTGCTTTTCCTTTTTCATAGTGCACATAATTATAAGGTGCATTCTTTTATGCTGACAACCATCACCACGGAAAATGTTGATAGGCTCTGAACAAATTCAGGAGATGCCTGCTAGAAGGAATCTGTCTTGTACTTACCCTGGTTAAAATTTAAACTTAGAGCAACGTTTTGAAGTGGTTCTGGAATACCATAACTTAATGCTTAGCATTGCATATGGTCACACATCTCACAACTTCATTGTTCGGAGTAACAAATCCTTAATCATAATGCTAAAGCCAAGATGGTGAAATACCTTTTCAGTGGGCCCTGTAAATAAGACTGGCGCACTCAAGACAAAGAAGAAAGGCATAAATGAGTCTAACAAGCAAACAAACAAATAAATGTCTTCACCTGGGAAAATTCTCTACCAGCATAGAATGACTCCTTAGGACAGTTCACCCTTTGAAATCTGTTTGGTTTTGCTTCTAACATTTTTTGTAGGAGGCCATCCAATAATCTGAGAATTCTACCAGAAAGTTTTCTTGAACATTGAGTTTAATATCCTCCCACTCACCCCCCTCTTTATTAGTTGACTGAGGCTTAGGATTTAGGGAAAAGAAACACACCCTATTGCTCTGAAAACCTTCAGTGTAGCACTGTAATCCTATTTGGTTCTCAAGGCTTTGTTTCTCAACCTCTTTTTTTCCTACTCAGTCAGTCTTTGAATTAAATGTTATAATTAAGGTCTTTCAAGCCAAACATCCTCTATTGAGGCTAGCAGGATGCATTTGGACAAATCAACTAGCCAGAAAGCCCACAACTGCATTCTTTTTTTGTTTGTTTGTTTTTAATTCCTTGTTCACTGGCATGGTGGAAATAGAATAGGAAATTAGCTACTTGAAGGCTGGGACCACTCTTCTGTGAAGTGCTTATCTGACTGTGGGCTCTTAATATCCCTGGACTCAAGGCTGATGATGACTCAGCTAGTGTGAACTACTCCCTGGGAGTAAACAAAAACAACCACCCATGTGAGATGAGTTAACACTTTCAGAACAACCAATAAGATCCCAGTTATTAATGAACCTTTCTAGGGCCCTAAAGAGTTTATTTCTTTTTCATGGAGGAGTGGTGTTTTCTCTCTCTGTTAAGAGTTTACTGTCTCACAATCCCACATTCTCTGGTAGTAATAAATGGGCCCATTATACTTTGTGCCATGTCTTCGGTAAAGCTGGAGGGCACTTAGACTGGCAACATAGACAGAATGATGTATAACGTTTGCATACTTTTACACAATTTCCCTACAAGGTGGGGCTGAAAGTCCCAGAATGGAATACTAGCCGGAATTCCATTTCCTCCATTTCTATCTGAATGGATAATGTTTTTAGGGTTGTTTTTTTAGGAGTAAGGGCTCACATTTTCAAATAAATTAATTTGTTGGCATTGTTTGGGCTAGTGAGCCTCCTTTCTTTGCAGATGTTGATCATGTAATCCCAATTTTAGGTGTAGTAAAGGATTTCAAACTTAACAGGGCCAGTTTCCCACTTACTTGGGAAGAGTGGTAAGGACAGAAGTTTTTAAGAGGTTTTTGTTTGTTTTTTTTTCCATCTCTGAAATGGTTGAATACTAAAATGACATCACAAATCAAGAGAATACAGTCTAAGTTTTCTTTGCCCATTCTGCTTTAAATATGTTTATCTTCTGGTTTCTTAAAAAAAAGTCCAAGTAATTTTTGTTGTAATTTTATCTCTCAGATGGATCATGATCCCAGAAATCCTGCGTATATTGCTACCCAAGGACCACTTCCAGCTACTGTGGCTGACTTTTGGCAGGTAAGTCTTTTTTTTTTAAGTTAAACCCTTTCTGAAAGTGGAATTTATCCAACTGGTCATCAGCTACTACTTCCTTTGGCTTTATTAAGTTCATTAGAACACAGCCACAGTTGTGTGGGCCAAGATACCTGATTGATTCGACATCCTACGTTGGTCATTTCATTTAAAAATTAAAGATGTGTGTTAGCCTGTTTCCAAAATGATTGCATTTGAAACTTGGGTGTTTCAAAGATGTAAAAGTTCCCTTTAATAGTTAATGTCCATGTTGCCCTAGGAAATTAGAGAATTCATATGATTGGATGATAAGAATAGAAGGGGCTTTTGTACATGGGAAGTAATCCCGTTCCTTTTGCCAACTCACAAATTAAATTTAAGGAAACAGAGTAGAACCTCACTTTAATATGATTTGAAATAAAAAGGAATTTCTGCAAAGACCATCTCAGTTACTGGAGCATCCTAAAAGAACTTACTGTGACATTGCCTCACCTAAAGGATATCTTCTGAACAGCAACAAAAAGATACTCAATCTGGTCAGTGGTATTTTATTTACAATGAGAGCTAGACTTGAAGTCAAGGAGAGACCTTGATTCAAATTTCACCTCTAATGTTCTGATCGCAACTTATCTGAGGCTGATTTTCTTTGTTTATAAAATGGGGATATTAATAGCTTTGTGAGGTGCAAATGAAATAACATATATAAAGTGCTTTGTAAACCTTAAAGTGCTACATACACGTCAGCTTTGCCTATAGGATAGAGTAGCTGGGTGGATAGAGCACTGGACTTGGAATCAGAAAGACTCATCTTCAAATCTGGTCTCAGACCCTTACTAGCTATGTGACCTTGGGCAAGTCACTTAAGCCTGTTTTCTCATCTGTAAAATGAGTTGGAGAAGGAAAGTGGTGAACTACTCCAGTATCTTTGCCAAGAAAACCCCAAATGGGGTCAAGAAGAGTCGGACATGACTGAAAAGACAACCTGTAGGGTGAATCTGTACCTAAAGGGCAGCTCTGGGTTGTGTGAAAAATGTTAGAAGCACTTCTACTCTATCTTATGAACTTATCATCTTCACCTCGTTTGCTAATTTTAATTTGTAAAAAGGAAGAAAGTAAACATCTCCAAAGGGTTTTTCAAACATGTATTCTGATATTTTGATGGTTCCATGATCTCATTGGTGTGGGCACTCCTTCTGCCAGTTCAGATTGCAACCCACCTCTTCCTTCTCATTCTGTTCAGTTCCTATCATGTCTTTCCTTAAATCTCCCATAGGAGGCCTTTTAAATCTTGCCCTAAGTTGTCCTTGCTCATCAGCTTCCACCTCCTTATATCCACCAGGCATTATCCTTAAGGTCACCTGCAATTTTTATTCCTCTAAGTCTCTTAATATTGAATAAATACCAGTATAACATTTGAGTTGCCCATTATCCCTCTCACTGCATGGCTGGCCTACATCCTTCATGCATATGTCCTAAAGTTAGACTTGTTCAACACCCTTTGTCTTTTTGAGGCATATCTCATTTTTGTCTTCTGGTGGCTTAAGAATTTTTTGTTGTAATTTTTCTCTCTCAGTAGTTGTATTAGGACTCAGAAATCTTACTATGTGTGTGTGTTAATTGTAGAGATGTTTTTGTTAATTGTAGAGATGTTTTACAGAATTTTTTAACCACTTCACACTTTTGTGAAGTAACAATACTCTAATTGCATTTTCTGACTAACTGAGGGTTATTAATCACTTACACATTGAAATTGCCCAGACTATGAATAACCCTACACAGGATGCTTTTTCCACATGGCATTGGTAGATATTTCAATTATGTGTTGCTCAGTCCAAACTCCCCTTTACCAACTATAAATTTTCAGTTTACTACAAACTAAAGTATCAACACACTTTGAAAATGTTAAGTTAAAGTTTTCTTTAATAACTTCAGTTAAGTCATTAAAGAATATAGTCTTTTCTCCACACCTCAGGCTGGTACAATTCAGAAGACTTCAGCAATTCTCCTATTAGTAAGCGTTTAAATTACAAAGTTCAAAGGTAGAAGTGGTTTTAAAAAAAAAGCCCTGAGACAATTGAAAAGTACCCTGCTGGGGTTTATAGCTTCCTCATCCCTGCTTTATGCAGGTGGATAAAGCTTTGGTTAATGTTGGACTTGGAGTTGGGAAATCCTGAGTTCAAATGCAGCCTCAGCCTTTACCAGCTGTGTGACTCTGGGTAAGCCACTTAATTTCTGTTTGTCTCAGTTTCCTCATCTGTAAAATGGGGATAATAATAGTACTTACCTCCCAAAGATTGTTATAATGATAAAATGGCATAATATTTGTAAAGTTCATTACAAACTTTAAAGTGTTATATGCATGTTATTATTAGAGTCCTGCGTGCATTCGGGAGCTGATCAGAGTATACATCTCCTCCACTGGTGCAGCCTGCAACAGGACTGCATAGCCTATGAAATAATTTTGAGTGCTGATATTCTGTAATTCAATCCATGTCCTTCGATAAACCATTTTTGGTCATCCATCCAATAGATACTTCCTAGGGATCTTTAAATTAGTTGCTGGTTCCCAGAACAGCTCTTGGACTGTCTGACTCTTACTACTTGACTGGTCCATCTCCTTCTCTGGTCACGTGCCCTGATGATGCCTTTTACATCTCGCCATAAGCTGTTTTTGTTAATATGATTTGACCTCTTCATATCCACCAGCCATTATCTTTGAGGTCAACTGCAATTTAAAAATTCTTTTGATAACTAAGAAACTGAATTTTATGAAACCAAAAAATTTACATGTATTAAAATGACTTCTGAAGCAGTTTTCTTTTGTCTTGAGCATGATTATAGGTTAAAGGTCTTCTGAACAGTTTACAACACTCCTAGCTGTTCCTGGACATTACAGTTTTCTGAAAGGTCTTAAGTCGGTCTCTTATTCTATAGAGGTGGCTAAAGGAATTGAGAGTCAAAGGCCATTGCGAAGTGGGATTGGTCAAGAAAAGTAGCAGTGTCCAAGGTGGATGACAGAGAGGCAGGGAGGTCTACTAGGAGGCTATTGTAATAAGTAATGAAGCCCTGGATCAGTAGAAATATAAAGAAAATATGAGTTTCAGAGACATTTCGAAGGAGGAATCCAACAGAACTTATTGACAGGTTAGCTTCCTTCAACCTTCTTCAGGAAACCTTTCCCAGTCCTCCTTAATTTAGTGCCTCCCCTCTGAGAGTAACACCAATTTATCTCATACATATCTTGTTGAACAGAGGTGTTTTTTTAATTAATTTATTTATTTTTAGTTTTCAACATTCACTTCCAAAGGTTTTGAGTTTCAAATTCTCTCCCCCTTCCTCTCCTCCCCCTTCCCCAAGACAGTGTGCAATCTTATAAAGGCTCTATTTATGCATTCATATTATACATATTTTCACATTAGTCATGATGTAAAGAATAAATAAAAAGAATAAATGGGAGGAACCATAAGAAAGAAGAAACAAAACAAAACAACAAAAGAAAAGGAGAGGAAATAGTATGCTTCCATCTACATTCAGACTCCAAAGTTCTTTCTCTGGATGTGGATAGCATTTTCCATTGTGAGTCTTTTGGGGTTTGAACAGAATTTTTTGCATGTTGTCTCCCCCATTAGGTTGTGAGCTTCTTGAGAACAGAGAATGGTTTTTGTCTTTCTTTGTATCCCAAGGGCTTAATAACACCTGGCACAAAGCACCATTTAATAAAATGTCTGGGGCAGCTGGGTGTCACAGTGCATAGAACACTGGACCTGGACTCGAGAAGACCTGAGTTCAGATGTGGCCTCAGACACTAGCTATGTCTGAGCAAATCACTTAACCCTGCTTGCCTCAGTTTCCTCATCTGTAAGATGGGCTAGAGATGGGGTCATGAAGAGTTGGACACAACTGAAATGACTGAACAACAAAAAAATGAGATGACTGACTAATGGATATAGATGATGGGAGAAAAGTGGTTCTTAGAGTCTAGCCTGGAAAAAAATGGTGTTAACAGTGATGGAAAATGAATAATGCCAATCAAAGAAAACCTCTAGGAGCTTGATTGAAGGTTTCTCCCATCTTTATGTGGGTTGTTGTTGATGTTCCTCCTTTATTCTCAGAGTAAATCAGTGACGTCATGAAGGTGACGTTTTGACTAGTGTGTGAATTGCATTTAAATGAGGCATTTTGATTTATTCCAGTACAAGGGGTTCTAGTATGATTTGTAGTAGAAAGAACCTTAGTCTTAAAGCCAGATTACCTGAGTTCAAATAGAGGCTCTAGTCCAGGGTTGAGGAACCTGTGGCCTTGAGGCGACAAGTTCAAGTTTGGATTCAGTCAAGGGGCCACCCTTGAGGACCTAGAGGGCTACATGTGGCCTCAAGGCTGTGAGTTCCCCACCCCTGCTCTAGTCCTTAATAACTGGATGACCTTGGGAAAATAACTTCATGTCTCTACACCTAAATTTCCATTTCTATAAAATAGTGATATCTAATACTCCCTAACCAGGTTATAGTGAGGAAAGTACTTTACAAACCTTAAAGGACCATGTAAATGTTAGTTATACCCACAGAATAAATTTCTTGAGTAAGGTCTTTTGCTTCTGTCATATCCCTCTGTCTCCCTGCAGAATACAATGTAGAATCTATAACAACTGCTGAATTGAATTGAAACCAAATATGTGAAAATAAATAAATGAGGGGTTAACTGATTCACAAAGTGATTCCTTCCCCTATTAAGCAGTTCCTTTCATGAGCATCCCTAGTAGTTTAAAAATAAGTTGATTTGTAAAAATTTGATTTATATACCATTTTTGAAGAATACATCTATTACCTAAAGTTAGGTGCACGTGGGTTTTGTGTTTCCTATGAACTCCTACCAATCATTCAGTAATGCTCCTAGAATGCCTTACAGCATTTAACCAGGATGAATGTTGTCCTGTTTTAGGTTGAAAAATCATATATCAGTAAATAATGGGCAGAAGTAGTTCATTTTTAAAAGATCTGAGGCTTTTAGTTAACTACTACCTTAATGTGAGCTTAGTTTGATATTTGATGCAATGTCGGGGTAAAGTAATTGGAGCATAAAATCATGAGATGTCATAGAGCATGGGATGTCATACTGACTGTACCCTCTGCTGGTTATATTATGTCCAGTTCTGAATACTACATTTCAAGAGGAACAGTACAAATCAAAGAGTGTCCCAGAGGAGGAGGATCGGGAGGGAGAGAGTGTAGGAGCCATCACATAACAGTCGAAAGAATTTAGCATATTGATCTTACAGAAGACAAGACTCAGGTGAGATGCGATGGTGGTCTTCAAATTATGTGGAGGAGTGATACCTGGAAGGATCAAATGGCAAAACCAAAAGTGACTTTATAGATGAGGAACCGACTCTAAATCCCACACTTTTCCCACTATTATGATGTATCATCTCTGTGTGGCTCCAGAGGACAGAACTAGAGCCAATCAACTAGTGAAAAATACTGGTGGTAGATTTGGGTTCAAAGGAAAAAGGAATGGTCCAACAAAAATGAAGAATATGTCCTTGTAAAGTAGTGAACCCTGTCACTAGAAGTATCCAAGCTGAGGTTTACTAGGCATGTTGTAAAAGATACAATTGTGTTGGTTGAAAGTTTGGATTGGGTAACTTGTAAAGTACATTCCAGCTTTAAAATTCTCTGATCTTTAAAACACAAAGTATTTAGAAGGATTTTTCCCCATTCTTGCACCCTTCCTTTGGACACTCTCCAGCTTATCCATGTCTTTGTTTGAATGTGCTGTGCAGAACCAACCATGACATTTCAGATGTGGTCTAAAGAAGATACAATACCACAGTCCTATCATCTCCCTAGTCCTGGACACTATGTTTCTCTTAATGCAGCTTTGAAATTTTATTAGCTTTCTTGGCTTTCCCATCCCCCTGGTGACTCACGTTGTTTGCAATCCATTAACATTTCCAGATTTTTTTTTCATAAAAACTAGTTTCTATTCTTGTTTCCTTGATTTTATACTTGCAAAGCTGATTTTAACCAAGTAGAAGACTTTACATTTATCATATTAGATTTGGACTTCTAGATTGTTAATAGCAATTTGAATCCCAATTCTGTCATCAGTATGTTAGCTATCCCTTCCAGCTTTGCATCATCTTCGGTTTTTATAAATTTGAAATCTATGCCTTTGACCAGGCTGTTGATAAAAATGTTAGGTAGGTGTCATGGGACCAAACACAGATCCCTGAGAAACTCCACTGAAGACCATCCAAATCTATTCTTTTGGTCCTTGAGTATGCTTTTGGATTCAACTAGTTCTGAATCCACTTAATTGTATTACCGTCTAACCTACATGCTTCCATCTTTTCCACAAGAGTGACAGGAGTGATTTTTATGAAAAGTACTTTGCTCAAATCTATATAAACTATAGCATAGTCTTATGGACTAATTTGATAAAATTATCAACAAGGAAATTGGCTAATCAGGAGTGACCTATTTTTAAATTAAATTTTTAAAAACTAGCTGTCATTTTTTTTCTCTCAGTCCTTGTGACAAATAAGCATAGTAAAGCAAAATAAATTCCCATATGAACCATGTCCAGAAATGTGTGTCCCATTCTACATAGCACCTCTCCATCAGAAGGTGGGTAAGCAAATGCTTCATCATCAGTGGCATGACTTGTTTTTGATTGGATCTTTCTAGTCACCACTTTCTTTTCTAGATAGCAAATAACCATCCCTTTGTTAATACATTCTAGCATGTCAGGAATCCCAGGCAAGCTCATTGACTTATAGTTTGCAGACTCCATTTACTTCCCTTTAAAAAAATCAGAACATTCAACCTTCTCCAATTGTGTAAAACCCTCTTTCTCTACAAGCTTTCCAACACCACTGGCAGTAACCCCCACCCTAACTTATCCATAGTAGTCATTTTAGTCACTTGAGGTGTTGATCATTTGGGCCAAGAGACTTGAGCTTATTAAGGATAGATGAAGACTTCAATATTATTGTTTCATTAATATTGGTCATAAACTCCCTCATACCCATTTTTGTTCTGTTCTTCCCCATCAAAAGAGCATTCTTCTTGGAAGAGAAAACAGCAGCAAAGTAAGAGCTAAGCATAGCTGCCACCCTGAATGATGTTGCTGTCCCTTCTCTGATCTGCTTTTCTCCAATATAGTGACAAATTAAAAAGTCCCAAACACTTTGATTTTCCCTGAGTTTTCCCTACCTTCTTCAGTTCATTTTGTACTTTCACACTCCTGACATTATCCTCATAGGTCTGTGCCATGCTTTTATATGCATCTATTACCTCCTATGTTTCCATCTTCTGTATTTTTAAAATTCGTGTTTCTTGATGTGCATTCACATTGGCCTCTTTAGACAATTCACCTTTTTCCTTCTCCTCAGAATTATTTATTTTTGTGTCTTCAGAATTCCATTCCTGAGAGAATCCCTTTCCTCCTGGTCTACCTTCCCCTGCAGAGTTTAAATCCATAGAGGCCTAGCTATCTTTTCTCTAAAACCCTTTGAAATCTTCTCTCCTAAAATCAAGGGTTCCTTTCAGATTAAACTTAGCTTTCCTCTCCTCTCTTACAAATGGCAAAATGGAGTAGACATTTTCACCCCCCACCCAGTTCCCTTCACTTCCTCCTCAGCAACCAGTTCTTCTTTGTTGGGGAGAGCTTAATCCAGAATGGAATTTACCTCTGTTGGTTCCTCTGCCTTTTTGAAGGGTTCTGATTCTGACAATGAGGCACAGCCTTTGTTCTGATTTTTTGTAGGAAAGGCTCTTCTGATAGAGTACCTTGGACAGAGGAAGTGCTCAACGTGTTTGTATTGAATAGGTGGATAAGTGGGCAGGAAAAAAAAAACAGAAGATGGGAAAGATGGGAAATTTTTCTTTAATACAATGGGAACAATAGAAACTACTGCCTCCCATGGTTATGAGGATTAAGTGAAATGATATTTGTAAAGTGCTCTGCAAATCTTCAAGTGCTATATAAATGCTACCAGTTATTATGTTTGAATTCCCTTTTGAGCTATAGGAATCTCTGTAAACTTAACCAACTCAAGCAAGCATTTATTAAGCACCTACTATTTGTCAGTCACTGTACTAGATGAAAATGGAAGCCAACTGCTTTGCAAGCAAGATTATTTCCATATGCTGCCTTGAAAATGAGAGTAGCAAAGACAGATGCATGAATATGAGTCTACGCTGTGAATTTATATCCATCTGAACCAGAAGTTCATATGCTAAGTCATATGCTATGAAGGAGTGAGTTATATACATTGTCTTTTAAAATGGAAAATAATACTTTATATGTTGCAGTATCCAGCATTTACACTTTCTATTTGAAAAATATTATTCAGTCATCTTTGCTTCTCAAAACAAAATTAGAGACTTGCCATCTAAACATTATTTGTATATAGGGAAGTAAAGGTTAGCAAACTTTCCCTAGTCACAAGGAAATATGGAAGTCCAGACCAATATTAGATTCCAAGCAAATCACACTGTGTTTAGCATCCCCTTCCTTCTCTAGTTTCCAACATTTATATACACATGAAATTAGGTTAAAATGAATAGCAGTGACAGTCATGAAGGGGAAAAAATATCTCAGAAAGATGACTTGCACTCTTAGAGTGTGAGTGTAAGAAGTGAGGGTCATTCACATTGCCTTGGTTGAGAGGTTCACAGAGTGATTAATAAATGAGCCTCAAATCTTTTTCAGGAGATGCCAAAGCCACCTCCATTGCTCCATTAATCTGGGTCTTCAAAAGACCCAGATTAATCACTCTGGTTAATCACTCTAATTCTCAGTTCCCTAGGAGTAGTTCTAATTGGATAATACAGTAGGGAGAGGGCTATCAAGATTAGAACTCTTGCCTTCCAATTTTCCAGTCTTGTCCTATCTATTCAACAAATTATGCTGCCTTTCAAAACAAATTCAATTATTAAAAATTGTTATGACCTCTCTTGCCTAGATTTCATATAATGCCTAATAGGAAGAAAGACAAAAAGGCCAAAAGGAGGCACCCTTAGGTCACATGAATCAGCATGAAGTTTCAATTATTGTTTAATTAATGTTTATTATTAATATTAATTTATCTACTCTAACCTAAAATAAAGTCTAGATGCCAGATCTACCATCCACTTGTTTTAAAACATTCTGGGGTATTTTGGCATTAATGCTTAATGATGGTCAATGCATCCTGTATTTTTAGAACTAGTAGTCTTAATTTATTTAAATCCACTGATTAAATGAGCACATATATTAAGGAAGGCACTATTCTTAGAAGTGTGGGAAATATGAAGAAGTATAAGCCAGAGCCCCCGCCCATTCACAATCTAGTTGGGAAGAGAAGATAGAAATTAATGACTATAAAGGTAATTAACAAAATAAATAATCAACAAAGTAAATAGTGATATATGATATAAGGCAGTACATGATTAATTTTAAGAATGATTGTTATAGACAATAAGTATTTCAAATTCTTCATATTCATTTTTAAGGTCAGGAGGCATTTATAGATCTCTAATTCAAGTTGGAAATACAGATTTAGGAGCTCACATATCTGCCTTCAAATTATTCCCCCACCTCTATGAAAATCGCATTGCGAAGCAGAAATGGCCACTTTGCAGACATAATCATCAGATTTTCTAAGAAGTCAAGCACTCAAAAGGACCAATGAGCAAACTAGCATTGCATCTTTGAAGATGAAGGCCCCACATCCAACTTAAAGAACTTGAAGATGATGACATTAAGAAGTTTGCTCTGCCAGTATTCTTCCTTCAGTTCAATTCATCCAATATTTATTGAGAATATGCTTTGCACAAGGCTTTGTTCTAGGTACAAAGAGCCCATGGAATGCTTAAGTTGGAAGAATTGATTTAGCAATGATTTAGTCCAACTCTTAGATGGAACATGAGCTCCCTCTCTGACATCCCCCCAAAATGACACACTAGGCTTTTCATGAAGACCTTCAGGGGTGGAAAATTCACTCTCAGGGAAGCCCCATCCTATTTCTAGATAACTCTAATTGTTAGAAAGTTTGTCATGACAACCAGAAATCTGCCTCTCTATAAATTCCACCCATTCATTCTAACCTTCCCATTAGGAGCCAAGTTTGAATCTAATCTTTCAATTCTGCGTGAAAACTCTCCAAATATTTGAAGGTTTTAATAATGTTTCCCCCAAGTCTTCTCTTCTCCAGATGAAACTTTCCAAGTCCTTTCAAGTAATCCTCCCATAGTAAAATTTAAACTCCTTCTACTGTCTCAATAGACCCTCCAGATGGACTCTGTATCCCTCCTAAGATGGAATGCCCTTAACTTCTCTCATTCTGGACTCTATATTTCTGATAATGTATCCTAATACTGCATTAGCATTGTCGAGCTACCTCATCGTCCTGTCAACTCAGTGAGTTTGCAGTTTACTACAAATCCCTACCCTTTTTATTTAAAATAAAAGTCTTATTTTTATTGATGCCTACTGTTTTTAATATTAAATTCACTTCTGGATGTATTTCCTCCTCCTCCTCTCTCTAGAGCACCATCCCTTGTAACAAGGATTTAAAAAACAAAGAGTGAAGCAAAAGATGTCAGCAAAATGTCAGTAATCAACTGTATCAGACATTGTTAGCAATATTCTAGAACTATAGTTCCCCACCCCTGCAGTGGAAGAAAGGGAGATGGATTTTCTTAGTTCTTTCCTTGGGCAAAGCTTGGCCATCATTGCACAGTATTCAGTTTCATGGTTTTTGTTGTTGTTTATTGTTCACTATGTTGTAGTCATTTTGTGCATTGTTTTCCTAGTTCTGCTTACAACACTCTGTCAGACCATCCAAGTCTTCCTGCGCCTCTCACTATTTTTTATTGATGATTTCTTATGGCAAAGTAATATTCTGTTACATTAGCATACCATGATTTGCCTAGCCATTCTCCATCAGTAGTCACCTATTTTGATTCAGGTCCTTCACAGTCTCAAAAAAAGGCTGTTATGAATATTTTGGTGAATATAGGGAACTTTCTGTCTTGGACCTCCTTGGGTAGATGGGCTATATGCCTTTTTCATATGAACTTTGAAGTAATTTCTCCCTCATCCTACACTTTACCATGGATTTTTTTAGCTCAAGTATAGAAGTTCACATTCTTAATAGTTAACACAATAATTAATAGCTAATAATATTTGACACTTACTAGTAAACACTATATAACACTGAGATTTTTAAAGTGTTTTCTACAAATCAGCTCAGTAAAGTGAGAAATACATTATTATCCCCATCTGGCCTATGAAGAAACTGAGGCTCAGATAAATTAAAAGATTTACCCCTGTTTACCATGTCTAGGAAATGTCTGAAGTGGTATATGTATTTTCTCCTCTGTCCAATCCCCTCCATTTACAGGTGAGGAAATTAAGGCAAGAGAAGTCAAGTGACTTGGTCAGGTTCACATGCCTAGCAAGCATCTGAGGTGAGATTTCAACCCAGGTCTTCCTGATTCCAAGTCTAACCTTGTATCCACACTGCACTGTGCTTACTGTCTGGACTTAAAGGGTAACTCATTAAGTCATACTAATACTGTAAGTGTAGGGCAGCTAGGTGGCCCAATGGATAGAGTGCTGGTTTTGGAGTCAGGAAAACATCTTCCTAAGTTCAAATCTGGCCTCTGACACTCACTAGCTGTGTGACCCTGGGCAAGCCATTTAACCCTGTTTGCCTCAGTTTCTTCATCTGTAAAATGAGCTGAAGAAGAGAATGGCAAATTACTCCAGTATCTTTGACAAGAAAAAAAACCCGAATGGGGTCAAGAAGAGTTGGACATAACTGAAAAATGATGGAACAACAAACAACAACCCACTTTAATGTGGGTTTATTAGATAACTTTCCTCAGATTCTAACAGAATAGCTGTACAGCTGGAGAGCACTTGGGGAGAGGAAGCATTAGAAAGTAGGAAAATGGTGGGGTCTAGAAAGGTGGGGTCACAAAGACTAACTTTGCTGATTTAACCATTTTTCTGAGGGCCAGCCTTACTCACTGTTGGAATAGCTGCTTTTTCCCTACCCCATTTTTCTCACTTAAAATAGGGGAATAGAAAACGTGGGTTAATGGATGGTTATGCAGTTTGTCTCTATACTACAACTGGGTAGTGGATAGTAATAAAATGATAACAACCCACACGTATATGGCTCTTTAAAGTCTGAAAAGCACAAAGGTGCTAGAATTATCTCAATTTTACAAATACAAAAATTGATATCCAAGGAAGTTAAGACATTTGTGCAGGGTGGTAAATAGTAGGATCCCATCTTGGGTCCAGGCAATGGTGATCATTTTTTAAAGAAAATACATTTATAAGAACTTTAGTCCCTAATGCTCTTTCCTAACCCATCTTAAAATTTTGAAATTAATCTTTCCTTAAAGTAAAACAAAATGCCTGAATATCTTTTACTTATTCTTCTTTTGTATCATAGCTGAAACCCTACTGAATTTTCAGCTTTCAAGTATAGTTTTGATTCACAGTCCTTTTTCTTCTTTTGGCATAGAACAGAGCTTGATGCATTCTTAATGGGTACTCATCTTGAAAAGCATGGCAGCCTAAAAGTGCCACTTCTATCTAAGGTGTAAAATATGCATATTTAATTTGGAACATGAAAGCAGGCTGAGCAGAGAGTAGTTCATAAGTAACAATGCTCCCTGGGGCCCAGGTAACTTAACGTACATGTCAAGTTATTGAGAATAAATACATCAATAGTAATTGTACAACTGTTCACTTAAAAAAATTCTGACTTATGAGTGTTTGTGCTTGCCATGGAAATCCCTAATTCACACGATAGGCACACCAAGACATATTGAGTCTGTCGTACTTGAAAAATAAGCATGTTCTTACACCCTATTCAAAGAAGTCTACTGTAGTTTTCAATAAAATTGCAAGTGTATTACATTTAACGCTCCCCCCCCCAACCCCTTGGGCAACTCTTGTGTTGTTGCTAGAGGAAAAACACTCTAGAGGTGGTTACTGCTATTTATCAGAAATCAACTTTTGGCTTCATGCTTGGACTGGGTTTCCCTTTGTCTCTATCCCTATTGACAATCAATGCAGAGCTCTAAAATGTATTTCGTACTATGTTATAAGTAATCTAGTCCTTTGAAAGAAAAAATAGTTGGATAGCTATATCAATGTTTGAACAGGGTCATATTTACTTCCTTCAAAAATATACTTAGAAGAAATGCTTAATGAATCCAACAATCAATAACATATTTTGTAAATAAATGCCTTCTATGTACCAGTTGGCAGGCAGTGGGATACAAAGATAAAAATAATACAATCCCTGCCCTCAAGGACCTTACATTCTATAGGGAGGGATAATGTAAAAATATGTTAATAAAACATCTTCCTAAAAAATACATAAATAGAACAACTTGAGACTTCAGTGGCCTCCATATGACCTTGAGTGCCATTACCAGAGTGTTGATTGTTTAGGGTGACTGTGACTACAGCATAATCAGATATTCATGGGATGTAATTGCTATGCTTGCTGAGAAATTGCTCCTGGTAAAGCAGGACCAAGGTTTCAGGACCTCTGCCCTCAAAGGGCTATGTAGATGGGTGGCAGCAAATCAGAATGCCCAGATCTGTCAGATCTATCTGGTTCTATGTCAGTCATGTGCACCCAACAAATAAGGTGCCCAACACAGTGAAACCTCACTAATTTGGAATTTGAGGTCATTCTAACAGGGCTGGGCTAAAATTGGCCTCTGCACAGTCCATGAAGCAAATGTGAACAAAATCATGGTGAAGGGAGAGAGAGGAAATGCATAACTTACTCTAGAGAACAATCTGTTTTCAAACACTTTAACAGCATCCGTTTTCCTGCAAACAACCAAGGGGCTGATTGAATCAGGCTGCGTGAGACCATGATTTTGTTACCATTTTTTTGAATTACTGGCATGTCTGTATATACGAAAACATATACATAGTGTACTTTTATGATATTCAGTGATCTCAATTTTCCATGAATTTAATAAATGAAGTCTTGCTGGAGTTTCTAAAGCTTAATGTTTTCACTATACAGGGAAGCTTGGGGGGGTGGGGGTGGGGGAAGGAGTGTTTTTGTTTTTGCCAATGCAATCACCTTACAGGAGTCTGCTCTAAACGTTTGTTCCAAACCTATGAGGTGCATTTTGAAATTGAAGAAATTTTTCCTCCCCTGTAATTTCATTTTGATTTGGGGGATCAGAAAAATGATGGCTTAGAAAGGAGGTGGAGATGGGAAGGGGCAGTGAAGTAACCAGTCAGTTTGGTGAAATAGTAGGTTAAACTGTCATCATTTGACATCATTTAGACCAAATGACTGACTGGCTAATTTTCTTTTCTAACTGGTTGTGTCGCCACTCTGTAGATATAGCCAGCATCCAATATTAAACTGAACTGGTTCCTCTACCTGACATGATGTTTTTCTCCCCTTCTATAATAAATGAATGCAGAGAGATGACATGTTTATGTTTGTAACAACCTCTATTCCAGATTTATAGACCACACACCTTTGGTTGCAGGGTAGCAGTGACAATTTCTTCAGTTGAGAGAAATCGTTATATACCTAGTACCTACTCACAGAAGGCACTTAGTAAGTGTGGAGTGAATAAATTTAATCATTAAGTAACATTTTCGCCACACTAAAGAGAGCCAGTCTTAGAATTTGCTTACACAAAGTTCTAGTACCAATCCAGAAAACCTTAAGACTGTTTTTGAAGACTTTGCTTTGGTTTGATGATGGGCCTTGAGTTTTTTGTTGCTGTTGGTGTTGTTTTGGATTTTGTTTTGTTTTCTGACCAGAGAAAAGAGGTCACTTTCAGTTCAAAGATAAGGATAGGCTTAGGTGACATTCCAGAATGCTGTGGGCCCTTCTGGGATACCCTGTTTATTTTGCCCACCTGATAAATTCAGAAAAAGTACCGTCATTTAACATTTACCAACCAGTTGGCTCTAGGAAAGGACATTTCTAATGTCGTCCAGTCCAACTCTTGAATATAGTAACCATTACTGGATAAAACTATAGAGTCATTGGATACCTTGGGGTTAGGACTGGTTGATTGATAGAGGGTTTTTATTTACTACACTACTAGATAGTTTTCAATTTTAAGCTCCTTAGTAACAGGAATTTTGCTATTTCTCTTCTTTCTATTTACCATGAAATGAATGAATGAAAAAGTATTTATTAACGACTTATAATATGCCAGGCACTGTGTTAAGTACTAGAGCTACAAATACAAGAGCAAGACAGTCCTTGCCCTCAAAGAACTTATATTCTAATAGAGGAAAACTACATATGAGGGTGGTGGCCAGGGAGTGGTGTTTGGGTGTTGGAAATCACAGGGATTCTAAGTAGAATCATAGGAATGGTGGTGTTGACCTGATTACTGAGCAAGAAGTGGAAGGTGGAGAGGAGGAATGTGTACTCACACATTAGAAATGAAGAAAGATGGCTAAGATGCACCATGGTGGATCTGAGACCAGGCTAAATGTAGTGCCACAATCAGGGGCAGCATGGTGGAAAGAATACAGCAGTGGCAAACACAATATCTTATACACCTTAAGTGCTTAATAATTGCTTATTGGATTGAATTATGGTTCCTGAAAGAGAAAAACAAGTTATCTCCTGTCTCAGAGGAATTTTTTGCAATAATAATTTGCATTTGTAAGTTACTGCTCTTTCATTCACCCTTAAGTCTTAGGAAAGAGAAAGGTTGGATGGGGGTAAGAGGAAGGGAAGAAGGATGTCACTATAGAAAGAACTCCCAGGATAGCATGTGTTAACCGAATTAACCAGAATTTCTGAGTAACTGGCATCTTCCATTCTCTCAAATTCCGAATTAGAAACCTATTTGTTGTATGCATTCTGAAACAACTACATTACATCCTAGAATAGTAAAAATATAGTGAAATGCTCTTTCAGTTCTGGGGCAGGCTCCAGTTTCTGCTGATAAGAAATGTTTTAAATAGTAAGGAATGGAAAGGCTAATCCTTACCATGAACCGAATAGCAGTATTGATACCCAAATGGGCTTCCTGTTTGTTTGATTTAGTAAAATTCTCCTTCTGCTTTTATGCACAGTGACCTAAAAAGATATATTACACCCAAGAGTGCCTTTGAAATTGTTTGTTTAAATTAAGTTTCATTTGGATTTAATCTTAACCAAATCTTTAGAGAGCCAGGCAGACCCTCCGTAATGAAATGCTGTGTGTTTGAACCAATGAAAGATGTTGCCCAACTGTAAGGATTCCTCTTTAAATGAGTGGGCTTTATAATGTTACACTTGGGTGGCACAAGCAGAGTGCTAGATGATTAGTTTATGGTCTAGATCATTGTATTTTTATTACACTCATAAAATCTGTGTTTCTCCTCATTTTCGTAATGGCTTCAATGAGCTTCTATACCTTCTGAAGGCACATTAAATTGTTATGTGATGAAAGTACCGATTTAGTGGAACTAGTTTTAAAGCCTGGGTAGCTCAAAGTAAGACACATGTTTTGAATTCTTATCTTATTGTTGGATTTGCAAGAAGGAAATGGGACTGAGTGTAATTCACATTTATTTGTGGACTTTTTCCTTAAATACTTCGCTGGCTTACATTAAATTCCAATCTAAATGATACACAATGAGGTGCCTTAAGGATATTGACTGTTTATATCACATGGGAGTATAAATCAATATTAAAGGAGGAAAATATTATGCATGTGTCTGATTTATAAAATATAATTTAAAGGGGAGGGCTTAATAGAATGAGCAATGAAGAGAAATCATTTGTATTTGAGAATTATTTTGTAGCTTTAAAAAACGGGGGGGAGGGAGGATCTAATTGGATTATCATCTCTGTGCATTTAAAAGAAATAGGGGGCCCTTTTGGTTTACTAAATTTACATCTAAATGTAGTTGCTTATAAATATTTCTCTGAAGTTAATGTAACCCTTTGTTTAAAAAAAGGCCAGATTCCTTTTCATTCTGTAATTTAATATGCTAATAAAAGTCAGCAAATATAACATCAGTATACCCATAATAATAATGGTCTTTAGTGATTATGCTGTTGTTAAGTATTAATTCCTAGGCGGGCGTTCACACAGTTGTAAGCTGTGTTTGGAAAGCATTTCCATAGGGCCATTTTTGCTTGTTTTGGCCTTTCATTTTACAGACATTTCTTTGATGTGTTTTGGTACTTATGTTCCCCATAGGTGGCTATCCCAAATTGTTAAATGCATTCATTAAGACTATTTCCTTCCTTATGGACTTGCTGTAGTTTGGACAGCAGCTTATTATGTTTTGGTATGGCCAAGAGGACATACAATTTTTTAATGCTGTTTTCTAAGTGTTGTCTTCTTTTCAAAGAAACAGCTTGGGAACAAGCCTCAGATTGTCCAGAAATGTTATGATTCTTTGCAGATCAACCCAGCCAACTGCTTTCAAGATATGGAAAATCTCAACAACCCAAAACTAGGCGTGTCAAATGTTTGTTTGTTTTATATTGAGAAGGCAGCAGGCTCCTCTGCTCCATGCCACATCAGCTACCATGCTGTATATTTTATGCAGCGTTATAGAAAGTTTCCTTCCCAGATCAAAAGTTGGAAAGCCAAACAGCTGAACATAGAACAGAGTTGTTGTTTTTTTAAAGCATGGAATGAATTCATTGGAAATTTTTTAATATCTCATGGAAGCATGCAAAATATGGTCCCATTTTATTCAGAGATTTGAAAGCAGCTGCAGAGTAAAAGTGTCTAATGAAAATGAAATAAATTTCCTGTGAATGGAATAAATTTTGATTGTGTCTCTGAGTGCAGTAATTATACGTGTCACGCGGTAATTAGGCAGTCACAGTGTGGCCACGGTGTCTTTCTTTGTCTGCAGATGGTCTGGGAGAACGGCTGCGTTGTTATTGTCATGCTGACACCCCTCACGGAAAACGGAGTCAAGCAGTGCTACCACTATTGGCCAGATGAAGGGTCCAACCTTTACCACATCTACGAGGTACTTAAGTCAAATAGATCTGGTTGTAAAGTTGACAGTCAATGTGCGGTTTCATCCTGAGCCAAATATTACTTAATCTACTTTGACCTAAGCTGGGACCCACCATAAACTTGCATTTGGAAAGGATGCAAGCAGCCCTCCTCCAAAGGGTATCAAGGAGAATACCAAGATCCCTCGAGTTCCTCTTGGAGTAAAAGCAACTGGAAGGAAGAAGAGGAATAAAATATTCCTCGGTTTGGGAACTTCACTTCTTCCTGTCATCAGGATATAAATGATAAGCATTTTCTAGGAATTTTCATAATATAAATAGAGATCCAAGCTCTTAAAATAGCTGTATTGTATAAAGCTCTGTAAATGAAGTCTTTGATAATATGTCTTTTTCATTGCTAAATTTTGACAAATACAAATGCTGGACAGAAAAAAAAGCAAAAATATTTACCTCTACAGGGTAGTCCATTTAAACAAGCCCCATGGAGTATGGCTTTAAAATAGTCCCATTTAAAAGGGGAGCCCTGCTATTATTCTAATGATTTATTGATTTCTCCAGCCTGGTAAAGTAGTCTTAACACTGTGCTGTTTAGGGTTTTGCATATGTATTATTATGACTTTTATATTTGGAGAGAAACTACAGCCATTCATCCCATTTCAGGTTTCTTATACCCATTTAGGGTGGCCTAAGTAATATTAAACATATAAAGAAAGGAATAAACTCATCCCTCTGCTACAGTTTTCTATTAAAGGCCAAAACAACCAAGTTCCACAATAGTGTCTCAGTTAGAACTATGCACACCAGAGGGCATGCTTTTAGGGTTGAACTCAGAGGATGAGCAATTAATTGTCTATAGTGGTAGGGTTATTGCCTTAAATTTGAGGGATACTAGCCCATTGTCTGGATGTGGGTTTCCTCACCTATAAAATGAGGGGATTGGATTAGGTAATCTCCTAGTTGATTTCCAGCTCTAACAT
This sequence comes from Trichosurus vulpecula, assembly GCF_011100635.1. NCBI lineage: Eukaryota > Metazoa > Chordata > Mammalia > Diprotodontia > Phalangeridae > Trichosurus > Trichosurus vulpecula. The sequence continues at coordinate 85,939,066 of NC_050577.1, forward strand.
TCCATAAATCTATTGTACTAATATTTATGCAACTAGTTAACCTTTATCTAGGGGTCTTCTTGTGAAAGTTCTTATTTTTAGGGTTTACTAGCTCTAAATCAAGGTTCATTTCATTCTATTTAAGATGAAACCCAACTTTACATAGAATAGTTTGACCAGACCTGTTTATGTTATTTTTGTTGGCCAACCACTTGGTGATATTTCTTCAAGGCTTCTATCACAGAAACTGTAAAGGCAACATTCAGACATAATTTTGAATAGTAACCAATTTTTTTGCCCCAATTGATTTTTTATATGATGCTTCAGTGACATGTACCAGTGTTCTAACTGGTCAGGGAAGAAGACAGGATCAGCCTGATGTTTGCTCTATAGGTTAAAAAATTCATACTTGATATATGTACCTTCCTCCCCATACCTGCAAACCTCCAATTAAATGTTATTGAATTGTGCTTTAGGTTTATGATGCCTTTTACCCTCTTTCTTTCTTTTCTTCTCTAAATTATAATTTCTATCCAGGTAAATCTGGTGTCTGAACATATCTGGTGTGAGGATTTCCTTGTGAGAAGCTTTTATTTGAAAAATCTTCAAACCAATGAAACCCGGACTGTAACCCAGTTCCATTTCCTTAGTTGGTATGACCAGGGAGTTCCTTCTTCTACAAGATCACTTCTGGATTTCCGCAGGTACAACAAAGTACATAATAACACATTAAGGGATCTATAGTCTAGTCAATGGTTAAAAAGAGTAACATTTGCAATAATTACTTTATGCAAGATTCCTCAGTGGGTATGTGGTCATCAGTTCTAAGTGTTACTGGTTACTCACTCTTATCTATGTCTCTCTTTCATTTCTGATAACATAAGGTCCATTTCTTTTTAGTCTATATGTTACCAAGCTAGTTGGATATTACTATGAGAATTATAAATGAATTAAAAATATGAGATCAGGTGCAAGTTCTAAGCTACTCATTCCTGGGTGAAAGAAGATGCAAATTCCAAATAAGTCTAGTCAGCATGGAATAGTGTCTATTTTTAAAAAAAACAACAACACTGGCTTGAAAATGACAGTTTGAAAAAATTACTCAGCCTTTTGCCCATCCTCAGGGCTTTGATAATTACCCAGTGAAAGAGGGAGACTCTTTTGAATATTTATTAACTGAATTGTCTGACGACTCACTTTGTACTAAAATGCAAAGATTGACAAGGAAAACAAAATCTCTGACTGAAACGTTGATTCAAAGCATATTTGGCACATCATCCATAGCTCTTGCTTGGTATTGGCTACTATATAGTAATAAGTGGATAGGAATAGGTAACCTGAAAGTTGTGCATAGTTTCAGCAGAGCCCTGAGGTATGTAGGATCTTGCCTCCATTTCAATCAAATTTATCTACACATTTTAAAGGAATATTAAAGATTACAAATAAAAATTGAAAGTAAGGAATTGAAGAATTAAGATTGAGTTGCATTCATTGTATGTCTACATAGTATAATCTGGATATAAATAGTTGTTTATCCTAGATTCTACAATAGCCTGGGTCAGGGGAAGGTGGAAAGATCAGGTATTTTAGTAAAGATAGACTTTCAGCCTTAACTTTGATTTTCCTGAAATTTGTAAGTTCTAGACTTGTATTATAAGTATGATGTACTTGATTTTGCTTATTGTTCTATTTAAGAAAGAAAAAATGTGACATACTGCCTTGGATCAAATAGCATGTGAATGAGAGAAAAAGAGAATTAAATTTGGTACTGCACATATATTACACATTCAAAGCCAACTCTGCTGCTCTGTTACCTTATTTATACATCCAAATTGTGTATCATAGGTCAAGAATACTGAATGCATGGTAAAAAGGAAAACCTGTTAGCATGTATCAACAATTGCTACTTTTCCTATCTTAATTTCTTGGCCATTGATGGCTTTTCTTGATGTAAATTCATTGTATTGTAGGAGGAACTATTACTAAGACATGCTATTTAAAATCTTATCTAGAGTAAGTTTTTTGGGATGGAGTCCTCAAAAAACGTACTCGATGGACATATTGCTGTATCTCAATAAAGATGGCTACTCATCTTAATATCAATGTCTTAATGTGCATTCAGTGTATGTGTATATATATGCATATGGGTGTATGTTTATACATTCATATACATATATGAAATTGAGCATATACATAACCAACCCTCAATTTTTAATATGTCATTATTGAGAAAAGTTAGATTCCCGAAATTCCCTTGCCCCAGAGTCTATGGAGATATAGTACTAAGAAGTTGCCTTTGTTTTGATTTTTTATCAAAAACAACCACCATAACCAAAAACAGCAACAAAAATTCTAGAACCCATAGCTTTGCAAGTTTCATTTGGAAATCAAGCTTGTATTTCTTTACTTATTTAGTGAATTGTGTTTCAGATAATTATGGATTTCCCAGATTAGGCTGAATATTGACCTAAATGCTCATATTCTAAGAATGTACCCCACTTAAGCATGAGATGCTGAGATGATTTTTTTTATAAGCACACAAATTACAGAGTTGGAAGAGGTGAGGCTGCTTCTGAAAACACTGGTCAGTTGAATGTTACTAGAATCCTAATTTCATCTTGAACAATAGACCAACCATTCTAGCTCTGAACTAGCTTGTTAGTCATGCACTGATATGTGTAATTAAATATTTCTCTGAGCCCAGAGGGAGCACATTTACACTTTAAAGAGAAACTGCTAAGCTAAAAGATAATTAGCATCACATGTGAGGGCTTTGCTTAAAATATATATATTATGCTATCACTTCTTGCTGTGTGCAATGACATCTACTAACCCTGCTCACTTTAAAAATGGACAAATTCTTATTTTGCCAGCTAATTAGCGGTTGCCGGTGTCATTTTTGTGATGTTGCAGCTAGTAATATGAGCCCAGTTGCATAGTCACAAAAGTGATCATTGGAAACTGTGACTCTGCTGCAGGGACAATGTGGGAAACCCCTTTTCTGAGCCTCTAACGACCTCTGACCTTTGCTTGCTGATGGTTTGCATGATGATTTCTTTTCCACTCAATGACCCCATGGGTTGGTTTGTATCACTAATCATTCTTCCTCAGTTAATTCCTCCTGTGTATAGATCTCAATATAAAAATTATCATTTTTTTCTTAATGTTTGGGACCTTCTGCTTATGGATGAATTTTCCGTTTATTCTAGTAGTGTAAACTTGGGATGGAATGGGATACTTGAATATTGCTTATTTATCTTCATAACTTATCAGTAGACTATATATCATAGGTCAACTGGATGAAAAACCTTATGTTGGAATACGTGATAATCTGCTTTTGAGGTTTTCCTTTGTGCTTTTTTCAAGCTGTGATAAGTATTTGGATCTCTTGTAAATAAAATGCTAAGAAAATAATGCCACGTGGTATTTACACAACATGTCTCTTTGGCTGTTTGTGAGTTGTTGGTTTTTTCTTTTCCCCCAAATAGGGTTAGAGGAGGTTTTCCTTAAAATTGCACTAAAGCCTTTCTAAACTCTGCAGAGGCAGCCAGTCACAACATGCTTAGAGACAACAGCATTTTAAACATGCCATAGAATGAAGAAAGGAATTACGGGAGTGCAAAAGCAAGTCACAGACATATTTAGCTAGTAATTAGCTTTTTAACAACATTACTAAGTGAGGGAGGCTGTCTTGTTAAAGAACTCCCAAGGAAGAGGGAAAGGGGCTGACCAACTGTAAATTGGACACTGTGATACTGTTGTGTCTGATGGCTGCTTACATTTTAATTGTGTCCTACACATTTTGGTGAAGGGTGGATATTTATTCTATTTATCTCTTTTTAATTGTGCCTTTGTTGAGCATTCTTGGCACCATCTGAAAAATGGAATAAGACCTGGCCATTTACCAGTATGTCTACAGATAAACATTTAGTTTTCCTTCCACAAAACATAGATGAGGCTGTCAAACATGAAATATCACAAGATGTTGGAATGCAGAGCTGAGGTGGTGACCCTGATCATGTTAAAAGATTCAGTTACTCAGAAATATATGGCAAAAGCTTTCATTTGTGGTTGAAAACCCCTTAAAAGTAAAACAACTCTAGAATGATTTAACAGTAAGCATGCTTGATTCTGCTGAAAGAGAATAATACCACCATCACCAAAAAGAAATTCTAAATGACTTTATACATTTTAGCCTATATAGTAGGCTGGGCCCAGCAGCCTTCCCACTTCAGAAGCCATTCTGGTAGTTTAGAATCTATTTATCAGAAGTAGAACTCACGATGCCCTACTAACCTGAGTGAGGGAAAAAGAGAGAAAGACTTTAGAAGTGGGTCCACTTTCCTCAGTCCATTTTATACTCAAAGAGCCAAGTACTTTTATGGTATTCTTGCACAAGAGTACTATTGACTTCAATAAGTGTTCATTTCTTGCTTATCATCTTTTCTCCCAAATCCCAAATATAAATGCAAATTTAAAAAAAATCTCCTGGTAGTATAGTGGTAGTGAGAGAGCTTAACCATTAAGGTACTTGGTAACTTGTGTCCTAAGCCTTTAATTTCCTTATCACTGCCACTTTCTGTGATCTCTAAGTACGTATATATTACATATTTTCACATTTTTGGTGTGGAATGAGCACCGAATAGGGAACTAACCTCAGATCCAATGGTCACAGTGGGGTACAGGTGTCTGGTTAATGCTCACATTCAGGTTTTCCCACTATACATTATCTTTTCTCAAAATGTCTGTTGTTCTAAAGTTCTTCCACTTACTACTATGCAGCTTGGGGAATGTAGGCCTCTCACACTGAACATTGATATATGCGACAATGCCACTGGCATCCAAGCTCCATGTATGATGCTACCAAAATATATGGTGAATTCAGTAGAAATAGATCAGTTAATCTGTTGAAAAGAAAAATCAAAGTCCCCTATTCCTTTCTTTTAAAGTCCTGAAGATAAAACAACTGATTGAATTTTTGCTTTTTTGATGTATTATTTTGGTGTTTGTAGATACAGCCTCTGAAAAGAAAAAGTAAAGTCTTTTCATTTTGTCTTTAAGGGAAATTTTCCCATGTTACTGTCCCCTTCTCCCCAATTTTACTTCCTATCATAGATAAAAGAATGCTACACATATCAGATTAGGAATGAATTTCTTTCTTCCAAAAAACCTAGACTCTTATTTTCTCCTTTGAAAATACCCTTCTGAATAATTTGATTTGCTTTTTAGCTATCCCATAGCTTGTCTGCTGAAAGAAACAAAATGTTAGAGGGTCCTTTACAAGGAATATAAATCACGCTCCTATTTGGGTCAGGAGGGACAGGGATTGTTAAAAAATTCTGATACATGTTTATTGTTTATCTCTGAGATTAACTAGCCCAAAAATCTGTAGAATGAAAATTGTTTGGTAATGCACTTAAATTTCCAAAATGGAAGGCTTTTTTTCTTGACAGTATTGTTTTTTCTCTTTGGTTAAAACATTCTTACCACATGATCATGTAAAAAGGCCACAGGAGGATTTCTCTTGAGAGTATATCTATGCAACTTGTTTGTTCAACAGAAATGAGTGGTTGATGGGAGTGTTTGGGAGTTGGAGCATCAATTCTAAAACATAAGAATTCCAATGTATAATAAATACAGTAAATAAGCCTATAATAAAAAGTTAGATTAGCTTAAGAAGGAGAGAAAAAAAAAAGAAAAATTTAGGCCAGGAGCTAGATGGATCGATCCATTGACCAGACAGAGAAGCTACAGATGTGTTTGCTTGAATTCACCTTTGCAAATGTAAAATCTTTGTGAATGTATAAGAATTTTGTTTAGTTTTTAGTTTACTATAAAAAGGAAATTGAATCATGGGGAATTATGAGTGCGATCATTTTCTTTTTCAAAACTGGCTAATGGAAAATGAGTTTGAGAATATAGAGTCGTTGATTCGGCTTACTCTGTTTTTTATCTGAGGAAACGAGTTATAATTATAACTTGATATCTCTCTTTTGTTGCAGAAAAGTAAACAAGTGCTACCGGGGCCGTTCTTGTCCAATTATTGTTCACTGCAGGCAAGTATAACTTTTAACATGTGCTTGGGAGTTTGGCAATATTGATAAATCATAAAAACATAAAAAACATAGAAATTGAGATTGCAAGCAAATTAATAAGTACATACTTAAGTGTAACTTTTGAAGATAAATCTGAGACAGCAATTTAGCTCTTTTAATGCTGCTGAAAGTTGTGTTGATTATACTTATGGTGACCACTCCATAATTTGTTGTTAGACTTTACCTGAGATGTGCCTAATTCCATTACTGATATGTCTGATCAAAAATTTGGATCAAGGTGACATTTTATTTTACAATTTGCAATCAGATAATCCACATTGTTTTATATAACACATATGTATTATGGGCAGATAAGTAGTGGAGTAGAGAGAGCACCAGGCCTAGAGTCAGGAAGACCTGAGTTCAATTCAGCCTCAGACATGTACTAGCTGTGTGACCCTGGGCAAGTCACTTAATCATGTTTGCCTCAGTGTTCTCATCTGTAAAATGAGCTGGAAGAGGAAATGGCGACCACTCCAGTATCTCTACCAAGAAAACCCCAAATAGGGTCACAAAGAGTCAGACACGACTGAAATGACTCAACAAAAACAGCACATATATGTATATATCTAGTACTTAGCCGTTATTAGAGGCATGTTTGAATGACCACCACCTGCCCATCTTACTGTTTTCCAGGTTGATGACCATGAGTATTTTCATGGAAACCAAGTTGGCTATTAGAGCCATGACTTTCTATTGTAAATCCTTATCTTCTCTAAGTTAAAACTATAGAAATGAAATCAAAAGGATATCTGCATTTGACATTTCTCTTCTCTGCTGCATTTGATTCAACTAACAAGCTAAATTTCGGATCATCTTTTGTTAAATAATTCATACTCCCTTTTAGGAACTTTTTTTCTGTTAGAGTTGTGATGGCACAGAAAAGAAGTTTTAATATTTTTTTTAGAAACCATCAAAGTATTAGAATTATTTCTATCACCTAGCATGTGCTTTGCACATAAAAGGCACTGAATTAACATTTGTTAAAGTGAGTTAATTGCAAGGAAGCCTGTCCATTGAGATGATACCAAGCCCACCAAGCTATTTCAAAAACAAGTGTTTGTTGTGGTTTATTTTTTGGTCCATAGCAGAGGTAGGTTCAGCCTTTTAATTTTCCTCTGCAAGTAACATAGTCTTTACACCTCAACATCTTAAAACGGACATCATGTCTTTGGAGTCCGATGAGGGCATGTATGGTGAAGGATCAAACTACTTAGAAAGCAAGTCCTTAAGCAAATGTTCTTGAGATGCATGAACTTTAAAAAATATGTATCAGATAGGTAGATAGATAGAAATATAGAAGAGATAGATAACTGTATTTCAATATAGTTTCCTTCATACTCATATATTTTATTTTATGCATCTTAAAACATTCTAAGAAAGGGTCCATGACACCAAAAAGAGTTAAAGATTGCTCTTCTTCAATGATGTAATAAATAAAGTTATCTAAGAAAATTTGTTCTGATGACTAATTTTTAAAATTTTATTTGTATTTATTTTGCTTTGGCTGCTGATGTTTTTAATCGGTCATCTATTTGAGGAGAGAAAGTTAAATGTTATTATGCTTTCTCTACAAAAGCTATCCATCCCAAGTCAATTCTGTCTGATAGTTATTCAACAGTCAACAAGCAAGAAAACAATACTAGCTAATATCTATTATATTCATTTGATCAATAAATAAGCTGGGCAGGTAGAAATGAAGCAAATCAGAGAGACCGTAGCGGGATGGGAGTCAGAAAGCCCTGAATTCAAATCCCACCCAAGACATTTACTAGGTATATGACCCTCAGCAAATCTCTTAACTTCTGGCTGCTTTGGGTTCCTCATCTGGAAAATAAGGAAGTTGGATTATGCCTCCAAAGTGCCTTCCAGCTCTCATTCTGTGACCCTGTTGGCTATGTTAAAGAGGGTCTTTTACACATGTGTGCAATGAAACATTAAATTAATGGAAAAAATAACTAGTTTAACATTTTCCATATCAAAACTAATGATGCTAGTATCATTTTTTTGTCCCGGAAATTACATCTTCATTTTTTTTTAAATTTGATACTGTTGAGGCATAATTCAAAACATTTTTACAACTCTAGTCCAGATGGTAAATTTTCCAATTATAGAAGGTGGGGGCAGGGGAAGGGGGGAGTTCAGGGGGAGGAAATGAAATGAAAAAGCTTTTTAAAGCCATGATTAAGAAACAAACAACATGGATATTTCCATTTCTAGAGGGGGAAAAATGGCATAAAAAATCTAAAAGTAAAGCCCTTCCCCCCAAAAAAATCATTATGACAATTATTCAACATATTATACTCAAATGAAAACTTTGGCTCTTGCCTGAGAATGTTGGCTACTCTTCATCTTTTGCTTCTAGTCTTTTCGAGCTCTAGGTGATAGAAATAAGGTTTTCTGTGCTTATTATATGTGGCAATGTTGGCATTTTCTTTATCTAATTTTATTTTGCTAAAACTCAAAAACATATTTGGCCTTGGAGAAGAAAAAAACAGATAGGGAAAACCTAATGATGAAGAACAATAGTTAATCCTTTATGAACGGCTTGAGCTTATTAAAGCCCGTCACAAGTTTTCTTTGTTTCTTTTCCTCTGGTTCACTCTTTCCTTTCCCCGTCCCCACTTATGACACGGGTAAAATAAAGGATTGCTGCCTTTCCTGTGGACAGATAGCATGTTCATTCTCTCTCCTTCTGTTGACAGTGATGGCGCTGGAAGGAGCGGCACCTACGTGCTGATTGACATGGTTCTCAATAAGATGGCCAAAGGTGAGATTCAAAAGCCCTGGCTGCTTTGTCAGGGCCGAGATATGTTGGTCGTGTTGCCATAGTAACGTAGGATGCAATATTCACAGAAGGCCTTCGAATAAATTAGAGGAGTGTACTCCCCCTTCCTGAATCATATTAAGTTATCTGCCACACATTTTTTAAAGTACATTCTTTGTTAATGGGTACTACATAGTACAATATTATATTTAGCATTGAGGGAAATGCAGATTTTTTTATTTTTAAACATTCAACTAAAGCCAAAAGAATAAATTATTTTTGGTATATAGTGTATTTCTTAGTAGAACATAATCCCCATTGGTCGGTGACACTAATAATTTCTACTAATAATAATCTAAGTTTTCTCATCTGTAAAATAGGGTTCAGTTCAACTAGATGGCCTCTAAGTTCAGTCTTTTTTACTCCATGTAAATAATTAATCTATTTCATTATTTTTTTTAAATATTTGAGTCTATAGTAGCACTGTGAGAATTCCCTCCCCCACCTCCATTAAAATATAATGTCCCTTTTGATTTTTTGCCCCTGTTGGAGACTTGTTCATTTGCTATCCTAGAATCAAATAATTCTAGAACTGGAAAGATCCTTATAGATCATCTCATTCAGTCCTTTCATTTTATATGAAGGCCCAGACTGAGGCCCAGAGAGGTTCATTGGGGTCACACAGTACAGAAAAGGAACTATTACCAGGCCTCATGGGTCAGGAGAGAGAATGAGAATAAGACCTTAGGTTGAAATGAGGTCTTGCAGCATCAAATAACATTTTGAAGTGTTCGGAATTAGCTTAGTCTTGGGGATTTATGCACACAAAGGAAGAAGCATTATGTTACTTATTATCAAGTTGGGTGGGGGGGAGGAACATTTCTATCTGGAAAGTGTATTTTTATTCTCTCAAATATACATGATTTCATTTGCAACCACAGAGTTGTTGAAGTACAGAAATTGCCATCTATGTTAAGAGTAGTTGGGTCATCTGCCCCAACATCTACCAAAGAAAAGAAAAATTCCAAGAGAACATGGATTGTTTAATTTAAATGTGTGTCATGCATGTGTTTGTGGAAGAATATGTGATGCCATAAGTTACTCGATACATAATTGGTTCCAGTGGAAATTTGGTCTCTACAAACAAAAATGAGCAGAAGTAGGGGAAACGGATGTTGACATCATCTCAATATTTGTTTGGGTTATGTTGGTTTTCACCAAGAGGATATGATGAAACCTGGAGTTTAAATATATGCAATTTTGTATCATAGAGAAGTATTTTCCAGCTTCAGGCTTTCAAGCACTTAAGGAAGGGTTGACTTATTGTAAGAGCACTAAAGAATGCCATTTATTGACTCCATTGTACCATGTAATGTCAAATTCCATTTTAAGTGTGGGCTTAGTATTTCACAATACAAAACAAGTCATGTGAAACTGGCCAAAGAAAGGAGTCGCAGGATTTTTTTTTTAAGATTGGTCACCCCCCCTCCCCCATTTTGTTCTTGACCGGCTCCCCTCTGCCAATGGGGTGTGCAATTTGAAATCCCCTGACCTGGAGCTTGGGATGTAGTCTAAATGAAAGATCAAAGGGCAGAGCGGGCATCTCAGCCCTGCTGAGGTGGGCCTTTCCCAGGCCGTCACACTGTGAGGCAGCCAAAGGTTTTGTTCTGACAGGAATCTAGGCCCGGCCTGTGAGGCCTAGGCCTTCTTTGTCTGGCCTGAGAAGTTTGAGGCCCAGGTTGAGGATCCAGTGTTCATCAAATGATCAAAGGCCTGAAGCCCTGGACATGAAACCTTTCTTTCCATTTCCTTTTCTTAAAAAGAATGAATTGCAGGAGGACCAAAGAATGCCATTTCCAAAGCTTTTATGTGGAGAGCTAGCACTAACTTTAGAGTTCTTCAGTTCTAAACATAAAAATGTAAGTGCACTTTCAGCCCCGGTCCAGCTGCAACGACAGCATCGACTAGAATTTCTTTCATAAAGGCTTTTTAAGTAAGGATTAAGGCCTTCAGTCTTTTTTTTTTAAGGACGTTTAAGAATAAACTTAGAATAATTTAAGTTCTAGTTCCACTGTCTAGTTTATTAAAGAGCAGACAATAATGCATTTTTAAATCAAAGTAAATAGGCTCACCCTACTTTTTTGCAGTGGGAAAAGTAGATATAAAACTATAAAATACTTCTGTACTTCAGTGATTTTTGTCATAGGGAAGTTCCCTTTTCATCTAATACTTGAGACTTTTACTTCAGAAATAGTTTCATTTAGGGATTTTTGCATTCAAGAGCTTTTGGCATTTAAGATCTTAACTCAATCACTGATCAAATTACGAATATTTCTGGAAAAATATGTTTATAGGGTTGTGTTTACTATTTTTTACTGTCATTGTATCCCTAGAACTTAGCACGGTACCTGGTCCATACATAGTAGGGGTTTAATAAATGCTTGCTGAATTGAATTAGACATCTGTTCATTCACACAGCATTTTACAACTCTCTCTCTCTCTCTCTCTCTCTCTCTCTCTCACACACACACACACACACACACACACATTTAATCAGCTGTAGAAAACCTTCTCTAAGTTCTAAAGCAGGGAGGGAAGAGATGCAGTTGACTAGGAATTTAGACCAGTTCCATCATTTGGCAAATGATGAGAGTTTCCCAAAGAATAACATTTGTCAGGTCAGCCTGGAGCCTCCAGGCAAAGTTGAAATTGTCCTAACTTTCAGCTAACATAGTGGCAATCATAGAAACCCAACCACTGGGGAAATATTTATTACATATTTTATAGAGGATTCCCTACCAGGATTTTTGTTTGGGCAGGGGGGAGGGAATTTGAAAAGGTCTCATGATGCTAGAAGGAGTTGTATGCTGAGTAAACACATTCCAATCTCCCAGTTGGTATTGTTATTCAAAGAACTGTAGAAAGCATTTTTTGGGAGTCCTGTTTCTTTTGTTTGGCCTGAGTCATAGGAAAGAGAATTTCCTTTTGGGAACTAAATTAGGGGATGTTCTAAATAAATGTGGCAGTTAGTTGTTGTCTTCTTAGCTGCATTAACTCCGAGTGCTTCTCTAAATAATCTAAATTGCATGAATTTAGAACAAACATGAGATGATGATGTTGCTCTCTATTCAACATCAGATTTTCAATCCTCAGCAATTTGATCCCGTTTGTTCTTGTTTTGTTGTCACACGAACCTTGTCAAATCTTGCCTAAGATCAGCATAAGTTTTGGGTTTATATTTCTGATTAATTGTTCATTATATATTTGTCATTTGCTACATTTTAATGTTATTACGCTGCATTTGCTATGTAGATCAGTTTACCAACAGTCCCACCAACCCTCCTCCCACCTCCCAAAGGAAATAAGCTTTATAAATGGCAGGGCTACTTCAGCCTTTTCTCATTGCTTCTTCTCTCCTTATTCTTTATCCAGCTCCCCTCCCCATCCCTTGCAGGGTCAAAGAGTGCAAGGGCTGTACAAATGCTATCCATCTACCCAGCAATGCAAAGAGATTTGAATTTCCAAAGAGATCAAAAGCGTTGTTGTTAATAATAACATTAACAACTCACATTTATATAGCATTTTAAAGTTTGCCTCCCATCTACTCAGTGAGGTGGGTAAAGTGTTAGTATACTTTACAGATGAAGAAACTGAAGTTCATAGATGTTGTGATTTGTCCATAAGCATAATCACACAGTTTGTCCCTAAGCCCTCTTTCCACCAAGCCATACTGCCTCCCCTTTGAAATATCAAACTATCTTTCATAACCTTTGTTTCTTGCTTAAACAGAGTGGTAACTCCAAGAGACACCTTGTTCATGACAATTGTTTATGAAATTTCAGTTAAAATATTAGCTTTAAATAGCATGTTGAACTAGACCATGAGAAGTAGAAAGGAGAAAAAAAATAGGGTGTGACGTAAACTGATTAAATGAATCTTGCTGCATATTCATGTAGGTTTTTAACTTCATGACTCATCCTGTACTGTACTGAACAATGCGAGAATATCTTAATTAAGCAACTCCATTTTTTACTGGTTTATCATACTTAAAAATAACAAACTGCATGTCATTAAAGGATAAAATTTAAATTAATTATCTCTGCTAAGAACAGAGCAAATAAACTCATTAAGAGGAGAGGATTTTTTGATTGTTGTTTGCTTGAACTTTAATCATCATCATCTGTAGGTACAGATTCAAGTTCGTTACCTGGTAGTTTCTCATCTGAAATCAGTCGACAAGTATTTATTGACGATTTACCATGTGAAAGTGCTATCCCAGATGCTATAAGATATAGTGAAGACAAGATTGAGTCCAGGTCCTACTGGACCTTACACTTTGCTTAGGAAGATAAGACTTAAACACAAATAACTACATTACATACATAGATCTATATACATATATACACAGACATACATATATAACCAGTGCCTTGTGAATGGAAAATAGGATTCCAGGGAAAGCTTATCTCTGGTTCAAAATGATGCTAGTTTTCATGGTGATAGAATTGGAGCTGAAAGACAAATGGGATTTTGGCAGGCAGAGGCAAGGGTTCCAGGTAGCATAAGGTGAAGAGAGGAGAATGCATATATTGTATACAGTGGTCTGGTGAAGAAGATGATAAGCTTCAGTAAGACAATAGGGGAATTTAGGATTGGAAAAGTATGCTGGGGCCAGGGAATGGATTAGTTTGAATGCCAGGTCAAGGAGCTGAACTTCTGTCTTGTAGGGAATGAGGAGTCAGTTGAGGTTTTTTTTTTTGAGAAGGCAAGTGAAATGATCATAGAATATTTTTACAAAGATTAATTTGGCAGCACCATGTGGGATGGAATGGAAAAACACAGATGGCAGGAAGACCAGGAAAGAGGCTTTTGTAGTAGTCTGGATGTGACGTAATAAGACCCTGGGTTAGGATGGTAGCAGTAAGATGTTTGTGAATTATATGATTAGTTCAGCTGGATTAGATGAGTTTGAAAAGGTAAATTCAAAGAACTCATGTAAAATATGTTGGTGGGGAGGAAGTCGTATATGTAGGTTTGGCTGAACCTTAAAAACTAAAGTACAAATAGTATCTTAATGTGTCAGTGACTTATCTCTTAGAGAACAAAAGGCTAAGCCTTCACTCTGTGGGTGAAAAAGAAACTACTGTGTTGCGGACTTGAGTCTAGTAGAGGTAGTTACCAAGTTTTTATTTTTATTTAAGTGTTTACTGTTAGCATTTTTTTTCCCTTTTAGTGAGCTAGTCTGTCACCTTAACAATATTGATATTCGCTACTACATTCTGGAAGGTGGTCTTTGCAATGATGTAGCCATAGTGTATATTAAACAGGCACAGGCTGCACGTGGAATTCTATTATGCAGTGGAACTGTGAATGAGTTACCAAGGAAGCGGTTAAGCCATATTGCTTGTTGTGGGTTCTACTGTCAGATAATTGACCACCACGGGAGCTATGCCCCAAGCCACAGGCAAGCATGCACAGTGGACCCTGGGGTCAATTATCTAATGGAAAAACCGACAATGAAATGGGGCCTGTTGTTACTGGAAAACATCATTTAAAAGCATATCTTCCATTGGCATTTTTCTATGAAACATCTTGCAGCTGGTAGCTCCATTGTTCTTCTGTTAGATGGGTGGCCCCCCTTCTGAAGCATCCTATTATTAATAAGTAACATAAATCCCGAATCTCACACTAAACCTCCATTGCTCCAGTAAGCAGACTTGTTAATTTGCTGTTCATCTTCTGTGTCCTCTGCCTATTGATTATATAACTATAGGGTCCTTCTTGTCAAACAGAGAATAGCTCAAACTCAAAATGTCCAAAACAGAACTCATTGTTTTTCCTTTAAACCCCACTTTTCTTCTAAAATTCCCTACTGCCCGTGTCAAAGGGCCCACTTCTCCTCATCCAGATGCATAACCTCAGTATAATCCTTGACTCGTCATTTCCCTACCATGTATCTCTAATCGGTCATCCGATTGCTCTCCACAGCATCCCTTGTGTCTGTCTTGTTTTCTCTGTTCATGCTGCTACTCACCAGGGCCATTGCAATATCCTCCTAATTATTCCCCTTTCCTTAAATCTCTTTCCTTGATGCAATTAAAGACATACACAGATGTGTGCAGGGAGGCAGGAAGTAGCTAACTCAGTTGACTGCCTGACCCTCTGTCTTGTTTTTCAGTTTAGTCCTGTGATTTTATCACTGCCTGGATTCAGATTTGTACTTCTTGACAGTCTTAGTATGTTAAGTGACTTACCCATGGTCACCATGATCGATTAGTTTGTATCACAGGCAGGACTTGAACCCAAGTCTTGCCAACTCTAAGGCCAGCACCCTAACCACTATGCGGTCTACTTTTTATGATGTCATTTGGCAATTTTTTATTGAATCTGCTTTTGCAGGATGGTTAGGCCACTTTCTTTTGAATGATTGTCAACCAAGCTTAATGCAATTAGCACTATTTTATTTGCAGGGAATAAGCATTTGGAGAATTTTGCCATCAGTAGGGAATCTCTTTTATATTTTGGGTTTCTCCAAGACACTAGGAATTTCCTCTAAGTGATTCTATCTCCTTAATTCCAACCCCGCTTGATGCTTATCTATCAATCAACAAACATTTATTAAGTACATACTGTCAGGCACTATCCTCGGCACTTGGGATACAATCCCAGCAATCCTAACTATCTTGGGATATTGAAAAATGAAACAACATAGAGGAGCTTACATTATATTCAGTTTATCATTGACCGTGTTGTTTATCTCTGTGAGCTCATCTATCTTAGACCCTCATCTGACATTAATATCAGCTAGCTGGTCAACAAGCATTTATGAAATGTCTGATATGTACCTGGTACTCTGTTAAACATTGGGAATAAAAAAAAAATAGAAACGCCTAACCTGAAAGAGCCTCTAAATTTTCATACAGTTCTATCAAGTTAAATACTTTATAAAAAACTGACAGTAGACTCAATGAAATCTCCTTTCTTTGTACTCAGCTGGAGGACTACAGTGTGTTGCATTTGTCTTCTCAGTGACCCTTTTATTGGGGCAGAGCATATGGAAGGTAGAAAGAACCATAATGGTCATCTAGTCTAATACCTCAAAAGAGCATTTGAGACATTTTCTATTCTTTTGAGTTAACTAAGTTATTCTTAGCCCATTCTAGGTGGCTCAGTGGATAGAGTGCTGGGCCTGAAGTCCGGAAGACTCATTGTCCTGAATTCAAATCTGGCCTCAGACACTTGCTAGCTGTGTGATCTCAGGCAAGTCACTTAACCCTCTTTGCCTCTGTTTCCTCATCTGTAAAATTAGCTGGAGAAGGAAATGGCAAACCACTCCAATATCTCTGCCAAGAAAACCCCAAATGGGGTCATGGAGAGTCAGACATGACTGAAAACAAATCAACAAGTTATTCCTGAGTTGTCTTAAAATTATATTACCTCCTATACAGATTTCATGTGTGTATTTTTGGTTGAGTCCAGCTTCTCTTACCAACATCACCTTTTTAAGTACCCTTGCCTTTTCCATATTACATTACATTACATATGTTATGTTATGTTATGTTATGTTATGTTATGTTATGTTATGTTATGTTATGTTATGTTGTGTTATGTTATGTTATGTTACATTATATTATACTATACTATACATGAGGTACTGAGGTGATACCCTGAATGTATTAACTCTCTTTCATTGCTAATGAAAACATATCACTGTAGAAATGTTGGCAGATCTGTTTAATTTCATTTCTATTTGTGGTCCTCCTTCCAATTTAATCTTTAAGCCCATCCTGAGACCCCTTGGAAGTTAACTACAGAGTATATACCCACAAATTGTCCAGATCCCCCCATTGGTTCACCATATTGAAGTCCACAGCCTATGCTGGGCACCTTCCTTGACATTGTAAGGATACTGGTTTAGAACAGAGGTTGTCAACTATCCCTTGGTCTCACTAGATCTAGTCAATGATCTTTTTTCAATCATATATTTCTTTGACAATAGTCTTTCTTCAGTTTCTTGGAGACAGGTTTAGACTAGATGGTCTTTAAGGTCATTTCTAAATCTATAATCTTATGATCAGTGATAGCATTCATGATCCATAGTATGAGAAATCTAGGCTATCATCCATAAGCCTTTGGCCTCTTTCATTTCTTTGTCCTGCATCCCATTTTCCAGTGTCCACCTGGATGCCTACCTTTGCACTGGAGCCATCAAATAGCAAAGTATATCTTGGCTTAGTTGAGAGGACACTTTAAACTTCTTCATAGACTTTCTCCTCTACTTCATTCTCTGCAGCCCAGTTGGTACCTCAGTTGCAGTCATCCTCATGGGGGTCTTTCCTCTGCTTTCTTTTCTTTGTCCTCCTCCTCAGGGCTCTTTTTCCTCTTCACTTCTCATACTGATTTTTTTCTTCAATCTCTCTAGGTTTGTTGTCTGTAAATTTGGGGGCTAGACGAGATTATCTCTAAGATACTACCCAATTCAAAATTCTGTGAGTGGCCAATTATTATGATTAAATCACTTCCTTTTTCATCTTTCCTTTGTCACAGTCATAGAACTTTAAAGGTGGAAGGAGCCAAGATGGTCATTTTACGGGTGAAGAAATTAAGACCAAGAGAGGCCATAGGACTGTAGAGCTAGAAGGGACCTCAGAGGCTGCCTAGTCCAACTCTCTCATTTTACAAATGGGTAAACCAAGGCCCAAAGGCCACAGTGCTGGGAGTCAGGAAGACTCATCTTCCTGAGTTCAAATCCAGCCTCAGGCACTCACTAGCTATGTGACCCTGGGCAAGTCACTTAACCCTGTTTGCCTCCGTTTCCTCAGAGGAGGAAAGGGCAAACCATTCTAGTATCTTTGCCAAGAAAACCCCAAAAGGGGTCACAAAGAATTGGACACAACTAAAAAGTGACTGAACATTTAGTGACATCCCCAAGATCACACAGATAGTAAGCATCGGAGGTTTTGTTTGAAGCCACGTCCTGTGAAACCAAGGCCTCTGTGTTTCACTCCCTCAAGTGACTTATCCAAAATAACAAAAAGACCCCGCCATTTTGCATGTTGAAAGTGTACCTCACTTGAAGTCACAAGATCTCAAGTCCTGACTACACCTTGGACAAGATGTCTATGACGTTGGTTTCCTTATCTATAAAATGAGCATAAGAATTAATGCACCATCTATCTAGCTGGTTTGTTGTAAGGATACCTTATCAGAAACTTTACAAGTTATAGACCAACTGCTCTGCAGAAGTTACCTATTTCATTTATTATTTATTGATTAGATGCAAAGCACTGGATTCTAAATCTAAGCAATACATTATGTTTAAACAAAGGTCATCTGTATTAAATTGATGACTATGATAATATCCAAATATGATAGTGTATGTGCCTGCACATAGAAGAATGAGACAGTCTGTTACGTATGATGGTTTCTGTTCAGTCTTGGGCCCTTAAACGTGGCCACATTTCTATTATCTTTGCTAGAGAAGTCATACAATCCTATTTAACAACTTGTCCTTAATATTTTCCATCTCAAATCCAATAATTTATGGGGAGGAAAGAGACAAGGGATAAAAATACTTTCAGTGTCAACTTCTGTTTTTGGAATGGCAACCAGGAAAACCCAGTATGAGAGAGAAATTGAATGAGCTTTGCCAACCATCGAAAGCACCCTTATTCACTGTCGGAGGTCAGTGGGCCTCCACATTTGGGACAATAGACTGTCAGAATTCAGGACTCCCAAACCCCCTCAATCTCAGATGAAATAAATTGAGATCCTTGACCTGAGCAAGGTCACATTATTAGTAAGACAGTCAAGACTAGAACTAAGTCCTCAGATTCCAAATCCAAAGTTCTTTCTGCATCGGAGCTTCTTAACCTGGAGTCCACAAACTTGACTATTCAATATTTTGATTGTTGTATTTCAATATAATTTGTATCGTTTTGTAATCCTATATATTTTACGCATTTAAGAACATGATTCTGAGAAGAGGCCATAAACTTAAGCACACTACCAGAGGGTTAAGAACACCTGTACTAGACCATACTGTCTTTTAACATGTGCTAGAACTCAGAATTTTCACAATTGAATTCATTTGTTCTTCCCTTCATTCCACCCCCACACCCCCACACACACACCTTTTTTCTGGTTTAGTAATTATTCCTTCCTAACTTTCTCTCTTTATAAAAAACTAATTAGCATGCACTTACATCTAGATACCTATGACTAGTTTCTTACATATTCATTCTGTCAACAATTTGTGCTACAGGAAAGTACATTCTAGTAACTAGTTAAAAATAATATTGCCACATTTTAAAACTTACTCATTCCTTTGAAGTGATTAAGAATAGTGGCTTAAAATGAATATGTCCACATAAAGATTCCAGACCTTTAGAGTTTTACTAAATTTTAATTGACATTTTCTATTTTATTGTAAAGAACTACTGAGCTAAAGCTGACTTAATGTCCCAGGGATCAAAGTCCCTCCAAATAATGATTAAAAATTTGTTAAAAGGAAAGAAAAAGTTGATACTGAAAAAAAAATACCTGGTTTGTCTTGACACTGCACTACTTGAATTTAAAATGAGTGTGATGCAAATGTACTTTCTTTGATTCTACTGACATGTTGCACAAATCAAAGAGTAATTTGCTTCCAGGTTCAGCAAGAATCTTCTTGATTGTAACTTTTTTTTTAAATAAAATTTGCAAGGCTTTCCTTGATTAAAATAATTTCAGTAGTGGATTTTAAGAGAACTCTTCATGGAAAGCTGTGAAGGAAAATCTGACGAAAAAGGCATAACATGCAATAATTTTTATCTCTTTCTGTGTTGGTGATGTCAGGGGATAGGACTAATAGCAGTTTCAAAGGGCAGATGTTAAACCAGGCCTCAATGGTATGGAACTCTTAGGTATAAATTGCCCTGCTCTATGTTATTACGATCAATAATAATTCGCGTTTCTACACTGATTTCAGTTCTAAAAAGCACTTTTCTCACAGTAACCCCACAAAGTAGATAATGCAAGTAATACCCCCATTTTACAGATGAGTAATCCAACACATGATTAGCTAAATCACTTGCTAGGGTCATAGAGCTAGGAAATACATTAACTCATGTCTTCTGACTCCAAGAGTATATCTTGAATGAACATACCTTTCATAGATAGATATAGATATCTATCTAGATATCTATGTAGACATATCTAAATGTATACATATACACATTTATTTAGAGAGATGTGTATATGTACATATATATACACATATATGTAGGTATATGCACATATACATGTGTGTAGGCATATGTATATGCATGTATATTTAAAACCTCAAGAGGAGTTTTTAAAACTAATTTACCTAGGAGTGCATTTTTCAGGTAAGCTAGAAGCAATTTTTAACATACCCTTGTAAAAAAAATTTCTTTTCAGTATATATCATAGATATTAATTTTAAAATATATTATGGATAGTAATTTTTTAAAAATGAAAAGAGAATAAATTATGTTCCTATTTTTTGGGAAAATATTCTGGGTAAAAATTTGCAATAAAAATATATTTCTGTTGTTATTATTATTATTGCAAAAACTATTGAAAGCTAGGCTAGCAAATGATTATCCTGATAATATAAAGTCTTTTCTATAGTGAACACAAGCTCACAGGCACTCATTTTTACCTTGAAGGTAACTAATAAAATGAAGTTCATCCCATGACTCACTCCAACATAAAGAAAGGCATACTAGTGAGGTGTCTCCTTGTTTTTCCTTCCTTTTACTGAAGCTTTGGTTCTTTCATTTTAAAAAATAGTTTTAATACTTAACACTAATGTCCTTTTAATATGAGGCCCAATGCCAAACAACTTCTGTTGCCTTGAAAACGTGTTTAACCAATCAGTAAATTTCTAAACCAATGAACCCCAAGTGAATTAGAAAGTAATAGTAGGAACAATTAATATTTATTGAGCAGTGTACTAAATGGGACCCAAGTGCCCCATATCCTTTCCTAACACCAGCAGACCATTTAGGGCATTACAGCTGCAGGGCTCACGATAGGCCCCTGGTGACAGCCAAGAATGGGCCTTTCTAGGTGCCCGGTATACAAGGGAGTAATCCAGACCCAAAGGAAAATTGGGCCCAAGTAAGCATCCACTGAATATACCTCCTAGCTACACTGTTTGAATACAGTGCCTGGCATACTTTCGTTTAAAATGGATAGCCCTGCAACCTTCAACATGAATGGAAAAAATTTACTCAAGCATGACTTTATTAGAAGGTACAGCACATCCATCTCTTCAGCGTTTAAGCAACCCTGAAATTTTTGCAAATTTTACAAATTTGGGGTTTTGTTTTACAAATACAAAGTAGTTGAAACTTTTCTGCATGCCTCACTAAAATTACTTTCCCATCAAAAATACTAAACCAGCAATGAAATGTTCTCATATTTATCCTTCTACCTCCTAACAACTTAGTATTTCACATTTTTCTGACTTGGGTATCACTCTTTACCAATTCTCTTCCCTTTTGATATTTCATCATGTACAGCTGTGCCCCATGCAATCCACAATGGTAGAGTAGTGAAGAGACGATAGGCCCAGGAGCCACAGACGTGTATGTGGGTTCAAGGGCTGCCTCTGAAACCTTATGGCTGTGACACTCTAGGCAAGGCACTAGAACCTCTCAGAGTTCTCTAAGACTATAAGTTGTGGAGAAGGTTACCAACCTGCATAGGCAGAGAGATTTCTCTCTCAATAAAATTACAGATCCAGCCCCCTATCCTTCTCCCTACAGAAGTGCCTCAGTTTACACAAGTGTTTCTGAAAATACATAAGCAAAACAAATTTTGATAAAGCAGATACTATATTAGTCACACCATGGTGTTAAGAATCCTTTTGCAATTGAATAATGCTGAGAGGGAGAAGAACAATTTATCTGTTTTATAAACTCAGATTTTTATGTTTCACTTTTTCCTGAAATCAAGGCAACAGTAGTAACAGTAGTGATGTACAGAAAGCAGCAAGCAGGTGCATTTTCCCATAGTATTTTTCCCTGCTCATTTCTTCCCCCTCCAAAAAGAATTTTATTAAATCAATTTTTTTACATACTGCAATGGGCTATTATTAATATTAGCACTGAAGCAGTGAGGCAGTTAGGATAGAGCATGAGGCCTGGAGTCAGGAAGACCTGAGTTCAAATCTGACTTCAGACAATTACTAGCTGTGTGACCCTGGGCAAGTCACTTAACCTCTGTTTGCCTCAGTTGTCTCAACTGTTAAATAAGCATAATAATAATAAATAATAATACCTACTTCCCAGGATTGTTGTGAGGATTGAGTCAGGTAATATTTGTAAAGTACCTAACAGTGCCTGGCACATAGTAGGCCCTATACAAAGTTAGCATTGTTATTTGGGAAATATTATTTATCATAAAACTGACTATTTAATAATTCCTTTATTTCATAATGCTGTCTTCTGCCTTTTAAACATTAATTTCTTCTTCAGTTTTGATGGGAGGTATTTCCTGTTAGCTCTTCTAGATTATTTCAAGATAATTTTTCTAGGGAAAAGCTAACTAGAAGCATTTCATTATTCTCTCATTCTCATTTACAAGCAGTACTCCAAATGGATGCCATGACATAATGGAGAATAAGAGAGAGCTTGCTCATAGCATTTTATCAAAGGATCATGCCTCATCTCAATCTGTCCACCAGAGAAAAACATCAACTCTTAGGTAACAACTGTATGAATAATGGCCAGTGCTGAAGCTAGAACCCTCCCTTCTTGTATAATAACAAATATAGATTTTAATAAATTATATTAATATAATAAATAATAAAGTAATTAGACTATTTATAAAATTATAAATTATATATAAATTATGGAAATAAATAATAATTAATACAAATATATAACAATACCAGTTATATAGCACTTTAAGGTTTGCAAATAATATCTTGTTTTTTCCTCACAGCAACCCTGAGAGGCATGTGTTATTATTATATTTTTCAGATGAGGAAATTGAAGCACAAAGGGGCTAAGTGATTTTTCAGGGTCACAGTCTCTGAGGCTGAATTTGAACTCAGGGCTTCCTGACGATAGGCCCAACACTCTTATCTACTGTAGCACCTAGTTATCTATTATAATTCTTGATGACTTCATGTATCTAATCAAAATTCTATAAGAAATTATTCCAGGGAATGTTTCCCAATCAGTAACTCCATAGGGTATATAAAACTATAGCCTATTACCAGAGTTAATATGCCAGGGTAAAATGGTCCTATCCAATTTTTTTAATATAGAGAGTTCAAAATGTGTTCAAATTTTCATAGTGATGTGATTTCATTAGTAAAAGGAATTCCCTCTATTAATGCGGTGTGGACCTTCTCCATAACTTAAGATGTCTAGAGCACTAAGAGAATCAATGACTTATCCCAGGGACACAGCACCTGAACCCAGGTCTGTCTGCCTTCAAGGCCCACTCTCTATTGGCTGTACCATACTACCATTCTTCCTATGTTTCCCTGAATACTTACGTAAAATCATACGGACAACATGTAGTTTTTGAGCTTAAACCCAGAGGGGAAAGTCCAAAGTGATTGAAGTCTAGCGGAAAGTACCCCAACTCAATTAGGCCTGGGCTGTGTCTGTCAAATTTTCTTAGCCAGGCTTGGGGACATAAAGATAGGCCTGCCTACCTGGGAGTTTAGGTTCTGAATGAGAGAGCAAATGGAGAGATTCCTGAAGGGGCCCCTTTGGTGAGACGTTCACCTGATAGAAATGGAAAAAGCAACTGTTTCAATCAAGGGGTGACCCAAACACAAGATGATTCAGAATGTCCTTCAGTGGACCAGTGAGAAACAAGGTAAGGTGAAAACATGAGCCACTTCTAATGCACCAAGTGCTCTTGGTCTTCAAAGGAAGGGTCCAGCCTATGCAAGAAAAAACCCAAAGGGAAGTAGCCTTGGGTCCAAGTTAAAGAAGAGCAATTTTTGTTCAGTTTTACAGAAGCTGGAGAGACTTTTGGTGAGTAGTTGGAGAATGAAAGATGCAACTTGATATGACTGAACTGGGAAGGTCATAATAAGATTGTCTGTGAGACTTGTGAGTCATTGGGCTTCTGTTCCTTCATCTTTAAAATGGAAGGGCTAGGACCAGATGACCTTCCAGTTCTAAATCTATGACCCTTTAAGTACATGAATTGTTGTTAAGTCCTAGGGAGAAGGAGATAAGACAAGGGATGCCCTGTGATCTTTTCTCTTTAAGGGACCTCCTCCAATAAGTAAAGAACAGTGCTAGTAGCTTGAAACCTGAAGGAACCACTAGAAAACTAAGATATGGGCTTACTTAGGGTGGGAAAATGGTAGTACTATGGAGTGCCAAAGGTCCTTTGCCACATACGAGATCACAAGGGCTGCAAAATATTACAGAAAGAAATGCAAGAAAAGATGAATAAGGCAAAAAAATGGCTGTTTTCCCAAGGGAACTAAGTATATCCTAGGTATTAAACCGCCTATCTATGCCTTTTTTCATCAGTTATAAATTAGACTTATTTAAGGAAGGTTTTCTTCAAAAATGCATCTATAAATTCTCATGACTAATCTGGTTAGTCACAGCAAAAGCTACATGACTGAACTTAAGAATAGTTTATTTTGAAATGCTAGCTCCTATTACTTTAGAGCAGATTAGTTTGTTCTCCTGGAAGCATTTTGTTCGTGGGATCTGTGTTCTTTTTGGTGTGTCTTGGTATCAATTTGGTTTTAGTTTAATGAATGACCACACAATTGGCTAGCCAGATGTAGGTATGTGTGTATAGAGAATGGGAAAGTAAACCAGGGAGGTGTTCAGACATGAGATTTCAGTGGGAGAGAAAACTCCCATTTCCAATACAGATCTGCAAGTGTTCAATCATTCAGTCTGAAAGAGTCACCTAGGGGCACAAAGAGGTTGAACCACTTGCCCTTGGTGACACAACCAGTGTGTCAGAGGCAGGATGAAAACCCAGGTTTTCCTGGCTCTGAGGTTGGCCCTCGATCTATATTCACGTGTATATGCACTCACATACACATTGCACCCTAATTTCAAAGTAACATTATCTTAAACTGCCTGTTCTCAGCTTCCTATAACATCACTCAAAGCACATTCTCTTTTCCATGTCAGGAAGAATTTGTCCTTAGAAGGTCCAATCAGATCACAAATTTCCCTTAATGATCAAATGCAAAATCTATATTCGAATAAAATGTAAAAAACACATTAAATACATGGTACCCTCTTTGAATGGACAAAGAACACTGGAATGAAATGTATAATCCAATTGTTTTCAGTATTCTGTTATTTTGTTCTTTTGTACCCAAGCTCATTCCTACACAGTCCCTGCTGATGTCTTCAGTGAAATCATTATAATATTGCATCTGCAATATCAGCCTATTTCCATGGAAATACGTGCCATCTATTGTATAGTTAACATATTTGTTATCACGATTAGAATTGTTAATGAGGTCAAATACTTGCAATATGATTTCACTTTTGATAGATAAAGCAGGTAGACAGGCAATAGGAAAAAAATTAATTTAATCATATTAATGCAATATGATGAAAAATTATTTAACTACTTTTTTTAAAACATGATACTAAATTAGGTGCTTTACAAGGAAAATTACAAGTACTTGTCCTCCAGGACCTTGGATTTAGACAAATAACTCTGGTAAGAATTAAAAGTATAGATATTCCTCATTTCAAACAAACTCAAAATATGGACTTCAGAGCTCGTAAAACTGGAAAGTGGGTAATTAGCTAATTTTCAAAGATTGTAGAATGTCAGAGTTTTAAAGGGCCTTCGATAATCTAACCATTTTTATGTCATCGACCCCTTTGTCAGACTTGTAAAACTTATGAATCCCTTCTGAGAATAATGCTTTTAAATTCATAAAATAAAATACAGAGAATTACAAAGGAAACATTGTTTAGACAAGGACTCAAGCATTCAGTGAGCTCAGACCACTGTGCACAGAAGTTTGTCCCATTTTAACCCTTTTCTGAATAAGTTTCCATCTGTCTGTTGTTTTGTTGTTGTTGCTGCTGCTGTGTGTGGGTGGGTGGATGTGTGTATTAAAACATGCTTCACATCTATGATTTTACAATGCAAGCTAATGAGAAAATGGAATTCACCTTACAAACAACTTTGCCAAATAATATCTGTTCTGTAATGCAAGCAATAACAGCAAAGTGTAAATACGTTATGGAATAAAAGTAGTCTGTCAAACGCTTGTCCCGGGTAAGCGATACTTAGGATAAAAGCTAAAAGTAATCAGTGGGTACCTGCCGAATGCCTAGTACATTATGGTAAGAGGTAGAATAGGAAAGGTCCCCAAATTTGGTGGTCATAGAACTGTGTTCAAATACTGGCTTTATTTATT
The DNA here is from genome assembly GCF_011100635.1 of Trichosurus vulpecula. Classification (NCBI taxonomy): domain Eukaryota; kingdom Metazoa; phylum Chordata; class Mammalia; order Diprotodontia; family Phalangeridae; genus Trichosurus; species Trichosurus vulpecula. The sequence continues at coordinate 85,965,305 of NC_050577.1, forward strand.
TCCTGATTTGTGTGACACCAGGCATGTCCCTGATCTTTGAAGAGCCTTAGTTTCCTCATCTGTAAAATGAAACGGTTGGACCGGAATACGTAGCTTCTGAGGTCCTAGAACATCTCTAGATTTGATCTTCATAGGCGTCCTGAGAGCTACTTTTTCATTGTAAGAAAAGGTCTCTGTGATGAATGAACTTAGTTTCATTGAGTAAAACATGGGAGCCAATTTGAAGCAACAAAAACTAGGAAAAATGGCACCCCTAACATGAAAAAACAGGCTTCGTGCAGTTGGATACATACAAGAAAATTAGAGAACAAAATGATACATAACAGACAAGTTGTTCAGAAAATAAGTTTATAAGATACTTTTAAGAAACTGGTTGATCATAAGGCAAATCATTGTCACAGCCTTTACAATGACTTTTTTTTTTACTCATCTCCATAATTTCCATTTAATCTCAAACCTTTTTATTAATGGCCTTTTTGATGCTGGTCAAAAGATAAAATGTTAGATACAATATCTAACATAGCATTATAATGCCAAGTAAACATGCACTATGCATAATGACCGAGTAAACTTGCCATTTTTTAAAAAACATATCATAGTGAATTCTAGGGTAGAGATTCACAAAGTCTTTGTGATAGGAATTTAGAAAAGACAGAAATCTGTGGTATCTGCAGCCTGAGAAAGAAGAGGTAGGAAGGAATGAAACGGAAGGAAGAGGTATCCATGGCAATACCGAGTGCGGGTAAAGCAAAACAGAAAAACGGCCACCTCTAATTGGACTAATCTGGTCATTCTTCCTGGAGCTCAGATTTTCTTCATTATTTATCAGCGGTTTGTTTAAATGAAACATACATATGGAAAATGTATTTGCTTTTTACCTCTTAATCACTAACATTGTTCAGTTTTCAGCTAATCAAATAATGTTCAGAATTCACTCCAGTAAAAGCCAATTAGGCGGGAAACATACTCAAGAACTCAGCACCATTATAATCTTACTGTCTTTGCTATTGAGGTAAAATAAGAAAACATGTAACATATTAAAGTTCTCGTGAGCCCCTGATTCAGTCCATTTAATGTTCAATCTGTGATAGTGCTAATATTTATCCAGTGAGAAGTTTTCCTTGGCATGGTATCTAAACATTATGTTTTATTGATTCTTGGTTTTATGTTCTCACCGATTAGAATGTTTGGAATGTACATGGCCCCACAACCAAAACATTTCATACCATCAAACTAAAACAATACATCTCTCTTTTGATACAGGAGTCTTATCTCTCTTCAAACTAGTGTGTCTTCTGAACCAAATGAGCTCTTCATGTGATTATTACTATAATCACACCAAATAGACACCAAGTATACAATGCTATTATTTTAGTAGGAGGATGATTACTTAAGTAGTGAAAAACCATTCAAGTGAGGTTGATTGTTGAATTAGATACTTTGTTTGGCTTTCTAAAATACCATTAAAAAGTATTTCCCTCTATTTCTGCTTTACTATCTCTCTTGATAACAAACTAGATTCTATTAGGATGTTTCAGATAAATTTTTAATAAGTAGGTCTCCCCAAAGACAAAAGATATTTTAGATATTAATAACCTAAAGAGGAAGGGCAGCTATGTGGCTCTCTGGATAGAGTGATGGCCTGGAGTTGAAAGACTCACCTTCATGAGTTCAAATCCAGCTACTGACACTAGCTGCATGACCCTGGCCAAGTCACTTAACTCTGTTTGCCTTAGTTTCCGTGTCTGTAACATGAGCTGGAGAAGGAAATGGCAAACTACTCCAGTATCTGTGCCAAGAAAACCCCAAATGAGGTCACAGAGTCAGAAACAACTGAAACAAATGAATGGAGGGGGAGAGGGGTACCCTCAAGAGGATTCAGAGGAAATCATCCAAGATGGTAAAGACAACAAAATCATTCATACAAATTAAGAGAGGTTTAAGTTTACCTACATTTACAGCATTTTCCATGCTAACTATTAACTATATTCATTGTTGGTAACTGTGAAACATTGTTTACTTCTAGTCAGAGAGGAATAATTGTCACTTGATTGATATTGGTTTGTTTTTCTATTTGGGCAAATATATCTAGTGAGGAGTGTCACTCGTATCTATCCCTCCAGAGCGTCACTCGTATCTATCCCTTTCCGTATCCACTACCATTACCCTCATTCAGAGCCTCTTTTTCAAACTTCAATCTCCCCTCCCCAATCTCCACCAATCTTTTATTTTTTTTTGGAGGGGGGAAGGCAGGTCAATTGGGGTTAAGTGACTTGCCCAATGTCACACAGCTAGTAAGTGTGTCAAGGGTCTGAGGTCAAATTTGAACTCAGGTCCTCCTGACTACAGGTCCGATGCTCCACTCACTGCACCACCTAGCTGCCCCTCCACCAATCTATTGTGCATACAGTAGGTCAGATTAATCCTCTAATGCACAATTTGAATTATGTTGTTTCCTTGCCAATGGACTTTCAAAAACATTTTGTTGTCAAAGTCATCAAATCATAGAATTTATTAAAATCTGAATGGAGATTGAGTATTTTAGACCATTTTGTTATACACTCAAAAAGATAAAGTCCAAAGAAGTTCAGGCATCATTGAAAAGTGGAAGATTAGGAATTGAGTTGGGTCCTTTAAGACCTAGGTGACCTATAGGAAGTAATTTAATCTCTCTGGACCACTGTTTCCTCAAGTGGAAAATGAGAAAGTTGGGTTAGAAATCCTCTTGTGTCCATTCCGGCTTTAAAGCCATGATTCTAAGTTACTTGTTCAAGGCTTCTCAGTTCAAGGCTGCAAGGTTTCTCCTATAAATGGAGCAAGAACCCCGATCTCCTAACTCCCAATCCAGTCTTAGTCTTGCTTTCAAGGTCTTCAGTGACCTGATTACAAAATGACCTTTCCAGACTTCTCACTCTGTGCTCTTCTATGGTCCAGTTTCAGTCAAAGCACTCTCCATTTCCAGAATACAGTCTGTGCTTTGCTTTTTTTGTCTAATCTGCAGTTCCCGTCTCCATTTGTTAAATCCATGTTGTTGTGTTTGAGTCATTTCAGTCATGTCTGACTCTTCATGATGCCATTTGGGGTTCTCTTGGCAAACATACTGGAGTGGTCTGCCATTTCCTTCTCCAGCTCACTTTACACTGAGGCAAATATGGTTGAGTGACTTGTTCAGGGTCACATAGCTAATAAATGTCTGAGGCTGAATTTGAACTCAGGTCTTCCTGACTCCAGGTCTGTCATTCTATCCACTGCACCATCTAATTGCTTCTTAAATCCAAGCCATCTTTTAAAGACAAATTCAAATGCTACCTATAAGTTGGGGAGGGGAGGAGGTGGGAAGATAAGTATTTATATAGCACCTACTATATATGCCAGGCACTGTACTAGGCACTTTACAAATATTGTCGCATTTGATCCTCATAACTGCCCTGGGAGGTAGATGCTCTTATCATCCCCATTCTACAGCTGAGGAAGCTGAGGTAAGCCAAAGCTAAGTGACTTGCCAGGGTCATGTAGCCAGTAAGTATCTGAGTCTGGATTTGAACTCAAGTCTTCCTGACACCAAGCCTAGCACTCTGTCCGCTGTACCACCTAGAAGCCATGAAGCCTTCCCTGATCCACCCAGCTGGAAACAATTGATCTTTTCGTCTTCTGATTCCTGCAATACTTTCTAACACTCACTTACTACTTATGTGCCTGTCTCATCTCCCCTACCAGACTGTGAGATCACAGAAAGCAGGAACCACATCTTATTTTTTTCCCAATTTTCCACAATGCTGGCATCCAATAAAATACTTGTTCACTCAATGAATTTCCAAAAACAAAGTGTCAGTGATGAATTTTAATAAAATGGCTTCTCTGAATATGGTCTTCTTACACAAAATATGTATCCACTCTAGTGAATGTTTTGGTGTTGTTGCTATATAGTAGATGTAACTCTGGTCATTTTCTCCTTTCTTAAATGTTAGAAAACAGAGGGGGAAAGCAAGGACAACGGCTTTATAAAATTAATTCTAAAGTTTAAAACATTTGTATGTCTCTCACTTTCATTTTCTTTTGGTGGAAAAATTCTGCCCACACTGAATTAGGCTCTGACAGACTGCCTTACATGATTCAAACCATTCTTTTTAAATGCCTCCCATTTAAATAAATAAGGGTAATTTCCGTCCTGATAAATATGTCCTGCTATCGGTAAGTATCTGCATAAGCATCTTATACCAATTTTTTGCCCAAGATTTTTTGAATTAATGCTAATCAAAGCTGCCCTCTCCTCTTATTTTTCTATATGAACACAGAAATTGCAGCTGCCTGCCAAGTCTGCTGAGGGATGAATGTAATAATTTTCAATTGGACTGTTAGCCCAAAGGGAACCCCGATAGCAGGAGATTGACAGATGCAGCATGGATTATCTTGTGCTCTGAAATCAGCCCAATTTGTGGTTTGTTGCAGGTGCTAAAGAGATTGATATTGCTGCTACCCTGGAGCACTTGAGGGACCAGAGACCAGGCATGGTCCAGACAAAGGTACTGTCAATAAATCCACTGGGATTTAAAATACATTAAAAGTCTCTCAATGTAGTTGTTTTCTTGATAGAAGAGAGAGCCTATGCCCTAATTTACCATAGGTCACTAGCTTACTACTCTGCTTTGTCTAGCCACCAACCCGGATTTATTTATGGTAAAAGAGACATTTAGACCACTTTCTTAATGTGTTTGTTGTTGGTTCTGGTAACAACTCCAACATCTATTTTGATTAACTTATACTGCGATACTTTGATTGGCCTATGATCTCATCGATGTAGGCATGCCCTTCATCAGCGTGGAGTACCCACCCAATGTTCTGGGCCTCTGGATGTTTTTACATTTCATAGCTACCAATGCAGCATTTGCGCTGGCGATCATTAGCATGTGATATGATAAGATATGAAATATGTGGTATGTTAGTAATACAGTTTAGTGTAACATAACATACTATAATGTAATATAGCCAAGTATAATAAATAACATGTATAATAAGATATTGAGATATTAGTATTATAATATAGTAGCATGATAAAACATTGATTAACTAAAACACCACTCAGAATGAGAATAATTCCTGCTATCTACACAGTCTAGCAAGGTTCATGAAGCCCTTTGAGGAACTTTCAACTAACCAGATTTGGGGAGCATGAGACAACAAGTACCTAACTCATGGAAATCAAGTGAGTTAGTTGTACAGAAAGTGCTACATAAATACCAGCTATTATGATAGTATATTCTGCTTTTATGAGAGAGACAGAGGTGAACAATAGAATAATCTAGTATCAGAAACTTGGGGATTTAAAATAATAACAATAGCATACCCAAACAAAACCTTCTACAGGGTTTCTTGAACTCAATATGCATTCGTTCTGATTGCCTATATGTTCTGAATTATATTATATACAGGCCTGTACAGGAACCATACACAAGGGAGCTAAAAAAGCTAGAGCCTCCCTATAGTCTACTAAAAACAAAGCACTCTTTTCCCAGCCAAAAAAAAAGCTTTAAAATGTCATGTCTTAAAAGTGTGTAAGTCATAAAATATGGGGTTTTTCCTCTCTCGAAGTATATCTGACACTTAGAAGAGTTAGTGCTTGAAAAGACTTGAAGTCACAGAAAAGATGTTAGTGCCGAATTCCCAAGAGGACTTAAAGTCTTAGATGTGCATGTGTATTTATCTATGCATGTGTGCATATATGTGATATGTGTGTACTTATATGCACATGTATGCATGATGTGTTTGTGTATATACATACATACACATAAATGAAAGAAAAATGCTGTAAAGTCAGGTGCATAGAATTCTTAGATTCTTTTTCTATACCCTAATGACTTATTCTCTAACTGTAAACATCTGTTGACCTCTCTGTGCCTCATTTTTCCCATCATAAAAATGGGAATTTTTACAATGCCTGCAACTCTTTACTACCCTAAGATGCTGCTGAACTAAATGAAGTGATTATAGTGGGAGCTACCATGGATACAGTGGTTCACAGTTTCCAACGCTCTTTCTTTATACAACCCTATGAAGTAGAAAGGGCAAAGAATGTTATTCTCCATTTTTAAAATGAGGAAAATGGGACTGACAGGAGTGGAATGATTTAACCCATGGACAGACACACAGCAAAGGATGTAGCTAGGACATGGTGGAGCAGTCTTACCAAATGCAGTGCTCTTTATATTCCATTGGACCCTCTGTTAATACACATAAGGCCGGAAGAAAGTAAGAAGCAATGTGTTTGTTGAATCCGAATTCCAGGTTTTCTTTTTCTATTAAATGTCTTATGAAAAATTTAGGTCTAGATATTCATATAATTATCTCAATTTTGCTAGAATTATTTAGACTTAAATTAATTTTTGTTCATGTCAATACATAGAGTATTTGAATAATTTAAATTAAATTTAAAGTTAAAATCAATTTTATGCATTAAGTTTCACAGCTTTGCAATCAGCAAGACCTAAGTCAGTCATATAATGCATAGAGTGCTGGACTTGGAGTCAGAAAGACCCTAGTTCAAATCTTGCCTCATATACTTACTACCTGTTTTTCCCTTGACAAGTCATTTAACATGTCTCAGACTCAGTTTCCTCATCTGTCAGATGGAAGTAATAATAGTACCTACTTCACAGGGTTGATGAGAGAATCAAGTGAGATACTGTATGTAAAGGACTTTGTAAACCTTAAAGGCTGTATACACAATAATTATTTTTATTTTCTTATAATCATTATCTGTAAGACCTCACCAGGACAATTTTTTCTATTAATTCTCCTTTATCTTTACTTCTATCTTAAGAGCTCCATTCCTATAGTTTAGGTTTTTATTTTTTCATTTCACATTTTTTCATCAAGATCTTTCCAGTTTTTTATTCCTTTTAGTTGTTGGTCTTGATGACATTATAGCATTACATTACATCAGTATTCCATAATTTAGTCATTCCCTTTTGCGGGACATTTAGGTTACTTTTACTTTTGTTGTTGTTAAAATGCTGCTAGCAATTTTTTTAACAGTTAGTTATTTTTTTACCCCTTTCTCAGCAGTAAGATTACTGAGTCAAAAGGTATAATTATTTTTATAATTTTTTCTGCAAATTTCCATATCACCTTCCAAAAATATTCAGTTTTACTGGTAATAAATGAGGATGTCATCCAGATATTTCCATTATTAAGATTTGTTTCTTGGAATAAAAAGGGGCTTAGTATACAAAGGAGAAACATTCTCAAAAGTTAACACATTTTTGGTGTATCTTATCCAAGTCCAAATTAAAGAAAGAACATTTGCTACATAGAAACAATTGTAACTCAGTAACCCTGACCTCAGGTCAGACTTCTTTACTCCCTCACTCTGTGACCTTGAGCAAGCAGGCCTGTTAACAGCCCTTGTCTATATGGAACATAATATGAAGATTAACCAAATAGTAGAGTTGCTAAAACTTTGTTATTCTTCTCCCTCCTTGTCCTCCCCCATCAAAAAAGGGGATTACTGGCAGGATAGTGACTCTTCTATTATTGCAAATGATGAGTCTGATTTTCTCATGGGGGCAACTCTTAATTATCTGCAAACAAAGTTACTAAGTGAAGTATCCATAGAAAATCGTAAATTCCCATTTGATGTCTTCCTCCCTTTCCGCTCACCATACGCCAATTTTCACACTTCCTCCTCCTTCTAACACCAGTTGGTGCATGCCCAAGGAATGAAAACTAATTTTACTATCCACATTAGGAAGAGATATTTTCTGCAAAAAAAAAAAAAGAAATAGAATCATACAATACATTCCAAAGGCAGGAATAGTAAGCTCTCCATTACTCAGCATCACATCATCCAGTATTCACTATTAAATGGTACTTCTCCTTATCTATAGCACAAAAGTCATTGATGCTCAAGACGATGGCCTGAGGCACTGCACAGGCCTCAAAGTCTTCTGGATCATCGAAGAAAGATGACACTGTGTTGTTCGGCATGTGTGTTCTAACATTGTGTTTAACCGTGTTCTAATTCTTCAATGTGATAACTCTTCCCATTGCCTAATTTTCTGGGTGATGGAGAACTTCATTATACATGACTCTGGAATTATTAACATCATGGCTTTGACAATTGAGATTTGCCTATTTCAAAGAAAAATGTAAATTTAGGTACTGGGATAAAAAGGGACAAAAGTATTGTAAGCTCAAGCACATTACTACTACATTTTAGTTTAAGATTCTTTTCCCCGTACAATCCCATGAAATCTGAACTTTCCTAGTCATTTTCTAAAAATCACCAAATTAGTGTATTGCTTTAAGTATTCTGTTATATGGGCCAGAAGGAGATAGTCTTCAGACAGTTTATTTGTATATATTAAAACAAATCACATGGGTTTTTTTTAAACTACAAAAAAGGGACTGAATATGTGACTTACTGTGGACTATAAAACTACAAATTAAAGTCACGTTAGAAAAGTTGCCCTTAAGGAGGAGTTCCCTGGGCAAAGGAATGCTTCTGATAATAAATTAAAAACTCCTGTTCTTTTGGTTAGTTTAGTAACAAGAACAAAAAACCCTGTGGTTTTTACAAAATGCATGTTATTTAAATACATTTAATTATATGTCAAGGTCCTAGAGGTCATGTGCTTCACTGGATTTGGAAGGAACTGTATTCAAATCCCAGTCCTCCTTCCACTTGCTACTCGTGTGACCTTAGGAAAGTCACATATCCTCCCTAGAACTCAACCCCACCAAAACAGATCACAATCTATCTGTAACTTGGTAAATGGTCTCTGAGAGTTGCTGGGGCCACAAAATTCTTCACTCTGAGATCAGAGTACCAAAGTACAACTGAAAGAGGGCTCCATTTGCAATTAGAAGACCTTAGTTTGAATTCTGACTTTGTCACTTGTTACTGCAGTGATCTGACACAAGTGATGTAGCTGCTTGTGCCTCAGTTTCTTCACCTATAAATGAGGTGGTTGGACTAGATAACATCCAAGGTTCTCACAAGACCCAAATCTTTGGTGCTTCCAAGTTTATCAGCCTTCTTAACTTAGCATTCACACCTCAATCACACAGGGCAATGGGCACACCCTTGACCTCTACACTATCCATCTACCTTCATAATCCATAATGCTAACATTCATCTATATGACCATAACTTCCTTTCTTTTCATCTCCCTCTGTCCCCTGTGACCCCTCCTAAATGCTCAATCCCTCCTTGCTTAGCCAGATCATCAGACCTGCTCTGTCTTCATTTTCCTCCCTTCAAAATCTTGACCTTTATTTAATCAGTTATACTGTCTTCTCTACCCATTGCCCAGTTGACACTCATTCAAAATGATGACACCAGATTACTGCTCCCATATGTTTTCTCTTCTCTCCCTTGTGCAGTGGAATGCCACTGTAGAAAACCACCAATCATCTGTGGCCAGCTCTCTCTCCTCCCCAATTCCATACTTCAAATCACTTCAATATCATGTCCCATTTTCTCCTCCTCTGCTCCAGTTTTAGAGGAGACGGTGGCCCTTCTTGTCGATGTCAGCCCTTCTGTGTGTACCCTGTATGCAATCCTCTCTCATCTCCTCTAAGAGTGTATGTTTTTCAATTGTTCCTCTCTCTCTCTCTCTCTGATTCTCACCTCTTTTCTGGCTCCTTTCTTGTGCCAATAAAGATTCCCTGAACTCATCCTTAAAAAAAAAATCACTTGCCTCCAAAGCTACCATTCTAAATCTCTACTGGCCATCACAGCCAACCTCTTAGACAAGCTATCTGGACTCAATTTGCTTCTGCTCAATCCTTTGCACTCTGGCTTCTCTCCACACCACTCCACTAAAACTTCTTCTCTCAGGTCACTAATGACAACTTTTTTTTTGGAGGGGGAAAGGCAGGGCAATTGGGGTTAAGTGACTTGCCCAAGGTCACACAGCTAGTAAGTGTGTCAAGTGTCTGAGGTCAGATTTGAACTCAGGTCCTCCTGACTCCAGGGCCAGTGCTCTACTCACTGTACCACCTAGCTGCCCCTCAATGACCACTTTTTTTCTAAATCCAATGGTCTTTTCTCAGCCCTTGGTCTTCTTGAACTCCCTGCAGTATCTGATATTACTAACCACGCCTCCTTCTGGATACTCTTCTCTTGGGTTTTCTTGACCACTTTTATCATGGTTCTCTTCCTACCTGTCTTTTTGATATTACTCAGTCTATTTTGCAGGATTATTATCGATTCCCCATCCCTTATACATGGGTTGCTTCAGGACTCTGCCATAGGTGTCCTCCTCCTGCTCCTCCTTCTTCCTTGCCTTACTTTTTCTTCCTCTCCCTCCCTTTATCCTTCCTCACTACAGTCTAGGGCAGGGATGGGATACCTGTAGACTTGAAGCTGCATGTAGCCCTCTAGGTCCTCAAGAGCAGCCCTTTGACTGAGTCCAAGTTTTACAGAATAAGTCCTTTTATTAAGGGGATTTGTTCTGTGAAGTTTGGATTCAGTCAGAGGGCCACACTTCAGGCCCTAGAGGGCCACATGCAGCCTCAAGGCTGCAGGTTCCCCACTTTCAGCCTAGGGATTCAACTGTTACCTCTATGTGAAGATGACTCTCAGATCTCCATATCCAGCCCTTATCTTTCTCCCAAGCTTTGGCACCACATCACAAGATGTCTAGTAAATTGCTCTGCATAGATGGTCCCACAAGCACCTCAAACTCAACGTTCTCAAAATAGAACTCATTATCTTTTTCCCTTGAACCCAGTTCTCTCAGTTTCTCCTCATTAAGGATAGTGCCATTCTTCAGTCACTTGAGTTTACAACCTCAGAGTCATGCTTGACTTTCCCTCTCCTCAGCCGCAGATGTGATCAGTCGCCAAATCTGGCTGATTTTACCTCCTTGACATCTCTCACATCTTTCCTCTTCTTTTCGCTCATGTGGAGAGCATGAACTCAGGCCCCTACCACCTCTCCCCTGGACTGTTGTCTCCAAATTGGTCTTTTTTTTTGTATCCATTCTTATACCCTCCAGACAGCTGATAAATTAGGAGTCTAAAGCATAGGTCTGGCCATACCCCTGTACCACTCAAGAACCTCCATCCCAAATGCCTCTAGGATAAAATATAAACTCTCCTGTTTTATATTTAGTGCTTTTCTCAATCTTTCTTTCTAGGCTGATTACACTTTCCTTTAGACACACAACATTCCAGTCAAACTGGCCTCTTTGTGGTCTCCCATACGTGACATTCCATCTTCCATGCCTGAAATGCATTCCCTCCTCCACTCTACCTTTCAGAAAGCATAGTTTCATTTAAGGCTTAGATCAAGTGCCACATGCTTCAAGAGGTCTTTAGTGGTTCTTCTAGTTATCCCTGCCCCAAATCATTTTATATATGTAGATATATAGATACAGAAATACATACACATATGTACATGCATATATATGTAAATTCAAAAGTGATACAGTGATAAGCAAGTCCAGTAGGTAGATTAGAAAGATAGATAGATAGATGATAGATAGACAGATATAGATAGATAGATATAGACAGACAGATAGATATAGATAGACAGGGATAGATAGATAGATAGATAGATAGATAGATATCTCCTGAATTTATTTACCTGGGAACATGTTGTTCTCCCTCTCCCCTCCCGCAGTGGAATGAGGCTTCTTAAGGGAATAAACAATCACTTTTGAATTTGTATCTCTAGTACCTAGCAGTGTCAGGCATATAGAAAGTACTTAATAATTGTTTCTGATTGCTTCATGATCCTTTTTTAATTTAGCTGAGTAGCTCCTCAGACAACAGAAATATAGACCACCAAAGCCTTTTCTGCTTGATGGAAATTGCTAAGAGCTTGTGCCCCATTAACATAGTCTTTAAGAATCCAGGGACACTTCCATGGCACAGTACACAGTAAGGCACTGGAATAGAACATTAGTATAGTACATTATATTTTATTATTCTTTCATTATAATTATAGTTATCTTTATAAGGGAAATTGCTTTGCTTCTATGAGGTAGTTTAATAGATCAATAAGTACTCCTTGAGAACCTACTATGTATAATAAGCTTCTGCATGCCATGAGACGCATAAAAGAAGTATATAATGGTCCCAGCCCTCAAGAAACTTACAGTTTAGTTGTGTAGACAACATATAGACACACAAAAACTTAAACAGTATAATATTATACAAGAGATGTCACAAGGCAGTCTGTGAAATTATCCACACAATTTCAGCTGTACTACATTTCTAACATTCACAATAAAGGTTTTATTTTTAGGGAGGAGAGAGAAAAAAATTATAGGACGTAGTTAAAACAATATGCATCAAAAGATAAATGTACCTCTTTCTTCAAGATGTATAACTTGTAAACAGATTTCTTCCTTCCTTCCCCTTTAGCGTATCTCTGTGAAAGTGACCATTTTAATCAGAGCTCTTAACTTTCTTCTTTTGAAACTATTTAGTAGAGTTAACTTTAAAAAAAATTCTCATCACTTTGAAATTCAAGTCAATTGACTAGTTTGTTCCAAGACCAAGATATCATTTTCTGTTCACCCTTATGGACCATCATGTATGACAGAAACCTGTTTTAAAAAACTCTTAAGAAGAAACACACACACACACACATACACACACACACACACAAGATGCTTACTTTACCACCATTCCTTCATCATTTTCTCTTATGTCTCCATTCTCCTTTCATCTCTCCAGCGTCCTTACCCACATCTCCCCCAATTAATCTAAATTCCCCAGAGAGTCTTCATTAGATGCTTCCTGTCATCACCAACATTCAATATTGAATTTTCTGACCCCTCTAATAGCCATCCTACATCCTTGCCCATTCCAAGAAATTGAGATTTGTTCCTTTCCCAGTTACTCTAGCTTTCTCCTTGTATTCCCAGCTATGGACACAAAGATACCCAGCAATTCTATTCCTTTCTTTTCCTTTCTACACTCAAGTTTTCTCTGCAACAGAGGTCAAATAATAGTCTTTGACTATAGAAAGGCAAGAGAGGACCAAATGGACTGTTCTGGCTATTTTCCTAAGGGAGAAGAAAAGAAAAGAGTTTCATTGCCCTAAAAGAGAGGAGGTTTTTTACAGAATCTTTGAGACAGAAAAGATGTTGCTCCCCTCCAAAATAAAGGAATGGGCATAGGCACCTCCATCAATTCCTCTCACCGGAACCCTATCAAAAATATTTTTAACATAAAAACTGTACATGATATGTGCTGATGTCTACTATTACAGAAAAAAAGTTATGTGAATCAATCAACAAGCATTTATTAAGCACCTACTATGTGCCAGGCATTGTTCTAGGTGCCTGGGATATAAAGACAAAAATGAAATAATCCCTTGAGAAGCATAATTATATTGTATTAAAGAAAGTAATGTGTATGCCTACATACACAGGCATATGTATGTATAAGTGTACAAAATACATAAAAAAATAAGTATAAGGTAAGCTAAGGAGGATTGCTCTAGATGCATTTAGTCTTTTTTTCCCTGTTCATTTCTTAGGAAGGAATATTATAGTGTGACTAAAGTGTTATGAATGGAGGCTAAAATTGCCTGTTGATTTGAGTCCTCTCCTTTGGTGAACCAGAGTCAATGAATTAAACTTTCCCTCCCTCTCTTCATTCCCATCCCCCTATACACCACAATTTTTGACCCACTGTTTTTGATATGTATCAGCCAAACATCTGCAAATTGTTCTCCTGCGTATATGTAACCAAAAATTGGACATGGGAAACCCTTCCCAAAATAATGGAGCTGAAATTTAATTTCAGTTCACACCTTTTTAATATTTTTGCATGGAAAATATTAACCCAATTTCCCAATTTCCTACTCAATTGGCAAATAATCAAATTCTTGGCTGGTTTTCAGATCCTTTCCATTCTCAGACATTATAAAAACCAGGTGGCCTCAAATCCTTTCCATCCAGATGACCTCTTGTTCTTCTAAAATTGGATTTGGGCCAGGTCTGAGTCAGGATGACATTTTGTCATTCTTCCAAGGCTACATTTTGTTCTTTAATTAGACTTTATCTATACACACTTCCTATTCAGTGCTTTCTTAAAAATAAACTCCCATTGCAAAAAAAAATCAAATCTCAGAACTTAATCACTTTCTAATTTACAGTCCCAGTTGGTCTTTATCCCTAAAGTTGCTTACTGAGAGTCGTTGATAACTCTTAGGAAGTAAACCACTACAGAGATCTTTTCATTGTTCACAGCCCCAATTCAAGAGAAAATTTCCCAATTAAGACGTAGCCCATTCCATTCTACTTCATTTGGCACTGTTGACCACCCCACCCCAACCCCTCCTTTTGAAGAGTTTCTCTTCCATGGACTTTCATGACATGACTCTTCCTGGTTGTCCTCCTACCAGTCTGACTGCTTCTTCTCAGTCTTGTTTGTTGGTTCATCATTCATATCATACTCCCTAATTGTGGATATTCTCCAAAGCTCTGTTCTAGCTGCTCTTCTCTTCTTTTTCTACATCTCTGAGTGACCTCACCATCTCCAATAGGTTTAATTACCATCTGGGATGATAGGGAGTCATACCAATGACTCTCAGGTCTACATATGCAACCCCATTCTGTCTCTTGTTTCAGTCTTGCTTCAATACTTGGCCTATTGGACATGGCATACTCTGTATCTTAGGGACATCTCAAATTCAATGCATCTGAAAAAGAGTTCTTTACCTTTTCCCCTATACCCCACCCTCTTCCAAATCTCTCTTTTTTACAGTCACCACTTTTCCACTTTCCCAGGTTTGTAACCTTGGCATTATCTTTGACTCCTCACTCTCCCTCCCCTCACATATTCAATCCATTGTCAAAACTTGTCATCTCACTTCTTTCCCTTTCTCTTTACTCCCATAGCTACCAGTATAGTTCAGGCCTTCATCCCTTCTCCCAAGATTTTTGGAACAACCTTCTAATTGGACCTCCTCCTCCAAGTCTCTCCACTCTTCAGTCCATTCTATATTCTACTGCCAAAGTGATTTTCCTTAAATCTAATCTGACCACAGCACTCTCCCATGCAATTCATGCCTTTGAACTACAGTCTCCTATGTCTGTAATGAACTCCCATCTCGCCTTCCTTCTCACTTTCTTCCCAACTCTCTGCAGTATGGCTTCCAACCTCTTCATTCAACCAAACCCACTTTTGCCGCTGTTTCCAATGATCTCATAATCACCAAATCTCCTGGTCTTTTTGAATTCCTCATTCTTCTTGATTTCGCTGGAGTCTTTTCACCTCCAGGATCTAATATAAAATCCTATTTGCCTTTCAAAATCGTTCATACCCTGCACCCTTCCTACCTTTCCAATCTTCCTACTCCTTACCTCACACACTCTGTGAACCAGTGACACTGGCCTCTTTATTGTTCCTTACCCAGTTCATTCCAACTCCATGTATATTCACTGGCTGTCCCTAATGCCTGAAATTCTCTACTGCCTCAACTCTGCTTCATGGCTTACCTAGCTTCTTTCAAGTCCCAGGTGAAATTCCACCTTCTACAGGAAGCCTTTCCTGAGCCCCTTTAATGCTGATGCTTTGCCTTAGAAAATATCTCCAATTTATCCTGTGTCTATGTGTGTGTTTGTGTGTGTGTGTGTGTGTGTGTATCAGATCCTTTCCATTCTCAGACATTATAAAAACCAGGTAGCCTCAAATCTTTTCCATCCAGATGACCTCTTGTTGTTCTAAAATTGGATTTGGACCAGGTCTGAGTCGGGTTGATATATATACACACACACACACATATATATATATACATATATATACACACATATATATACCCATATATATATATATACACACACACATATATAAACACACATATATATATACACACACATATATATATACATATATATGAATATATACACACACATATAACTTGTTTGTCCATAGTTGTTTTCATGTTGTCTCCTCCATTAGACTATAAGCTCCTTAAGAGCAGGGACTGGGGGTTTTGCCTTTTTTTGTATCGCCAGCACTTAGCACAGTGCCTGACACATAGTAGAATACTTAATAAATGCTTGTTGACTTCTATGCACACCATTTGAGAGAAATTCTTTAGAAAGAGTTGAAGTATTCTAACGTTGACCCAACTTAGCTATATTTCATGATATTTTCTGAATTCACCACAAAACGTTTATGTGACTATATTAGCAAGAAACATTTTTGAATATGCATTGTGCATCCTTTTTGTATCATTGCCTTGAGTAATAGTAAAGAAAAAAGTTATCTTTTTCTCTTGGCCACAAAACTATTCTGGATAATTTTTTAAATTGACCTTTGAAGGAAAAACTTAGATCCATGGGGTTTGTATGATGACGAAGTAGAATCGATTAGTAGTTACTGTCTACTTGAAACAATTGTGAATTTTTGTCCATGTAGAATGTGACCTGGACAGTTTAAAGTAGAAATCAATAAGCAGATGGAAATTTAGAGTTATTCTATTAATGAAGTCCTAATAGAGCTGCCCCCAGCCCAGTGTTCTAGCTTCATTACAGATCTACTGTACCTACCTAGCACCCTCATCTCCCATCAGTGTCCTAACTTATGCCTCACTGCTCACTAGAACAACAGGTGTGTCCCTGAACTCTTAGTTCCCACAGAAACAGCAGGTGTTCCCATGTGATAGGAACTCAGCCACTGCCTCTACCCAGCTACTGCCCTCAGACCACATATTGGAACAAGTGTGTTCTTGTACTCAAACTACAATCACAACAAGAAACTGAAACCCAATGAGTTTCAGTGACTTAACCAGGACTGTCATAGCCAGTACTCAAACCCAATCCCTTCCTTATACAAAGTCTAACGTTCTTTCTAATTAACTGTATGGGCTGTCTGTCATCTATCTATCTGTGTGATTCTTTCCTCCCACCTCCTCCTCCCTTCCCTCTATCTGCTTCTTTCTCTCTCTCTATGTACATACACACTCAAACATATATCTTTAATAAGAAAAACACTGTTGATGAGGTAAGCTTCTTGGCAATTTAAGCAAAATTGTGGGTTGTGTTGAGATAAATGTTGATTTGAAAAGCGATTACAACATTGCTCTCCTTCGCTCTGTACATTACTTTTTAAGGAGAGAAAAACCAAGGATTAATTTATAATTCTGAGTTCTAAAAACATCACCATGCTTGCTATCATCTGGAGATGGTAACGCAAAGCTAAAGATTCCTATTTTAAGCACTAGCCTAATTAACCTGTGTCAGTCAGGATTGGTTAACTGTTTTCTATCTTTCTAGCAGATGAAACCAGAGCACGACCACCTTTCCGACAAACCCTACTGAAAATAGCTTCCCCAATGTGTTGGTTTCTACTGGCAGTGTTTCCTCCTGATGATAAAGAATGAGGCTTTCACTTTCACGATGCTCTGCTCAGTGTTAGGTTCAGTGTCAAGTTTGTGTCTGTTGCATTAACAAACTGAAGTTCACTTTGTTCCTTTCCACTGAAGTATGTGGTATGGCTTGGATGGTCTTATTTTGTCTAAATGGTTTCTTTCTGCAAAATAGAACAATTTCAAATTGGGGCAAGAAGAAAAAAATCCTCATTCACCCACTTTTTCTTTTTTCTTTTCCCCTAAATGTTCACAGGAGCAGTTTGAATTTGCCTTGACAGCAGTGGCTGAAGAAGTAAATGCAATACTAAAGGCGCTCCCCCAGTGAGCATCCCCATTCCTTGAAGCTTTCTGAAGACTCATCCCTCATCTCCTCATCCTCCATGCCTGTGAATGTCGTTGGAAACTATGACTTGACCTTAACTGTGTCTTCTATTGTAACCACATAATCATAGGGTCTTCAAAATGCCTATAGCTGATACAGTTTAGCAGTTAAAATGTGTATTTTTGTTTAATAAAAATATATAGAAACATCCAGTGTTGGGAAAGGGGGGAATAACTCATCTATTCATTTTCATTTTCTTGAAATAATTTTTCACTTCCTGAAAGCACACATTCCACGCACATTTAATTTCAAATAACATAACAGTAGTGGTTCATTAATTAATATATTCTTATGCTCTCAGAGAAGAATGCTTAGTTTTCATCTATAGCTTTCCAAAGGAAGACTGATAGGGTCTCAAATTAAAAACTCACAGGTAAACATCACATTGGAGATATACATATATGCATGTATGTATGTGTATGTATATACACAAACATATACATATATGCATATTTTTTAAAAAACCGGACTTACCATAAACAGACGCTTATCTTCCCATGAAGAGTTTGAGCAGCTAGACAGAAGGTTACCTTAACAGTTGTTTAAACATTCTGTAGCTTTTATACAAATGCCGGGAAGAAAGTGAGTTGCTGAAGTCGTGCTGCTGACCTAAGCTGGAGGCCCATGAGTGACCTTATTGGCGCAGTTGTTTGGCAGCCAAAAGTATAGAATCCACAATACTGTAGCGATCACAAGGATTTTCTCCTACGATCAAATACACTTTCATCCTATGTATTTACCATGCCCAGAAATTTTTAAAGTTCCATTTCCAGCTCACATAAACTGCTTCACCAACTTTGTAGTGCTAAGTAAGTGCTATGTTTCCATTCAGACATAGGGACAGACTTTCCCTGTGATAGAATCTTATTCAAAACAATATACTAGTCCATCTAACATGGAAACACATGTCAGTCCAGCATTAGGGCAGCAGCATCACAGCATTCGTTGTATGGCTGGATGGTCAGAATAGAAAGAAAAACACAACAAGGTGCTTATGGAAAGTTTCTGAATACCACACTAACCAGTCTAACACAGTAACCTCACAGTCGAGAGATGCAATAGTACAACCTATACAGAATGTTTTATAGGTCCTTGTTGGTAGCCCTGGGAAATGTACCATGGAAATTCCCATTCATTTCATGAAAGAGAAGGCAGATAAAGAAACTTACTTCTTTATGTGTGACTTCACAATGTCAAAAACACTCGATGGAAAGATAGAAAGTATAACCAGACATCCATTTGTATTTTGTCCATATGATGTCTAATGCCTTTTTTAACAAGATTTTCACACCCTTGCTGAGTTAGATTGGTTGTTTGGGGTTTATATTTGGGGCCTGAATACTTTTGTTAAAATTGTACTCTGTATTGTTGTTGGCCTCCCAAAGATGCCTATTCTTTTTTGCCTTTCATTGGACATGATTATCATGCTAAACAGGACCCAAAGGTCTTCCTCCCTATGTTGGATTAATTCATAAAGCTGTGTACAAGGGGTTTCCTGTCTCTTTGCTTTTCCACTGCATTCCATGCCATGCCTACCATTTTAACCAGTTATTACAATTGAGGAAGCAGTGCCTACTGTAAGAAAAAGAGAGATGCAAAAATGTATACATCTGTTAATGGTATAGGCATGTGATGCTGCTTTAACACATCTACCTTTCCTTGTGAAAAATTGTTTTTTTTTTCCTAGTGGTAATTAAAATCATAGGCAAGAAAACTATCTGAATGAAGGAAACTAATACCTAATTGTAATGTGTAACTCTGTATGTCTCAGATATCCTCCAACGAGGGAGATATATTTAATTGTGCCATATTAAACTTTTGATTTCAGACTTGAATGGTCTTCATTTATGGATGGGAGAACACTTCTTTTTTCCTATCAAACTTTATGTTACTTTGAAAACTAAGATAAGTTTAGGTTTGCTTAGAACAGTAATAGTGCATACTTAGAACTGAACATCATATTGCTATTTTAACTACTGTGTATGAAGTATATTAAAGTCAAAAATGCCACAGAGATCTTATTTTTAGCAAAATAATTAATCTTATCAGAAGGCTTGAGAAATACCTTTTTGAAAGTAGGTGTCACAGTCTATTCTTAGTATTTGTAACTGCTTGATATGGGGATCCCATAGGGAAGTGATTACAGATACCATTTTTTTCTACATAAAGCATTCCAAGTAGGTGAACATCTGTCTCCCTCCTATCTCTAGGAAATGAGTTTCCACATCCTTCTTCAATAACTAAACATTTGTCCTAGTACTTCTTCAAATCCTTTACCACCACAGAAATCTTCCTTAAATTTCCCACAAATTGTCCACATTTTGGGACAAGTCTATTTCTTCTTTTGTCCTCAGTAGACCTGGAAATGACCTAATTATCCTCTTCTGTATAATGGCCCCTCAGAATATCTGAAAACAACTATTAAGTGATGAGTATTTTAAAGCTTTTCAAGCAATAACTAAGAGAAAAATACATTCCTAGGAGATGATGGTCAAGAGAAGCCTTTTCCAATTCAATATTTGACTATTTAGGTAAATAGAGTTAAATAATCCCCATCAAGCAACTTTGGATCAATAACCTCCGTCAGAACAATGGCATCAGCTTCTAAAGACAGACTACTGTGTCTCCATTGATTAGCTTCCAATTCCTCTTTCTGCTATATTAAGAGAATGATCTCAAACACTTAGTGGGGGAAGTTAGTATAACTCTGCTTTACAACTAACCAGAGGTGAATGGTACCAGAAAACCAGCTGCATCAATTTTGCTCCTTATGTATTTACCAGAGGGAGAATAGACTTACTGAATATTTCAACGGGCTGATTAAATTTATGCAAGGCCAATATAGTTGGTAATTCAGCGTTATATCTATGGCACTTCCCCCAAAGACTCTGGCAGCACCCAATTGACTTTAGAACCTGGGCCAGAGTAAGTCTACCGGAGACTCTCCATCAAATTAAAGTTCTGTGTGGTCAAAAACATTTTACTTTTAAAATTTTTTTTTTGGTGAATAAAACAATCTCTAATTCCTCCTTGGTGCCTATAAGTTTGTGACCCATATTACAGGATTATGCCCTAGGATTACCTGCAGAACTTCCACTCCACAAGTAAATATGTTGTTTAATGGTATTGCTTCCTATTAATTATCAATAGTGATTAATAACTGCCATTGTCAATAAAAAGCATCATAGCAATTACCATTATTAGTCATGGTCATTCTTCCTTCAAAACTACATGCTGCATTGTACTAGAGACAGCCTGAGTGACACCCCTGGCCTCAAGTATCTTGTAGAGAAGACATAAAAACACCGGATAAAAATTATGAAGGAAGTACATGTGGAGACAAAGGAGTGATTTAAGGGGAGAAACAATAGTCAGGGAAAACCTCTTAATGGAGATGAATCTTAAAGATGCCTGTTTTTTTAAAATGATGGGATGGGTTGTAGCAGATTGTCCAAAAGATTTCACAAGACAACATCAGAGCCAAGATGCTAAAGTTTAGAACAACAATATGCTCTTGACTCACAGTGCTATGATCCCTGAACAAGATATGTCCACTTCTGTCTATATTGTTTCCTTCATACTATCACCATAACCAATTATCTCTTCTTCAAGTTATTGTCGTTTCACCTCCAAATTATTTTATGGTCAGACACTTGTATGAAGTATTTTGCTGAAATCTCCCCCTTAAGACCATGGCGAATAATGGATTTCGGGATTGAATGTTATTTTACAAAATAAAAGGCCAAGTCATATACTTAATACACTAACCCTAAAATCCCAATTAACAGCAGAAAAATATGTCAGTGTCAATCTAGGAAGTGGGTATGTTTTACAATATATGGCTTTCGTGATAACCCTCATTGGTATTCTCTAAAAGTGTGTGTGTGTGTGTGTGTGTGTGTGTGTGTGTGTGTGTGTATATATATACATATATATATATGCATATATATATGTATATATATATATATCACACTGAGTCATTCAAATTTTCAATTTACCTTCATTATAACTAACAAGTTTTATAATATGCATTTAACAGATGCTTGTCAATTGAAATACTCAAAACAAATCACACAAAATGCATCCTCAAAAACCACCAGGGAGGCCCTGGCTTGAGGATTAGTGGTGGGGGAAGGTGTCAGACACTGAAGCAACTCAATTATTCTATCAAGAAGTTCAGACTCTCACCTTATCCTTCACCACAGCTAAGTAGGGAAATATCAAAACATTCTGTTCATCTCACTCTAATGTTACTGAAAATGGCCACTTTTTCTAGATGATTCTTGTCCTCCAATGAGGGACAGTGTTGGCTGGTGGGATATCTCTATAATCATGTATAACCTCTGGCCTAAGATAGATAAAAGGGTAACTCTCTCTTCCACTTTAAGTCCCAAGACTATTCCATTATATTTCCCAATGAGAGATTATCAATAAAATCTATCAGTACTTGAGAGTAAAGGGAAGAAAAGATGTTGTAGAAGGTCATAGCTTCCACAAATTGAGAAGCCAAAGGTTCAACTCATTCATACATGTGCGAAATTCTCCATCCCTTCCACATTTATCTGCTCTCTGGCAGTTAGCTGTATGGAGTACATGTTTGTATTTTGATTTTATCTTGACCCTAAGTCAGAATGGTCTTGATTCTATGTCAGCCAAGGGTCTGCCTGAAGTCATGTAGCTGATCCTTGTCATGTTATATGCCAGCAAAGATTTTGTTCAACTTGGCTATCTCTTGACTTGGGCTGCCATCTTCCTTTTATGTGGCTAAAGTAGACTCTAAATCAAATCTACTGATAAGGTGTGTGTTTGGGGAGGTGCAGGAGTCTGTTTTTCAATTTTCACACCAGGGACTTGAATTTCAAGTTGGTCCTATTGATACATTTTATTAGATGGCAAAAAAAATGATAATCTTGTCATAAGAACATTCTCTAATTTTTTTTCTTTCCCAGTTAACTCAGTGCTTTTAAAAAGCTGATTTGCATGCCCTCTGCTCCCTGTCTTTCTTTTGCTGTTTTATGCTCTCACTTTTAAATGCATGCATAAAATAACCTCAACCCAGTCCATGGGGAGATGACAGCAATATTATATGTAAACTCTGTTTTGTGCTTTATTAATCAAGTAAAACATTAATAAAAAACCTGTCATAATTAGTGGAAGAGGCATTAATTTTAAAATGTTTATTGGAATAGAAAATTAGAATTTGATTATACCTTTGTTGCTAAACAATGGGTTGTTTTAATTTTATTCCATGTACTTGTTTAGAAGCTGGTCTTAGCCATTTATTATGATCCACTTTTTAAAAACTGTACAGTTTCTATCATTTGCTTTTTAAATTGAGTATGATTTGTAGGTTTGATTGGTTTCATTTCATTTTCTCCCTCCTTTAGAATATTTGAAGATTTTTCTGTGTTCTGAAATGCTAAAGATGCACACACATACACATAGATCCACACATATACCCAAAAATTATTGCTCATCTCTCCAGGTTCATTTCTTAACAAAAATGGTATGCTAAAGGTCCGGCCTACAGAATGCACTTAAAGCATGATTTCTTCACATCATATTTAATTTACCACATCCCACAACCTAGAAATGTGACACCAGCAAGACCTTATTGGAGATGTATTCCTGCATGCCCTTTGTATTTAATGGTGCAACACTGGTCTGTCTTCAGGTGTTTTTCCTTCCTGTTCATCAATTATACTAAATTCTTAATATGTATATAAAAAAGAATTATACAAAATATTTTGTGCTACCTCTATACAAATTTCACTTGTGAATAAAGTCACATTGTCTGTGGAGTATTGTGAATACAGCAACATGGTCTGATGTCTTCTTCAATGCCAGTAGTTGAGCTGTTCGAGGGACAAAATAGTAGACACATGGCTTGCTAGATCCAGACCATGCTAAAAAGGGAAACTAAAGGTTTCCTATAATTTGCTGGATACTTTGATACAGAGTAGATGGGGATCTTCGCATTGTGAATCTTAAAGATTCCATTGTATGCTTTCTCAAGAGCTAGAAAGACCTCATAGATCTGGCACTGAAGTAACAGTAGTTTTACTAAGTTAGCATCACAGAGCTGGGATAGAAGTTTGGTTTCTGGCATCAAAAGAGATGACATGAAAATGTGAGTAAATGGAGTTGCCTTTGCCTATGAGATCACTAGCATGGAGGTGGGGAACCTGCAGCCTCAAGGCCACATGTGACCCTCTAGGTCCTCAAGGGCAGCCCTTTGAATCGATGGTTGCATTTGAGGACCTAGAAGGCCACATGTGGCCTCAAGGCCGCAAGTTCCCCAACCCTGGAGCATGTGGTAAATACTGGGGGCTGTAGATACAAAGTCAAATGCCAAATAAGTCAGTCTCTGCCCTCAGGAACCTAACATCCTAATGATAGAGATATTCTATACCTATATAGACATATGTAATACAGACACAGAATAAATACAAGGTAAAATGAACAAAGGGAGGAGGGAAGGACCAGGAAAGGCCTCACATAAAAAGTGATACCTGGGCTGAGTCTTGAAGGAAATGAGGGACTCCCAAAGGCAATAAAGAGAGGGGAATAAGTTATAAACATAGGGGACCATCAGTGAAAAGGTATAAAGAATGAAAACTGAGTGTCATACGTGAACACAGGAAGAAGGCTAATTTGGCTGGACTGCAGAATAAATGAAAGAGAGTAATATGTAAGAAAGGTAGCTAGCTGGAGCAATGGTTAGAGCCCCGGGCCTGGAGTCAGAAAGACCTGAGTGCAAATCTGGCCTCAAACACTTACTAGCTCTGTGACCCTGGGCAAGTCACTTAACCCTGTTTGCCTCAGTTTCCTCATCTGTCAAAGGAACTGGAGAAGGAAATGGAAAACCACCCCAGTATCTTTGCCAAGAAAACCCCAAATGGGGTCACAAAGAGTCAAATGCAACAGAAATGACTGAACAGCAACAATATGTAACAAGTTTGGAAAAATAGAGTGGGACCAGATTGTAAAGAGATTTAATGTCAAATAGAAGAGTTTATATTTCATCTTTAAGGAGGCATTGTAATTTGTTGAGAAGATAGGGGTGACACAATGAGACCGCTACTTTAGGAAAACCACTTTGGTGACTGGTTGGAATGGATTGGAGTAGTGAGAGACGAGGCAGAGAGATCACTTAGAAGGATATTTCAAAACAATCCAAGCAAGAGGGGATAAGGTCTTGAACTAGGGAAAGGGGTATTTTAGCAGAGAGAAGAACACTCATGTGAGTGATTTTGTAAAGGTAGAAATGACAAGATTTGGCCACTATCTTCTGTCCTCACAACACTGAATTCTCTGTGCCTTCCAATATAATAAACTAGTAAACTTCCAATATGGTAAAAACTAGGCAACATTCTACAGAGGAGAGATTTGGACTTCTTGCGTAAACTGAGGCAAGTCAGTTAACCTCCTTATATCTCAGTTGCCTCATTTGTAAAAGGAACAGCTAGGACTAGACATTCACCAATGCTCATTCAGCTCAAAAATCCCCTGACTCTAATTCAAGTGACTAGGGATCCCCTTCCCTTCCCAACTGCATTTTTAACAATGACTTTTGGAAGGAAAGGTCCCTGCCTTTGTAGTCTAACAGAGGAGATGTTGTCACAGCAGCATGGTGGGAGGAGCTATTTTTAGGCTGAGGACATTGCATGAAGGATAGGTCCTAAGAACAATGAGGATTCAGCCCAAGAAGGAAGACATGTTCTTAAAATATATTTTTGTTTTGTTTTTAAAGGCTAGACCCTCTATAGAACCAAACTTAACTGATTTTATTGTGAGAATAATGTTGATACAATGCCTTCAGTTTGAATGCTAAAGGGACTTCATTAACCTTTCTTTCCTAAAATGGTTTCATTTCTGAAGGAAAAAAAAATCTCTTTTCCAAGAGGTATGTTGTAACAACTTTCATTGACTACCTCAGCAACACAGTTCTAATGCGGCTTCTACCACCAAAGATCTGAGGGCTTTGAAATGATGATACTGCTGAGACCTTTCATAGTACAAACAGTAGGGCCCATGGCCTGTGCTGGGGACAGGACTTTGTGCCTTAAATTCTCAACATTAGTGTCTTTCCCCTCATAGTACAATATATACTTGTGGTCTAGGACAGAGGTGTCGAACTCATATCAGCAGGCCAATACCCACAAAACTACATGAATGCAGCCCAAACCAGATTAAAACATAATTGGAAAATGTCTAACTAAATCAATAAAAATGAAATACTAAATAAGGTTCATTTGTGTAGATGTGCGACTCCCAAGGATCCATTTCTATTTGAGTTGAGACACCTTTTATCTAATAAAAGAGTGTGGGAATCAGAAAACCTGGGCTTTAGACCCTCCTTGGCCACCAAATGTCAATAAGAATTTGCCATGTCTGGAAACTTGTCCCAGAGTTACAACAGTCAAAATCAAACAGTAAGTGGCACAACACAGAATACATTGGGCCTGGAGTCAAGAAGACTTAGGTTCAAATCCAACCTCAGATACATACTAGCTGTGTGACCGTGGGCAAGTCACTTAACCCCTGCTGGCCTCAATGTCCTCATCTGTAAAATGGGGATAATAAATAACAACACCTACCTTCCAAGGTTGTTGTGAGGATCAAATGAGTAACAATCGTAAAGCACTTAGCATAGTGGATGGCACATAATTACTATTTTATAAATGGTAGTTATTGTTATTATATGAAAAAAGATATGAAAGCAATAGGTAAAATAAATATGCAAAGTAAAGGTCAATATTATTATTGTCATAATTTACATGAGTTATCATAGGTTCAGATGATCAAGTCCCAGGAGAGGACATACCCCACTTGTCTTGGGGAGGTAGTATGGGACCATCATACCGTAGAGTCAGGAGACCTAGGAAAGACTACCAGCTCCAACACTTACTTGCTGGGCAGGTTTGGGCGGGTCATGCTGCCCTTTGTGAGAATGGTTGCCTCATCTATGAAGTAGGAATAATCAGCAAGGAGCTATCAACAGAGGGGCCTAGTGGGCAGAGTGGTGGACTTAGAGTCAGGAAGACAGATCCAAATAGTGCATCTGCCATTAACTGAGTAGCCCCAAGACCCTGGGACCTATCTACTAAGTTACAGGTGAGTTGAGATTTCCCCCACACCAAGGAAATCCAAGATCCCTGCAATTACTGTCCCGACCACCTCTGTGGTCTATTGTGAGCAAAGTGCTTTGTAAGCCTCAAAAAGCTATTAAAAATTTGGAGGTATTTCAGTTTCAGGGACAGGATATTAGAATAAAGGAAGAAATGGGAATAAAATATAGCCCACCTACCTGGGCACTCTTCATAGCTGATGAGTCACCAATAAAGTTCAGTTGATAAAATACCTGGGGATGCCCAGTTCTTTTCTCTTGCTACTTTGAGTACAGCTTCTGACAATAATAATTGTCATTGATACAGTGCTTTAGGAGGTTGGAATCCACACTTTTGATTTCATCAATGTAGGGCATTTCCAGTGTAGAAACTCCCTCTACTAATGTAGATCACAATTCTTGTTCAACATAAGGATTACCTGGGACACTGAAAGGTTAAGTGACTTGCATATTTCCAAGGAGTCAGAAATGTTTCAAAGACAAGACTTGAACCCAGGTCTTTATAACTCCCAGACTGTCCTCCACCCACTGCACCATCCTGACTCTCCACTCACAAAATCGTAATGTAAATAAAATCAGGATATCACTAATGGACATATCTCTCCATAGAGTCTCACATGTATTATTTCATTTAATCTTTACAACCACTAAGGAGATATATATTAGAGGTATGGTCATCCCCGTTTGATAGATGAGGACAATGAGGCATATGGCCACAAGTCCAGTGACTTCTCCATAGTCACACTGCTGGTAAGTGTCAGAGGTGAGATGTGAACTCAGTTCTTACTGACTTCAGATATAGATTTCCAGCTACTACAACACCATTGCCTCTCAGGATCCCCTAGGCAACCAGGTGGCACTGTGGATGGAATACTAGTCCTGAAGTTAGGAAAGACCCGAGTTAAAATATCTACTCAGACACTTACCATCTTGTTCCCCTGGGCAAGTCACTTAACTTCAGCTAGTTTCATCACAGATCACAGCTACAGAAAGCAATGGTGACTGAGATGGACATGAACTCATCTTCAGCATAGGCTAAAATTGGGAGTTTTATGAGAGACTTCCTGTCTTACAGATATGCAGCTGACAAATTCAACCAATACTCTTTTTTCACCAATGATACTGACTATAGCCCATCCTGAGTCTCCCTGAAAGTTAACTACAGAGTATTCACCCACAAATTGTCTGGATCCTCCCATTGGTTCACCATACTGAAGTCCACACCCTATGTTGGGGGCCTTCCTTGACATTGTAAGGATGCTGGTATAGAAGAGAAGTTGTCAACTGATCATCACTTGAACATAAATTAACAACTGATTATCCCTTGGACTCATTACCCATCCAGTAAACCGACTTTTTTCAATCATGATGACATCTTTTCCTCAGATTCTTCTTCATCAACCTTCAGTTGTTATCAATCAATCCACAAGCACTTATTAAGCACTTACTGTGTGTCAGACACTGGACTAAGCAGTTGGAGTTACAAAAAAAGGCAAAAACACAAAATCAGTCCCTTCCTTCAAAGGTCTTAAATTCTAATGGGGGAGACAACAGATACCTAAGTGGGTACATACACGTTGCTTAAAGAGTATAAAGAAGGTGGTATTAGAGCGGAAGACTCAAGTGTCCCAAGGGGACTAGGAAGGCCACCCATAATAGGTCAAGTTTGAACTGAGTCCGGAAAGAAGCCAAGGTATCAAAAGGGCAAAAATGTCCGAGCATGGGGGACAACCAGTACAAAGGCACAGAGATAAATGAAATGCCACATGAAAGGAACATCAAGGAGGCATGATGGCTTTGCTAGAGCATAGTGTGTGTGAAGGAGAACAAAGGGTGAGAAGACTGGTGTCACCACCTGCTCATACCCACCATGAAGCTCTCCACTGACCTCGGAGTGAAACTCGTTTTTAATCCTTTTGATGCTGGAGTGTTCTAAGACTCCCAATAACACTAGTAGAATATTGGCATTAGCAGGTGAACCTTTGTTTCAGGGAGATGTTGGAGGTCATTAAAGGACTTTCTGATTTCCCAACCCAACCTAAACATCTCATATTAATAAATGGACAATCCTGGCTTTGGTTGGGCACCATATTGGAGACCCTAGCCTAGTTGGGAGACAGTACAATGGAGGAGGCCCAGAGAGAAATTTGTGGAGAAGAGGGAGAAAGATTATTGAAGATTAAATTTTCCCTTTTGCACAGTTTGGATGAAATCTTGCCTAGAGAGAGTCAGAAATTCATTTTCTCCAAATCCCATCATAATTTCTTTTAAGCCCTTATTTCTGCTCTACCACACTCCTTGCCTGAATTCTTACAGTTGGGAAGGTCTCCAATAGCATCTCTCTTGTAGGGTTCCAGCCCACGGATTCCTGGTGTGTTTACTCTCTTTTTATCTCTGGACAGCTGTAGGGAGTTATTTTCCCTCCTGGCTCCCACCCCCACAGGATGCTCTCTGGCACAGAGTCCCTTCTTTCTCAGGAGAGCCTAGGACCCAAGGGGGATGTTGGGAAAGACAGCAAGAAGAAACCCACCTGGTGCTTCTAAGAAACAGCTCTCTTTTTAAAGAAGTAGAATGTAGGCAGCTCCCTTCAGGTGGACAGGAGTCTTCAGAGAGTAGAAAGCCAAAGCATTTTTCAGATAAAATTGCTAACTGTACTCACACAGTGGCCAGTTATCCCATAGGGTTTGGCCCAGAGAGTGAGGCCTTAAGGAAACCAGGCACAGGACATGTAAGTTTTATAGAGGGGAAGGATAGGTCCAGTGCATGGAGCACTGTGGCCTGGAGACTATGAATCTGGATAGAGAAAGAAAAGTATCTGAAGTGAACTCTTGTCCAAGTGGAGGAAGCTAAAATCTCTTCAGCCGTGTCTTCTAATCCTCACCTCATAAACTGGTTAAAGGTAGAATCCCAGTTACGCACCTGACGTGGAGAGTTCTTTGTTTTGCCTGTGACCAAGGAATGCCAGAGTATTCTTTGCACTAAAAAGGCTGGGAAAAGAAAAAGCCAAACACTGAAAATAATGGAGCCTACTGTAGACAGGACTGTCCAGGGATGGGGAAGGGGGAGAGGCTTCAGGTAGTAACCTAGAGTACTATGTTGATAGTGAGAGAAGAAAACAAAGGAACTGAGAATTCTAGATATCAAAGCAGAGTCTTAAGAAACCTCAGAGGAAAGGGTATGTGAATGCTGGAGGAGGGGAATTGTTACAGAAAGCCTGGTGAAGTACCTAAAAACAAAGCTGGAAACATATGGAAAAAGAAGGCGTCACTGCTAAGTGCAGTTGGCAAGGCTACCTCCAAGACAAGAGAGAGTATCTTGAGATTCTAAAGGTGCTAAGAAAGTGACTAAAAGGTCCATGTTTCTTTACCCAGAGATGCCATCACAGGGAGTATACTCAAGGAGTTACAGGATAGAAAGAAAGGTCCCATATATGCTGAAGTAATCCTAGTGGCACTTTTTGTGTCAACAAAGAACGATTTGGATGTCCATCAACTGGGGAAAAGCTGAACAAATGACAGTATGTAAATGTAATAGAATCTAACTGGATCGTAAGACCCAATCAATATAAAAATATTGGGAGGCATCAAAGATTTAAATGAAAAGAATTCCTATGAAAAACAACAAAACCCAAATTGAACAATGGTATGACTGCCAAATCTGGCCTGAAAAACAGATATGAGAATGTATTTCTCTCCCTTCTTTACAGAGTTAGGGGGCCTTGGAGGTGGAAATTAATATATACAGTCAGAGCTGGCCCATGTGCTGGTTAGTCTTGCTGAAATACTTCTTTTACCTTCTTTCATTCTTTCTTCTAAGGGATGGATTTTTGGGGTGGTACACAGAGGAGGTATATGTTAGGAAGTGAAGGCGGTAGAAAAACAAAAGATATTTATAATTCTTTTAAACAGAAGTCTCCCAAATGAGGTCACAGTGGTTGATCCCAGTCCACAGTGCTTAGAAATGCTCATTCACATTTAGATGAGAATAACACTGTACAGGAGAATCAAAAGAGACCCTTATTTCTCCAACTAATTTGTTCTTTGGCCTTGCTCAAATCATCCACCATTTTAGGCCTCAGTTTTCTCATCTGTTAAATGAAAACATTGGACTCAGTCTCAAAGGTCCCTTCTAGCTCCAACCATCCGACTAGCTAAAGTCTTTATGGAAATATACCAGTTACTGGGTGGCAGGGAGGGCCAGGGCTGGATTAGAGCTATTAGAAATCTATGGGTCTGGAACAATAAAAAAAGCAAACAGTAGGAGCTATTGAAGAGACTTGAATAGATGTTGAATCTCCAGCACAGACAGAATTGTTTCTAAATATGACTCCAAGCAAGCTTTTCTGGGTGACATCAGCTGTGCCTTAAATAAGCTTTTAAAAATAAAATCTCAAGAACCGCATTTGTGTTCTTAGACTTAAAAAGATACAGTTATAGCAGCACACAGAGAGAAAGACAAAGACACACACACACACACACACACACACACACACATTTTCAAAGCCCTTCTGAGGAAGAAACCATCTCCTCTTGCTTATCCAGAGCCTGCTTCCTGAATGTAGGCCATCCCTAATAAATGTTGGGTGAAGTTAGATATCACACAGAGAAAGGAAAGGTAATCAATCCATCAAAAAACATTTATTGAGCACCTACTATGTGCCAGGTACTATGCTAAGCATTGGGGAATACAAAAAGAGGCAAAAGGCAGTCCCTGCCCTCAAGGAGCTTACTATCAAGTGGGTCATAAAGTCATAAGTCTTTGAAAACTACTCAAATTCATCCATTACTCCTTTGACCAAAGTAGGTCACTATACCTCACACCTTGGTTGGTGGTTTCACAAGGTATTATAGGCAGCGAATTCATCACCTGGTGGCTAGCTTCCTGGTGATAAATGTCTCCTCTCTGGTTCCCCAGATGACACCACATTGCCAGACCCAATCAATACTCAAAACCTCTCAAATGCAGAAGACCCTAAGAGAGCTTCTCCTGGCTTAGCTTTCAAGAACCCAAAGTTACCTCCACCCCCAAAGAGGTATCAAAGCAGGAATTTAGTTGGTAGATGACGATAGCAGCACATGTTTATGCTTCACCACTTATAAAGCATGTTCTTCACAACAGTCTTCTATGGTCAATAGTACAGCAGTCAGAGCTTCCTTCCTGACATTACTGTGTTCACTTGGGAAACCATTCATGTATCTGACTCATTGCCCCGATGTGCATGAGACCATGATACCCAGGTACCTGCCAGTGCCCAAAGAGGAGCCACTATGTCTCTTCCTAGTAGTTCTATCTCGGACACCTTCTGTCTATGTGACCCTAAACAAATCACTTTATCTCTTAGTGCCCTGACCAATGCTTTTTTTAAATTAATTTATTTTTAGTTTTCAACACTCACTTCCATAAGTTTTAAATTTTCTCTACCTCCCTGCCCTTCCCCTCCCCAAGACTGCGTGCGATCTGATATAGGCTCTACATATACATTCTTATTACCCATACTTTACATTAATCATGTTGTATAGGAGAATTAGAACGAATGGACCATGCGAAAGAAAAAACAAACCAAAAAAGAGAGGAAATAGTCAGCTTCAATCTGCATTCAGACTCCATAGTTCTTTCTCTGGATGCGGATGGAATTTTCCATCATGAGTCTTTTGGAGTTGTCTTAGATCCTTACATTGCTGAGAAGAGCTAAGTCTATCGAAGCCAGTCATCGAACACTGTGGCTGTTACCGTGTACAGTGTTCTCTTGGTTCTGCTCCCCTCGCTCAGCATCAGTTCGTATGAACCTGGACAACTCTTTAAGACCATAAGGTGGAAAGTGCCTGGCTGCATTAGGGAAGGGAGTTTCCTCAGTGAGGCAGTACAGTGAATAAAGCATTAGGTCTGGGGTCAGGAAGACTTGAGTTGGAATCTAGCCGTAGACACTCACTAGCTTTGTGACCTTAGACATGTCATTTAACCTCTGTTTGCCTTAGTTTCCTCCACTGTAAAATAGGGATAATAATAGCACCTACCTCACCAAGTTGTGAGGATCACATGAGATCATGTTTGTAAAGCACTTATCACAGAGCCTGGTACACAGTAGGACTTCATACGTTCTTGTTTCCTTCCTTCCTTCCACAGATCCAGCGTCAGCTACTTTGTCTGAGTTGGTACATCTTTCCAGTCTTTCAACACAATTCATCTATAAACATTGTGGATCAAAAAGCTTTAAAATCTAGAACAACCATCTCTGCATTGAAGGAAACAAAAGGAAACTATCTCTGTGTCCATGAACAGTCAAGAGATGCCCCCTTGAGACAGGCTACCCTGGGCTCCATTGCACTGCTCCCCACTCTTCAGCTCTCATGTGGCAACTGGAACCCACAGGACTAAGGAGAGCTTACCCTAGTGCCCCCAGGGCATTGGGTGTCTGTCCTGTTCAAGCTTCCTCCTGTTTTACTCTTGAGTACTGAGGGCAGCAAGCTGGTGCAACAGATAGAATGTTGGGCCTGGTTTTGGGAAGACCTGAGTTTAAATCCAGCCTCAAACACTTAGTAGCTTGATCCTGCCTTTGAAATTGGGACTCACCTCGCAGAGTTGTTTTGGGGATCAAATAGATATCTATAAAGCACCTAGCACAGAGCCTGGCACATTTGGTTGGTTGTTGTCCTTCATTCTCAAAGAAGACCAAAATGACATCACTATGCTTGAGTTAAGATTCAATGCGTCTGACTATGTTTGATCAGGCCAATATGAGCTCAAAATGCTCTACCACAGGTCGGGCACAATAGTCCATGTGAACATTTGGGGTGTATACTCCAAACTTGCACATCCTGCATTTCCTTTGAGCTGTTTCAATTCTGCTTTGCTCATAGAGCAAAGCACCTTCTCTGATGGTGGGCATGCCATGCCGAGCACTCCTGCGCCAACATCTCCCATATCACATAATCAAGTCCAAAATCCTTGAGAGACACCTTGAGAGTGTCCTTGTATGGCCTTCCAACCACCATGTGAATGCTTGCTCTGTGTGAGTTCTATATACATAATGAGGTGCTATATACAAAACATGTGTTATCATCTTCATCTCAGAGCCCCCCATCCATACAGGTGACTATAGGAACACTTCTTTCTTGGTCTACTCAATTAGTTCCTGTTCTACAGGTTAGCGCATGGCAAGTCCCTAGTCGTTTATCTTCTCCCTCTCATTGTGCTTGGACCATGTACTTTCTTCCTGCCAGCCCTTCCCACTGAGTCATTTTAGGATTTGGAAAGGCAATCACTACCCAGCAGCTGGGTTGGGCTATAAAAATTCCTCCCAGACCCAGACCACTACTTCAAAGATCTCCAAAATGGAGGAGGGAAGGTATACCTTCTACTCTTTTTATTCCCATTTTATAGACGAAGACCTTGAGGCTCAAAGTAAAGTAACATGCACACAATTAAATGGTGTGTGATAGAGGCAAAGAAGAGATACAAAGGCCTCTGGGAAGCATGGAGGGGTCACTTTCAGGTGAGTGCATCTTCATGGAGCCACCGTGAAGAGAAGACTCCCAAAGGGCTGAGAAGAGGAGACACACATAGAGAATAGTCCTCCCCACAGGGAAGGAATCAAGGAAGAGCTAATAGTTCAGTTTAGCTGGAATATAATCTACACAAAGGATAATAATCTGGAAAAAAAAGGTCTGGAAAGGGAAGTTGGAGACAAATTGTGGACAAGCTTAATATTTCTGGTGAGAGATCAGCTAGTCTCTGCTTGAAAATTTCCTATGATGGGTAACTAATTTATGAGGTATTTTTAAACCATGCTAATTGTTAAAACTTCCTTCCTCATAAAGAACCGAATTCTGCCTCCCTATGACTTATACCCATTGGTCCAAGTTCTGCCTGTTGATGAGATGCAGGAAAAATATAATCTCTGGTCCAGATAAGTCTTTCAAATACTGGAAGACAGATGTCGTGTCTCCCATAAGTCTTCCTTTCTCCAGGCTAGAAATGCCCACATTCATTAGCTATTCATTATGTGACATGGTTTTGAGTCCTCTTACCTTATAGGTTACCTTCCTTAGGAAGAATATCCGTTTGTCAATGTCCTTCCTAGAATATCATGCCTGGAAGTGAACACAATACTCCAGCTGTGGCCTGACCAGGGTAGATTACAGTGTGACTATCACTTCTTTTGTTCTAAAGGCTATACTTCTATTAATTCAGCCCAAGATAAAATTAGCTATTTTGGCTGTCACATCACATTGTTGACTTGTTGTGAGTTAAAGCTCCTCTAAAACCCCAGGTCTTTTTCATATGAATTACTGTCTAAACAATTCTCCCTTTTCCTTTATTTGCTTGATTGTTTGTTTTGTTTTGTTTTGTTTTAAGCCAGGAGTAGGGCTTTACAGTTATCTCTACTAAATAGGGATAACCGTGGTGCAGTGGGTTGGAAGCTGGCCTTGGAGGCAGGAAGACCTGAATTCAAGTCCCACGTTCTACACATACTGGTTGTGGGACCCTGAACAAATCACTCAGTCTTTCAGTGCCCTATGCAACCATTTAAGACTGTAAGATTAATAAAACATTAAGGAAAAGAGTCTCCTCATTCAGGAATTCCCTATATCAATGAAATTACAGACATGAGAGATGTTGTGGGGGGTAAAATTGAAAAATTTAGCAACAGAGTGCATATGGAGAGGGCAGAGGGAGATGGAGACATTAAGGATGACTCTGAGGTTATAAACCTGTATGACTGGAAGTATGATGGACAAAAATGGGGACATTAGAAGGAGGGTTGAGTTTAAGAGGAAGATATTGAGTTCTGTTTTGATCATATTGAGTTTTAGGTGCCTATGAAGGAGGGAGGGAGGGAGGGAGGAAGGGAGGGAAAGAGGGAAGGAAGGAAGGAAGGAAGGAAGGAAGGAAGGAAGGAAGGAAGGAAGGAAGGAAGGAAGGAAGGAAGGAAGGAAGGAAGGAAGTTAAAAGAGACTAGATACAATAATCACCAAACATAAAATCCTGTAATCCATGACCCTTCTCAGAAGCAATCATGGTTAAATGAGATCTAACCTTGGAGGCTTCTCCAATAACATCTGTTTGGCTCCTTTTGCCTCCGTCCAGAGTTCCCCCAAGGAAAATCTCAAATTGGTTGGATTTGATGTCTGAGGTCAGAGGTTGAAATCATGCCATTTGTTTCCTGTAACCTTGGAAAAGTCACTTAACTTCTCCCCTTATCTATTTAATGAGAGCATTTTGAACTATATGATTTTTAAAGGTTCCTCCCAGTAGAGTGATAGGTACATATCCCTATGAATTAAATTAAAGTGATCCATAGTTAAGTGCTTAATAAATCCCTTGATACTAAGGAGCCTGAGTCTGGTGAATCACTTGAGCTCCAGAGTTCTGAGCTTTAATATGGTGAGAGCCCCCAGAATGAGTGGGAGAAAGGGGCAGAGCTAAGCTTCCTAAGGAGGGAAAAATTGGTTCAGGTCAGAAACAGAGCAAATCAAACCTTCATGCCAATCAGCAGTGAGGTCAGGCCATAAGTGACTACTTCACTTCTATCCTGGACAAGTCTAGGAGACCCAGTCTGGATAGCTAGATGGATGGATGGATGGATGGATGGATGGGTGGATGGAGAGAGAGAGAGAGAGAGAGAGAGAGAGAGAGAGAGAGAGAGAGAGGGAGAGGAGGGAAAGGGAGAGAGAGAGAAATGGCTAGATAGGCAAACAGAGGGATGATGGCTAGATAGATGGATAGATTGATGATAGATGGATAGATCGATTGATAGATGGGTAGATGATAGATTGGTTGATAGATTGATAATAGGTAGGTAGATGGATAGATAGAAAGATAGACTGATGATAGATTGATGATAGATAAATAGATAGATAGATGACAGATGGTAGACAGATACACAGATAGATAGATAGAGATAGACAGACAGATATAGATAGATAGATATATGGATGGATGGATAGATGGATAATAGGATAGATAGAAGTGCTTTGCAGCTCTAAATCTTTGATCCTTTGATCCAACGATCCACAAACATGGCTCACAGGGTCCCTAGCTCCCACGCAAGCACTCAAGATAACAAGCTATATTACATAACTGCAAAAGAATGCAAAAAAACTCCCACAGACTCATAGTAGTCGCTACAAAATTTATATAATTCTCCTCACTCATCAGTGAGTCCTATCCTGTCCTACAGCAGAAGTTCTTAATCTGAGATCCATGAACCTGGTTACTAAAAAAAAATTCCAACTATATTTCAATAAAATTAGTTTACTTTATAATCCTATATATTTTATTTTATGCATTAAGGGTTCCATGAACTTCATCAGA
The DNA here is from genome assembly GCF_011100635.1 of Trichosurus vulpecula. Taxonomy (NCBI): domain Eukaryota; kingdom Metazoa; phylum Chordata; class Mammalia; order Diprotodontia; family Phalangeridae; genus Trichosurus; species Trichosurus vulpecula. Next base: position 86,002,469 of record NC_050577.1, read on the forward strand.
CTGCCAAAGGGGGTGGAATGTCTACATTAGAGGATCTATCTATACAGTATTCCATTCTCATAGCATCACCCAATTTTCTTTTAATTTCCTCAGAAGGAAACAAATTTGGAGTTCCTAGAGAGGGCCCTGCCCACAAACATTCCAGTGAATTCCACTTTTATCCCAGAAATATATACAGGCTCCCAGGTTTATGGTACTAACCTAAGAACTTCCCCCAGAAAGAATGCTGCAGGGCATGCTTCAATTGTGAACTACCCAAGCTATTATGTGTCTGTCCCCCATCCCTCTTTCCAAATCCCCTTTACCTGTTGCATCCCCCATTAAAATGTAAGATTCTTAATGACAGGGACTATCTCACTTGCTTTTATTTGTATCTCCAGAGCTTAGCACAGTGCCTGGCACAGAATAAGTACTTAATAAATGCTTTATTTTAAAAAAATTTAGCTCATAACTATCCAAGGATGTTGATTGTGAATTGACATCAGGCTGGAGAAAGTACCCAGTGAAATGCTTTGGGACTCTGTGTTCGATGCTATTCTGTTTAATCCTATTTTTAAACAACTTAGATGAATATGGAGATAGCATTACTAATCGAGTCTGAAGAGGTCACAAAGTTGGGAGGGATAAGTAATATGTTGAATTAAAATTTACATACCCAGTCCTCATCTCAGTTGCCTAATGGACATCACAAGTAAATACAGGAGTCCTGGGGGTAGCAGCATCCCACGGACCACTCTTGCTTCCAGCCCTGCCTTCAAAGCCATCCTCCAGGAAAGCAATTCCTGTGAAGAAGGAGTCAGCCATGCCCACCAACTGCCAACCACAGAGTGCTTGGCTACTCACAGAATAAGAAAGTCAGCCTCAATGAAGAATCAGGCTTCCCTGAGGGAGAGACAAGGGGGCAGCATGTGCCAGCCAAGTCAAACTACCATGACCACCTTGACAACCATCTCCCCTCACACTTTGATGGAGATTGCCCCAGACTCTGAGCCCAAGAACCTTGGAAATAGCAATGGTCTGCAGCCATCATCCTGGGAAGCATCCCCTACAAAGAAACAGCCTGGGAACTGCTCTTGAAGGCGCTATAGCTTTGGCTAGTGAAGACACAGAAAACAAAATTCTTTCCACCAAAGTTCTTGTCACTGTCAAATGGTTCAACAACAGATACTGATGTGATTTTATCAGTGGAAATGACAATAAAGAAGATGCATTACTGTCCGCTTTGCTGTTCCACCCTAAAGACCATGGAACCTTTCCATCTGATGCGTAGCTAAAACCTTCCATGTGTATTTCCTTCCCATCTGAATATGGGCTCCCTAAGAGTTAAAAAAATACATTGGAACCTCTCATTGCCAGGGTTGATAACCTGACCATCAGGGAGCTCATAGCTCTTTTCCAAAGAGGAGCTAGAAGCAGCAGTGGTCATCTCCTGCTCAAAGTCTAGAGCTACGTAATATAACCTCTCCTTGATGTCACACATGATTTCCCTCTCAGCTATGATAGTGAAATTGTACCTTCTCTTGGTCAGGATCTTCATGAGGTAGTCTGTCAGACCATGGCCAGCCAGATCCAGATGGAGGATGGCGTGGGGAAGGGCATAACCTTCATAGATGGGTACAGTGTGGGTTACACCATCACCAGAGTCCATCACAATACCAGCAGTACTGCCAGAGGCATACAGGGATAGCACAGCATGGGTGGCAACATACATGCCTGGGGTGTTGAAGGCATCAAAATATTCTGAGTCATCTTTTCTCTGTTGGCTTTGGGGTTCAGGGGGGCTTCTGTGAGTAGCACAGGAGCTCTTCAGGAGCCACATGGAGCTCATTGTAGGGGTTTTTCTATTTGCATTTCCATTGCTTTGCACCATGTTTTACATAGAGTAAGGATTTTAAATCATTTATTCATTTATTCATAGAGGATAGAAGGAGCCTATCATTCTTCCCTTTCTCCTTCCCTTCCCTAGAAGTTTCTGCACTCATTCTCTGCTTCTCTAGAGCCCACCTCAGCATAGTAAGTAATCACAGTAAAAGTCATGCTTCCTTATATTTGAGTAGTGCTTTCTAGTTCAAAGTGCTTTCAGACCCCTCATTTATCCCATTTGATACTTCCAACAGCATCAGTTGCCCCCACTCCCTTCGGGCTTCCAAAGTTTCTTCCTCCTGAGCTGGATTCCGGCATTAACTCACTTTTGGAGACCCAAGAAGGTCACATCAAGAAGTACAAATGGGAAAGGTTTCTCACTCTAGGGTTTAGAAAGTTTTCATGAAAATGGGACAGAACACTGAACTAGGAAGAACAGGGAGATCTGGGGAGAATCTCATTCTTACTCCACCACTAACTGTGTGATCTTTGGCAAGTCCCAGTTGCTTTGGGCTTAGAGTCAGCATCTTTATAAAGGGTGGAGGGATGGAGAGAGGCAGGATAGATAATCAGATCAACTTCTCTCTTCATCACTCTCAGGGGGTATAGTGAGGATGGGTAGATGTTCCCAAAGAACTTTGAAGCCCTTCCTCAAATCCAAGGAGAGAGATGGAGGGAAGCTATGATTACTCTGGTCTATAAAAACAAACAAAAACCACAGTTTCCTTATGTGTAGAGTTGCTCTAAGCATCTACCCTATCTATCTCCAAGGTTCAAATGAGATAATGGATGTGAAAGGCTTTAAAGTATGTGACTCTGCAAGGGATTATTATTCCCTTCATAAGACAAGGCTCCCTACTTCAGATGCCTCAGGAAACACCCAGAAACATTTCTGATTCCCTCATTTGCCTCACAAAAAAAGTCTCATCTCTCGTGTTCGTTTTGCATCTAATATGGCCTTCTGCCTTTAAAGGTCAATTTGAATTCTACCTCCTCCATGAATCCTTCTAATCCTCCCAATTAGTAACCGTCTTTCCCCCTCAGTCCTCATGCTGTATTTTGTTTGCACCAATCTGATGCAGTTAATGTGATTTTTGCCGTATACATATTTATCTCTCTATGTCACCATTATCTATTTTATTGGAAGTTCCATGAGGGCAGGGACTATGTCTTGAACCTCCCCTAGTACTTAGCACAATGCCTTACAGTAGGTAAGGCACCATCAAAGACTATCATCCATGAAAGCCAAGCTGAAACAGTTCATGGACAGAGGATCAGGAATTGGGTGGCCAGAACCCCTCCTCACCCAAACATTTCACAGGAAAGGAATCAGGTTAAAATAAATATCAAGGACTCACTTGCTCAGAAGAACCAAGAGCAAGCATGTGAGAAATAGCACTTTTATCAGTGAGGAATAAAGACCAAAGAGACAGGGAGAAAGCATGACAGAGTAAAAAGAGGGCTAGATTTGGAGTCAGAGGACCTGCGTTCAAATTCCTGGTTTGTCACTTATTAGCAGTGTGAACTTTCACGAGTCTCTCTGGGTCTCAGTTTCTTCATCTGGAAAATGAGGGAAATGGACTATCACTAGATGATCCAAAAAGGGAAAGATTCATAGAAGAGGCTAATGCCTGGATTGGAGCAGGGGGGACGGGGGAGGTGGGGGACATTTTTGCCTCACAACAATCCCCAATCTCACCCACATTACCTTGGTGACAGTGAAGGTGGAGGAGGGTTATGTGAAGAATGCATACGAGTGTCTAGGCTCTTTGTTGCCAGCAGCTGGCATCATCACCTCCATCTGCCCTGAATCACTGAGTGGTTCCAACCACCTGATCCCTGTGGCAGAGATGATTTCCATTCGCCATCCTCTGGGGAATGGCTCTGCCATCCCTGATCTTTAATCCTCTTTATCCCAAGGGGCCATTTCCCTGCCAGCACTGATCTCTAGGAGACAGAGTCACCCTCCCAGACAGCTACCAGGACTGTCACAGGCTGTTCTGCCTCAATCCATACCACCTTCTCCCTCCCTTTGAAATCTTCTGACATCTATAATGCAGCTCATCCTGGCTGCCTCCTGGAGCTCCTAACCTTCAATAGCACTGAAAATACAAAAATTGCATCTGCTGTATCCTGACTCATTCGAGGAGATTCAATTGGAAACTTTACAGAGGATTACTGCTGCTGTGCCTGCTTCCTCTTACATTCTTTTTTCTTTTTTTCAAAACACACACCTAAAAAGAAATTCAAGGTGTCTTACTAATTAAATTGCTTTTCCATGACTTAAAATGTTAATATTATTAAATGAGCTTTAAAAGACAGTGGGAAAAAAAGTCTAAGTGATAATGGAATTTTTAATCAGCACTTAATTGTGAAATGACATCTAAGTGCCAGGATTAGACATTGTATAACACAGGAACCCAACATCCTAGGAATGAGGTGCTGAAAAATATTTGGAAACAAGATGATGTGGAGTTGGGGGTAATGGGGAATTCCATCACTCTAGATCCCCCATGAGATCATCCAGCCATCCCATTTGCCACTCCCCAGCCTCACCAAGTCCTTCACCAAGAGCTTGGTATTTGGGGGTTTAAAAATCCATATAGCTGCAACTGGCTTTATACAACCAGAGCTTGCTATAGCATTGTCTGTGGGGTTAACAAGATGGGATTACCTTGCCTGCCTCTCTGCTTTCCTGTCTAAAATGCCTTCAATCTTCTGCATTTAAATGTCAATTTGAATTCTACCTCCTCCATGAATCCTTCTAATCCTCCCAATTAGTAACCGTCTTTCCCCCCTCCATCCTCACACTGTATTTTGTTTGCACCGATCTGATGCACTTAACTTGTGATTTTTGCAGTATACATATTTATCTCTCTATGTCACCATTATCTATTATATTGGAAGTTCCATGAGGGCAGGGACTATGCCTTGAACCTCCCCTAGTACTTAGCACAATGCCTTACAGTAGATATAACAAGACTTTTTTAACATAGAACAAAAAAAGTTGAGTTCTTCTCTACCCCCTGCCTTGGCTTTTGACACTCTAGGACAATGCCCTACTTGCCCCCCATTCTAGTTATTATGGTTCTGCCTTGTCCCCAGTAAGCACTCAGTAAATGGTTGTTAAATCAAATTGAAAATCAGGCTCTTTTGTATGTCACTAACCCAGTCCTCTTGGATGGATTACAAGATGAACCTCTTTGACACTTGAACCTCCTATTCCACAGCAGAACCAGTCTAACAGTGGCATAATGAGATGCCTCTCTCAGTGTATAAAGCCCAGCTCAGGTCTTCCCTGTTCCAGCAAGATTTCCCTAACTATTCCTGACCCAAAGTGGTTTCCTCTATTTGTTTGCATCATTCTCAATGTCAAGTATGAGAGTTTTGAGATTTCACTTTTAGAGAGAAAAGGGAGAGATATGGGGCAGCACCAACCTCAGGGTTGCTTTAAGTTCAAAAGTTCAGCAATCCAGCCTCCTATAGTGAGAAGGAAGGAGCTGCTAGACATCACTAGCCTCCAAGAAAGATGAGGATCCAGGAATTCAGGTTTCTAGGGAGAGAGAGCAAAGTTCCTAAACAAAGTCAAAAACTTCTTGGGTAAAAGAGGATTATGCATTTGTCCCAGGAATTAGAAGTATAGACCTATTCAAGACATGGGAGAACAAAAAGCCAGTACTAGTGCTATAAGCCTGAAGACCTTTTTGCATCTTTAGGGTGAAACTGGGAATCGTTGAAATGTTTTTGAAGGGTGACTCTCTTTAATATCCCCAAGTTTGTTTTCCCTCTGAGGGAATTCCAAAGCACAAGGTATTGCTTTAAGTCTAGGAGGAAAGAGAACACTCACCAGAGAGAAAGGACAATTATCAATATGTATTAAATCAACCACATGTGCTCCTGTGAATCCTTTACATGTTTTCCGCATTTTCTGCTGGGCAAAATAAAGGTTATCCTGTACCCGAAATGCACTATTAACATAAATGCTTGTATGGGGCCTGTAGACTCTTTTACCCACATCTGTAAATACCAAGACACAAGCTATATTCTTCAATTTCTCAAAGAGAACTCCGAGAAAGGGAACAATAAGTTAAAAAGATTTCTGAGTTCTGCCTTAAGATTGTGCCCAGTCTTTGTTACATAAAGAAGGCCTTCCTAAGAATTAGAGCAGACTGATGAAGACTTCATTTCTCAAATATATAGAAGGTGAGTCAAATTTGTTAAAATTGGAGTCATTCTCCATATGATAAATGATCAAAGCATATGAACAGGCAGTTTCCAGACAACAAAATCAAAGCCATCAATAGTTATATGAAAAAATACTATAAATCACTATTGATTAGAGAAATGAAAATTAAAACAACTCTTAGGTACCACACTGCACACCTATCAGGTTGGCTAATATGACAGAAAAGGCAAACTATAAATGTTGGAGGAGATGTGGGAAAATTGGGACCTTAATACACCATAAGTTAAGTTGAGAATTGATCCAACCATTCTGGAGTGCCATTTGGAACTATTGCCAAAGGACTATAAAACTATGCATACCTTTGGACCCAGCAATACCACTACTAGGTCTGTATCCCAAAGAGATTTTTTTTAAAAGGGGGGAAAGAGACTATGTGTACAAAAATATTTATAGCAGCTCTTTTTGTAGTGGCTAAGAATTGGAAATTGAAGGGATACCCATCAGTTGGGGAATGGCTGAACAAGCTGCAGTATATGATTGTAATGGAATATTATTGTGCTACAAGAAATGACAAACAGGATCATTTCAGAAAAAAACCTGAAAAAATTTATATAAACTGATTCAAAGTGAGGTGAACAAAACCAGGAGAACATTGTGCCTAGTAACAGCAATATTGTACAATGCACAACTGTGAAGGACTTAGGTATTTTCAGCAATGCAATGATCCAAGACAATCTCAAAGGCTTCATGATAAAAAATGTTATCTGCCTCCAGAGAAAAAACTGATGTCATCTGAATACAGACCAAAGCATACTGTTTTTCACTTTCTTTCTTTTTGTTTTGTTCAAGTATTCTTCCACAAAATGACTAATATGAAAATATTTTACATGCTTGCACATGTATAACTTATATCAGATTGCTCACCATCTCAGGGAGGGAGGGAAAAATAGAATTTGGAAGTCAAAACTTTTTTAAAAAGTGAATGTTAAATTTTGTTTTTACATATAATTAGGAAAAAATAAAATATTATTTTAAAAAAGAGAGCAGACACATGATGTGAATCATAACTAGTCATCAGTACTGCCAGATACACAGTGAGGTGAGAAGTATTGCCAGGTATGGTCGTATATACCTTTGATCTCAGCTACCAGGGAGGCTAAGGCTAGCACAGCTTGGGAGTTCAAGAGTTCTGAGTTGTAGTAAGCCAAGCTGATTAGGTCTCTAAACTAAATTCAGCCTTAATGTGAGGGATAGGGGAAACCAAGTTAACAGATTGCCAAAGGAAAGGCAAACTGACCCAGATCAGAAATGGAGTCAGCCAAAGCTCCCTCACCAATCAGTGGGATCAGGGTCATAAGTAGCCCTTGCACTTCTAGCCCATGTGAGATAGAGAGATATAGTCGAAGGGGGAGGGGGAGCATTTAGAGCAAATAACAATGAACAAGAAAATCTGAGTCATGCACTTAGTCACAAAAATTCATCTATCCTGACACAGTATATGCCTATACTTGCCACTTCTCTGTGAAAGTGGAAATAGTTAATAAGTTTCTATCTCATGGATAGACAACTTTGTAAGATGACTTCTGAAAATCCTGTAAGTGCTACCCTGAAAAGGGGTTTCAGTTGCTGGGCATATAAAGTTATACATGTAGACATAGACCTTATATGTGATTGGTGCTGGCTCGCTACCTTGGGTAAGCTCAATAGGTCCTATCAGGCATTCTGGGTCCTGACATTTTGATAAAGACATTAATTCTATAAAGGGGATTAGCAGCTCCCTCAGTCAATCTTAGTAACTCCTCACATACAAAAGCATTCAGTCATATGCTCAGTCTTACTCCCAGACTCCTCTATGATTTCAACCATCTGTTTGAATATATTGGGTCTGTTCTTCAGTAGCACTAGGCTTGAGAGGCAGTGGTAACACAATAGAGAGAAAGACAATTCCCCATGGGCTTCAGGGTTAAAGAGGCCTGGGTTCAAGTCCCATTACTGACACATATTGGTTTGGTGAAACCTGGGCAAGTCATTTAATCATTTAATTCCCCTAACATCTTTGGAAGATTATACGTTGCAGAACAATTGTCCAATATGCATTGGTAGAAGGAATTTCCTTACTTGGAGTATCCCATGCCAATAGAAACTACAGTTTCAGATTTCCCCTCCCCGCAAAAAAAATCTAAAGCACTCAGCATAGACATTTGTAAGCTTTTTGTTTGAGATTCTCTCATGCAGGCATGGAGAAGGGCTGGTACAAAGCAACCCCTCCATAGTCCTAGAGCTCTTTGCAAACAGGGATTGTTTTATCTTTGTCCACACATCCCCAACACTTAGCCAAGTGTCTGGCACATAGCAAATGCTTGCTGATTGATTGACTGATTTGGGGGTTGAGAGGGTGAGGACATAGATCACAACAGCAAAGACTGGATCTGACACCTTTGTAGGTAGCATCTTTCCCAGTGTCTGGCATATAAGAGGCTCCATTAAGGTTTGTTGAATGGAAAGTGAGGTTCCAGAATACTTGTTTTTATGTTTCTATCTCTGGTGTTTATATGACTGGATTTATATTTTTGGAGTTATGTGCTTGTAACTAACCTATTTATTACCTATGTGTTTTTAAAGTGATATTATTAGAGGTGAGGAGGGGTGGAAACTTAATATGACATGACTTTGACTACCCACTCCCCACAGACTCCCATCCACCTATGGACAATAGTCTGACTACATTATGGTTCTTAACATCTCCTGTATTTGGAAATTCTACTCCTTCTTCAGGGGATATGGGCACTTATGCTCTTTACTTGGCTGCCCAGAAACCCCGTTCTGGTGCCATGCTCAGGACTATACTGGGCACAGTGGCCCACGCACTAGAGACCTAGCCCTCCTCTTTCCAGCTCAGGAAAACTTACCTGCCCTATGTTCCATCTCCTCAGACAGAGCTCTACATGATAAAGCTGAACAGTGAGCACAGCGAGAAACTCAACCCGAAAATCCTTTGGCTTTCTCATCCACTAAAAGGGAACAAGCTGTCTGAATTATAATTCTTAGGAGGAAAAGAGATCTGCTTCTCAACAGGACCAGGTGGCATTGTTCCAATCATCCCTTCCAATCCATCTCTTGAGGCCTAGGCGCCCCTAAGAGAGAAGGAAGCCTGTTCCCCGGGAGTGGCCTGCGGGGGTGGAAGCCAGGAGGGAAAAAAAAACACTCCCTACAGCTGTCCAGAGATAAAGAGAGAATAAACACACTAGGAATCCGTGGGCTGGAACCTTACAAGGAAGATGCTTTTGGAGACCTTCCCAACTGTAGGAACTCAAGCAAGGAGTATGGTAGAGTGAAAATAAATTCGCTGGATTGGGCATTTCTGATTCTACCCAAGGCAAACCTCCATCAAAATTGTGAAAGAGGAAAACTGGTTTTCAGTGTAATGGTAGGAATCGAGGAGGTGAACTAGGTAGGTGAATTAAGGAGAGATTTGTAATGGGCCTAGCCTGATGGAAGATTTTTGTTGGCATCCTTTCAGCTCTAGGTGACAGTCAGCTAGGTGGCACAGTGGATAGAGCACTAGACCTGGAATCAGAAAGGCGTAAGTTCAGATCACTTAACCTCTCCTAGACTCAGTTTTCTGATCTGTAAAATGGGGATAATAATAGCACCTATCTCAAAGGACTGTTCAGAGGAACAAATGATATACTTAAAGTGCCTAGCAAACCTTAAAGTACAGTCTAAATGCTAGTTATTATAATTATTGTGCCTGTAGTTGTTACCTATGAGTAAAGCAGGCCCTCACTGACTGTTTTCCCTTGCTGCCACTCCAATACCAGTACTTCAGATATTCTGGGACTGATGGAACATGCTACCTTTGGATTCCAGCAGCAATTCAAATATTGATCATGGCACCTGATGGTGTGATTCACAGATGTGAGGTTTAGTGTTAGTAAAATATCAGATGTGAGTCACAAACGAATTCAGAAACTTGGCCCAGGGACTTAAATCTGCATTAATTCCAGAAACTGAAAACCTAAGAAAGAAAACAAAGCCACAAGCCTTGAAACTGCAGGCATACCCTCTTTACCCACCCCTCAGCTCCTCAACCTTGACAAGTCTGGGTACCGTGGAGGAAAGATCCATCAGATAAGAGCCAACATTACTTCAACCACAATGACAATCCAACATACACTTGACAGAAACTGCTTTCTCAAAGGTTACCCCAATGATGAGAACTGCTAAATCCAATGGTCTTTTCTCAATATTCGTCCTCCTTGACTTCTGCTGCTTTCTAACACTGTAGACCACCTCCTCCTCCTGGATATTCCATCAGCATCTCAAATTCAACCTTTATAAAACAAAACTCTTTATTTTTTCCTCGTCTAAGCTTCCCTGTTTCTGGTGAGGGTACAACCTTCTCTCCCTATTTCATCAGTGTATCTGGCCAGTCACCAAGTCTCACCCATTCTATTTCCACAGTCTCTCTCATATCTGACAAGGGAAGAGTTGCCAGGTAGGGGAAAGAAGGGGCTGAAGTCATAGGGGCCAAATGAAAAGGCTATGTTCTCAAAGAACTATGAAGTATAAGCAAAAGGCATCAGTAAAACTCTTTCTACAAATCTGTCCCCTTGCCTCCAATTCTCACTGCTACTACCCTCATTCATGACATCGTTGCCTTTCATCTGGCCTACTACTATAGCCTCTTAATTGGTCTCTCTGCTTCCAATCTCTCCCCTCCCCAATTCATCTTGCACATAGCTGCTAAAATTATCTTCTTATTGTACAAATCGGACCATGTCACTTTCCCGCTCAAAAAGTTTCCGGGGCTCCCAGTTGCCCCTACAAACTCCTCAGCCTGGCATTTAAAGCTTTTCTCAGGCTGGATCTAACCTACTTTTCCAAAAAGATTCATTATTGGGGTACATGAAGGGGAGTAATAAAACTGTATATTCCAGCCAGTAGTTGCTAGTAGTTGCTTCTGCTCTTCATATTCCTTCCCCTAAGCCAGGGATGGGGAACCTGCTGCCTCAAGGCCACATGTTGCCCTCTAGGTCCTCAAGTGTGACCCTTTGACTGAATCCGAATTCACAGAAGAATTGGAGTCCGTCAAAGGGCCCCACTTAAGCACCTAGAAGGCCGTATGTGGCCTCGAGGCAGCAGGTTCCCCACCCCTACCCTAAGCTATCTCTTGGGTTGTTTCAACAATCCAGGTAACAGCTGTTGTGGGGGTGAAAGACCAACATAAGCCCAACAACAAGCATGCTACCAGCACCCTGGAAAAGCCCAAGTTCTTTTGATCTGCTTTAGCAAGGAAAGCAACGTTAAGGGGTTGATGAGCTTACTTTAATTCAGCATACAAATGCCATTCACTTAGTTCAGGGGAAAAAGCCAGCACCCTGAACTTCAGAGCAAAATATAAACAAATTACAAACATCAACAGACAGACCTTGTCTGATTCAAATTTAACAAAGTCCCAACATCTGGGTTTACGAGCTGGAGGGCTCTTAGCTACAGCTGCCTGGAGTCTCTGCATCAGCGCACCAGCACAAGTGAGAGCCCTGCGCAAATGGCTCTGTCTTCTCTTCTTATAGCATTTCAGACATCAAACGTCATCTGAATAACCAGAACTTAGGCTCCTATGATTGGCTCTTGAGTTAGCACCTCCCCTTAGTACCCTGGGAGCTTCATACCCACATAGGCTTAGCACCTAATAGGGGTTTGGGGCTAGAGCTTAGCACCTAGTAAGACTCAATGAAATATACTGAATTACTCAAAGGAAACAAAAGCCAAACTCTTCAAGGGCATTTGGTTGAACTGAGTGCTAAGAGCCCATTTGGCTTACCAACACACATGCCTGTAATGTACTTTGTCCTCACCTCTACCTCTGAGCATCTCTAGATCCCTTCCAGGTTCGATTTAGGTACCACCTCCTATGTAAAGCATTTCTCCCTTCCTTCTAATTCCAAATGCTCTCCTACCTTTCAAATTCTCCCGTGTTGGCCTAGCTGGGTTTATGTCATATCTCTTCCGTGGAATATAAGCTCCTTTATCCAGAAGAAGAAGGAAGTAGCTGACAGTGTCAAAAGCCGCAGTGGAGTTTGGGAGGATAGAAAAGCCATTTGATTTAGCAGAGAAGAGATTCTTGGTAACTATGAAGAGAATCGTTTCAGACAGTGTTGGGGTCTGAAGCTAGATTGCAAGGAGTTGGGATGTGACTAGATGGTGAAAAATTAATAGACAAGGGCTGTAGATGAATCCTTCTAGGGGATAAGCAGTGAAAGGGAAGTGAACTATATGGAAGCTTGAGAGATGTGCTTTTCCTAGTACTGACCCCATAATTTCTTCTGGGAAAGGAGTTCTATGAAGCTGGGACAAATCACCCAGTCATCAAGTAGGAAGTCAGCAAAAAAGTGACCACTATGTGTCAAGCAGGGCAGCTAGATAGCATAGTGGATACAATGTGAACAGTCAGGAAGACGCTTCCTGAGTTCAAATATGACCTCAGACACTTACTAGCCGCATGACCCTGGGCAAGTCACTTTGCCCTGTTTGCCTCAGTTTCCTCATCTGTAAAACGAGCTGGAGAAGGAAATGGCAAACCATTCCAGTGTCTCTGCCACGAAAACCCCAAATGCGGTCATGAAGAATGGGACATGACTGAACAACAACTGAATATCCTAATCATATTGGGGATACCAAAAGGGGCGAGGAGCAAAAACAGTCCTTGTCCCTCAAGGAGTTCACAATCTAGTAACTGAGGGTCTCGGTAGAGGCCTAGGGAGTAAAAATGGCATAACTTCTGATTAACTTTGCCTAACGGAGAGACTTAACCAACAGAACTCTCTCTTCCGTGAAGAGCTTCTTCATGTTATAAACTAGAAACCTAAATAAGGTCCCCACCAGCCCCTCCACACTTAGTGTTAGTTATTGCCCTAGAAGTCCACTGCTGGGGTCAGGAGACCCCAAGTAATAGTTGCAGTTCAGTCACCAGCTGTGTGACCTTAGACAAATCACTAATTCCCTTGGGACTCAGTTTCTTCTGTAAAATAAAATAAAGGGGTTGAATTAGATGTTCTCTTAAGCCCTTCTAGCTTGTAACTTTCTATGATTCTCTTTGGGAAGGGTCAAGAAGAGGGAGACAGGATCTAAAAGCCCCTTGAATGCTTTATTATTTGGTAGTGATAATAATGGGGAAGAGGAACACATACCTCCTTCTTTTTTTCTTCTCCTGTTTCCCTCATCCTTCTGATGGGAGATGGTCTCCTGGACTGACCTTGAAAGGCTGAGTCAAACTAGTCTGGGCCTCTCTCCAAAATGGAGGCCCTGAGAAGAACTCCCCAATGGGAGAAGGCCACAAAGGTCATGAAAAGGACTTACAAGGCAGACAGATGCTGCAGGGTGAAGCAGCCCCAAACACTTGGGGGACTTTCAAGGCTAAGACTAACCTGGAGACGCTGTGCTGAAATCCAGAAAGTCAGAAACTTGCTTGGGAAGCTTTGGACTACATGGTGTCAGAGTCTCTTCCAGCCCTGACAGTCTGGTTTTATCACACTACGTGTCAATCCATTAATCAATAAGCATTTATGAAATGTCTCCCCTCAGTTGCTTCTGCCCCTCTGATTGGAGGGCTGGAGAGAGAGAGCAAAAATCTCCTCCCACCCCTCCCCTTGGAGAGGGCTCAGAACTGCAGCCTTCTGTTCATTTGTCTTCAGCGGCTCTGCTCCATTCTGATTCCACCATCATCATCGTGCCCTTGCCTCCCAATGCCTCCGAAGCCCCTGACCCCTTCTCAGTGTCCTTTTATGTATTGTCTCCCCCCCCCCCACCCCTGTCCCGGCATTAGATTATAAGATCCTTGAGGGCAGGGACTATCTTTTTTCTTATTTATATCTCCAGTGCTTGACACAGTGTTGTTAAGTTGTTTTTCAGTTGTATCTGACTCTTCATCATCCATTTGGGGTTTTCTTGGCAGAGACACTGGAATGGTTTGCCATTTCCTTCTCCAGCTCATTTTACAGATGAGGAAACTGAGGCAAATAGGGTGAAGTGACTTGCCCAGGGTCACACAGCTAGTAAGGGTCGGAGGCCAGGATGGGTCTTCCTGTCTCCAACCCCAGCACTCTATCCACTGTGTCACCTAGCAGTCCCGCTTGACACAGAATTAAATGTATTAGCATATCACATACATCAGGCACTATTAGATGCTGGGTATACAAACACAGAAGCGAAAGTCTCTGTTCTTAAGCAGCTTATATTCTGGGGGTCAAGGGGTAACAACATGTACATTTATAAGTATGTGCAGAATATACACAAATTAATACGAGGTGGTCTTGGGAGACAGACCTAGCATCTGGGGGGATAATGATAATAAAGATAGTGTTTTATAACACTTTAAGGTTTACAAAGTGCTTCATATATGATAATCCATCTGATCCTCACAACAACCCAGGGGAGCAGGTGCTAGTATTCCCATTTACAGATGAAGAAACTGAGGCTAAGAACAGTTAAGTGACTTGTGCATGATCACACAACTTGTAAGTGTCTGGGGCAGAATCTGAACTCAGTTCTTCCCCTCTAACACTCTATCCGCAGTCCAGGATCAGGAAGAGCATCATGTACAAGACAGTGCTTGAGCTGAATATTGAAAGAAGATGATAAGAGAGAGTATTTCAAGCTTGAGGGTGAGGACAGCCAGTGTGAAGGTGGGGGATGTAGCAGTATGTGTGAGGAATAGCATGCAGCCCAGTCTAGCTAGACCAAGTTGAAGAGAAGAACTGGGAAGAAGAATGGAAAGGTAGATTGGGACAGGTGGTGAACAGGTTTAAATGCTAGACTGAGGAGTTGATATGTTATCCCCAGAGGTAACAGATAACTGCTTTACACTTAGAAATGCAAAATGCGCACACGACTTGGTACAAAGGAAACAGTGTCATACCTGAATGTACCTTTAGTTACACCTGGTCTGGAGCTGTAGGTTAAATCCCAGCCTGAGCTTCCCCACAGCCTGCACCCCTGATGACCTCCATCCTCTAAGCTTCTCAACAAATGTGTGCCATTAGTCGCAAGGAAGACCTGGGGAGGATGGAGATCCTCAGAGGAAAGCCAGTTACTACCTTGAAAACAGGTCAAAGCTCATGACCTGTAGATCATGAAGGCAAGATACTGAGGAGAATCTCCCTGCTTTTAAGACTGGGCTTTCTTTCTTCATATTGGTCTGTTTTAATAAAGCACACTATACGTATGCCCATATACGTTGTTTATGGCTTAATGTTGTCACAGATAGACAAATATCTCTGGCAGCTGGCCAGAGAGGAGGCAAGCCAAGAGTAGTACCTGTACCACCAGTATGTTAACTGGTGGGGCAAGGCAGGAAGACTAGGAAGGAGGTAAGGTATTTTTTCTCCAGTTCCTTCAAATGTCTTTCTGGTCTAGGGATACAAGTCAGGGTCCAGAAGGAAAGTCATTTCCCTGGTCACTCCTACTGGGAGAGGATAACCCATGATGGTCACACACACACAAACACAAATACACAAACACACACACATACACACAGACACACTCACAAGAGTGAATAGCAAGAAAGTCTGTCTATACAAGCAAAACTGTAAAAAGAAGTCAGGTACATTATGGAGACTAGAGAAGACAAAAAAAATTGCACAAGCAAAAAATGAACTCATTAGCTTGGGAACAAGATGAGATCTCAGTTCACACCAGGACAGAATGTTAACTCCCCAGAGGCGGTCCATTCTAGAGGTTTCTAGAATTGCAAGCAAGTAAGGAGACATAATAGTGCCAGCTTTCCATGCATGTCTGCTACTGCCAAGCCTTTCTCC
Source organism: Trichosurus vulpecula (assembly GCF_011100635.1). Classification (NCBI taxonomy): domain Eukaryota; kingdom Metazoa; phylum Chordata; class Mammalia; order Diprotodontia; family Phalangeridae; genus Trichosurus; species Trichosurus vulpecula. The sequence continues at coordinate 86,018,336 of NC_050577.1, forward strand.
TCTGCCTCAAATATCCTCCATCTATCAGTTTAGCCCAGAAGAAACTGGATAACCAACTCAGTGAATCCTTCCACAGGCATGCACGTCATCCTTGGCTTTTTCTCCACCAATCAGGAGTCACGTTTCCCCTCACATACAACAGCATGCAAAATGCCTCGGGCTTGGTTGGAACCTTGGTAACAGTATATAAATTAATGACACCCACATGAGATTTTCCCAGGAACAGACTTCTCTCCATATGACTACCTCTCTGAGTTTACAAACAGTAGCTATATCGCCCATGAAGATGACAACAAAATGGACTTCTTCAAGGCTTGAGTCATTAACATAAAGAAGACAGAGGAGAGCAGGAAAAAAGGCCAGAGCTCTTCAGTGAAGTAGTTGTATTCCATTGTAATGATAGTCAATGAACACTGATTAGACCTAAGAGAACTGAAGGACACTTAATCCTCAGCAGACTTGGGCTTAATCAGGTATTAAAATCAGAGCCATGAACATTGCATAAATTTTCAGATTTTTTTTTGATGTATTGATTGGTTTGCTGAGTTTTTCTCTACTTCTTTCTTCTTTTTTTTTCTTTTAAAGAAATTCTTTGCTCTATAGACCGACTCTCTGGGAGGGGGAGAGAGGGATGCAGGGGGAAATGTAAGTGATATAAAAACAAAAGATATCAAAAAAAATTTTTTTAAAAAAAGAGGAACCATGTTTCCAGTCTTTTCTTCTCTCCCTCCCCACTTTGGCAGCCCCACAGTGGTCCTCCTATAGGTTCTGTGGGTTTGAGAGAGCTGAAAGTCTCAGCAAGAAATCATTCCAGCCATTCACCCACCTTCAGATGCAATCCTACTCTGCCCACTTTGGGTATAAGAGAGTGAATCTTTTTTTTAAGTCCTCCAAAGAAAACTGATTTGAGTCATCCTTCATCACCCATTCTGATGGCAAACAAACTCTGTCACCCTAACTATATCTCCAAGTCTAATTCAAATCTCTTAAGCTAAGTTTATGCCCCAACTGTGTACATACACACACACACACACACACACACACACACACACACACACACCCCTAATCTTGTAGAGCAATAGTCTCTTAGCCCCCAAAGCAATAGGATCCTTGACTCATAAAAATACATGTCCAGCATGGTGCTACAGAAGGAACATTGGATTGGGAGCCTGACCTATATGCTAATACTGTCTCTGCCACCAAGTAATTCTGTGACCTTAAGAAGTCACTGTATTTCTCTGGGATTTCTCTCTCTGAGCTCTCTTTGTTCCGTCAGCTCTAAAATGGCGGAGGCTGGGTCGAATCTTTTTTCCATCTCCTTCAAATATCTTTCTGGTCTAGGGGTACAAGTCAGCATCCAGAAAGTCACTTGCCTAGATATTGTCTAACGTCTAACATTATGTGATTCTAATTCTATATCGTAACACACCAAAAATGCCATTGCCACACCCAGATGGGACTAAACAAGGTAGCTGGAAAATGGTGGACGAGAGCATTAGTGATGGAGTCTGGCTTTTTCTTGTCCTTGCTCTGTAACCTGGAAAAAGGTACCATACCCATGTTGCCTCAGTTTCCCTGTCTATGTTGTTGTTTTTCAGTCATGTCTTACTCTTTGTATTCCCATTTGGGGCTTTCTTCACAAAGATACCAGAGTGGGTTGCCATTTCTTTCTCTAGCTCATTTTACAGATGAGGAAACTGAGGCAGAGTTAAGTGACTTGCCCAGGGTCACACAGCTAGAAAGTGTCCAGATTTGAACTGAGGAAGATGAGTCTTCCTGACTCTAGGTTTGGTGCTCTGTCTACTAAGCCACCTAGCTGCCCTCCCTTTCTGTAAAATGGAAATAATGCAGTTTGTCCTTACCTCATGGCCACATGGTCCACAAAGGATTAGGTGAAGAACTTTGTGAGACTATGTTGGAAGGGTAATTTATATGACAAAATACTATTGTTATCATTCATTGGTGACACAGAGCTCAATGGGTTTCCCTTGATTTGGAAGCCACCATCGTGTTAACTTCTACCACCTCTATGATCTTTTGACTTCCCTGATGTGTGTGTGTGAAAATTTTAGATATATACATACATATATATACACACATATATGTACATACATATATATGTGTGTATATATGTATACACACACATACACACACACAAAATTTTCATTTACAGAAAAAAGAAACAAATATGCAGTAGATAAGTATCTCACAATAGAAAACCTGGGAATAAAGAGGACTCATTCTTTCTTACATATATGGATAATTTTGATACTTTATTTTCTCAATAATTTTCTAAGGTTTGGGAAATTCCTGTCCCCAGCCATGACCACTCCCTTCCCCCAACACAAACAGAAATGGTATGGGGTTTTTTTTAATCTCACCAGTGTTTTAGACACATGATATATCTGCAATATATATACATATATAAACATAAACATAACCAGAATTAGAGTCAGAAGATTTGATTTCAAAAGTTGATTCATAGGATGGAAGTTTGAGCTGGAAGAGACTCAGAGGTCATTCACTTCAAACTCCTTATTCTACAGATGAGCAAACTGAGTCACAGGGATGAGAAGTCCCTTAACAGAGGTCACTCATCTGGTAAGTAACAAAGGTAAGATCTGAACTCAGGTCTAATGATTCCAAATTAATTGTTCTTTTCCATAATATTCCACAATACTGGTTCTAACCCTTAAAAGTGGTAAGATCCTGAGCAAGTCGACACTACCTACCAGAGAATGACATTGATCCCCAAAAGGAGCCTAAGAGACTATTTAGTCTAAACCCACCATTTTACAGATGAGTAAACCAAAGTCAACAAAATAAATGACTTGTCCAAGTCACTTGATAGCAATCATCAGAGGCAGGATTTTGCCAGACAGTGTTCTTTTGACTGTATTGCACTTACTCATAAGAATGTTGGGAGGAAAGGACTTCATAAAATGCTGCATAAATAAGAACTATTATCATTACTAAGATTGGATGTTTATTTGACTTTAAAACATGATCACCTGGAATCTAGATTTAAATACCAGTTACCCAAAAGGCAACAGAGAATAACATGGTGGGAAGTGCTTCAACAAATCATCAATAAAGAATAGTTCCCCAAAAGGATTGTTAAAGATATCATCATAGAGATGTATAACTGGAAAAGGAGGTCAATAGGTTGAGGTTTTTTGTTCTCTCCCTCAAATTGCCTTCTACTTACTTTATACATGTACATTGGACTATTGCTTCTACCCCCAGAAAAAATGCACACTCATTGAGGGCAAAGACTATCTTTAATTGTCTTTGTATTCTTGACACCTAGCACAGTGCTTAGCTCCTAATAATAGGGACTTGGGATACGCTAAAACAATGGAATTTATTAACATATTGGCAGCCCAGGTACTCCACTGGTATTCAAATAATAGCCCTTAGAGGAAGACTCCAGCATGTTAGGATGGGCCCCCTATGTAGGGTTTATAGAGGGACCTGAACAAGACTTACATAGGTAGAGAAGGCATGAATGGGTTATGATTTGGTCCACTGGAAGGAGGACGCACTTTGCTGAGATCATAGGTCTACTGATACAGCAAAGTTCCATACCACCCAACATGATGTTGGGCACCGAGTAGCTTATGACATATGAACAATGATTCCTGGTCCTGAGGAGTTTGTAGTCTGGCCAGGAAGTTTGAGATCCATGAAATAATGGGGAAACAACATGCACTGAAGAGCTAAAGTAAATATTATTGAGTACCAAGATGTTTGAAAGGTACACAAACCAAACCTAAGGCATGGCGTTATATCTATAGTTTCCAGTCAAAAGTTCTTATCTCCATTTTATGATTTACTTTTACTTAGGTTTCAATGTTTCTTGTACTAAACTAGTCTGTTTGCATTGTTACTGGCTAGGAGACCTTGTACATGTCCCTTTCCCTTTCTTGGCCTGTTTTCTCATCTATGAAATGAGGGGATTGGGCAAGATGAATTCTAATGTCCATTTCAGCTCTAGGTGCTTTGATCCCCTAGTCCTATGATCCCAAAGGATAGTAGATCCTCGAGATACACTACAGTGAAAATGGAACTAGCAGTGAGTTTGAAACAGGCCAATATTTAATTCAAAACCATCTTCTTTGAAACTTTCTTCCCCAACTGTATTTATTTCCTGACATAATTAAAACCACAATATAGTAATAACTTGTTTAATTTATCAAGTCACTGGAAATAGCTGCTCCCCACACAGATGCTGTTCTTGTCAACCATCACTTTCATCCAAACGACTTTTTAATAAATCCAGCCGGATGATAATTGGAGCTCTCTTTCCACTCTGGCTAAATTACACTAGGAAATTAAATCATCCATCTCCTAAAACATGCAAACTTCTCGGAAACTCCTGCCTCATACAGCACAGCAGGAGGATGGGCCATTCCCTTCCTGATCTCTCCTGCTCCTCACCTGCAGTCTAAGTCCACTGGGAAGCTCAGACTCAGCATTCTCCTGGCCTCCAGGAGCTTGGGACCAAATACTGCACAATAATCAGTCTTATGTACTATCCTAGGCTGTTTTTTTCAGACTTCCTGTGGATAAGAATAGAGTAGTACAAGGGAGACGGAGAAGAATATATGAAAAAGGAGAGTTCAGGGGATCAGTTCTTGGCAATGAGTCATATCAAGAATATTTTGAAAAAAAATGGACACATTATAGTAACTACCATGGTATAGGACAAAGTGCACCAGATTTGGAGTCAGGGGTCTAGGGTTCAAATTCTGCCTCAGTTTCCTACTATTTATGTGATTCTCTCTCTGTTCCTTAGTTTCTTTATCTGTAAAATGAAGAAAATTGGACAAGGTGGCCCCTACACTCCTCCTGTGTAGCCCTAAATCTACGGTCTATTACCAACTCACTTATGGACTAAAGGATTCATAAAATCATGAATTTAGAATAGGAAAGCACCTTAGAGATCACCTAATCTATTCCCTTCATTTTACTTATGAAGGAACTGAGTCACAGAGAGATGAAATCCACATGCAGTGTTATAGGGATGTTGGGTCCTAGGATCATCTCATGATCCAAATGTTTTTCCTCTTCTGTCTTTGTTTTTAAGCAAGAGGATCAAAATGTCATAATCACAAAGTGTGTACCTCTTTCATCTCTAACAGATGGGTTCTTGGTTTGGAAATATGAACCAAATACAACATCAAAGGGTGTCTTGATGGACTGCCATTGAAACAATGGATAGGGGACGTATAACATTACATGTTGCCCAAGGCCACATGTAATAAATAGCAGGGCTCTTGAAATCAGGTCCTTGGACTTAGGAGTTAGCACCCTTTTGACTTAACATGGCTGTCACCGCCCTCCGCCCCCCAATAAAGGGATGTGTCATGCAGAGTAGGGACAATGAAGGAAAGCTTCCTGGAGGGTGACTGTCTACTGGAATGAGCAACAAAACCTGAGAGCTCACCCCACTGTCCCTTGTAGGCATAAACCTACCACCACCAAGAAGAATCAATGGCCCTGTACTCCTCTTTCCACAGTATTCTTGTTCTCTACCACTCACAGGAAGTCAAGGCTGGGGGTGGAGGGATTGATGAGTCAGGTAGTCAAAGAAAGGAATGAGTTCAAGAGTTGGCCCTAGGGAGGAAAGCTTTGACTTATTGAGTTTATGTTGCTCCTTATTTAGGGGTAGTTGTAGAGATGTTTATAGGGTTTTCTGCAACAACAAACAGTAGATAAATGACCTGCATAAGTACTCAATGAACTGAAAAATTTGAAAACCAATACACAATACCACACTTTTCCCTTCTCTTTTTTAACCACATCAGCCAAAGTACAGCAATCAGGAAACAACCTGTAATGCTATCCTAAAACCCAAGACAGTCAGGAGCCTCGCCTGACCCCAAGGAACTCACATCTCATTTTCCTCCCTGACTGCATAGACTATTTTTCTCCTTTGCCTTTTATATGCTTTACTAGGTCTCATCGTTTTCTTTCCCTTGTTGCTGAAATTGGAAAAAATCAATCCCCATCCAATTAGACTGGTCAATTTCTACAAATCTGATGTCAGGCCCCGAACTCCTGGAAAGTGGATTGAATTCTCTTTATTCTGAATCCTAAATTGGCTCCTGGCAAATCTGCCCCCTGGGAAGAGCCCTTGAAATGCCTCACTGCTGGATGGGTAGCCCACGTTACTTGATCCTCCCGGTAGTAATTCCTAACACAGTTCTTCAGTGAAAACATTCTTATCTCCCTTCCCTTCAGCCCATGAATTGGCATTTTAAAGTTGTGAAAATCTGATGTGATATGAATTTGAACCATATGTTAAAAAAGGAAACAGAAGGGAAGCATGTCTAAATAAGAGGCAGTTAGTACCAAAAGGATTGTCTCTGGAATTAGAAGACCTAGGTTCAAATCTAGCTTCTGATGCTAACTACTCATGTGACCTTGGTAAAGTCAGCTGGACTAGCTGACCTCTGAGGTCACATACAAGTTTGAATTTATGATCCTATTGACATCTTATTAGGAAGGAAATAATTTAAAGGTTAAGATAAACCATGGCAGGACCTGAGCAAAATTGTAACCTTGTCAAGTTGCTCTTTGGCTTCACCAGTCTTTCCTTTTTAGTGTGCTAACATTTGGCAGCATTTTTCCTTTAAGAAACAGAAGATGGTGTGTCTAACATATGAAAGCCCAGAACAGAGAGACCTTCCAGCAGGTCAAGCAGGGTGGAGGTGATGGTTGAGATGCTATGAGGTTCTTCCTGACTTCCCACCAGGGCAGACCATAGAGAGGTAATAAGAGAGACCAAAAGAAGAGAGATCATAGACAGCTCAAACCAAATCTGTCACCACTGCTGGAAAAATATCTCAAAGCTTACATTGTGGGTCAGCCTTAGGCAAAATTGTAGGACAGTCAAAATTGGTATTTGGTGGCCACCTTTCTTTTCTATACCCCATTCACTCTTGGTAACCACACTCTTTTTTCCTCTCCTCAGGTTCCCAATGACTTTATGCCTTTTTTTACTCTCCCCTCCAGTGACAACCAGCTCTCTGGAAGGGTCTCATAGCTTTATACAAGCTCTTTTACAAGGCTCTTACAAGACCTGTAAGCTTATAGCTCTTTTACAGGGAGATGTATGTAAATAACTAATAAGGCTAATATTGGAGCCCTATTGGCAGGTGTTTGTTCCACAGAAGCTTAAGTCAGAAAGGAGCACATTTCTAATTGTAGAATTTCAAGCATGAGAAGAAAGACATTCTTAGGAGCAGGAGAGTTACCCACCTTAAAATCACACTCGATAGGCAGCCACCTACTCCAGCTACTCATGAGGCCAACCTTACATAAAGCCTCCCAAAAGAAAGTCCCTTTATCCTCATCTAGAGAGGTTAGCACATTGAGTTCATTGTTTCTAAAATGGCATCTATTTTGAAAAGCAGAGCTCTCTACCTTTCCTCAGAGTGGAAGCTGGAAGCAATTGCATTACAGGCAACTGTCTTCTACCCATTATTTCAATGGCAATCCATCAAAACACCCTTTGATGTTATATTTGGTTCATATTTCCTAACCAAGAATTCGTCTACTAGAGATGATAGAGGTGCACATTTTGTGGTTATATTACTCTGATCCTCTCTTGCTTAAAAAATAGAAAGAGACAGAAGAGGGAAAACAATTGGGCCATGAGATGATAACAATAATGGTACCTGACATTTCTATAACACTCTCTTCTTTTCAAATGCTTTAAGGCATATTATCTCTTTCCAACAACCCTGTCAGGTAGGAAGGCCAGGTATTATTACCCGTATTTGATGGGTAATGAAACTAAGTTTCATCAAGTTTAAGTATATTGTACCACATCCCACAAATGAGTAAGAGTTAGCACCATGATCATGGAGCAAAGGGTTTAGAACTCATGGAATCTCAGGCCATCTCATCAGAATATCCAGCCACAGTAGTCCCTCTCCATACAATTACATTGTATTTATTGATATTTATTCTCTATTTATTCCATGTTGCGGGGTGGGAGATGTAACACATATACACGTACTCACACACTCACACACACACACACGCACCCCCTCTCCCACTCCCCAGAATGTAAGTTCCTTAAGACCAGGGATTGCTTTATTCCTTGTATTTGTATCACTGGCATCTAGCACAGTGCCTGGCACATAGCAGATACTTGATAAATGTGAATTGATTGATTAAAAATGAAGCTAAGGCCTAGAGTTATGACCTAGGTCCCCTGACACAAAATCCCCTAACAGTGCTTTCCCATCTACATCATAGCGTTTCTCACTAGAATGATATCTACCAACCATTTAAGGCTTCTCATTGGTTGTTGGTTAGTTTCATTGACTATGTTCTTCATTTTCTTCAAAATGTAGTCTCCATAGTTCCAGTCTAATAGGTAGTAAGGAATATATACATGATAATCATAACTCACATTTATATAACCCTTTAGAGTTTACAAAGCATTTTCTTGTTGGATAGGTAGTATAAGTATTATTATCCCCATTTTACAGACATCTATCCCTTACCTTCTTAGTCAATGGCTATTGGCAAAAGACAATACTCCTCAGTAAGCACCATCTAACCTTTCCACCATTATCTACCCTCAGTCCTCTTTAAAAAGTGCCTTCTCACTATGCCCAAAGGGCTATAAAACTGTGCCTACATGTTGACCCAGCAATACCACTGCTAAGTCTGTATCCCAAAGAGATATTTTTTAAAAAGGAAAAGGACCTAAATATTAGGCCCTACCTAATTACTTAAATTACCTAATTACCTAAACAGACAAAAATATTTATAGCAGTTCTTTTTATGGGGTCAAAGAATTGGAAATGGAGGGGATACTCATCAATTAAGGAGTGGTTAAACAGGTTGTGGTATATGATTGTGATGGAATACAATTGTGTTTTAAGAAATGATGGTTTCAGAAAAACCTGGGAAGACGTATATGAACTGATGCAAAATGAAGTGAGCAGAACCAAGACAACATTGTACACAGTAACAGCAATATTGTATAATGATCAACTGTGGATGACCTACCTATTCTCAGCAATACAAAGATCCAGGACAATTCAGGATTTGTGATGAAAAATACTATCTACCTCCAGAGAAAGAACTTATGGAGGCTTACTGCAGATACACGCATACTATTTGTTTTTAACTTTCTTTATTTTCTTTGTGGTTGGCTTTTTCTTTGGAGGGGGAGATCTGTGTTTTCTTTCACGACATGACAAATATGAAAATGCTTTGCATGACTGCACATGTATAACTTGTATTAAATTGCTTGCCTTCTCAATTTGGGGGGCAGGACAAAAGAGAGAGGGAGGAAATTTGGAAGTCAATGTTTTTTTTTAAAAACAAATGTTAAAAATTATTTTTACATGTAATTGAAAAAATTAAATATTTTTAAAAAACACTTACATGAAAAGAACAAAAAGAAGTTCCTCCTCCAAGCTGGGCCCTAGTTTCCTTTCCATCACTGCTATGTGGAATGTCACCATCTCCAGGTTGTGATGCCAGGAGTGGAGGTAAAATGTTCATGATCTCAATAAGAACTATTGAGAAATGTCACGAGGTTATGACTTACCCAAAGATTGTATGCAGTAAGTAGCAGAGCCAAGATTCAAACCTAGGTCTTCTAACTCCAAGTCCAGTGTTCTTTCCACTACACCAGGACATTTCTCAACAGTCCTCAATGAGATCATAAACATCTCACCTCATCCTGGCACTGCATCCTAGAGACAGTGACATTCCACATACCAATGGTGGAAAGAAAACCAGAGCCCAGCTTAAAGGAGGCACTTCTTAAAGAGAAGTAAGGGTATATGAAGGTGGAAAAGTTAGATGATGTTTACGTGAGAGTGCCCTTGGATGCCACACTGAGTTTGCCTTTAGTTTACAATGTTATTGTCATGTCAAAATCTCCATGACCCCATTTGGGGTTTTCTTGGCAAGGATAATGGAGTGGCTTGCCATTCCCGTCTCCAGTTCATTTTACATATGAGAAAACTGAGGCAAACAGGGTTAAGTGACTTGCTCAGGGTCACACAGCTAGTATCTGAGACCAGATTTGAACTCAGGTTTTCCTGTCTCCAGGCCCTGTGCTCCATCCATTGTACCACTTAGCCATCCCTAACCAGCATTCTTCTGCCTATTACCAGTTCCCTGGTCTCTTCTATGCCCCTGCCCCAAAACTTTCAATCTTTCCTCTGCACAGTCTCATCACAATGCTTCTAACTCATGCGGAGGGCTTAGAAGTGGGTGGATCTCAAGCCAGCCATAGGGTGCTGTATTTGAGCCAACCCACTGGGCACCAAGCCAGTGCTCCTTGAGCTCAAAAGCAGCCCATGAAGTCAAAGCAGAGACCTGGTTCTGCCAAAATAGCCACCCACTTCTTCCTGTGCAGAGTCTGTCATTTATTTTCTCTCTTTCTTTCTTTTTTAACCCTGACTTCCTCTCCACTAAAGTGAGTTGATTCCTCCAGGGCCAGTGATTAGGTCAGTGAGCCTCACAGGTTTAAAGCATTCAGTCTAATTAACACCCTCTCTGGTTTATGGGCATCACCAATCGATGGAGCTCTCTGCCCTGCTGGGGCTCCTTGCTGCTGCAAAGGAACGGGCCTCAGCCCCATCCTGCCTGCTGAAATAGAATTAATGAAAAGCAGGCCCTGATTGACAGATGAAATGGTTTTTACTTTTGGAAACCACCTGAGAAGCCTTTATTGGGCTCTTTTTTCCCTCCCAGAGCGTTAAAAAGAAATCACATCTGTTACTCACAAAGTTGGAGGGGGGATAAGGAAGAGAAAGAGGGAAAAAGTTTCCTGTGTAGCCTGTGTATAATGAATGAGGTATAATGCTGAAGCAAATAAATACCAGCTCTCCTGGTTAACAGCTTCCAACTTCCCCCTGGGGGTGACCTCAAACTCTTTTCTTCCCGGCTTCTGGAAATGGGGATCAGCAGAAAGGCTTGTTAAATGGGCATTGGGGCTGGCCAAAAGGTTAGGCTTTGGCAGGAGTGTGGTGAGCCCTGAGGCTGCTGGACTGCTGAATAAGTAGGAAGGTGTGGGTAAACTGGGGAAGGGACAGAAAGGCAGGAGGTAAAAGAGAGAGTCTTGGATTTGGAGTTGAAGAACTTGGGATCATCTGCAAAATCATTCCAAACACAAGGTGTCCCAAAAGTCTTAGGTCTTTTTTCAGTCATGTCTGACTCTTCATGACTTCTTTGGAGTTTTCTTGGCAGAGATACTGGATTAGTTTGCCATTTACTTCTCCAGATCACTTTACAGATGGGAATACTGAGGCAAACAGGGTTAAGTGACTTGCCAGGGGTGTGATTTGCCAGTAAGTGTCTGAGGCCAGATTTGAACTCAGGAAGATGAATCTTCCCAATTCCCAGCCCAATGCTCCATCCACTGTGACACCTAGCTACCTTAACAAGAGTTTTAAATGGCACTGAGACTTGTGGGACACCCTGAATCCTCCCTACCTCTCAGAGTTGTGCAGAGAGCATTTGTAAATTATAACAAAGTTACAGAAAGGTCAGTTACTATTATTATCAATAATAATTTCAGACCTTAAAACAGCTGGATGAAAGATACTTGATATTAGATTGAATGTGCTTGTAAAAGTTTCTACCAGATGACTCCATGAGCAGAAGCCATGCTTTCAGTTTGCACCCATCACTTCCCACCTCCCTCAATACTGATGTCATTTTAGCCTGAAAGCGTAGAAAAAAGTCTAGGTGTCCTCATCCTGGGATAACATTGCCATTGTTCAGAAATGATCCCCCAAGGAAGACCAGCCTACAACCCAGTAGTCCTATGCCACAAGGTCAAATGACCCCACACCAGCAGGCAAGGAAAATTCCTAGAAAGAAAACGCCAGTTTCTAGGGGTCAAAATCTTCCCTTCTACTCCTGGAAAAGTCTAAAGAAGGCAGGTTATTATCTTTCTGGCTACCAGGAAAATGCCTAATTAGAGTCTAGAGATAGTTCCCTTTTGACCACCCTGGCCTCTCTTGTCACTTTGTGCCCTATGCCAAAGTCTAATGTTAGCAAAGGATGTGTTTGATGGTTCTCTCCTCATCCTTCTGATACCTTTTTTTCACTTTTTAGAATACTTTCATTTTCTTGTACCACTGGGTATAGAGGCCTAAGAGCCCTGAATTGTTCTTGGTTTATCTGTGCTAACATAATTATGGGTTAAGGCATTACCTCTTCCAGATAAAATATGCACACTGTGACAGGAGCCTTCTGGAAGCACGTTGTCATATGCACAGAGAGTAAAGAATAAGGGACAGGCAACCCAAATGCTTGCACTGGTACCCATAAATGTTCAAATACTTAGAGCAGGGGATTAATAGCTCTGTGTGTGTGTGTTTGTGTGTGTGTGTGTGTGTGTGTGATGAATGGACCTCCTCCAGATAATGTTTTTAAATGTATATAATAAAATATATAAGATTACCAAGGAAATACTGAAATAAAAATGTAATTTTCCACCCATCCAAATTCATAGACTTCCTGAAATCTGTCCACAAACCAAGTGATCCATGGATCTCAAGATCTCTTACCCTTGAAAAAGACCTTGTCTGTTATCAGGTAGATCCTCTATGGAAGATATGGAGAAGAATCACCCGGGATCAACAGGGGTGGGTAAATTGCCATCTATACCATGGGATAGATGACTTTCCTCAACAGACCCGAAATTCATTGAAGCAGTATAGTAATATTGAAGTTCAAGCTTCAGCCAATAACTCAAGGGTAGCCCAGAAGGAAGGTGCTCCTAATCATATTGTACAGGCCATCACCTAGTCCATCTATTCATAAGGCTAACTCTTTTTGGATGAGTCCTTTGATATCTAAGAATTTTTTTTCAGCTCAGTGTTCTCATCTACCAAATGAGACAGACCTCTACCTTCTGCATCAGCGTCTCCCAAGAATTATTTCACATCTAGAATTGACTTTGCCCTAAGGCTCAAGTCTCTAATCACAAAATAACATTGCATTTCTAGGGCAGACCCTTAAAAAAAACCTGGTTAGTTTCCGGCCCCCTCAAACAATTTCAGAAGAAGTATTACACAGTCAATTGTGTACATAATCTGCATTAAAACACCCCTAACAAAACAAAATGGATATTTACAAATTAATGAGGATTTTATGCGTTGAAAATGTGCTTTTAATACAAGTGTTTAAAGGAGTCTGGAACCAATATTTACTTGACCAATCTAGCCAGAATTACCATTTTCTGAGGGCATAATGCACTTCCTAAGAGACATGACATAAGCTCAGCTGAAAATGAGAAAAGTGATGAAGATGAACCCCAGTATGGCCTGGCTCTCCTGAAATCTCTGAACTCTCCCATGACTCTGCATATGTCAAAATACCCAGCCTGGGAGTTTGAATATAGAAGAATATTCATTGAAAAGTATTTGGCCAGGGGAAGGAAGACAGATAAGAAACTCAGGGCAGAGGTGATTTCACACACAGCCAGAGCATGCAGTGGTATATTACAACGAGTGGCCATACCTTGACTGTTGGTGGGAATTGTATGCTACTACTTTCTACTGAAATGGTATTGCGGTATTGGTATTGTCAGTGTGTAAGGAGGCTTGGAATGCATGGGGTGGGGGAGAACACTTATCACATGTAAACACAAGGAACTCAGCAAAGGTTTAATGGCATCTGGAAGGAGAACAGGAATGAATATAGGATCATAAGTTTAGAATTAGAAGAGAGCTCAGAGCCTATACAATCCAATCTCTTCACTTTACAGATAGAGAAACTGAGGCACACAGAGGTTAGATGCTATGCTATGACCAGTGTCAATGAGGTAGTTAAGTACTACAAATCCCAACAGAGCTGGGATTTAAATAGCAGTTCTCTGACTCAGCACTTCTTTCCAGTGTATCATACATTGTATCAGAGGTGAACCAGGGCTTTGCCTCAGGTACTGACACAGGGGTTATTCCCCCACCCTTCTCCTAGCCCCCAGGCTGCTATCCCCTGAGTCCCATGCCCTTTCCCCTGCCCTGGAAGGGGTTGGGGCTGAAAGGGAACTGGACTGGCATGCCACCTAGTCTAGGAACTAACTTCTGTCTCCTCTGAACACAACGACCAACCAGTCTTTCAACATCCACAAAACAACCCTTCACAGCAGTGGTCGGGCCTTGGGTATCTTTCCCCCGTCTTCTCCCTTCAACTGGAGTTGTCCAAAGTGCTGAAATCTCTGGGAATACCCTGACAAGTCAGTTTCTCAACTTTGAATCAGAAACGAAACAGGAGTTTTCTGACAAGGTGAGACAGAGGGAAGCTACTGGGGATGAGTCAGAGCAAGTTGTATGTAGAAGAAGCTGGACATCTGCTCTTGAGGGAAGTCATGCCTAGATTCTGTTTAGATGAGAGGAGAGACTAGAGGCAATACCGTTTGAGCTGAAAGCAGTGCTAGATTTGGAGTCGGGACCTAAATGCAAATCCCCTCTCTGTAACCAAGAACTTGTAGGACCTTTGGCAAATCACTTTCCCTCTCTCAACCTCAGTTTTCTCGCCTATAAAATGAGGTGATTGAGCTAGATGACCTCTAAGGTCTCCATCTCTAAATCTGAGATCCTATAATCCTGTGAACCCAGGAAAGTTATGCTGGCTATCTCTGGGTACCATAAAGAAAATGTAGGAAGATCTCCAATGTCCTGTAACTCCTCAATTTTCTGCCTGGTAAGGTTGTATTTTTGCTTACTCTTTCTTATTTGCTCCTTCACTATAATCCTACTCCAATGAGGGAAGAGAAAAGGGATGATCAGGGAATCCTCAATCAATTGAGTCCCTCCAATCAAATCGATGAATTTACAGAATATAATGAGCAAGTTAAAAAAAAAGTCAGATATGAGGACAGCCCCTTTTAGACTCTGAGGAGTATAATTTGTGGTTGGAAGGGTGTATGCCTTTCAGACTTTGAGTGGCCCATTTGTACTTTGCAGAGGCTGTCAGACCTAGAAGTGCTCACTTACATATGAGTAAAGACACAGGGCTAAGAATTGGTGATGACAATGGGCTTTCCATGAACCTTTTCCTCTGTCCATTTGTTGACTTCAGTGAATGGAAGAGAGTGACTTTAAAAGCTGGGAAGCCAAAGCTGATATCCATCAGTTATGGAGGAACTATTCAGTTCTTAAGATTACTTCTAGCACAGTGTAGCAACGGAGGGATAGAGAATTTCCCTATTCAACCAACATAAATATGAAAGGTTGTACCTTTATATCTCATTGTTTCTGTTACCCGCCCCCTTGCATCCAATAATTTCATCAAGTGGGTGAGAAGACTCAGTTGATCAGGAGTTTTCTGGTCTCCATGAAAACACCTCACCTTGGCAAGGAGTATTCTCAAAGGCCATGGCAGCTGTGGCAAGCTCCAGCACATCCTATTAAGCCTGCCAAGACTCTTAGTGTGGGCACTGAGTTAGATTACATAGTTGTTAGCTAAGTTTAAAAGGCCCATCATCAGGTTGGATCGAGATGGTAAAATCACTGACCACAGCAACTCTTGAAGCAAAGTCTCTAATTTGGAGAAGGATTGTATTCTACGACAGTGGAGCAAATACCCAACCCAAAACAATGACAGAATCTTGAAACATTCAAGCCCCTTCACTGCTAGGAAAATCCTTCTGGAAAAATTCAAGAGTTAAGGAGAATGAAAGGGGGGAGCCACGCCTAGAGCACTGGGCATAGGTTGGTGAGCCTACAAGAAAGAAAACCTCAGAAGAGAGACTAAGTCTGAGTCTCCTTCTTATTAGGGATCATTACATTATGTGTGTGGTGCTACTTGAGGGATACGGGTAAAGATCCACCTACCTCAAAATATTTATAGCACCTGTCTGCCACCATATCTAAAATTGCAGGCTGGATGGGCTCTGCCCTCTTTATTTAGTCCTCTTTTAAAATACAAATATCTGTCGGAGGGATAACGCATTAAATGGCTATCAGTCATTAGTACCTTCATTTGAATTAGTTTATCAAGTCACTATTGTCCATGGAGAAGAGTCATATAAATGCCAATTACTGCCATTATTGTTGTTATCATTACTTGAGGGTTAGACCTCAGCAAAAGTGGGGAGGGAAAAGGGCACACAAAAGGGAGGTCAGAAGGCTCTCCCAAATTCAAATATCACCTACTTTTACTATTCCGTTCAGGGACAGCCAAGCAGCACAGACCTAATAGAAAAGAACGTTGGGAGTCAGGAGACCTTGGAGTCAATACCCAGTGTAGAGTCATAGCTAGGGGACTTATTGACGGAGGGATGATGGATAAATTAGTTCACTTCCTTTGGCCTCATTCTTATCTGCAGAATGGGGACAGTACTAATTACCTGCAGAACTATAAAAGGCCTCTTCAGTTGGGAAGGGGTGAGAGAAGGAGTTGTAGAGGCAAGCCAGAAAACAGATCCTTAAGACATAAGGCTTTGGGAGTGTGAGATGGAGAGAGCATACTCCTGAGGGCAATCTGATAATCAATTTTCATTAATTATTCTTGTTAACTAAGTGCTACTCAGACCCTGGAGGGAGATCTGATGCCACCCACCTCTCCCTTCTTCCACTATCCCTATAGGCATGGAAGTATGATCCTAGATATGTTCCTCTAGGTAAAGGTTCACCTCAAGCAGGGAGGAGCAAAGGTCTAGGACCCTCTGGTGGAGATGGGAAAGTGGAATTGGTAGGAATGGGGACTTATTTCTTCAGGGTTTGAGTAGATTTCTTTCTTCCTTAAACCCAGTTCACTCCGAAGCTCAAAGACCAGACCACAATAGATAGGTCCCTGCCCAAGCTCCACTTAATGGCTGTATTTTGGGCCCTCCTGGATTAGACTGAATGTAAATGGGAACTGTTTCTCTTTGGAACAGCAACCCTCCCAGCTTGACTTTTTTTCTTTTTTTCTAATTAAAGGGATCATCCCCTGACTCACTTCTTTAAAAGGCCTATTCCCTGGATGGGCATTACTTCACTCTAAGTGAGTGCATGAAAAGACCTTAGCCTAAAAGGGCCAGAGTCTTCCATTGCATCCTGGATCATCTCCAGTCATCCTGATGAATATGTGGACACTGGATCTAGGTGACTCTGGAGGAGAAAGTGAGGCTGGTGACCCTGCACAGCCTTGCCTCACTCAAATCAAAGTCAACTGCAAGTCATGTCATCATTTCCCAGATATCATGGTCCTCTTCGAAAACGAAGGATGAACACAACAACACAAGATTCATTCCAGGTGATCACACCCTTACTTGGTAGGTAAAGAAGAGGTGGGGAAGGAAAGGATGTCATCAAAGACCCCCTGAGAGAACAGGACATGGCCCTTCACCTAACCACCCACCCCCATGTCTATATACAGCCCTGGCCACCCAATCCATGATGAAGATGGCAAAGCCAGGGCTTTTTCCTGGGATGCCAAATGACCAACAGCTTCTTCCCCATACATATTAAGGCCAAGGTCTTACAGGTAATAAGAAGCATGGTTGTGATTTGAGCCTAAGTCCTCTGTCTCTAAATCCAGCAGCCCTTCTGCTTTGGGGTTGATAGGAGATTAAAGAGAAATTATGATAGATTATCTAGTCGAACTCCCCAACTTTACAGAGAAGGAAACAGGCCCAGAGAGGGGCCTATGCCCCTGTGTGCCTATGGCCACATAGCTAACCAATATTTGAATAATAACAACAGCTACCATTTGTAGAGCACTTTGCCTAGATTATATCCTTTGAGCCTCATAAAAACCCTTTACGGTAGGTATCACATGTATTATTATCCCCATTTTACAGGTAAAGAAACTGAGGTTCAGATTCAGTTATTTCTCAGACTCCCTTTTCATAGAAATCTGAGTGATCATTTCTAAGCCTACCTTCCAGTGCCGCTTAATGACAATGTGAAATTCTGTAATAAAAATGTTTGGTTGGTCGGTCTTGCCCGGTTGGCCTTGAAAAATAGTAGAGAGATTCATCTCTATGAGGTGTTAGGGGAGTGGGGAGGGTATCTAAAGGCAGGGGATTGGATACGATGACTGAAACAGGTCCCTGTCCCCATTCTTTACCCTCTGTCATTAACAGTATCACATTTCCTGCTTGTCAGCCCAAGAGTTTGTGTTGTGTCCTTCACAAAATGTGCCTAAGGATGTTTTATAGCCCAGAACAAAACAACTTACAAAGGAAATGGTCTCTTGAACTGATTAAGCCACAAATGACCATCAATATATCCTAGCTTTAAAGACATCTATGGCATCTGCCCCTGGGGAACTAATGAGAAAAGCGCCCAGAGATCACCAACTGTGCTTCCCAGCTCTAGACGTCGGAAAGTGCAGCTCTCTGTTTAGGAAACATTGACTGCCTTCTTCTACCCTCTGCCCCAAGAAGGAGGAACCAGGAAAGAACTGGGATTTCAGAGGAATAATGATAGCTAATATTTACATAGGTTTACAAAGTACTTCACATGTTAGCTCATTTGAGCCTTACAGCAACCCTGTGAGATCCATGCTATTGTCATTCCCATCTTACAGGTAAGGAAACTGACCCTGAGAGAAGTTTAGCAACCTGCCAAAGGTCAGACATTATCTAAGTCAGCATTACGCACTGAGGTCTTCCTGACTCTAAACAACATTCTAAACATTGTGCCACCTAATTGCCCAAAGGAAAGACCTGAAAATGACAGTGAAGAGAATTAGAATGGATTCATCAAGGAGTCCTCTACTGCAGAGGTGTCAAACCCACAGCCTCACTGTGCCCTAGCCCTCGTAAGTGGGACCTGAGCAAAATTAAAATGTAACTGGGAAATATTTAACAAAATAAATAAAAATAAAACAGAACATAGATAATATTAGCACGTAGTCTTCTAAGTCAACATGCTGCCTGTTGGGATCCTTGATTTGTATGGTTTAGTGGCTCCCATTTGAGAGTGACCCCACTGCATGGACTGAGAGTCAGGAGGACATGAGTTCAAATCTTGACTCAAATCACTTGGCAAATCACTCACTTCTTTCATCCTCAATTTCCTCATCAGTAAAATGGGCCAATAATAGCACTTACTTCACTAGGTTGTGAGAAAGAAATAGATATTTTCCACAGCAGATATATTTCTAAGTTCAATATATGAGATATAAGATAACAGATGAGATAAGGATTTTGCAAACTTTAAAATACTATGTAAATGCTTATTGTTGTTATTATTATCACTCAGGGGCAAAAATATAAACATCTACTTTACACTCTACTAGCCTAATTCAGCACAAGGCTCATAGCAGACCCTCTGTAGATATTTGTTTAATAGTTGGTTGCCAGATTCTCTCCTCCAGGGCTGGCCTTATGAGCATGTGTATATAATAGTTGCTCCAGAAGGAGCTAATTGGTTACTGGTGACTTCCTTAGCCACTTCCATTAGGAGTGGAAAGGAAAGAAGATTGTGTCATTTTTAGAGATCCAGAAAGATTTGCCCTAGCCAAAAATACCTCCTCCTACTGACCAGTTACATTGTCAGAAATTCCACCAATTCAATTCAGTCCAATCTACCAAACATTTTTTAAATGACTACTCAAGACAGAATGAGAAACAGTACTTGTCTTTGAGGAATTTTCATGCATCTTACTGAGTGCTGAGGGATTGTCCTACTTTAAGATGCAAATACCTCTTCAAGGGGCAAAATCTTATGAGAGAAATGATTATTAAATAACCAATTGCTAATATAGGGGACAACTAGGATTTTTTCCCTTCCTATTTCCTCATTCTCTACTAGGTCAAATCAACCTCAGAAGAATGGGGCTGATAATAAGATTGGATTTTAACATTCTCCTCAATCCTGTTCAGACCCCACCCAATTGAGGAAGCTTAGTTCTGATTAAAGAGTAAAAAAAATTTAATCTAGGTGAATTCCGGCCCATTGTGTTCTACTGAAGTGTTTTTTTGGGGGGGGGGCGAGGGGGGTAGGGCAGAGGGAGGAGGTAGATCCTTTGTCTGCCTGGGGATGGTCTGGGAGTAAGAGTGACATAATTAAAGTCATATCCCCCAGCGGCTCATTAGAATAGGTCCACCTCTCATTATAATATTCATTCTTCTCATTAATCATTAACCAATCAGAGTTTATTGCCTTCTGTCAGGAACACCCACTCTTCCAAGGGCATATAAGCATCAAGAGGCCACCATGATCGCCTTTGGTTTATGAGAGAAGGCCAAATGACCATCGTTTTATTAATTATTTGCTAGCTATAATTAATAAATGACTAATTACTCAGAAATTGTCTCTCAACTTTTTATACATCACACTTAAAAAAAGCACACACAACCTTAAATGAGGGATGGCAAACCACAGCTCACTGCCTGTTTTTGTGTGGTCTGTGACTAAAAAGTGGCATTTGCATTTTTTAATGAAATTTTGTTGCAATGTAGCTACTCTTCTTCATACTTTCTTCCTACAATAGCAGAGTTGAGGAATTGTGACAGAGAGGGTATGTGGCACTCTCAGCACTGCTGCTGGACACACTACACACTGCGATGATACACTTATAACTCAACAGCATTTCAAGTGCCGTATCACCAAAAAAAATTTTATAACAATTTTTTGAGCTCAGGAACAAGATTGAAATTTTTATGAAGTAGCAAATACTGAAAACCTTTGGAAATTATTATAGGACTTGCTGTAGACTTGATAATGTTTCTTATTGAACTCAACTTAAAATTCCAAGACAAAATAGCACTTATATGTGGAACTTATACTGCCTCAAAGTCAGTTCAGCAAAAACTAATGTTGCTTAATCACAAGTAATATCAAACTACTTTATACACTTCCTGTGCTGTCAGAAGTTAAAACAAGAAGCAAAATCTCCCTTCCCACACAAATTTGCAACAGATATAGTTTCTGAGCTCAAACTACAGTTCCAGAAGCATTTTTCAGACCTCTGTGCAAGTGTAAAAGAAAATTCCATATTTCAAAATCCAATTTAAGTGTGAAATTGAAGTGCTTCTGCCTAACCTTCAATTGGAAGTGATTAATCTGCAAGATAATGACTTGCTAAAAGGCAAATAACAAGAAAAGAATCAAATAGAATCCTCTAATTGCCTTCCAAGGGATGAATATGCTAAATCAAAGTCATATGCTTGTGGATTGGTATCAGTATTTGGCAGTAGATATCTGTGTGAAAAGATGTTTTCAAAGATGAAATACATAAAATCTCATTACAGATTAGCATTAACAAATGAACATTTGCAATTGATTTTGACAATAGGGAACACTAACTTTGAACCCCAATTAAGCAAAATGTCATGCACCCCAAAAAAGAATCCCATTCTTTTCATTAGTAGATCTGTATTACCCAAAAAAGTGCATTGTTATTATCATTATTATATTTTCAATTTTATCAAAAATTTTGTGAATTTTTTTTTTTGCTCTCTATGTCAATAGCAACCTCAATTTTGCATCAGCCTGTATGGCTTAATCTGGTCCTTTACCAAAAAGTTTGCTGCCCCCTTCTCTAAATCATTCATTATAAATTCACACTTTAGTGGGATTAACTGAGCAGATCTTGTTTACTCTGCAACTGTGACAGCTGAGAGTAAGAGCCCATGGGAATGAAATGGAATGTTACCTGAAGGGGATACAAAAGAGAGAGAAGGATACAGAAAGGGGAAGGAAGTGTGCCATGGACAACTTGGCTTTACAATTTGGCCTACAATCAGACTCCTTCTTGTGTTCCCTAAAGAGGCAACACATTACTGGGTACATCATAGATGCTAGATCAACATTTGCTGACTAAGAGTTGCTTTGTTGTTGTTGTTGAGTAGTTTCATTTAGGTCCCCATAACTCTTCATTGACCTCATTTGGGGTTTTCTTGGCAGAGACACTAGAGTGATTTGTCATTTCCTCCTCCTGCTCCAAAGGAAACTGAGGCAAAAAGGATGAAGTGATTTGCCCAGGTCACACAGCTAAGTATGTGTCTGGGCCAGATTTGAACTCAGGAAGATGAGTTTTCCTGATTGCCAGCCCAGTGCTATCCACTGTGCCACCTAGCTGCCCAGACGAATTACTTACCCTCATCATTCGACACAGGAGTTTTTTTGTTCTCTCATAGGCATGACAGATAGATCAGACAGGAAATGAAGCATTCAGTTAGCCCAATTTGTCTGGCTCACAGACAAATGTTGCCCTTATTTTGAAGTCCCTGCCACACAACTCAGCTTTCAGCTTGAAAACAATACAGTAGGATTCAAAATTATGGCATTTCCACATCTAGAACAATTGGGTGGCCAGAGAAATGCTTCAGATCATTCTGATGGAAAACTGAATCAGCTGACATGCTAATTAAAGGAGAGAACTGATGGGACTAAGAGGAAAAAAAAGATTCCCAAATTAATGAGCCAATCAACACCCTCTGGCCCATCCATTGCAATCACCAGATACATCAATACATTTAGAAGAAATGGTAATTCAGTATAAAAAGAGTGTTGAACTTAGGGTCACAAAGCCCAGCTCAGAATCCTTGTTCTGCTGCTTGGTCCCTAAGTGACCCTCTCCCTAATCTTTTGGGGGCTCAGTTTTCTCATCTGTGAAATGAGGGACTTGGAGAACATGGTCTCAACAATCTCTACCAGTTGTATATTTTATTCTCTCCTTTGACTATGAAAGATCATGGGAGCATTGATTTACATTTGGAGGGACTTTAGAAATTATGTCATCTTACACCTTGCTTTATAAATGAGGAAATTGAAGCCAAAGCACCCTAGATGACTTGTACAAGGTGAGCCACATGTGCATGAAATTGGACAAAGCTGTTTCCACGGGTATCTAGATCCACAGCTCAGCTAGCGCAAAGTGTCACATGGTAGGATAGAAAGAGCACTAGATTTAAAGGTGAAAGGACCTACATATACAAAGATATTTATAGCAGCTCTCTTTGTGGTGGCCAAGA
This sequence comes from Trichosurus vulpecula, assembly GCF_011100635.1. Taxonomy (NCBI): domain Eukaryota; kingdom Metazoa; phylum Chordata; class Mammalia; order Diprotodontia; family Phalangeridae; genus Trichosurus; species Trichosurus vulpecula. The sequence continues at coordinate 86,041,248 of NC_050577.1, forward strand.
ACCAGAAATTGAGGGGATGCCCATGAATTAGGGAATAGCTGAACAAGTTGTGGTATATGAATGTAATGTAATGCTATTGTTCCATAAGAAATGATGAACAGGCAGATTTCAGAAAAACCTGGAAAGACTTATATGAACTGATGCTGAGTGAGGGGAGCAGAACCAGGAGAACATTGTACACAGTTACAGCAATATTGTGTGATGATCAACTATGATAGACATAGCTCTTCTTGGCAATAAAATGATTCAAGACAATTCCAAAATATTCATGAAAATGCTATACACCTCCAGAGAAAGAACTGATGAAATCTGAATGCACATTGAAGTATACTATTTTTGCTTTCTTTTTTCTGTGGATTTTTTTTCCTTTTGCTCTGTTTCTTCTTTAACAACATGATTTATGTGGAAATATGTTTTACATGATTATATATGTATAACTTATATCAGATTGCTTGCCATCTAGGAGAGGGAGAAAAATTTGGAACTCAAAATATTATTAAAAAATAAATGTTGAAAATTATCTTTACATATAATTGAAAAAATAAAATACTATTTACATTTTTTTAAAAGAGTACCAGTTTTGGAGTCAAAGGTTCTGGCTTTTTATCCAGGGTTTGCCACTTACTACCTGGGCTTCAGTTTTTTCATTTATAAAATAAGACTGGACTAGATGATATCCTAAGCCCATTCCATCTCTACATCATATAATTCTTAAGGGTATTGGTTACCCTGCATGATTTCACTGAGAAACTCATGAACCACATCTAGAGCCAAGCCAAGTTCCTGACAGCTTCTATTAGAAGTGATGCAGCTGGAGCCCATCATTTCTGGCTCTGGACCCAGGTGAAGTATCCTCCTACCTTTAGTCAGGAAGAAGGGAAGTCTGCCTGGAAGCCTTGCTGAAGGAGATCACATCTGTTGTTCTAGTCTGGCTGCCTCTCCCCCTTTCCCACCTGTAGAAGACAGGAAGGCCAATGATGCAGGCATTCTCATCCAAGAAGCATCTTTCCCAAGAGGCACCTCTTCCTTGCAGTTTCTTTCTACAAATAGAGAAAAAAGAATGGGCTTAAGCCAGCAACTTTGCAGGTAGCAAAACACAAGCAAGAGGAGGTTTATTTTTAATCCTTAAATGTTTCCTGTTTCCTGGCATTCTTCCTTGGTGTCTACATTTTTAACAGTTTTATCATTAGCGGGCACATTGGAAACAGATTATCTTGCCCTAATTCAAAACTATGTTGTGTCCACATCTTGAACTTTGTGGGTAGTTCTGGCCATGGGCATCTCCAGAAATACATAACAGCTTGTCATAACAGTTGTCAGAGGAAGATAACTAAGATTAGAAAGAAGACAGAGAGACAACAACATGAGGACAAACTAAAATACCAAGCCCCTTTTGGTCTGGAAATAAAGATTAGATAAATCAATTAATCAACATATATTAACTGTTTAGCTATAGTGCTATTCTTGGAGATACAAAGAAAGTCAAAAACAGGCCTTGCCCTCAAGGAGCTTACATTCTAACGAGGGAGATAACAGTAATTCAATAGGTGCATACAAGATTCAGACATAGGAGATGTAAGATCACTTCAGAGGAAAAGGCATCAGCAGCTGGGGAGACAGGGAAAGGACTGTGTTGAAGGTGTCATTTTGGAACAAGTCTTAAAGTACACTAGAGGTTCAAAGAGATAGCAGTACAGATAATCGTCTGAAGCATGGAAAGACTGAACATGTGCTTGTTCTAACACTAGAACAGAGCAGTACTTCCCCTTTAAAGCTAAGATAGGTAAGTTGGGGACAAATGGAAATCATAGTCATCACCTTAATTCCTAGTGCTTCAAAATACTTGAATGAATCCATGATCTCATTTGAACTGTCTGTCCAAGATATATGCAATTAAGCCAGAAGTTCTATGGGTCATTCATTCAACTGCCTATCATGGTTTAAACAATAAAGTTATTATTTGAACAATAAGGTTATACACAAACTATTTTATGGAGAACTCACACAGGGCAAGCACTGACATGGTGGTCAGAAGAAGTGATACGAGGACACTCAAGGTTTCTTGTAAGAATTTTGGAATCGATTGTGTGACATGGGAGACACTGGTACGGGACCACCCCGTATGGCGTGCCCCCATCAGAGAAGGTGCTGTGCTGTATGAGCAAAGCAAAATGGAAATAGCTCAAAAGAAATGCAAGATGTACGAATTTAGAGAATCAACCCCAAATGTTCGCATGGACTATTTGTGCCTGACCTGTGGTAGAGCATTCTGAGTTTGAATTGGTCTGATCAGCCACAGTCAGGTACATTGTAACTTGACTCTAACACAGTGATGTCACTTTGATCCTCTTCAAGAACAATCAACCAACATTATAATACATTTATCCAACTTCCAAAAGCAATTATTTCTCTGCCTCTGCAATAGGTCATAGCATACTAAGAATAAAAGAATAATAGCAAAATTGTGGCTTGTCCTGGGACTCTTTCTATAAGAACTTCATCAAAAAATATGAGTAGAATGAGATAACAATAATAATAACTGACCTTTATATAATGCTTTAAAGTTTGCAAATGGTGTCACCGATGAGTTTTTTCAGTCATGTTTGACTCTTTGTGACCCATGTGGGATTTTCTTGGCAAAGATACTGGAATGGTTTGCCATTTCCTTCTCCAGCTCATTTTACAAATGAGGAAACCGAGGCAAAGAGGGTTAAATGACTTGCCCAGGGTCATGCAGCTAGTGTCTGAGGTCAGATTTGAACTCAGGTCTTCCTGACTGCAGGTACAACATTTTATTCACTATGGTCAGCAATCAGCTAGGACAGTGAATCTTATACACAGTCTCTGTACCTTTTGTTAGAGATGTGACTGAAAACCACGAGCTGCTTTGGAATATTGTTTGCAAAAGCCTGTTTGTTCCTATCTCACATTTTCATCAAGGATGCTCTTGATCGATACAAAGACTATTCTCATTAAGATTATGTAAAGATGAAAAGCAGCATATGAATTGGTAAATATTTGATCACTTTTGTTTGGTTGGTAGTACTAATATACAGCGACTTTTTTTCCTTATTATTGTCTAATATCTTTCTCTCCTTCAGATGGCCTAAGAATCTGTCTTTGGATGCCCTCAAAAATGTTGTCACCTCTATCAAGCATGAGCCTTGTGTATCCTGGGCCTGGTCTAGTTTTTCTTCCTGTGTTGGTTGTCTTTAATGCCATTTCTACTTCATCATGAAGCACATCAGGGAATATAAATTTTAGAGCCCAAATGCACTGATGGAGAAAATAGCTTGTTTTAGAAATCCTGACAGATCTTTTGCATTTTTTGTCTATTTGTTGTCATGGTGCTAGAAATGTAAGCAGGTTTATAATTTAACTTCATTTATGGAGGAGGGATTCAGAATAAAGGGAATGATAATAAGAGGAAGTTAGATCCTCATCCATTTGTGTTTGATGTCACTGGTGGCAATCTTGTCCTTTTACAAATTCTACTTGTAGGATGATGATAGAATTCTACAAAGTTATTAAGTTCCTACTGAATGCAAGGCTTGTGCAGAGGCACAAGACCCTAGAGATTGTATTTTAAATTGAGGAAATAGTCGTTTTCTTCGGGTGCTCTGAGTGCCTTAAAGGAAGTAATGTCAAATAAGCAAAAAGAGCATATTGGAGCCAGACTGTGGAAGATCTTAAATGCCTGGCTAAGAAGTTTGTAATTTATCCTATAGGTAATGGGGAGTCACTAGTGGTCTTCCTGTAGGGTGATGATGTGTTCAGATCTGCTCCTTCGCAAGATAGCTGTGTAAAGGATGGATTGGAGAGGGGAGAGATTGGAAGCAGGAAAACCAACAAGGAAGGTAAAATAATTTGCACAAGAAGAAGTGAGATCATAAATAGAAAGTCTAAGATGGCTGGGTAAGTGCAGCTAAGTGAGATGTGAAAGGAGTATCAATAGGACTTAGCAACCAATTGAATATGGGAGGGGGAAGGGAGAGGAATTAGTGAGCACCCTGTCACTTCAGGTCAAATAGAGGTCGGCTAACTACTTGTTAGGGATGATTTAGAGAAGATTAATTCATTAAGAATAGGGTTAAACTAAATTTCTTAGAGAAATTTCTTCCAGTGTTTAAATTCTATAATTCTCACCTACAAGAAATAAGTACTTCCACAGGTTCAATTATCACCTCAATGCAAATGATTTCTAAATCTATACATATATCCCTGAACCTCTAAGTGCCCGATAGAAATAACCACCCAAATGCCCCTTTCTTGCTTCTAACTCCATTCAATGAATACCCTTTGATCCAGCAATACCACTACTAGGTCTGTATCCCAAAAAGATATTAAAAGGGGGGAAAGACCCACATGTACAAAAATATTAATAGCAGCTCTTTTTGTGGTAGCAAAGAATTGGAAATTGAGGCAGGCCCATTGTAACCAGAATGGCCTTTGTTTTCTTTGAATGACTCAGCTTACCTCATTGAGCCTCTGGACACTGTGGCTTGCTCTTCCGGGGCAGGAGGCCCGGGGAGCATGCCGGGAAGCAGACAACTTCCTGTGTGATGAGTCATGGGGCTTGCTGAGGGGAGGTGTTAACCTCTACCCTAGGGGGAGGGGCCAACTCAGGAACCAATCGGCCCTGGTCATTCGGGCGGAGCTTGATGATGTCAAAAACCCTATAAGAGGGGAGAGGACAGCTTGAAGATCTTCTCTTTCCTTTTCCGGTTGGAGCCAGCGACAGTTACGACAGTTACGTCAGTTACAGCGACAGTTACATCGTCAGTTTCAGTTGCAGCTTCAGTTACAGACACAGACACAGCTGAGGCAGGAGCTGCCAGTAGCAGAGCTGACCTACGGGAGGAAGCTGAACAAAGACTTCAGTCCAGTGGGTAATCTTATTACCATAAAAGGGGGAAACATGATTTTGCTTTACGCAATCATGTTTCTCTGTAGCCTCCTGGTTACTCTTTCAAGGCGTACTTATTGGGCCTGGAAGATTATGATCAACATATCAAAATGGGGCTTCTGGTTCATGGGTTGGTTACTGTTGAGCCTAAATAAATGTTTTGATTCTTCTGCCTTCTACTTTGAGAGTTTCTTATATCCGGCGGTTCCGAACCTTTCAGACATGTTTATGATCCTCTTTGAGATTATAAACTCTGCCCTCCTGATACATTTGGCGTCACGAACAGGATCGCTAGGTATAAGATCTCTATTTAGAAGCAGAACAATTTCAGAGGAAGAGATGAATATCCCAGGATGGGAGGATCCATTTTATTCCTCCCTAGCAAAAGAATTGGCTAAAAAAGCTGGACCCTGTGAAAACTGGGAACCAAGGCTACGGAGAGGAGATCCTAAGGATTTGGAAAAGTGTTTACGAGAAGTTGGGATTCAGTCAGGGGCATCACTATCTAGGCAAAGCTGGATAGTGTTATCAGCCTACCGGCTAGTATACGAAAGATTGAGATTAAGTGAAAGACATGGGGGCACTCCTACCCCACAGGAAGAAGAGGAATCTCAGATAGCAGGAGACCAAACTGACTCAAATGAGAACTTTTCTATTAATGTGGCTAAGAGCAACAGGAGACCAAAAAAGCCCAGAGTGCATTTCAACCCAGCCCAGAAAGAGCCTGACTGCCTGCTTCGTCCTAGCCATGGTGGCAGAGGAAGTGAGTGGGGAGAGAATGAGACAATGTTAGGGGCTGAGGCACAAAACACTACTGGGGTTCAGGATGTGCCTCACACAGAGAATAGGAGATGGTTAAATGATCAGACAAGGGCTCGACCCATACAAAGGAGGAAGACAGAAACCCGAGGTGAAGATTCAGTTACAAGGGAAATTCAGGAAGATTTCTCACCGCAAGAGGTCACAGATATTTGGGTAGATTCAGCCAAAGAATAGGAGAACCATTGATATCTTGGATGGTAAGACTCAGTGATCAAGGGGCCGGTGGAATATCAGTAGATGGGACAGACTGCATGAGATTCATAGGTATCAGCCATGATCCTCTAGTTCAACAAGCTTTTAGGGAACATCATCAGCAAGGAGATGGTGATAGCAGGACTACTCTGTTGGCATTAGCCGCTGTGGGATGCAATAAGAGATATGCTACTGATTCTATGTGGCCCACTGAGCACAGACCCTGGTATTCACTTAGAGATTGTATCATGAGACTAAAGGAGGAGGTAATGAAGACTGCCATTATGACAGGAACTGCAGACAAATATTACAATGATTCAATGGAACTGCCTCATAGGAATTTAATAATTAGGACAGCTCCCCCTGCTTATAAACAACTAATTTTGAATTTATTACTTGGAGAAGTAGGGAGCCGTCTTACAACAGTGATAAATAAGATTTTACAGTTATATGACTTAGGTGACTGGGGAAGGGATAGATCTCCTCAAGAGAGAAGGGTGAATAACCAGCAAACTTGGCGCCAAAGGAGAGTAACAAGGAAAGAAATGTTTACTGCTTTATTGAGAGCAGGAGTAGGTTTTGAAATGATAGATGGAATTCCAACCAATGAATTATATAGAATGTACAGAGATAAAGGCCTTGATAACAGGAGAGATAGGGAAATCAGAACTGCTCCTGCAAATGCTACAGATGTTGAACCTTCATACCCAAGTGAATCACATGAAAGGGAATACTAGGGAACAGGCCAGGCCCCAGCCCAAATTAAGGAAATACACAGGCTGGATTGTAGACCTCACATTAACTTGACCATATATTGGAAAAATGGGTCAAGTACGGTAACTGAGGCATTAATAGATACTGGGGCCGAGGCCACCCTTATTTATGGAAATCCAGACAAGTTCAGCCATGGAACTCCTATTACCATTACAGGACTAGGAGGGACTGAAATATCAGCCAGACAAGTTAAATTGATGATGAAAATTGGACAGTTGCCCAAGAAAGAATATAGTGTGGTTATTGTGCCTATTCCTGAATACATCATTGGAATAGACATTTTGAAGGGTATGACCTTAAATTTACCTGAAGGGAAATACCAATTTGCTGTGAGGAAAATAGGCATTAATGCAGTCTTAGTGGGGAAAATCAAGATGGATCCAATCACTTTGCCCGAACCTTCTGAAGTAATTACTTTGAGGCAATATCGTGTGCCAGGTGGGCAAGATGAAATTGCCAACACTATAAGAGAATGTGTTGAGGCAGGAGTATTAGTCCCTACAACTACTCAATGGAACAACCCTGTCTGGCCAGTCCGAAAGTCAGATGGAACATGGAGGATGACAGTAGATTATAGACAGCTGAACAAAGTGACTCCTCCCTTGTATGCTGCTGTCCCAGACACGGTTACTTTAATAGAGAGAATACAAAAACATGAAGGGACTTGGTATGCAGTTATTGATTTGGCCAATGCCTTCTTTACGATCCCAATAGACCCCAAGCAATGGAATCAGTTTGCTTTTACTTGGCAAGGCCGACAGTATACATTTACACGCCTGCCGCAAGGATATATTCATAGCCCAACTATTTGCCACAGGATTGTAGCTGAACATTTGGATGAATTAAAGTTACCTGGTGTACAGCTTACACATTACATAGATGACATCATGATACAGGGAAAGAATATAAAGGAGGTGGAGGAGAGTTTAGCATTATTAATTGACCATATGAAAAGCAAAGGATGGGAAATCAACCCCGCAAAGGTTCAAGGGCCAGCTCAAACTGTAAAATTCTTGGGGATACAGTGGAATAGAGGACTGCGAGAAATTCTCCCACAAGCTCGACAAAAAATCCAGGATTTTCCCACCCCTACCAATAAGAAAGAGGCCCAAAAGTTCATAGGGCTGTTTGGTTATTGGAGACACCACATCCCACATTTGGGACAGATTTTAAAACCCTTGTATAAAGTCACCAGAAAGAAATATGAATTTGACTGGGGACTTGAACAAAGTAGAGCTTTTGAGGAAGCAAAGGCTGCTATTCAATTAGCTCTAGACTTATGGCCTATGCAAAATGGGCCAGTGGAGTTACAAGTGACTGTACAAGATGACTATGCAAATTGGAGTCTGTGGCAAAAACAACAAAGCCGAAGTGTACCTTTAGGCTTTTGGTCAAGGAAACTGCCCTCATCTGGAGTGCAATATACACCTTTTGAGAAGCAGCTGTTAGCTGCATATTGGGCTTTAGTAGAAACTGAGCAACTAACTCTGGGTCATGAAGTGGTATTAAGGCCTGGAATTCCAATTATGACTTGGGTAATGAGTACCCCAGCTTCTCACAGAATTGGACATGCACAAGAGGCAAGCATAATCAAATGGAAGTGGTATATTCAGAATAGGTCCAGAGCAGGCAAAAATGGAGTTTCTGCTCTACACGAATCTGTGGCGAACATTGATACTGAGAGCAATGAAAAGCCCCTTGAATCTAAGCAACAGATGGTACCATCCTTAGTGAAATGGAATAATGGATATGACGGACTAAATGAAGAACAGAAGAAACATGCTTGGTTTACTGATGGGACAGCAAAATATTTAGGACAGAAGAGACATTGGAAAGCAGTAGCCTATAACCCCTGTACAAGGAGAACTCTGGAAAGTTCTGGGATAGGTGGAAGTAGCCAATATGCTGAACTGATGGCAGTGCATCAGGCCATCAGAGCAGAGAAAGGAGGACAGTGTCATATATTTACTGACTCGTGGGCGGTAGCTAATGGATTAGCTACGTGGATGCCTATATGGAGGAATCAGAATTGGGAGATTCATGGCAAACAAGTTTGGGGTAAAGAGTTATGGGAAAATATATGGGACATGTCTTTGGTTACAGATCTGTCAGTTTTTCATGTTGATGCTCATGCAACCCTGACCACACCAGAACGTGAATACAATGCACATGCGGATCGACTAGCAAAGATTGCTACTGAATGTATTGTCCCTACTCCGACTCCAACTGATGACCCAGCCTTAGCAAGATGGGTCCACCAGACTGCTGGCCATTTAGGTGTCCAGGCCACCCATCGATGGGCACAGGATCGAGGTATCAGTATTTCTCATGCGTTGTTAAAACAAATAACAGAGGAGTGTTGTATATGTCAATTAGAAAAAGAACGAACTCTTCCTAGGATAGTTACTGGAGAAATAGCAAGGGGAAAAGTTCCAGCCCAAATTTGGCAGATAGATTATATTGGCCCACTACCCCAGGATAAAGGATGTAAATATGTATGTACGTGTGTTGACACCTATTCAGGTGTACTAGTGGCTTGTCCTTATAAAGACGCAACTCAGAAAAACACCTGTAAAACTCTAGATATTGTAAGTTTATATTATGGAACCCCAATGCAGATTCAAAGTGACAATGGGTCACATTTCAAGGGCAAAGAAGTGAAAAGATATTGTGTGTTGAATAATATAGAATGGATATATCATATTCCATATTACCCACAAGCATCTGGGCTAATTGAAAGAATGAATGGATTGTTGAAAGAACAGCTGAGAAAATTAAGCTCAAATAATTCATATCGACATTGGAAGGATAATTTGTCTATTGCCTTACGTAATTTGAATAATAGGCCCTTAGGGGGGAGTACACCTCTAGCCAGAATGATGACCCCAAATCTGCAGATCAGAGAACAGCAAACATGTGAGATCCAAAACATTGAATTTTGGACTGTGAGGGAAGATGTCCCACTACCAAGTCCAGGAACACCTGGTTCAGCAGGATATGATTTACATTGTATAGAGAATTTTAGGTTAAATAGGAAAGAGATAAGAAAAACCCCTACTGGAGTATGTATGAGAATCCCCAAGAATCATCTTGGATGGATATTACCTAAACCAGGATTAGCGGCTCAAGGAATACATGTATTGGCTGGAGTGATAGATTCTAATTATCAAAAAGAAATTGTTGTGACACTCCAGAATATGGGTAAAAAACCTGTACAATTTTGTAGAAATGATAGGATGGTTCAAGTCATTATTATCCCCTGTGAAAAAATACCCTTTGTGAAAACTAACCCTCCTCCCAAAATAACTACTAGAGGGGCAAAAGGGTCTTGCTCCATTGATAGAATAAAGTCAGGAGCTAAGGTATGGGTAAAACGGAAGCCAGATGATATTCCAAAGGCTGCAGAAGTTATAGCCCATGGGAAGGACAACACTGTAACAGTTGTCTATTCAGGGGAAAATAATTATCAAATCGTACCCCTGAACCATATATTTTACCGTGAATAGGTTATAATAATAGATTCACAGACTATTCTTTTTGTCCTTTGTTTTGGCTAACCTTGTTGCTAGTTTTGTTTCCTTCAGGCTTAAGCACCCTGCACTTTCCGGTGACTGCCTAAGCATGTAGCATTCTTGGAATTCCTGCCAGCTTGTTAAAGAAATGACCTCTGGAATGGGACTTTTTGGGGGCAGGGCCATCTCTACATCCAATTTCAGCATGAAGAAGCTATGGAAAATGAGACCTTCACCCCTCACCCCAAGATTTTGAGCCCCAAATCGTTCAAGGGGGGTGGAAATGATGATAGTGTTCTGTTTACTTATTTTGTGTTATCCTTGCTGTGTTGTTTTATTGTTATGATATTATTGATCCTATGTAATGGATACAAGGATTTAGGGGTGGACATTTGAATTATTAATAATTATTTTGGGGATGATTGATTGAAGAGATTATTTTGCTGGGATCTAGGGGTGGATCGCATTTGAATCGTTAACCAATGTTTGGGAATGTTACTGAATGATATGTTTTGCTTTATAATGAATGATATGTTTTAGTTTCCTTTGTAATTGGATCACAATGTATGTTCTAGGATACATGGCTGATTAGATTATGTATCCTATAACAAGGGGTGGAGTGTAACCAGAATGGCCTTTGTTTTCTTTGAATGACTCAGCTTACCTCATTGAGCCTCTGGACACTGTGGCTTGCTCTTCCGGGGCAGGAGGCCCGGGGAGCATGCCGGGAAGCAGACAACTTCCTGTGTGATGAGTCATGGGGCTTGCTGAGGGGAGGTGTTAACCTCTACCCTAGGGGGAGGGGCCAACTCAGGAACCAATCGGCCCTGGTCATTCGGGCGGAGCTTGATGATGTCAAAAACCCTATAAGAGGGGAGAGGACAGCTTGAAGATCTTCTCTTTCCTTTTCCGGTTGGAGCCAGCGACAGTTACGACAATTACGTCAGTTACAGCGACAGTTACATCGTCAGTTTCAGTTGCAGCTTCAGTTACAGACACAGACACAGCTGAGGCAGGAGCTGCCAGTAGCAGAGCTGACCTACGGGAGGAAGCTGAACAAAGACTTCAGTCCAGTGGGTAATCTTATTACCATAAAAGGGGGAAACATGATTTTGCTTTACGCAATCATGTTTCTCTGTAGCCTCCTGGTTACTCTTTCAAGGCGTACTTATTGGGCCTGGAAGATTATGATCAACATATCAAAATGGGGCTTCTGGTTCATGGGTTGGTTACTGTTGAGCCTAAATAAATGTTTTGATTCTTCTGCCTTCTACTTTGAGAGTTTCTTATATCCGGCGGTTCCGAACCTTTCAGACATGTTTATGATCCTCTTTGAGATTATAAACTCTGCCCTCCTGATACACCCATCAATTGGGGAATGGCTGAACAAGTTGTGGCATGTGAATGTAATGAAATACTATTGTTCCATAAGAAATGATGAGCAGGCAGATTTCAGAAAAACCTGGAAAGATTTACATGAACTGATGCTGAGTGAAGTGAGCAGAACCAGGAGAACGTAGTACATAGTAACAGCAACATTGTACGATGACCAACTTTGATAGACTTAGCTCTTCTCAGCAATCTCAGACAATTCCAAAAGACTAATGATGGAAAACACTGTCCACATCCAGAGAAAGAACTATGGAGTCTGAATGTAGATCAAAGCATACCATTTTCTCTTTTTTTGTTGTTTTTTTTTTCTTTCTCATGATTTTTTCCTTTTATTCTGTTTCTTCTTTCATAACATGACTAATATGGAAATATGTTTAATATTGATCGTACATGTATAGCCTATATCAGATTGCATGCTGTCTTGGGGAGGGAGAGGGAAGGAAGGGGGAAAATTTACAACTCAAAATCTTATAAAAATGAATGTTGAAGACTAAAAATAAATAAGCTTAACTACTCCATTCAAAATTGGAATCATCGTCCTCTCTCTCCTGCCTCCAAAGTTCCCTATTCATGTCACCACCATTCTCCTTCTTCCCCAGATGACCTTGGAGTCCTCTTTGACTTTTTCCTCTTCCTTGTCCCTAAGCTGGATAGACCATGGATTTTATCTAGTATAGTAATTTTAATGGTTTTTTTTTAATTCACTTGGTTTTTGGTGTTTCTGGATTTTTTAAAATTTTCCTTTAAATTCATTCTTCATGCCTCTATTTCTCTGGTTTGTTCTGATTCCCTGTTGCATCACCCCACTTGATAGACAAGCTCTCTTCTTTCCCTTTCCTATGTCTGCCCAATCTTTCCCCCAACAGCCTCTCACCACCATGTCCCTCCACAGCTTCACTGTGGAATAGAAAGATCTCTTCTCTGGATAGGGGAAAGACGTGTAAGTTTTGCCAATGGGGCTGACCTAACAGGTAGTTCACTAAATGGCTATTTATATGATATGATTTGAAGTTAAGTTGAAAAGATCTCTCTTCCATCCCTCCCTCCTGTAGCTCCCAACTATTTCTCCTACTCCCTGTTATGTTGCTTCAATTTCTATCATTAAAGATTCATTCCCTTCAAATTTGAAGAATTTTTTTGGTCTATAAGAGTTGTTGTTATTGAGTCATTTCAGTCATGTCCAACTCTCTGTGACTCTATTTAGGGTTTTCTTGGCAAAGATACTGGAATAGTTTAACATTTCCTTCTCCAGTTTGTTTTACCGGTGAGGAACTGAGGCAAACAGGGTCAAGGCCAGATTTGAACTCATATACTCCTGACTCTAGGCCTGGCACTCTACGCACTGCACCACCTAGCTGCCTTCAAGAGTTCCCTTTAATTTAATTGTTAGGGGAGGGAGCAACACCCATATACCCATAAGCCATCAGCCAAGTCTGATGGCAAATTGGGTGCCTCAGGTCTGGAGCTGGAATGAAATGAGACACTCATAGTCTATCTAAGAGTTAACAAGAAGAGGCTTACTTGGCCATGGCAAGGGAAGGACATTAAAAACAGGGAAGGGGTGTTCATTGAGGACACAGGTGATTCAGCTGAGCTAAGCTTTCCTGTACCACTGTTGGTCATACTGGGAGTCTAGAGACTAAAGTCTGAGAGAACAGTTCCACTCACTCTTGTCCAGACTATTTTTGTATTCAGGTCATCAGGAAGCTATCTCACTTGAGCCAATTAAATCTTAGGTACAATTTCAACACTATTTAAGGAAAAACTAGACCAATAGTTCTCAAAATGTGGTCTGAGAACCCCTGGAGGTCCCCAAAGGCAAAACTATTTTCATAATAATACTAAGACATTTTAATTTCTAATATGGTAAGTGTTTAGAAAGATAGCACACATAAATGAAAGATTTGGGGGAGGGGGTCCTCAGTAGTTTTTAAGAGTATAAATGAGTCCTGAGACCCAAAAGTTTGAACTGACTAATCTGCCTAGGGCAAGGCCTTCATATCTGCACACACTTTGTAAATCTTAATTGCAATATAGATGTGAAATGTTATTATCATAGCTCGTAATGTTCTCCATGGCAATCAGTGCCTCTCCTTATCGTCCTCCAATTGGGAGCTTATTCATTCTTTCCAACCTTGTTCATTCATTGGATTTTTGATGGTTAGTAGGTCCTACAAAGTAGCAGTCTCATGTGAATTATAACATCCTCTTTATGTTTCAAAAGCAGACCTTGGGTGATTAAAATAACCCCACCCAGCTTCCCCAAGGAAAATCACAGTAGACTGAAAGACAATGGGGAACTTCTAGAACTGTAGCAAGAACTGATAAGGATGGAAGAAATAGAGGTTGTCCAAGTGCTATGAAAGAGAGAATGTAAGGTTGAAAAGTCACTCTGAGCCTAAATGGACTTAGAGAGACATGACTCTAAGGTAGAAGAGAAGAAAGTGTCTTCTTGGATCCCAAGATGCCTCTTTTATGTTAGCAGTTAGGTGGGGATTAAAATTGTCCAACCTACAATAAAAGAGACTGAGGCAGAGCTCTGAGCCAATGGCACTTTATTAAAGGGTCCATGGTCCCCTCTAATGAAATGCACCTCAGATCTTCCTCATGATCTGAAATCCCTCCTCCTCCCAGGACTTCTTTTTATAGGGTTTGAAACTCAAATATGCAAAAGAGGCATGGTAAACTACAGAATCTCATTGGTTGATAGACTTTGGGTGAAGCATGGGGTATCTCCCCTGACTAAATGGTCATAAGAGGACCACCTGCTCATGTTGGACAAAAAAAAGAATGATCTGGAGGTACAAAAATAAGTTGAGAATTTCCAAAGCATCAAGGCATTCCACCCATTCTGGGTTTAGACATGTAATTTGAACAAAACAGGATGGAGACATCTTTGTCAGCATTCTTATGGTTGCACAAGTGAGCCTCACAACTTGGTAAACAAGTAGTGAACATTACATTAAAATTTGAGACCCACTATAAGAACTTATCTAATTATCTCTACATAACTTATGTAAAATATCAAATTGATTAAACAAATGTTAAAAAAAATTTTACATGCAGCTGGGAAATCAGATATACAGGCAATGGGGTATAGAAATTTATCTTGGGTGCAGGTAGGTGGCACAGTGAGTAGAGCACCAGCCCTAGAGTCAGGAGGACCTGAGTTCAAATTCTCCCTCAAACACTTGACACACTGACTAGCTGTGTGACCTTGGGCAAGTCACTTAACCCCAGTTGCCCAGCCTTCCCCCGCAAAAAGAAAGAAATTTATCTTGCCCTACAGGAAAATAGAAGGTAAGGGGACAAGAGAAGGGGCAGTATGATAGAAGGGAGGGCAGATTGGGGGAAGGGGTAATCAGAATGCATGCTGTCTTGGGTGGCAGGAGGGGAGAGATGGAGAAAAAATTTGGAACTCCAAATCTTATGGAAGTAAATGTTGAAAACAAAATATAAATTAATTTTTAAAAATAAAATCATATTTATTATTTATCTTTTAAAAATATCAAATTGATTAATAATGACTGTAATTATGTAGGGGTCCAAATGAATTATTTCTCACAATTAGGTGGCACAGTGGATAGAGTGCTGGGCCTGGAGTCAGGAAGACTCATCTTCCTGAGTTCAAATCTGGCCTCAGACACTCAAGTAGCTGTTTGACTCTGGCCAAGTCATTTAACCCTGTTTACCTCAGTTTCCTCTTTTGTAAAATGAGATGGAGAAGGAAATGGCGAACCATTGCAGTATCTTTGCCAAGAAACAACATATCCATGGAAACCACGATACAAGAGACTTCAGAAATAAAGGTATCTTGAGCTCCATTTTTGAGGGGATGTCCAGGGATTCTGTACATGAAGAGATTGTAAACTAGAAAAGCAATATGGTATAAGAGACAGAAGGATACAATGGAGAGTAGTACCTAACAACATCGGCTAGACATATGTTAGATTCACTGACACAAGAGAAGAAAAAAGAGCCAAAAAAATAACCATGCCTGAGTGGCAACTGGTGACATCTGCTAAGAGCTACTGATTGGAGGCATTCCTTGTAGGGGAAGTAATGGTGCACCCATAGCTAGAAGACTCATGGAAGAGAGCATTGATATGGAAAAGGAATCCCCAGGTACCTCGTACTGGGGCCTCACCAGGGAAGTAGCGCAAGTGACAACCTATACAGGTCTCTGGGAAGGGTTTGCTCCCTGGCAGGTTCTATTGCTTTCTATTGTCTGTCCGGATTCTATTTGTTTCCCTTGACCCATAAATAAGCTTTTCCATGCTTTCAGCCTTTTGATAGTATGCTTGTAAGTGAGGTATCAAAGGTAAGGGAGATACCAAATTTCCCAAATTTTCTGAATGAAGGATATTAGAGGAAAAAAAAAGATCTCCTCAAAATGTGCCCAGGTTGGGGCAGCTAGGTGGCATAGTGAGTAGAGCACCGGCTCTGGAGTCAGGAGGACCTGAGTTCAAATCTGGCCTCAGGCACTTGACACGCTTACTAACTGTGTGACCTTGGGCAAGTCACTTAACCCTGATTGCCCTGCCTTCCCCCCTGTAAAAAAAAATGTATCCAGGTCCATCAAAGGAGGAGGTAGCAAGGTGATGTTATCTTAATGATGCAAATACCTATGGAAGGTCTAAGGACTTAACTCTTTGTCTCATAATACCTACTAATAGATTACCTACATGGTAATACCCACGTGGATAGATTAGTTGCCACTAAACTGAAAACAAGCCATAATGTAAAGTAGGGAGTGGGGAAATATGCAAGGAGGAAGAAAAAATGGTGTCAGGAAGAAGAAAAAGGCACGGAAATGGGAAAATGACAAAAATAAACTATACCCTTGCTTAGAATTGACTCTGCCTGCCAAATAGGGTACCCTCACCTACTTACCTACCCTTTCAAAAACAAAGCCACTTAAAGCCTTATTCATCCTTTCTAACCCTGTGTGTTCATTGGGATTTAGCAGTGTATATTTTCTATCAAATGGTAGGTTTCCTGCAAGGCTCTCCTCCCCACTCCTTTAGTTTGTTTGTTTTTTTTTTTATAAAATAACTATCCTCATTTTTTTTCTCTACTGATGTTCTTGGATGGCTAGGACACAGACTCCCCAGGGTTGCCCCTACCCTGGCCATTCAAGCTTAGCTATATTCTAAGGGTGGAACTCCCTGGAGAATTAAATCTTTAACCCTTGAGAAACCTGTTCCTTTTCTAGGCTGCTGGCAAGAGGGGAGGGGCGGGGGGGAAAGAAGAGAAGAAGCCAATGGGATCCCATAGCTGAGAGAAACTGTGGGGTCATTGGGAAAGGAGAAACAATCCCCACAGTCACAAGAGGCCAGTGTTATAAACGCTCATCATTACTATTGTCATTCCTCCTTTGGCAAATATCACATATTAGCACATATTTATTGAATACCAGGTGTCATGGAGACCTTTTCCATTGAGACAAGTGGTGTTCTGATGCCTCTCTGGATTCCTTTCTTTCTATCTATCTTTATTATACTTGAAGTGGAAGGAAAAGAAAGGGAAAAAAGTGATTTTCCTCTCCATTGTCAATGGCTGAAAATTTCTCCAGAATTGGGGGGTGGGAAAGGAGGAAAGATGGATTATGCAAGATGTCAAGGTGACCCTGCCATTGAATGGAGAAGGACAACAAACAGCCTGTAGCTTTCCCTGAAGCTCAAAGGAGAAAACTTGCCTGCTATCCCCAGCAAGCAACTTGCTTCCAATCTCCGTCATCAGCCTCTTGTTCTAAATTTCACCAGGACTCCCCCGAGTCACAGGCCATAGACCAAAGCACAAAACGAAAAGAAGAAATCAGGGGGCAAGGCCTCAGGGACATATTCTCCACATGGCATTACCCAGAGGTAGTGGGGAGATAAGCTAGAAATCAGAAGAAGGGTCCCATGTGGGTTGTACATCAAAGATGCAGACTCTGAATTTTTATTTGTGTTGTAATTATGTTTACATATTGTTCATATGAACAAAAGAGATTATCAGATACTACATATTTAGACTTCATTATAATGGAGTCATAAAAAGTCTTTTCACAGATGTCAGATTCCAGCACACACATATAAGTAGAGAACTCCATAACTACAGAAAAATACTCCCATGCTTTTTCTTAGTGGCAGTAATGAGCCATAGGAAAGTCTCATGCCCCTAGGAAAATGGAAATCTCTCAAATACCAAAGATGTGTTGCATGTGTTTACTATCTATGCTCCAATTCTAAAGTCATTATATTCTCCACCTGCTGCTCTCCCACAGACCCTAGATGAGAACCAAGCGAGCTTTGGTCTGAGCTGAGTGGCCCTTTGTAAGTGAAAATGAAGTCTAAAATCATGTGCAATCTCAATCCAGAGCTATAGGTGTCACTGACCTTGCTTATCAACCTACTACTTCCTCAGAAGCTGAATCACATCTTCTGGGGACTGCATCCTGAAACCTGCACTTAGGAAGCCAGAAAGAGTGGTCAAAGTAGTATAGAGAGAAGAGCATTCCAGAATTATGTCGAAGTGGCATAGCTGGGAGAGCACCATATCTGGAATCAGAAAGACCCAGGTTTGAGTAGTGCCTCAGACCTTTACTCGTTGTGTGAACCTGGTCAATTCACTTAATCTCTCTGAGCTCCAGTCTCCTCATGCATAAAATGGGCATAATTACAACACCTAACTCTCAGGGTTGTTATGAGAAACAAATAAGATAATATATGTAAAGCATTTTATAAGACCTTAAGGTGTTATGTAAATGTTAATTATTATTATTTGATATAATAATTATTTTATTATTTAATATTTTACATAATAATTATTTATAGCACATATCTGCTCCTTATAAACTATGTACCTTTGACAAGTTACCTAGCCTCTCTGGGAATAGCCTGATGGGGCCCAAATTTATTATCATTCATTCAAGCATTAAGCATTTACTAAGCCCATGTCAGGCACTGTGCTAAGCACTGGGGATACAGAGAATGGCAAAAGACAACACTTTTCCTTAAGGACTTCACAAACTAAGAGGGAAAACAACATGCAAACAATTACAAGATACTTGTACAGACAAGATACAGACAAGGATAAACTGGAGATAATGAACAGAGGGAAGGGATTAGGAAAGGCTTCTTGTAGAAGCCAAGACTTGAAATAGGATGGAAGGTAGAGATGAAGAGGGAGTTTGGTCATCTATAAAATCAAGGGGTTGGACAAAATGCTTTCTAAAGGCCTGTCCATCTCTAATCCTGGGATTTCTAAATCATAAAATTCCATGGAATTAATATGTGCATAGAGCCTTTATATTTCTGCCATAGCTTAGTTAATTTTATAATCGATTCTTAATTATCTGAGTGTATACAGCTGCATTATTCCTTCCATTAGGGTGGAAACATTCCAGATTTGGCCTGGATGCAAACGTTGGCATGATGAGTACACGTTCCTGACAGGCTGGGGATCTCTGACTCGATCTCCCGGTGAAGCACAAATGATGATTTTCACATCATCCAAGTCTCCCCTTCCCTTTGTTGGTGTGGGCTCACTAATTTAGGTAAGAGAGCAAGTGGATTATATCACCAAACTGGTTTGTCCATCTCACCCTCCATGGTGGAAAGGGAGGAGGTAGAAAGGAGAGAAAATAAATTTTTGTTATTTGAAAAAATAAAATAATTTTTTAAAGAGCCAACACACTAACTCAGACAGGAAAGGGTCCTGGTCCTTGCTGCTTTATGGATTTGCTTTTATAGGAAGCAGCAGCCTTTTTTGATTTTCAGGTCTCTCAGATAAAGCCATGTTCCCAATATGACCTCTCTCTACATGAAATGGAAAACCACTATGGCTGGCTCAACAAGGAAAAGACTCAGCGGCTCATAAGTAGGAAGGCTGGGGTACAAACTCTGACTCAAATACCTACTAGACAGAGCTTAAGTGACTTTCCAAGATCAACGTAGGTAATTGTCAGTCAATCAATACGCATTTATTAAGCACCTACCATATGCCCTGTACTGTGTTTTTTATTATCCAAACTGAAAGAGGATGTGTCCTTATTTTCTCAGGGACCAAATGAAGGGCGGGGGGTCTCCCTTTGTTAAGGAAAGCAGCTTTAGTTTTCTGGAAAGATATATTTTCTCCAAAAGTGTGTATTGACATTATCTCTGTTTAGTAATTGTAAAGACACTGACTAGAAACTATGTACTTAGGTTTTATCATTGTTACAGAACTTCTTCATTCTCTCATTTCTCCATTACTATCTAATGTGAGTTGGAAACTGCTTGAGAAAGGGAACTGCTTTTCTGATTTCACAAGCCCAATTCTGTTGGTAAGAAATCTCTCTCCAAACAGAATGTTTGGCTGTTAATAAAAATGTGTCTCCGGCAGATTTAGATTTAGCTATAACACCGGGTATGGAGTGTTTTTCTTCAGCACTATTGTTGCCAAGGTTCTCCAAATATTTCTATTCACCATTGACAATGTACTACTTGTACTGTGTGCCCCCAAACACTGAAAAATCTCCTCCAGAACAAAGAACTGGGCTGAGGATAGGATTGAATAATGGGCCAGATCACACTTATGAGACAGTTGAGCTTTTTTCCATTATCCCAACCACTCCCTGCAATGATAACCCATCTTTTTAACACTAATATCTTATTAATGATAATATATAGATATCCAAGAATTATAATTGCAAGCTGCACAAAGAAAGGGTATGTGCCTAAGTATACCATACAAGATTACCAACAATGGTTTGTATGTAAGAAGTGGCACAGAACATCCTTATTGGGAGCACAACAAGAAAGGAGATGCACATTGTATAGTAAGAACAAGGGATAACAGTTGGACAACCTGACCATTGCATTGCACTGCAACACACAAAAATACAAAGAGAACTAGAGGAAGGCCTCCATTGTGTTTGGTGGTGCCTCTATGGAGGATTTACAGGAAGACATAAACAAGAAACATAGGTCTAGGGAATTGCAGTTTGCATTGCTGGAGGGTATATCCATACTGAAGAAATCAGAGCTCCAAAGAGTTTCAAGGATTTGCAAAAGAATATGACCCAGGCCAGAAAGAAGAGTACCAGAAACATTCTGAATAATACGATTGTTGTGATAAATAAATGACTGAAGGAATGATCATGTCTACTTTTTGACAGATAGATGGAGGGGGATGGACAGAGAGAGACAGAGACCCAAGGTGTCTGCTTTAAAATTCAATGTTCTTTTGGAGGTCTAAGTTCTGGTATTTTTGTTACAAAATCATCCACATAATACATGAACTTCACGTATTTTGAGCAGATGGCTGAAGCTACCTTCATTTTCCCCAGTTCCTTATTCTTTCACCTTGGGTTGCTGCTCCAGACCCCTAGAAAGAAAGGGTTCTAAGGAAGATCAAATGAGATAATATATGAAAAATGCTTTGTAAACCTTAAAATTCTATATAAATGATAGCTATTGTCATCACTATTGCATATCCAATGTGGAACAAGTCATTTCACCTCTATCCAACTCAGTTTTCCAATCAATAAAATGAAGAGGGTGAATATGATGATCACCAAGTTCTGTCTAGACTCATAGGTTTGCAAAGTGAACCATACCACCCCCTGGGGGGCACTGGAACGGTATGAGGTAGTAGCCTCAGGTGCAACTGGGGAGAGTTGAATAAAAATAGGGGGTGGTAGAAGAGTGAGGAAAGGAGAAAAGAGAAGAAATTTTGAAAACAGGTCTTAACAAGCAAGTGTTGGCAGGTGAGCCTGTTGTGCATTGTCAGGAAGTCCAGAATGCATTATCAGGAATATGTGTATGTAATGACTTGTTTACAATACAAATACTATACAATTACATGATACAATATTGGGTCATCAAAATTTCAATGCAGGAAAAACCTCATAAATTTACAATAAATTATTAAATTTTAAATGGGTCAAGTTTTTTAAAATATATTTTATAATTTTGAAATTACACAAATTTTGAAAAAAAATCATTAAAGGGTTAAAGAAAGTAGATTTCTGGGGGTGGGGGTTGCTAATTTTTTAAAAGGGGGTGGTAGGCCAAATAATTTTGGGAACCTCCAGCCTAGAACTAAGAGTCTGTAGTTTTGTGATTCTACTTAGATTTTCCCCACCCCTGCTTTGCAAGAAACTTAAATTTTTAATCTTCCCTCTCTATCCCATGCCAACCTACCCCACTTTGAGTGGATCTTTTTGTCCAGTGGAAATTTTCCTTGGTTCAATTTAAATCCATTTCTCTTAGGTTGGTCTTTGATAAAGATGGGCACAATACAATGTAGTGAAAAGAGCTCTTTATTAAAAGACTTTAGTCCAAATCCTGGTTCTGCCACTTGCAACTTTTATAACCTTAAATAAATTGCCCATCACCTCTAGGCCCCTAGTTTCTTCATCAACGAACTAAGGATGTTGGACTAGATGGTCTCTAAGGCCCTTTTCAAATTTAAAATCATGTCCTTTGAGTGAGCAACTTATTCCAATTCTCTGCTCTCAGCCTTTTGTGGTGTCTGTGTGGAACCACAAAAAACCGTTTTCTTTTCTTTCTCTCCTCATCAAAACATACTTCCAGCATTGAAACAAGTTGTTCCATCTGCCACATTCCTCCTCTCCCTTAAACCATAGAAAGCCCATCTCACCTAAAGAAGCCCTTCTCCCATTATCTGTCTACCACCTACCCCCTAGTCCAGTCTCTGACCCTAAGATGCTTGTGGTACCACTGGGGAGTCAAAGCATAGAATTACAATGACCCATGGATAATATTTAAATTATCCTTTTAAAATCACTAAATTATGCTATTAAACACAAAATGCTAAAGCAAATATTGAATATCCAAATTCTAAGAGGATATCAAATAGAGGAAAGGAGAGATTAGAAAGAGGGAAGTTAGCAAAGACTGCCTGACTGTTGAGCTTTGGATTACATCTGGGTATTGCTAATCGTTGTGAATTCCAAGGCAGAAAGAAAATAGGCATTCAGGCTAAATGAATCAGCCTGGCATGAGTGAAGACTAGAGGCAGGAAGTAGCAGGGCATAAATAGGGGAAACAGGAAATAAATTGAATAACCTGGAGCGGAAGAGTTGAGTTGGGGGATAAATGAAAGAGGAAATATAGGAGATGGGAGGCAGTGGATGCTGAAAGGCAGCATCATAGAGTGGAAGGATCACTCACTTTAGAGTCAAAGGACCTGACTTCAAGGCCCAACTTTGCTACCAACTGACTGTGGGTTGGGACAAGAAGTCACTTAATCTCATAAAAAGGAATTGAGCCTCCATTTTCCCCTCAAATAGAAAACGGGATTAATATGTATGCTCCCTATCTCAGGATGTTTTTATAAAGATCAGATGAGATTTCTGTGAGGCAATTTATAGTTTTAAAAATATAATGTATATGAAAACTTAAGCTTTTATGATTATGGAATGTGAGCCTGTGGTACTTATATTTTGATACCCAAAGCAGGAGGGACCCAAAGTAAATTCTTAAGCAAGGCAGTAACGTGATTCAGATACCAGTGAATGCCTCCTTGGTTGATAGCAGGAACGTCAAATGTTAAGTATCTTCAAGCAATGAACCCAAACTGCCTTCTTTCTCCACCCTAGTACCCTGTTCCATTTTGAGGTAGGGCCCAGACCAGCTAACCTTCACTCTCAGGACTTCATAAGTACCTTCCCATTGCTTTGTTTTCAAATCCGTTTTATGTGCTTTGTTCCTCTATTTAGAATGTAAGCTTGTTGAAAGTACACAGTAGGCTGTTTTTCTTTTTGATTATATTTGTATCCCAAATGCTTAGCACAGAGCAAGGTCATAGTAAACTCTCTGTGTGTGTGTGTGTGTGTGTGTGTGTGTGTGTGTGTGTGTGTAAATGTTTGTTGGCTTAACTTGAAGAGTAAACATGTTCCATCTGGGGGTTTTGAAGGTTGCTGAGGTTGACGGCATGGCATAGGCTATCTCACAATGCCTTATCAACAAAGGCTTCAATAACAAGAAGTTGACCATCAGCTAATGGAGAGGTACCAGTCCTAAGGATAGCACACAAAGGGAGGGGAAAACAGAGGGCACACATGTGTGCGGGCACACACACACACCACTCCTCTAGCAACCTCTCTAAGCCTCAGAATCCTGAGAGTGACGTGCATATATCAGAGAAGGCTCAACAATGCTGCTCTGCCCTTCTTGACCTCAAAGGCTCTCTCGGGTCTCCAAAGGGAGTAGAAAGTGGCGTGAGTCTACACAATACTGACTAGTCAATTGCTATAGATATTACAGACCACTCTTCCTTGTCCTCACGGTCCCTCAATACAGGCAGCCCCTTTTCACATAATGCAACACAAGTCAGCTACAAGTAATTCTTCCCTGTCCCTTCATATAGTGCCATGAGCATGTGCTGCTCAGTTTCACCACTGCCCCTAGCTTGGATGTGGCCTGAAAGGATCTCAAAGTTGTGGCTCTTTCTATGCTAGCTTATTTTATATTTTTATGCCATAGATTATAAACTTGTTGCCATCCTGCATTCTACCAACTGGGACTTTCTATTAATATTTCTAACCAATCCTTTTATGCCTATATTTTCAAGGTGTTTCAGTATAATAACAGTCTTGAAATATACACCCTCCACAAGAATGTCTTGGCCACATGGGCTCCTTGAATGCACCTCTTCATACATATTACCCAGCCATATGTGCATTCCATGTGTGTGCCTTCTCTCAGACCCACCTGTGCTCTGCCTATGTGCCCTCCCCCAACTGGCGATAACCTATGGAAATTACTCTATATGAACACAGAAAACCTTTCTTGTAACTTTATTTGCTATATAGTTTAATTAGATCTTTTGCTGTAAACTAACGTGAACATGGTTCCTATAATGGTTAGTTTAAAAAAAAAGGAAATTTATCAATAGTAGCTTATTCACTGTGATTTTGTATCTATATTGAGTCTCTCAGGCTCTACCTCCCATTTTACATTTGGGGAAATTGAGGCAAATAGAACTTAAGTGACTGACCCAGGTTTCAGCTAGTAAGCATCTGAGGCCAAATTTGAATTTAGATCTTCCTAACTCCAGGCTCAGTTCTTTATCCATTGTATCACTAGCTGCCTCTAGATCGTAAGCTCCATGAAGGTGCCTTTATATCTCCCCTAAACTTTATCTAAACTTTGTATCTCTCCTAGCACAATAAGTGCTTAATAAAGGTAGGATGAACTAATGAATAAACTAAAAAAATGACTCCTTATATGCCAACAGTTTGGTACATGGTGAGAACCTGAGGATTGAATGTTAATGATACCAAACCTTTTGAAGTGATATTTAGAAGATGGTACCTAAAAAGCAGCATTCATTTCCAATCCTATACAGGGGATGGAAAGACAACTTGCTTACATTTTCTATGCTTCTGTCAAATCTGATTCAAAATTGTTTGGGAGGTGCTTTCCTTTCATACATAATAAGCAGTAAATGGACCCTGCCTTGAACCTGTTGTTTTCCTCGCTCCCTGGTCTAATGAAAAAAACAGTAGTGATTATCATTATATTCAAGTGACTTCAGAACAAAGTAAAGCAAAATAAAGTTTGATTGATGATAACAAGACATTTATTAGCATAGTAAATGTTAGGCAATGACTAAAAGAATGATTGCATCCTTCAGTGCAATTTAATAAATTTTTATTTTGGTACAATAGCCCAGTAGACACACACACACACAATTTCAGGGTTGGAAGAAAGTTAACTTTAAAGATCTAGCCACCTTATTCACTTTTGAGGAAACACAGAATCTCCTCATTTTCCTTTAATTTAGAAATGAAAATAAAATTCACAAAGTTATTAAACTCATCTCTACCTCTCCCCATCCCTGAAACTAGACACTGCCTAAGAGAAGCACAAATCTATTGGTCCCAAATTAAAGGTCATTTATAAGAAGGAAGGAAACTGTGAAGTCTGGATTCAGTCAAATAGCTGTACTTGAGGACCTAGAGGACCACATGTGGCCTCGAGGCCACAGGTTCCCCATCCTGGGCTAGGAAATAGGCTTAAAAAGACAAGACTAGCAGGCACTCAGAGGAGGCCACTTTGGGAGGAGAGGCTGACAGTGACTCAAATAGCAGAAAGCTGTGGTTTAATCAGCTAGAGGACAAGAGTCGTGAGATTAACGTTCTGGGTTTGGTCACCATGTTGATCAGTTAGCTTACTCAAAATTGGACCAGTCAGAAATAAAATGGGCTTCCTTGAGAGGTGGCAGATTCCTCCGCCTGAGAGGTATTCAAGAAAAGGCTACACAACCACTTGTCGGGCAAGTTAGAGTACAGATTTCTTTCGTGTATGGACAAGATGGCCACTACTATCCCTTCCAAATCTTAAATTCTGTGATTCTGTGACTGTGAGTCAATAGAATTATATTAGTACGTGAAAGACATCACACAATTATTGCCTGAGGCAGATGAGTGGGCTCACTGACAAATGCTTTTCTTAGCATTGATTTGGGACTTCATATAGCCCAATGATTTAGGACATTCTTGTTCTGCTTTTGCCAGCAGAAGAACTCTTCAAAACCATGGATAAGCAACAAGTATTGATCAACGTACATATACACCGAGTGACTCATATGTGTCTGTCAAAACCTCCCCAGTGCTCATTGGATCAACAGCTACAAAGCACCAGTGTTGCAATTGTGCTCAAATGAGCCTTCAGAGATGGTGCACTGGAGATCTAACAAGACTAAAAATCCCATACTTAGGTACAAAAAAGCTCCTTTGCTTTTAGGGTCCATGACTGATGATTCTTATCTGTTTTACCACCCTATGGTTACCATAGTGACCCTCAGGTCACAGGAAACAGATTGACAAGCATCCCAAGCCTGGTTAGTTCTGGACAAACTTTTTTTTTGTAATTGAGATTATCTAGAATATTCCTCAGGGGTCATGGTAGCTAAGTTGCTTTCCATTTTACCCTTTTCACAGTATACATTATTCTGAAGATTCTAGGGAAGTAGACAGGAGAAGTATCTTCCCAGGATGGGTTCATGTTAGTGGTTAGCAAGCCTGAGAATAGATCTGGGATGAAACAAGTGCCAGTGAAGGGAGGAAAAAATCCTAGTAACAGTTGAGACTCACTAGACCCCTGGAGTAGATAGAACGAGATGACCTCCAAAGTGCAGACCACTAGTCCGGTCTTGTCTGTTTGGAATGCTTTTTCTATAGAAATTAAATATAGAGCACAAAGTAGAGAACAAGATATTCTAAAAGAGTAAAAGGTTGAAGTTATCCCATAGACTGCTAGGCATATGCCATCTGGCCCCTCTGTGATGGTCCAAGCCTGACCCAAATTCATAGCAAGCAGACCTCTGATCTGGTAAATATTAAAAATCAGGCAAGACATTTAAAGGAGAGAGACATTTAGTTGCCTAAAGTGTTTGCCACTGTCCTAGAGAATGACTGGCACAGAGTTCAAAGAGAAAGAGAGGTGAAAGTCTCCAAAATGTTCCTCTTTCCAGATAACACTGCGCCAATTCCAAATATGATGATGTTTCCTCAGTAAGATCCAGAATTACTACAAAGAAATATGTTTAGCCATCCACATTAGAAAAGCAAAGGGTGGGACAGCTAGGTGGCACAGTGAATAGAGCATCGGCCCCAGAGTCAGGAAGACCTGAGTTCAAATCCAGCCTCAAAAACATGACATTTATTAGCTGTGTAACCTTGGGCAAGTCACTTAACCCTGATTGCCTTATCTTTCACCGTCCAAAAAAAAAAAAAAAAAGCAATGGGACTGAAAAATGGAGCTAGCCTATCAGAGCTGTCGAACTTGGGGCCTGCAGCCACAAGCTGCCCACAAAACTCTTAACTATTATCTAAACCAAATTAAACTGTAATTGAAAAATGTTTAACAAAGTAAATAAAATACAACACAGATAACATTAATTTGTGGTTTTCTAAGTAAATGTGTATCCAATAGCAATGTATTTCTTTTTTGACACCACTGGCCTCGATTACAACAGCATCTGGAAAAATAACTCATTAATTTATATGTGTGTCTTTGCATACATACATATGTGTATAAACACATATATAATCTATAGAGATTTATAGATATAGATATATACATACATTTATGTAAACACATGTACCTATGCATATATGTGTGGCTTTATATTTGTATACACACGTACAAACACACACATATATGACAGAGAGACTCTCTGGATATGATAAGACACATGGCAAGTGTAAGCAGGCTACAGTGTATTACCAAGAATGACTTTTGTCTGAGAAATAGTATCCCAAAACATCAAAGACGCATATGGATGATAATACCAATTAAAAAAACAGTTTGTCCAGAACTAACCAGGCTTGGGACACTGGGTCAGTCTGTTCTCTGGTAGTGACCTGAGGGTCACTGTGGTAACCATAGGGTGGTAAATGTGACAGAAAATAGATGGGCAGACCTGAGGCTAAACCAATGCCCCAGGACACCAGAAGGGCGGGAGGAATGACTCCAGTGCATTGGGCGGGTCTTCTATATAGGATATAAATGACAATTGCTCAGGACAGATGTGGATGAAGGTGGTCTGCCCAGGTGGAAGGAATCCCCAGACCAATGAGATTGGAGATCCATCCAAATAAAGGAAACCTAAAACCAAAGATACTTACAGCCTCCTTGAGACCCAAATTTTCCAAACCTGGTTTGGATACCAAAGCAGCCTCCCTGAAAGAACTCTGGCCCAACCCAAATTCAAGTTAAAACCAAACAGAGCAAGAACGAAGAATGTGGTCAATCAAACAGCCCCCTGGCTCTCACTTCCTTGTTCTATCTCCTAGGTCTCCCTGCCCACATCAACCACAACCTTGGTCCCTTCCTTAACTTCATTAATTGTATTTTGAGATCTCCCCCATCTCATAAATTACTATGGACCCTACACAGACCCCCTTGAGATCGTCTTTATCCTCACAGTGGTTGCTGACTTATATATTTTAATTAAACCCAGTGAGTGAAAATGTTTCCAGAATCACACATATAAACAATGACTTTCAAGCTTCTTTCATTATCTCTAGACTTCTGCCCTTCCTGCCTGAAGCAGCTGATTCACTCCTTGCTTCCCTGCTCTCTTCCTGAGACTCTCAGCACAGGCAACTGTCATTAGCTGTTTTCTGTCTCTTGTTCTTCCCCAGGATTTTCTTCCTGCGTCCACTGATGCTCAGCAGAAGCAACCTTCCCTTCCCTTCCCTTCTCTCATCTCTCAAGAAAAGTTAAATATATGTCAGGATCACTAGCATAGGGAACCCTTTAAATCACCCATTTGGGCTTCTTTGAAGTGCCCCCTGGTGGCCCATCTTTACAAAGAATGTCAGTCCATCAAATTAACCAATAAGCATTTATTAAACACCTATTATGTACAAGGGTCTGTGCTAAGCACTGAACATATACAGGTATCCCTAATATTTCTTCTTTTTTCCTCTTGTGTATTCATTCCAGGAGGGTTTGGGTTTGTTTTTTGGTCATTATTATCAGAAAGTTATCATTCCATACAAAGTGTCCTCAGACCTCAATTAGCCCATCTCATTCTCAGCTAACCAAGCAGTTCTCCCTTGGTGATGCTTTTCCAGGGCTATCAAAATGAGTAATCAATTTGATAAGTTTTTAAAGGACAAAAAAACCTTATCATATTTTTATATAGACTAAATTACAGCTAGATTTCTATGTTAGGAGAATTCTTAGAGCTCCTCCTTAAAGGTGATCTGGACCATGCACCAAATGATACTTTTTGTCCCATCCCCTCCCTCCTGTCCCCTGGGTGCCAAGACTGCTCTGATGATGAAAGGTCAGCAGCAGGCCTACCTTTCCAGGCCACATCAAGGGAAGTCACTAGGCCCCCAGACAGCTTCTTCCTCCACACTCAGGGAACAAGGAGTGGGTGTTTTTAATTACTTTCCATGCCAGCAAGCGGTCAGTTCTAGAAGGAATTACTCATTAAGCTATTTCTTTTTTATCCCAGGGAAAAAAAAAGTCCTTCTGGCTTTAGAACAAACAGTAGCTCTCCTAAGTATTTGCATTTAGAATCATTGGCTAAAATTAAGCCCTTGTTCACTAGACATTTTTAGACGGAGTAATTTTTAACTCCTGCCATATGATAAGTAATCTGTTCGATTAGTAAAAAACCACTCACCATATTTTTACTTAGAATAAATTAAAGTTTTGTTTGTGCCTTATTGGAACACAATGTACTGAAGGTGGCAAAGTACTTCCATAAATACAATACATATATGGAATCGCCTCCAAGTCTTCTCCATGGACATGTTGTTCAGTAAGCAATTATTTATTGAGTGTTTTGTTGTTCGGTTTTTCGGACACGTCCGACTCTTCTTGATCCTATTTGGAGTTTTCTTGGCAAAGATACTAGAGTGGTTTGCCATTTCCTTCTCCAGTTCATTTTTACAGATAAGATAACTGAGGCAAGCAGGGGTAAAGGACTTGTCCAGAGTTACACAGCTAGTAAGTGTCTGAGCCCAGATTTGGCCTCAGGTCATGTTGACTCTAGGCCCAGCGCTCTATCCACTACAACACCTACCTGCATTTATTGAGGATCTCCTATAAATGAGATAACATTGGTAAAGTGCTTAGCCCAGTGCCTGGCACACAGTAGGTACTTAATAAGTATCTGTTCCCTTCGCTTCTCTATACACCCTAGCATTGTGCTTAATGCTGAAGACAATGCAAAGATGATTTAGATGCTATTCCTACCCTTGGGAAGCTTGTAACAGAGTGCTTGGGATGATGCCTACACAGATTAATGTTGCAACATAGTACAAAATAAGTGCTTAAATACCATGGTTTGTACAGGAAGCAAAACCATAATGGTGGGATATAGAAGGATAAGAATGGGAGGTGGTAGGTAGCTGAATTTGGCTCAACACAAAGTATATGAAAGTATATGAAAAAAAAGAGAAGAAAAAAAGAAAAAGATGGGAACCTAATAAAAATGACAACACAGTTTGATGCATGTTAAATGGTGATGAAACACATAAATACTACAATGGCAAAGTCTTGAAGGCCAAGAATGAAAGATGAACATCTCTCAGGGCCTCCATTTCCAGGTGGGCCCTAGGTGGACAAAGCCCTCCTGCCTTTGCTTCTGACATTCCAGACATTGCTACCCTGTCCCTATGCAGGTTTCTTCACCTTCCTCCACTGTCCACCTCTCATTTCTGTTTCCTTTTATATGCTGTCTTCTCCCATTAGAGAGTAAGCTCCTTGAGGGCAAGGACAGCCTTTTCCTTGTATTTGTATCCCTAGTACTTGGCACAATGCCTGGAACATAGTAAAGGCTTAATAAATCCTTCTTGTCTTGTCTTGCCTTGCTTGAAGGAAGCAGTAGGCTAGAGCCACGTTCTGGGGGCCTTTGAATGCCAGGCTAGTATACTTGTCCTTTATTGAGCTGGAAATGGGGAGCCCCTGAAGATTTTGAGAAGGGAGGTGACATGATCAGACCTATACATTAGGAAGTATATGTGGATAACATTACAAAGGGATTGTAGGAGAGACCAGACATAGGAAGATCAGGTAGGATGAGGGGAGCCTGACTAGGCTGTGTGTGTAGAGAAGAGAGGAAGATATGAGAGATATTCTAAAAGGTGCTGAATTGACAAGACTTGGCAAATGATTCAATGTAGGGGAAAGGGGGGAAATGGAAAAAAGAGAAGTAAAAAATTACTTGGAACTTCTCAGCCCAAATGAGTAGGGAGATGAAGGTAATATCCAAGGGAAACAGGCATTGGGAAGTGGAAGGTTTGAAGTAAACTTGACATGGAGGTAAAGCCTTAAGTCCATGATCACCTACCTCAGAGCTGCCTTTTCCTCCTGACATCCTAAAAATCCATCTCTCTTTGTACTTTTCCTAGTTCTATTGAAATAGGAAAATAGGAACCAATCAGGTTCACAACCTCAGTCATTTGCACTTTTAACCCCCTTGACACTCCCACCACCAAGTCTAACTCTAGAATATCCCTTGTATTTATTCTAATTTTTACACTCAAATGACCACCACTCTAGTTTAAGCTCTCATTGAGTCTTGCGCAGACTACTGAAATAGCCTCCTAATCCTCCTCCTTCCCTTCCTACAAGCTTTCTTCTCTCCAATCTACCTTTCTGGTTTCTCTAGTCTACAAAATTGGTGTTCCTAGAGCATGATCCAACTATGTCATTTCCCTATTCAAAAAAGCCCCCAAAGTGCTCCCTATTGTGCTTTCAGGACAAATAGGAACTCTTCTGTCTGGCACTTAAAAACCTCTAAAGTCTGGCCCCCAACCTACCTTTCCGGATATCACTTTCCTTCACACACACTCTACATCCTAAGTAAGCTGGATAGAATGTTTGCAGTTACCCATCCATGACTTGTCTTCCCTTGCCTTTGTGTCTTTGCATAGGCCATCACCTGTTTCTGGAAAGCACCTCCTCATCATCTCTACCTTCCAGGATCCCTAGCTCCCTTCAAGATTCAACTCCAGTGCTGTCTCCTACATGGATCCTTTCCTCATCTCTCCAGTTGCTACTGTCTTCCCTATTACAAAAACAAAAAATCTTATTTTGCATGAATGGTCAGTTCCACTATAATACAACATATGAGTTCCTGCAAACCTCGATGCTCTGTAAAATCACACATGAAAACCACAGGGTTCATAGGGGAAATGGGGTTGGGGAATAACACTCAATAACTTCATTACACATTAAAAGAAAAAGATAGGGAGGCAGCTAGGTGGCGCAGTGAGTAGAGCACTGGCCCTGGAGTCAGGAGGACCTGAGTTCAAATCCAGCCTCAGACACTTGACACACTTACTAGCTGTATGATCTCGGGCAAGTCACTTAACCCCAATTGCCCTGCCTTTCCCCTCTCCAAAAAAAAAAAAAAAGAGAAGAAAAAAAGAAAAAGATAGGAACCTAATAAAAATGACAACACAGTTTGATGCATGTTAAATGGTGATGAAACACATAAATACTACAATGGCAAAGTCTTGAAGGCCAAGAATGAAAGATGAACATCTTTCAGCCTCAACTCCAGGGTACAAACCACTCACCATGGTAGTGGGAGGCCAGGGGTCAGGGTGGAGTGAGTAGGTGCCTTCTCCAGCCACACCTCCTTCGACACAAAATATGCAATAAATATGGCTCTTTTTCTTGGAAAAGAACCAGGTGCCTTCTCCAGCCACACCTCCTTCGACACAAAATATGCAATAAATATGGCTCTTTTTCTTGGAAAAGAACCTCAAGTTTGTTTGTAGAAGTGGGCATCCAAAGGGTGTTAGGTAGTGGGAAGATGATTATTTGGAATCAGGAAGAAAGTTGTAACACCAGACATGAATGAGTGTGACTCTTCATTGTCTCTCCCTAAAAGAAATCAAGCATAAGCAAAGAGGGAGTTCAGTTATGCTCAAATTGTTCCCTAATATTCAATTGCACTGGAACAAATTCTCATTTTCAAAACAACTGACTTATTTTATATTTACTTATCTGTGTTCATTTTGTTTTCCCCAATAGAATGTAAATGCCTTAAGAGCAAAGACTTACTTGATTTTGTCTTTGGATCCTTGGCAGCTAGCACATTCCTTGCATATAGTAGAAGTTGGATAAATGAATGAATAAATAATTGAATTAATGGATGAGTGGATTAATGAGCAAATGAAAGAATGAATTCAGTTTGAGAACTCTTGCATTTAGAACATCCAGGTGGCTGTTCCATCCATGTGGAACATCCAATTGGAAATAAGGGGCTCATGTAGGGAGAGGTCAGGATGCAAATTTGGAAGTCACCTACCTACCCTAGAAGTAATCATTAAAATCATGCAATTAGTTCATCAAGGAAGTAAATAGAGAGAGAAAATAGAGGATAGTCAGGTAGAGACTGCCCTGTTACCTTTATATTCTGGATAAACATCCGGTTTCTGTGCCTATGATGGGGCTTACATGCTAGATGAGAGTTAAGAAATTCTGCCCTACCACAGATTTCAGCAATGCCTAAGTACAAGTAAGGGTCTAAAATGTTAGTTTGAGCTGAATTGCTGCGACTTCAGTGCCCCATCTACCTCAAATAATACTGCCCTAGTCCTAGCTATCTGCTGCTGTCTTATCTCAGGGCCAAAATTGCATGAGGCTTTGACAGTACCATTAAAAGGACAAAATTCCCCAGATGCGAATTTTTGGAACACATTAAGGCTTTTGTAACTTTTAAGAATAAGAAATTGGAACGTGAAATTGCCCGAGTGTCATCTCATCAAATGACTTCATTTTTACAATTAGTTTGTCTTTGGCATCCGAAAAAATTTCTGCATGTTTGTGGCATGGAAAATGGAAACAAAAGATTATATAGATTGAAGGGTGGTTTGGGGCCCAACAGAAACACATCAGAGAGAATCATTTCCCTCCCTCTCATCTCATTTTCCTATAGAACAGTTTGTGGAAAGACTAGATTCCAGCTGAGAGATGAACTTTCCCACAGATCACCACGAGGTCGCCTTTAGCTGATGGCTTGCTGAATGGAAACAGGAGTACTTGGCAATCCAGGTGATGATCTACAGAAATATGTCAAGACATACAAGGTACCACTTTGGAGAAGGAAGGCTCAACATTCATTGTCTCTCCCTCTAGCGAAGGAAGGCAGAGAATAAGGTGAGATCGAGTGAGTAAAAGAAGAAGGAAGAGGCAGCTAGTTGACAGAGTAGATAGAGCACCAACCCTGGAGTCAAGAGGACCTGAGTTCAAATCCAGCTTTGGATACTTGACATTTACTAGCTGTGTGACCCTGGGCAAGTCACTTAACCCTGATTGGAGCAGCAGAAGAAGAAGATAAAGAAAAAGAGGAGGAGGAAGAGGAGGAAGAAGAAAACAGCTAAAGGGAAAAAGAAAAGAAGGAAGAGGTTGAAGAAAAAGGAAATACAGAAATAAAATCATAGGATGTCATGGTGAGACCGCCACACATTAAACTGCTCAGAGAAACATTAGAGATCATCTTATCAGAGGATCATAAGAACTATAACTGGAAGAGGCCCATGATACTATCTAGTCCAGCTCTTTAATTTTACAGATGAGAAAACTGAAGTTTAAGGGGAAGTGACTTTTCCAAGGTCTCACAGGATAACAAAACCAGGATTTTTTTCCCAGGTCTTCTTGCTCTAAATTCAGTGTCCTTCTGCTAAAAGAGAGATGAGTTGGGATAGCAGAGAGTGTGGGGAACTTTTAAAAGTCAGGAAGACCTGGGTTTTGGAATCCTGTCACACTCAGGTACATGACAGTGGGCAGGTCATTTCACCAGAGACTTAGTTTCCTTATCAGTAAAATGTGGATAATAGCACTTACCTTCCTAGATCATTCAGAGGATGACAAGATTAAGGTGAGTTTTTTAAGCACTCTTTGAACCTTAAAGCAATATAAAAAGCATCCCAAAAATCTGACTGAAATTTTAATCCTTAAAGATTTTTGAGACAATCCATATAAATATTGGCTACCATTGTTTCACCGCACAATTTCTGCATTTGATGTATATAAAAACTAAGGATCGAAAATGTGATACGACTTGTATCCAAAGTCACCCAGCTAACTATTGGCAGATAAAGGCCTAGAACGAGAGAGACAAAAAGAGAATCTGAACTTTAGGAATTTAGTCAAATCCTATTTAACAAAGCTTCTTCATTACATAAATTTGGATATTGAGTTACTCTGTAGGCAAATTATTTGAATGTAGTCACATATCCTACAACCCCAGGAACATGCCTGCATAACACAAAATCCTTCTGCCACATGCTTAGTTAGAAAGTAGTTCTCAAAACTGCCCTACCCCAGCACTGGGTCCGGATGAACATGACGGGAGTGCTCAGTAAAGACTGGCTAATTTACTGGTTATATAGGAATTAGACTGCAGCCAGGCATTTTTTCTTTGCTTAAAAGAAATCAAGGTTTTACAGCTGCCCCCTGAAAAAAATAAACAAACAAGAGAAGGTCAGCCTGAGCCAGGATGTTTTCTTCCTTCTCCAAGTTCATTTGTACCATCAAGTTTCACCTGTCTATTGACTTAGGTCAGATGGATAGGGCCAAAAGATTTAGTCGATACCATTTACCACTTAGTTAAAAAAATCTCTTTTAGGTCCTTCCTCATGGACCTTGGAGATGTTACCTAGTGCCCTGCTCTGGATTCTAAGTGTAACATCTAACCTTCTAAAATGAACCTGAACTTGTTGGGCAAAATTTGTCTTTGAGAGTTTTTTCTCATAAGTAAAATTCTCAGAAGCCTTGAATTTTCCATAGACTATTGATTTCCACATTCCTTTCAAAATGATTCCATTTGGGAGGTTCTGGAAGGAATGCTCATGACTTCAAGAAATCTAGTCCTGCTACTATTCTGAGAAACAAGGGAAAGTCGCATTTAAATTTCTTATTCTTCTTTTCCAATTAACATTTTCAATAATAACAACACACTAGCACCACGGTTTCTTCCTTCAAGCTTCCTTTCTAAAAACAAACGCCATGTGTCTGGTGTAAATACTTTCACTGGGTGGCATCTCTCTGTTCTACCCCCTCTGATTTCCTTCAAATAGAATAATATAAGTATTAATGTTGCCACTTCTTATTTCTTTGTGTTGGTGTTAAACACTCACACAATGATTCTATTCCGCTTTGTCTCTTGCTCTAAAAGCCTCCCCCATTGGATTCTGAAGGTCACTTCCTGCTGGGGTCCTGGGCCAGAGCCATTATGAATTCTATTCATTTCTTGTTTCATGGACTCAGTTTTGTATCTGTCTCTGTTGGTCCCTGTGCTGAGGGCTGGACTGTAGGGTGAGGAGGGTGGTCAGGCTATGGACTGTTGGTATATCAGGGAGTTATGTGGTCCATAAATCAAATGTGATTATTTCCCAATGGTTGTTTATTTTTCCTAATTTTATAGGATGGGCTCTGATTTATATAAGTTCGTGATTGTTGACACAGTTAATAAAATGTAAGTCAATACCATAAATGTGGCTGATGAGAGTTGGTTTCTTTTCCCCTTCCGACCCCATTTGCTTCAATTTTTCCTACTGCATAAGGAAACGTATTGTTGACAAAATTAATGAAGAGCTCTTAGGAGGTGTTCAGGACTGAGAGTCAGGGAAGCAAACAGTCTCTCTTAGGAGGAGGACTTGAGCAACCATTCCAAGGAATGACTTGCAGATGGATGACAGGTAATGGATACCCTGGTCCTGACTCTTCTGAGAAGTTGGCAGTATGCTGCCAACAATCAAGAAATGGTGAGGCATTCCAAGAGGGGATAAAGATGCCATTAGTTGGAGGCAGAGTTGGAGGGAGAGTTCACCTTCAGTGACAGGGAAAGAGAAAATAGAAGCAATCTCACTCAAAGAGTAGCCAGGCTATGGCTGGCTCAGTACAGGAGGGCATGGATGAGCAGCAAGCCAACACTCATTAACACTCCCATCTCTCATCCCAGCTTTTGTACTGTGATAAAGAATTAGGTTTAGCAAATTAGGTGAGGGAAAGGGAATTTGGAAATGACACCAGAGATGATTGATGATGCTAATAAGCCCTGGACCAAGGAGATTTCCCTTTCCCTCTATGCTACCACCACTATCCTCTCCCCCCTTCTCACCCCACCCAATTTCATATACCTCACCCTCCCCTCCTGTCTCATACACATACATATTTGAACTCAATTGGGTACTCAGGCAATCTCGTTTCATTCACAAAAAAAGAAGGGCATTACATGAGAGAAGAAGGAAAGAAGGTAGTGCTTGCCTTTTACCTGGAAAAACAGGGATGGGGTGAAGGGTCTTCTCCAAGGCAAAGACTGTCTTGGGCAAGTTGACTCAAAGAAGGGGAATGGCATTGATTGTGTCATCTTGGCCTAGTCCTTTTACCTTTTTGGACTTCAGTTTCCTCCTCTGAAAAATGAGAGAGTTGAACTAGATGGCTTCTGATATCCCTTACAACTTATGGCACTCGTCAGTACTCACTCATCCCATCCCAGGCTCACTCTAAATCAAATGGGAGAAGAGGACATAATAAGGATCATTATATAATATGATGCTTGGCACAGAAACTTCTCCTCCCTCAATCCCTTATGTACTCAGCATAAGTATTCACAGGGAGGGCGTTGATATTCTCCTGCATGACCTCTACCCCAAGACACAGATCATTTCCAACAGTTCATTTCTCACTTTTCTCTGCTCAAGGATGCTTCTGGCTTCTAAGTGCAAATTCCTTTGTTTTAAAAGCCCTTTTATAACCTAGATCTAGCCTCCCTTTCTAGGCATATTGTACCATCTTGCCACACACACACACACACACACACACACACACACACACACACACATCCTTGCAGCCAACCTGAAACATTCCACCAGCCAGACACTACATTCTTTTGCAAAGGCTGTGTTACTAGGTCAAGCTTCCTTCAAAGATCAGCTCACAAATCACTTCTCACAAGAAGTCCGTTCTGATTCCCTCTGCTCCACCAATTGTTAATGCCCTGCACCACTCTGAGGAAATTGCTTATCTGCTTTGTATTTACTAGTTTGTGCACATATTGGTTCCCTCCAATAGAACACAAGCTCTTTGAGGGCAGTGAAATCCAGTGTTTCACCAGGCATATAGCATATGTTTAATAAATGTTTGTTGAATGAACAAATGAAAGCTACAGAATATAGATATACAGTAAAAGATGATCTTGTGAATGGCCCAACTGACTGATGATACTGTTTATTATACTTTTATACTAAATTTATTATACTAAACATCAAAAAACTTAGTTTTGTAGCCAATGAAACTGTCACATATGGAAAGCGTTTTGTAAACCTTAGTATACAAATATGTTGTTGTTGTATCACAATGAAGTAGATACGGGGCCTGTTTTGTTTTGCCTCTGACACACATAGATTGTGTGACCTTGGACAAGTCATATAACCTCTCAGTGCCCTAGAAAACTCTCTAGGACTATCTGTAGAGAAGTAGTTCATCTATATTGGTAGAGGGAGTTTCATTAATGGAAGTTTCCCACACCAATGAAAGCATAGGCCCATTCAAACACTGTGTTATTTTCTATCCATTCCCTGACCCATCATTCCTCCTCACAAAAATAAATGAATAAATAGTAGTGATTCTGGGCTTTAAAGCAAAACTGGCTGTAAAATAAATCTTATTATGCCATTGATTTCCATAATAAAACAAGAGACGTGGTATCATGGGGAAAATTTTTCCAAAAGGCTGGTTTCATTCTTTCATTCAATTAAAATTTACTAGGTATGTAGTATGTGCATAACATTGCATTTGGTGCTGAGTATAAGCCTATAAGCAGCTGCTTAGTTCAGAAAAAAGGCTTCACTCTTCCTCTTGGGATTTCTCTCCTAGCACTTTCTCTGTGCCTGGTCCATCTAATTTGAGCTACACTTATCTGCTCATTTGCCTTATCTCCTCCAACTAGATTTGAAACTCCTGGAGGGCAGAGACCAAGTCTTAATCACCTTTGAATCCACTCGGCAGCTTTGCAGATAGCAGGGGGCTAAGTCTACAATGTGTGGAGTTGAATGAAAACACAAGAAAAGGTAAATTAAAATCTAAGGCAGTAAATTAGTACCGGATGATTGATGCAAAACAAAACGCCCTCTTAGAATTTAAAGCAAGAAGAGGTCACAATGGACTAGAAAGATTAGGAAATGGCTTCCAGTACTTGAGCAGAGCCCCAGATTTTTAGGGAAGAAAGAAGGAGAGTGATTTGGTTCAGACTGTGGACTCAGGAGAACATAAATTCCTTCTTTTGTCTTTGTATT
This sequence comes from Trichosurus vulpecula, assembly GCF_011100635.1. Classification (NCBI taxonomy): domain Eukaryota; kingdom Metazoa; phylum Chordata; class Mammalia; order Diprotodontia; family Phalangeridae; genus Trichosurus; species Trichosurus vulpecula. The sequence goes on from NC_050577.1 coordinate 86,080,621, forward strand.
CCCCACTGCCTAGTACAGGAGGAGACCTATAAGAGACAATTAGGTAGGTAGGCAGGTAGGTAGGTAGGTAGGTAGGTAGATAAATAGATAGATAATTTATTAAGTGCTTACTATATACCAGGCACTGTGCTAAACACTGAGGATATAAATACAAATGAGGCAATCTCTGCCTTCAAGGAGCATACATTCTGATGGGGGAAGAAATATATAAAAGAGATTCAGCAAGGGGCTTGTATGTAGGACCTGCCACAGCATAGTTTAGAGATGACTGGGAAGTATCATAGAGGGCTAGAACCAGGCAAAATAAGGTACAAGCTTACCTGTCAGAGCCCAGAACCCCAGGGTGCTAAGCATATAGTAGGTACTTGATAAAGGCTTGTTGGAGTGAACTGTATTTGTAATGTAAGCACTGGAGAACCACTGAAAGTATTTGAGCAGTGGAGTGACCTAATGGAAAGAGTTTGGGGTAAAGATCTGGTTAAGATGGTCAGGAGACACTTAAGAGAGTCCTGCACACTTTCTCTTGTAGTTATAGTTCCCATTTGGTGTTTGTTTTTCTTCCAAAATTTCTTAACTGCCATTTTCCCTGATTTTTCTTTTGGCCACTCTACTGAGACTCCATGTACCAAGGACTTCGGTCATTGTGCTCAAGGCTCTGATATCCCTCAGCACCACATTCACAACTTCCAGAACTTTGCAATCATCCACTTTGCTCAGATTGATGAATAATGTGCTATTAAAGCATCACTGACTTCAGTATCACATACCAGCAATTAATTCTTTTTATATCGTCTAGCTAGGAAATGCCGTAAATATAAAGCTTTGGGTTCTATAAGGCAAGGTAATTCTATAAGGTAAGTCAATTTATGATTCTGTCCATTCTATATTCAATTCAAATTCAATTCAATTCAAAATCCTATATATTTAGTACCTAGAATGAAGAATTACCATTCAGATTTTGGAGCTCTTTAAGAGACAATTGCTATGGAGAGCCAGCATGCCTCCTCCCACATCAGCACCTTGGCCAGAGCAAGTTCAGAAAGAATGTGACCTCTTGGTAATCCCATTTTAAATGAATGACTAGAAGTTATTAATTCAACTCCCTTGAGAGTCAGCAGGTCATAGTTTCATTAACTTGTTTAAGAAATATTTATTAAGTCCCTTCTTTGAAAGCACAAATAGTAGGACCATAGATTCAGAGCCAGAAGGGACTTTAGAGATCCTCTATTCCAACCCTATCCCTATTTTATAGATGGAGGAAATAAAGTTGGGGAATTGAGGATGAGAACTAACATTTATTAAGTACCTACTATGTGCCAGGCACTGTGTTAATCGCTTTACAGATATTATCTCGTTTGATCATCACAGAAACCCTCCGAAGTAGGAACTGTTATTACCTCAATTTTACAGTTGAGGAAAGGAGGGCAAAAGTTGAACAACCTGCCTAGGATCACACACCTATTAAGTATCTGAGGCTGGATCGGACCTCAGGCCCAGCAATCTATCCACTGAGGCACCTGGTTGCTTCAGAGAGGTTTAATGATTTGTCCAAGGCTCATAAGTGGCCAACTTTGGGTTTGATTTCAGGTCTAGTGATTCTAAGGTCATCCCTTCAGGTTCAGTGCTTTTTCACTGCTTTTCATACATCTTATTGCTCTTGGAACAAGGCAAGGCCAAGTGCATGAAACTGTTCCATTTGGCCAATATTCTGCCTCCAACTGTAAAGACAAGATGGATGGAAATCCTGTGCTAGTCCTCTGAAAACAACTGCAGCTAAGTTTTCCTCACCTTGTCCTCTCCCCCTACCCAGACTCTATCCCCCAATATTTTCAAGGAAGAGCAACCCCCACAGTTGAAATGTCTGAATGGGTAGGATAGCAGTGTGTGACACATAGTAGGCATTTAATAAGGTTTGCTGATGAATTGATTGGGAATCAGGAGACCTGGAATCCAGTGTTGGCTCCACCAATAGTTCATTGTGATCTCTTCTCTGGGCTTCAGTTTCATCCTCTGTAAGATCAGGAAGATTACCTCAAAGATCTAATATCCTATAATTCTACTAATAATTTCTGGAAATTTGGAGAGCTAAAAAGTTTCACGTAGACTAGAGAGCATCTTAGATCAGGAGACAGGAGATCAACATAGCCACATTGTTAATTGTGTGACCTTGGGCAAATCAAGTAAGCTCTCTAAATCAACCAATCCATCAACAAGCATTTATTAAGCACCTACTACATGCAGGTGCTCAGGTTACAATGCCAAAAACTAAATAAGCCCTGGCCTCAAGAAGCACATATTTTCTATCAGGGGAGGTAACAAATATACCTATAGGTAAATATAAAAGATAGACAAAGTACAAGGTAATTGAGGGGAGCAGCTACTCATTTATGAGGTGGTACTTGTGCTAAACTTTGAAGTGAGGAATTCCAAGAGGTGAAGGAAAGGAAGGAGTGAATTGCAGGCATAGGGGGTGCACTATGCAAAGGTGGGGAAATTAGGAGACAGAATGCTGTGTGTAAGGGACAGTGAGTAGGCTAGCTTGGTGGAATGTTTCCTTACCACTAAAATAGAAGGTTTGGCCTCTCTTTCAACTCTAGAATTCCATAGTATATGAAGCCATTGGATCATGTCTGAGAACAGATTGAATCTTGGTTTGAGGCAAGGCAAATGAGTAGTGTTATGGGGAAAACATTGTACTTAGAGTCAATCAACAAGCACTTAATAAGCACTTACTGTGTGCTAGACAGTGACACACTGTCGTGCATTCAAATACTGGTTTCAACATTCAACAGTTGTATGCCTTTGAGCCACTCATTTTATTCTCTCTCAACCTCAGTTTTCTCATCCATAAAATGGGAAAAATAGTAGTTGTCCTGCCTATCTTGGGATTGTAATGAGGATCAAATATGATTCATTATGGAGAGTGCTTTGTAAATATAGTGAATTTCCGAGCCATTCATGTTGCTAAGGGGCTGGGGCAACTGATTGGCTCCTGACTTGTCCTAAAGAAGAAGAATATAAATAAAGCTAGGGTCCACCCCTCCAGATTGGTTCATGGTGGGGACCCAAATTCACTTAGCCTACTGTATCCAGCTGGCTTCAGACCAGACCATGCTTTACATACCATCTAGTTGTCCAGCCCAGACAGCTTCTTGTCACGTGCACCATCACCCCTTCCCATCTTTGCTCTGGGAAGTATAATCAAATCAATACTGCCACTGTTTCTAGACAGGATGTGTCAATGGAAACCGTCATAGAGCTACTTACCATCCCTGTGACATTCCAGACGAAAACATACCTATCCCACTCCCCTACTTGTGCTGTTTTCTCCATTAGACCTTAAAGTTCTCAAGGATAGAGACTACCTTGCTATTGTATTCACTTCTTCACGAAATGATTTTCATTCATTCATTCATTCAACACAAAACAAATTAAGGCCCTGCACCAGGATTCACCAGTGGGCAACAAAGGAATACTTGAATAGCCATCACTAATTGTTTCCAGTGAACCCAGGTCTCTCCAAATTCTTTGGAGCTTAGAAGCAATGGGCTTCTAGAATTAAAGGGGAATGAGGAGAAAGAAGGATGAATAAGGAAAGGAAGGGAACAAGCAGTTATTAAGCACCTACTATGTGTAAGGCACTTTGCTAAGTACTTTACAACTATGTATTTCATTTGATCCTCACAAAAGCAATAGGAGATATTATTAACCCCTTTTTACAGTGAGGAAACTGAATCAGACAGAAGTTAAATGATTTGCCCAGGATCACACAGCTGTTAAGTGTCTGAAGTTAGATTCGAACTCAGGTCTTCCTGACTCCAAGCTTAGCACTGTGAGTACTACAGCACCATTTAGCTACCTCCCTATTGGCAGACTGATGCCACTTTCTCATCATCTTCATCCATCTCCACTATTTTTTTTACAAAATTATGAAGTAGGTGATGTTTGTTCCCTGCCTTCCCCCCTTCCCCTTTCTAAACCACCCTTCTCTTGGTATTCATTATCCTTATCCTGACCCAGACTTTCTCACAAGAATTTTGATTTTTAGAATCAGGAGAACTACTAAGTTCTTTCTCTGATGTTGACTAGTTCTGTGACTAAACACAAGTCACTTTAATCAATTAACATTTTTTTTGGAGGGGGGAAGGCAAGGCAATTGGGGTTAAGTGACTTGACCAAGGTCACACAGCTAGTGTCAAGTGTCTGAGGCCAGATTTGAACTCAGGTCCTCCTAACTCCAGGGCCAGTGCTCTATTCACTGTGCCACCTAGCTGCCCCTCAATCAACATTTATTAAACATTTAATGGCATATCTCATTGCATTGCACTTCACAGATATGGTGTTTTTTACAAATCGAAGGGGGGCAAGTCCATTGGAGCCATTTTTCCAACAACATGTGCTCACATCATGCTTGTGTGTCACATTTTGGTCATTCTTGCAATATTTCAAACTTTTTCATTATTATTATACCTGTCACAGTGATCTGTGATCAGTGATCTTTGATGCTACTGTTGTAATTGTTTGGGGATGCCATGAATCACACCCAGATAAGACAGTGAACTCAATCAATAAATGTCATGTGTGTTCTGACTCTTCTACCCACTGGCAGTTCCCATCTCTCTCCCTTTCCTTGGACCTACCTACTCCATAAGATACAACAATATTGAAATTAGGCCAATTAATACCCCTATAATGGCCTCTAACTGTTCGAGTGAAAGGAAGAATCAATCTATGTGGCAAACTTCACTGTCGTCTTATTTTAGGAAATTGCCACAGTCACCAACCTTCAGCAACCACCACCCTGATCAGTCAGCAGCTATCAACACTGAAGCAAGACCATCCACCAGCAAAAAGATGATGACTCGCTGAAGGCTCAGATGATTAGCAATTTTTTTTAGCAATACAGTATTTTTTAATTAAGGTACGTACATTGTCTTTTTAGACATAATACTATTGTACATTTAATAGACTGCAGTATAGTATAAAAATAATTTTTATATCCACTGGGAAACCAAAAAAATAATGTGACTTGTTTCATTGTGGTGGTCTGAAACCAAACCTGCAATATCTCCTCCATATGCCTGTGCTAATACAAAAAGAGGTAAAAGAAGTCCCTGCCCTCAGGGAGTTTATAATCTAATCTCTGAAGTTCAGGTTCCTCAAGTGGAAAATGAGAAAAATAATGCCTTTGCACTGCCTATTGTGAAAGAAAAGCGATATTATTCTCTCCTTCCACCCAAGAAAAGCTTACTTTGACCCTGTGTCCTATTCATCTCTGTCAGAGCTAATAAAAGAAATGCATTTTAGCCAGGGTATCAGTAACTGATGGTATTTTGTGTCAGTTGTCTACCATCCTCCCTGAACGGTACATGAAATTTAATATTTTAGTGCACCTAAGACAGCTCTGACTCAGAACAGGGATGTATTTAGTATGCAGAATCTTCAAACCATGCAATGGACAAAGTGATGTTGCCAGGAACTTCCTGATTCTTGAGGCAGAAACTTTCCCTAAGTCTATAAATCGTAGTTTTTGCCTTAATCTCTGTATCACGAGCCCTGGATCAATTATAGGAATCTTTCATCCTTAGACAAGAGTCCTCAAGAGCAGATACTGTAGGGTTTTTTCTCTGTTGATTTAAGATTTGGGGGGCTTTCGTTGCATTCCTAGCATTTAGTATATTGTCTGGACCACAGCAGGCACTTAATAAATGCTAGTGAACTGACTCATCATAGGAATCTGGATATTTAGCCAAGATAACACACACAGGAAAACAGAGACTCCCAGTGAGAAACAGGGTGGGGGAGCAGTTTTGTTTCCACAGAGTTGAAAGTATCCCTCTTCCTCCCCCTCCCCGCCCCCAACCAGCTTTAGCAGAATGTAAGTCAGGTGACTGATTAGAACTAGTTCTAATCAGAGCTCTGATCTAACAGAGAATAGGCTTCTGGTCAGGTGAAGTTTAGAGACTTGTACGCATGCTTAAAGGAGCCATTTGAGGAGGGCATGATGTAGGCAGTCAGGGGGTTGTATCTGGCCAATGAAGAGCCTGGTGGGAGATTCAAAGGGGGGGGGGGTCAATAAAAGAACTGGCATCCATCTGAGTCTTTGTACTCTCCTGTCCTCTGGTCAGGGGAAGTACCCATTTATTCAGACCAAATAAATGTAAAATATCATTAAAACACCCCTGACTTCTCTTGCTTGGGTGGCATCCTTTCTCCTGAGAAAGAATAGTAAATGCCTTTTCTGATTTCGGGCTCGGACTCTGAGTGCTTTGTGTTGTTACGCACACTCTCAGAAAGGTGAATCAAACCTGTCTCTCTAGTTCTAACTAATGCTTAGCCCCATCCTGACTGATATGATTAGATTAGTTCAAGGATAACCTAGAAGGTGAGAGGGCTGAAAAGTATGTCATTTTAGGACTGGCTGAAGAACTGGGGGATAGAAGACTTAGGCAAAAATATGAGAGCAACATTGAAGTGTCAGTCAACAAGAATTTATTAAGTGCTGAGAACTAGGGATTTTTCAAATAGACAAAAATATGGTTCTCTGTCCTCAAGGCATTCACATTCTAATGAAGAGGGAGGTTAACTTGCAAACATACAAGATGTAGGGAGAGTAGATTGGAGGTCAAAGAAGTTAGACTGAAGTCGGCTTCACCTCAGAGAATAGAACTAAGAGGAATGGATGGGAATCAAGGAAAAACTAATTTAAATTTGAATTAAATCAAGTTAGGTCAACAAGCACTTATAATGGGCGCACTGTGCTAAGCCTTGAGAATTCAAATACAAAGAGGAGGAAAGACAGTTGCTGTCCTCAAGTTGCTTACATTCTAATGGGGGAAGGCTGCACATAAAAGGCAGCTGAAGGGGCAGAGGGGCACCGAGGACATGGTAGACAGAGTTCTACGCAGATGAGTCAGCAGTGCCACCTGGAGCAGAATGAAGACATGGGTAGCCTGGGCCTCTTCCTTAGAGGGAGGTTCTGGGAGAAGCCAGCCAATCAGAGGGAGAGGATGAAAGAGCTGAGGAGACTTCCAATGTGAGAAGAAGTCCAGGGGTGGATGAGCTTCTAGGGTGATGAGGTTTCCACGGCATGGTAGACAAAGTCCTATGGAGATGAGTCAACAGTGTACCTGGGGGTGAGGGTGCAGGGAATAAAGGAAAAACTTCCTAATAATCAGAGATGTCTGAAATTGAAATGGGCTGCTTTAGGAGGTCTATCTATAAACAGAGGCTGGATGATTGATTGCTAGGTATGCTGGACAAGAGATCCTTGATCTAGTATAGGATGGACTAGGTCCCCTCCAACATTTAGATTCTGTAGTTCTGTGATTAATAATAATTGCTAGCCTTTATATAGAACCTACTATGTATCAGATACTGTGCTAAGTGTATTACAAATATTACCTCATTTAATCCTCACAACAACCCTGGGAGAAAGGTGCTATTATTATCCCCAATTTTACAGTTGAGAAAACTGAGGTAAGTGAGGTTAGGTGACTGGACCAAGGTCACATAGCTGGTAAGTGTCTGCACTCACATTTGAACTCAGGTCTCCCTGCTCCAGAACTACCTAGTTGTCACTCTGTGATTCCTAACTTAGCCTCATTTGTGCAACGTTGGTGCCAGAAGGGGGAAAACAAGTACAGTTGGTCATTTCCACTCCTAATTGTAGAAACTGACCCTGACATCTAGGAATACAAACCTAACCTTCTTTGTCTTTAGAGTCTTCCATCGAGATAGATCCTGGCAGGGCTTTAAATAGCAAAGTGCCAGCTTCCAAGTAGGGTACCTTCCTTGCAATATTCACTATTGTCCCAAGCAACCAACATCAACCAAATAACGCAACCAACCTCCACTGGGGAATCCTAGTTCTGGGGCTTAAATTTGTCCCCGTGGGTGAGAGGCAGACTTTCTGGGTAACAGACCACTCTCTGTCCTGCTGCAACTGCACCCACAACTCACACACTCTATTGTCCTAGGATTCTTAGCTATGGCTCTGTTCCCCAACCCTAAAACTTTGGTGCCCCAAAATTGACTCTTCCTTGCAATAGCATCACTATGTTTTGGAAAGCCAACATGCCTGATTCAATAGGACAAAAATGAAAGTAATCTTGCCCTCACTCTCTCCCCTCTCTACCAAGTAAATAAATAACACTGGGGATTGGGGGGGGGGGCATAGGCAGGCCTCTGAATTTGCTATCCTGATTAGAAATCCCTGATCTGTTCTGCATCGACAATTCCCCTAATATCATCTGGATTCTCTGCTCCATCTCTTTCTCTTATGGCTTTTTACCTAAGGAACCCAAAGCTGTGTAGAGGTGAAAAACAAAGATGATGATTTCCTTCTCAAGCCATCCCAAAGGGTGCCCATCAGTGCCAATCTTCTCCTTTTGTATACCAGGATGCTCGGAAGCACACAAAAGGTGTTTAATCCCACAGCTGTGTCAGGGACCCAGCAGGTCTCCACACGAGGCCTATTGTCTGGTCGCACACACTGTCTGCCTGTCACCAGGCTGTACCCTCCCACGGCAGAACCTCTTCCCCACTTCTCCCGACCCACCCTTCCCTGGCTCCATTTTCTTTTGCCTTTTAGACAGGTCTTTAATAAGACCCTTTCAAGTTCCCTTTGTGTTCTCCCTCATGCAGAATTTCCAATCGGCATTTGTGAATCATCCCGGCTGCCAGAGTCGTGTCTTTCTCTGGGAGTTGGGGCTGAAGAGTCAGTCAGCAGGCAGTGTCTATCCTGCCTTGCACAACTTCCCCAGCTCCAAAGGGCAGAGGTTAATTGTTTCAGCGTGATGCACCGCCGGGATCAACAGTCCCTTGTCCTCAATCTGTGCAGACACCTGACTGGGGCATCACCCTTACCATGACAACAGTGCCACAAAGCCATTATCACCAGAACACAGAAGGGGTGCGAAATGAATGTTATAGTCAGAAGGGGTCTTGGAACCATCTAGTCCAGGGTGAGGAACCTGCGGCCTCAAGGCCACATGTCTAGGTCCTCAAGGGCAGCCCTTTGACCGAATCTAAACTTCACGGAAGAAATCCTTTTATTAAGGGATAATAAACAATTATCCCTCATTACCTTTATATTATATATTATGTATATTATTATTTCATTAATTATTAAATATTATATAATAATTACCCTTAATAAAAGGATTTGTTCTGTAAGGTTTGGATTCAGTCAAAGGGTCCCACGTGAGGACCTAGAGGGCCACATGTGGCCTTGAGGCTACAGGTTCCCCACTCTTGATCTAGTCTAAGTACTTCATGTAACAGATAAGGAAACAGAGGCCCTGGGAAATTACGCATCTTGCCCAAGATTGCACAAGTTGTAAGTGAGATGGCCAGGATTCAAAACCTGGCCTCCAAAAGAGCAGAGACTGGTTTTCACTTCTCTTTGTGTCCCAGTACTTAGCCTAGCTCACTGTAGGAACTTAATGAAAGTTTGGTGACTTGACTTGTTGACTAAACTGACCCTCAATATAGTCTTATAAGAAGATAATAGTAATTGCTAGCATTTGATAGTGCTTTAAGGTTTGTAAATCATTTGACGTATATTATTTCATCCCCATTTTGCAGATAAGAAAGCTAAGACTAAGGAAAGTTAAGCGGGTCTTCCTTACCGCAAGTCCAGCACTCTATCTACTGTACCACCCAGATGCATCAGGTACTATTATCCCTGTATGACAAGTGAGGACATTGAGGGACATCACTTTAGGAAGCATCAGTGGGATGTCAGAAAGTCCTAGAGTCAGCAAAACTGGACTTGTCTCCATGGCCCTGCCATACCCTAGATATGACTTCAGACAAAAAAACTTAAGCCCTCTGAGCCATCTCCTCATCTGTAAAATGTGTGAACTACCTGCTCTGTTCACCTGAAGGATCATTGTCAGGAGGAAGATATTACATGTGTAAGAACTTTGCACCCCGAAATTCACAGTACAAATAAAAGTTACTGTTGTTGTTATCATTGCCCAGGGTCTCCCGACTAATTAATGATATGGTCAGAACGAGAACCCAGAATTCCTGACCCTCTCCCCATACCCCTCCCCAGTTCTGTGCACTACACCATAAGGTATTATTAAAAAAGGTGTCATGAAAAATCCAGTAATGTTGGTAATTTCATTTTCTTGCCTGCCCTTCCAGGTTTATTGGACATCATGCTTCCTCATACACTGTCTTCTAGCCAAATTAACTTGCTCTTCTCTGAAATCAATAGTCTATCCCCCTCCTCTGGGCCTTTGGACAAACTTTTCACCTCCCCCAGCCTGGAATCTACTACTTTCTCACTTCTACCTCTCCGAATCCCTAACTTCCAATAGCTCTCAGCTCATGCCCAGCTTAACCATCACTCTTCCCTCCCATCTCCCCAAAATATTATGTGTGTATTTATCTATTTACCTATTATATCTCTCAGTAAAATATAAGCTTCTTGAAGGTAGGGACTAATTTTAGTTTGTCTTTGTATCCCTAGTGCCTAGCACCATGCTTTGCTTAATAAGCCCAACAGATGTTTAATTAAATTTTATTGGATATGATTGGCTGTGGACTGACAAGACCAGCTTTGAGGGGCATTAGCTGTTGAAGTTCAAAGAATAGAAAGGAGAAAGTAGCTCTCACTTCACAAAGATATTATAACATATGAAGGTACTTGAGTTCATAGAAGAAAAGCACTATATCACTACAGGATAGGCTTTGTACATATAAATGACATTATTATTATTGTTATTTCAGAGCCAAAGCCTTGCCCATCAGCTCCATAACCTCTTGAGGCAGATAGAGCAAAGACTCTTCCATTACTGCTTCTCTCCTCCAATTCTTGAGTGATCCTGTCTCCACAGGTCCCCATCTCACCAACCATCATCAATTTCTAACCCATGGAATAGAAAAGATATTAATATATATTTATCAACAACCACCTCCACCTGCTCCATCACTAGGTATGTCTTCTCCAGCTAAACACCACAAATCTTAAGGATGTAAGTTGCACCCAAGTGAACCCTTCGTTTCCTCCGTCCTTTCTCATTTCTAGGTGCCCTTGACTCCTTGAAAGCATTTTGCCTGACTTCTCCAAAGTTGCCTTGGATCACCTCAGGAGGGTTTTTTTGGTTTTGTTTTCATGTTATTCTTTTAACTTGTTTTACCTTGCATTCCACCAAGAAGACCCTACTTCCCCCTCCCTATGTCTAAAATGCTGCCCAGCCATACCTCCCCAACCTTGTACTTATAGAAGTGATTTTTTTTACCCAATGTATGTATCCCTATTAAATTCCTCTTGTTAGATTTGATACAATGTTTTGTCCTAGTACGACTTCTTTTTGGATCCCCTCTATGATACTCAGCATTATAACTATACCCCCAAAGTTCTTTTCATCTACAAATTTGATTAAAATGCCTTCTAGATTTTCATTCAAACAATCATTAAAAATATTGAACTGAACAGGGCCAAGGGCAAATCCTTATGGCACTCTGAGAAAATCTCTAGGGCTTACATTAATCACCAGCATTTGCGTCCCCTGAGAGATTGGTGAATGCATAGAGATAGCTTACCTCAATTTTAGGAAAACATTCGGTAAAGTCCTTCATGATACCTTTGGGGAATAAGATGGAAAGATGCCAGTTTCTAATTCACCTAATGTTATTATCATTCAGGCCATATCTCTCCCTTTTGTCCCTAAGGACACAGTAATAGTTCTAGGCAAATGCCTTGCAGAAAAAAAAAAATAGACAGACAGTGTCTGTGGTATTCCCCCTATCTGATAGTCTAGGAAAGTAAGTTTGATTGTCTGATTTGACTATTTTCTGGGTGAACCCAAGATGGCTCTCTGTGATCACCACTTCCCCTTCCCAACTGCTCACAAAACATCCCTCTTAAAAAGCATTCTAATAAACAGGAGAATATTTGAAATAGTAACAATGACATTGTAAAGAAAAACAATTTGAAAAAAATTATGAACTCTGCTCAGTGTGATAACCAATCACACCTCGAGGACAAATGAGGAAACTTGCTGCTCACCTCCTGATGGACCCAAGGTATAGGATGCAACATACACTTTTCGACACTGCAAGTGTGAGGGTTCGTGTTGCTTGACCATACTCATTTGTTAAGGACTGCATTTTTTTCTTCAGAGGAGAGGAAATAGTTGGGGTGGGGGGGTTGGGGTCCAGTGCTAGTGTTGAAGGAAAAAAAAGAAATAAAGAAGGATCATTGAAGCACCTTTTAAAATGCACAACAGGAAGCTCAGAGGAAAACATAGATAATTAGGAAAACCTTGAAAGTAACATGGCGAATTTATGTTTTATTGTACCTCATTGCACTTCTCAGATGGTATATTTCGTTTATTTCATTTTCACAAATTGAAGGTTTGTGGCAACCCTATTGAGCAGGTCTATCAGCAACATTTTTCCAACAGCTCATGTGCCTCTGTGTCACATTTTAAAAATTTTCACAGTTTTAAACTTTTTCATTATTATTATTATTATTATTATTATTATATCTGTTATGGTGATCTGTGATCAGTGATTTTTGATGCTACTATCCTAATTGTTTGGGGATGCCAGGAACCACACCCAGATAAGACAGTGAACTTAATAAATGTTGTGTGTGTTGGACCTCCCTATTCCATGAGACACAACAATATTGGGATTAGGCCAATTAATAACCCTATAATGGCCTCTAAGTGTTCAAGTGAAGAAAAGAATCAATCTATGTGGCAAATTTCATTGTTGTCTTATTTTAAGAAATTGCCACAGCCACCAACCTTCAGCAACCTCCATCCTGATCAGGCAGCAGTCATCAACATGGAAGCAAGACTGTCCACCAGCAAAAAGATTGTGACTTGCTAGAAGTGTAGATGATAGCATTTCTTAGAAATAAAGTATGTTTTAATTAAGGTGTTGTTGTGGTTTCATGATGTGTTATGGTGGAACTGTCTCAGACCACTTGTAATACAAGTATAGGTATTTATTGAGATTGACACCTCTCATGAGACAGGCTAAATTCCAAGAGGAACCAGCAATTTCAGAGAAAGCAAGGTGGATTTTTATAGGATAAAGATGGAATTACATAACAGAAATTGTGAATATTAAAAAGGCAAGAGGGGTTTGTTAAGGAATTAGGTAATAGGGGAGGGGGTCCCAGCCTCGGTGAAACTTCACATGTGATGACCCACAATACTACAGAAAAACCCATGGGGGGGGTGTGTATGTATGATAATGGTATTATAGTAAGCCTCTCTGCGTCATAAGTTCACCTAACAGACATCTTTTGCTATCACTGCTCTGGTACCTACTTAGGGAAAGTCCCTTCTATTGTTTTGGGGTCCATATCCTGATGGGGCATCCTGATGGTGCTGCTTTTTGATGGGCTGTATATTGTGGTCCTGTCTGAGACTAGATGGATGTGGTTGTGGTTGAGGGCATGGACACACCTGCTGTTTCTGTGGGAAATATGAGGACTGGGTCTGGGGGCAGTGGCTAGCTAGAGTCCATCACATGGACATGCCTGCTGTTCTGTGATAAATATGAGTTCATAGACATACCTGTTGTTCTAGGGAGCAGTGAGGCATATATGAAAAAGTTAGGATATTGATTGGGGTGGGGGGATTGCCTAGGTAGGAGCAGTGGGCCTGCTGTTCAGTGGGGCCTATAAGGAAGTTAGAATATCGGGGCTAGGGGTAGCTTTATTAGGATTCCATCAGTATGTACACTGTTGGTTTTTTAGACATAATACTATTGCACACTTAATAAACTACAATATAGTGTAAACATAACTTTTATATGTACTGGGAAACCAAAATATTCATGCAACTCGCTTTATCATGGCATTTGCTTTATTGTGGTGGTCTGGTATATCTGAGGTATGCCTGTAGAGATTAACAGTTTCACCTAAACTCTCTTTTTGGCACTTCTTTGTATATAGTAATGTTGTTTTCTTTGTTGCTGGCTAAATTAAGAATAAAAAATTAAATGTTAAAAAAGAATTCTAAAATTTTGCTAGAAATTTGAAATCAAGCTCAGTAACCCATGGTTTGAAAATCCTACTTAATTCCCTCATTTTAAAAATAAATTGGGGAGATATTTCCTCATTTCCAATCCTGCAACACTTTGCCCATTTCCCAGATTTTTTCAAAGACCGCCTATATTAGCTCAGGAATTATTTCAGCTAGTTCTTTCAGTATTTTGGAATGTCATCCATTTGGGCTCAGGTACTTTCGTTATATCATAGTTTATTGTGGGCTTCCATTCTCTGCCAATAGTTCAATATTTTCCAGGCTGAAGAGATTTTTTCCTTGGTACGGAAAACAGATGAGGAAGGATGTAGAATGTCTACCATCTAAAGTAGGAGAAGCAGCCAGATTGTCGTTCCATTGAATTAGTCTGTCACTGCAGGGTGTTCCTAAAGTCTGGACACATAGACAATTGACAGCAATGTGGAGTTATTGCATTGAGTTCATGTGAATCTTGCAAAGCACATCAACCTTTGCGTCACAAATGATGGAAATCATATTGAAGATGTTATTTGTTAAAATTCCAATTAAATAAAATGTTGTTGAAAATTTCATTCATTTCATTTCTTGAAAATATGCATTTTGCCTATGTGTCCAGACTTTAGGAACGGCCTATATATCAACCTTAAATAGAAACTGGAGCAGAACAAGCTGAACCCAGAGCTGAATAATAAATTGGACTATACTGGAGAAATTATATATAACACTTCAAATTCCAAGCTTCTTTTTGATGAGTCCATGTGTGCACTACTATTCTTCCAGCGATGTTTATGTGGTTTTAAATCATGAAATCCGATAATCACCTAAGAACCTAAAGTGTGAATGACCCAAAGAACAATCCAAAGGAGAGATGCATGGTAGGTTTATGTAGGTTGCAGCTAATTGTCAACAATGACTCGCACACATGAAGCATCGTCAAAGACTTAGTGCAGGACCTATAGGATCATAAAAGGAAGTGGATCTGTCACATAGCAAGAGCATAAGATGGCCATTGGACAATCCGCATGGTGGGTTGTTACCAATGCAATCAAATACTTAAAGAGCTCTAGCGCAGTAAGGATTTCCCTGCCCTGATATCTCCCTCCACTTCAGCCACCATCTCCTCTTTACCTAAACCGTGGTCTTTGGCCCTGGAACCACCCTAGATTCTGATAGGCCTTATCTTGCCTGGATTCAGGTCTCTGCTACACTTCCACACCATCCCCTTTCCAGATCCTTCCTGTATGTTACATTAGAATGTAAGCTCCTTGAGGGCAAGGACTATCTCACCTGTTTGTATTCGTATCTCCAGCACTTAGCCCAATGTCTGGCACATAGTAACTGCTCAATAATTTCCCTCTCTATGGAGGATTTATGCGAGAGAATAAACAAAAATCCCACATGAGACAGGCATAGATGGGCTGTGGCCTGTTGGAAAGAGTAGCCCCATTGCCAATGTATCATGGCTCCATTGAATTTTCACACTATACCAAAGGTAACAAAGGTGAAAGAAGACTTGCATCTACCCTGCCACCCATTATCATTATCCCAGCCACCCCAAGGAATGGTCCTAGTCCTTCTCTGATGTTCCTCTTGTCTCTAGATTCTTTTGAGTCTTTTTTGTTGTCCTTAATTTTCATCAGTAAGCTTTGTCTTGTTCTGGCTTTCGGGTTCCTGACATGATTCATTTGGTCCCATTACCCCTCTTTGTTTCCATGCTCAGTTACCTGCCCCCCTATCCTATTATATTTCCTCCAGTATCTTTCAACAGCTCCCCTCTTCCTTCCCCCCAGTTAGCATGTGTTTGTGTTTCCAGAATTTCATTTCTGAGAGCTTCCCATCCCTCCGGAGCTGCCTTCCCTCTGTAGAATTTTTAGGGCCTGTAAAATCTTCAGCCTTTCTACCTAGGTCACACACTTTGAGATCAAGCTTACATTTGGGCTTCTGGCTCTCTGCCAGAGAACCATGTTGAAGGATACACCATGTGAGAATGAAAATAAGAACAGAGAATTGGGAGAGGAGGGGGATGGGAATAAAAAGACCAGACACTTCAAGCAAACATTGAGAGAAAATAGAAGCTTCCCAGCTTGACTTCGGTGTTGAAAATAATAGGGGTTTTAACAGTTAAAAGGTTCTAAAAAGGTCATTATGCATTTAGCAGTAAAGAGCAATATGAATTTCTAAGCAGCAACATCTGGAAGATCAAAAGAAATCATACTTCAATCACCATGAAAATCTCTGCTCATTACACACAATCATATTTAGTTATTAATAGACATCGGCTAGACACTGACATTTTACACATTTCATCCCATGATGTGCCAGGGACACTTCTGGCATTTAGTTTATCATTTTCATCAGTGTCTTCCATGGATTGACCTATCCGACCCCAAAATCTCACACTGTCACTCATCATAAGTGAATTTATCAACATGTACGTAATCAGAATACACATGAGAGTTTTAACTGTTTGCATATGAAATTACTTCATTCTTCATGCTTCAAAAAAATTCAATTTTGCATAATAAATAATGATAAGGGCCAGTTGACAATTATATAGGTGGGAGTAGTAGGTGGCAATGATTGGAATTTAAATCTGCTCTGCGAATGTATCTGGAGGTTGCTTAAGTAATCAGCCTCAGTGGCTGATTCTCTCCATTGTTAGAGGTTAATACAAAAGCTCTCCAGCTCATATTAGAAGCGGACTTAAACTGCAAATTGGCACATATCCTATTAGTATTTTCCTCCTATGACATACTCTCCAACTGACTTAGATATACAGTCAGGAAAATATTAAAATTAATTGGTCTGTTATTTTTAATGTGAAGAATAGCAGACTGTCTCAAAAAAAATCTTTCAGTCTCTCTCTCTCTCTCTCTCTCTCTCTCTCTCACACACACACACACACACACACACACACACACACACACACACACGACTCCAAACAAATGGATGGGATGGAGAGTCCTGCCTGCCATCACACAAAAGGATAGCATCACCAAGTGGCAGATCCTCCCCAAAATAGCTTGTTTTCCCTCCCTGGGGAATATTTTGGGAAACCAGTCCCTTCGGTTTCCTGGGTGATTTCGGGTGTGTAATAATTGTATTAAAGAAATAATGAGAATGAGGCTCATTCTAGGTTTTCCCAAGGACAACCAATCACAGTCGCTGGTGTGATGAGGCACTGCTTCAGACAGAAATGTGATTTTACTTCTAATGACAATTATTTTTGGACTGAATTATAATTTAGTTCATTAATTAGATCTGTCACTGCATTTTCTAATCCAGCTATTGCATCCTCTGATGGCCCTACCAGCATGATGCTACTCCCCCTGTTACTCAACAATGAGGTGCCTTTCTTTAAGAAGGTGAGGGGCATGCACCGGGTCTGAGGGTGATGGTTAGTGGTTGCTCATGGGGAAATTTTTCCAGTGGTTTGTGGGCTCATTGTATTGATATATCTCTAAAAAGACAAAAAAAGAGGAGGGCATCCAGAAGATTTAGTCAAAGACGAATTTTGTGTGGTTTCTACATTTTGAATTGAAATAATATATGCACCCCTAAATGAGGCCAAGAACTCTTTTCCACAGATTATTCAATTGTCTGCAAAGTGAAGCTGTACATGCTGTTCATTTCTACATTGACCATCTTAGACTATCCCATCTCGCCTCTGGCATTTGTTATCTGATTTCAATCATTTGAATATATTAAAGATTGCTATCAAAATATGCTTTTCCAACAGAGAACTAAATGCTTAAATAGCATCTGATCACCCTATTACAAATATCTGCTGGAGAAGTATTGGAGGTGGCCGGGTCCAGGAGAAAAAAAAAAAACACCAGATTTGGAGTCAGAAGACCAGGGGCCAATTCGGCCCAAGAATTCAAAGTGCTATTTATTATCTGTGTGATCATATACAAGGTCTTTCACTTCTGTAGCCCTTGAGGGCAGGTAGAATATCTTCTAGACATGATGCCAAGTCATCCAAATGAGAAAATTCTGCCAATTACTCACATTGATTGACCTACACAATCCCAAGCAACCACATCTTTGGAAATATCCCTAGGAAGGGGAAGGGAACAAGCATTACTAAAAGCCTCGGGCACCATACTAACTGCTTGACAAATATCATCCCCTTGGATCCTCCCAACAACCCTGGGAAGTAGGTGCTATCATGATCCCCATTTTTACCATTGACAGAACTAAGGCAGACAAAGGTTAAGCCACTGGCAGAGAGTTACACAAGTAAGTGTCCAAGGCTGGATTTCAACTCATCTCACTGACTCCTGGCCAAGCATTCTATCCACTTTGCCCCCTGGCTGCAAGAGGTTCCATTCTCACTCTTCAGCCAGACATTGCATCCAGGTAGACACCTATTGATTTTAATTCCTACAAAGTGCCTGGTACAATATTCTTCAAACAAGAGGTGTTCAAATATTGCTTTGATTGACTAACTGACCTCTGGGTTGAAAAGGAATGACTGGCCCCTTCCTAGGACCTCTTTGATATTTTGCCCACACACTCATGAGGTCAGAAGAGCATTGATTTAGAATTCAAAGTCCAATTCTCTCATTTTTCAGATGAGGAAACTGAGGCATAAAAATGTTAAGTGATTTGCCCGGGGTTAAATAGTTAATAAGTATCTGAGGTGGGATTCGAATCAAGGTCTTTCTGAATACAAGACAAGTACCCTATCTTCCACGTCATGCTTCTTCTTCTGTCAAGGTCTGACCATTAATTTTGGGGTTGATTTGATTTGATCAAGTGTTTGAAAACCAATAAAAATAATCTGGAAACAGTTGAATATATTCATGTCAGTCAAACCATTTGGTTAGGCAGCTAAGTGGTTCAGTGACAGGGTGCTGAGCCTGGAATCAAGAAATCCAGCCTCAGATACTTAATAATTGGGTGACCTTGGGCAAGTCACTTAACCCTGTCTGCCTCAGTCTCCTCCAGGATAAAATGAGGCTGATAAAAATAGCATCTACATCCCAGGGCTGTTTTGAGGATCAAATGGAATAATATTTGCAAAGTGCTTAGCCCAGTAGGTGCTTAATAAATGTTTATTCCTTTCCTTTATCATTCTTTTAGATTCAGTGAGCCAAAATGCTATTAGCTAGTTACAAAGTCTCCCATAATTCCTACCTTAAATACCTGGATCATTGGGCCTCCTTATGAAATCACAAAGTGACTAAATATATTTGAATTTAGGTCCCTAGGACTGTAAATTACATATAATACATAAGAGTAAGGCATTGAATAGACCAAAAAGTGGGGGAAAAGTAAGGGACGTAGTAATCATTAAGATGATCAAAACACCTTCATGAAACATAAAATATTTAATTCTATGAAGCTAAGCCACCAGAGTCCTGTACCTGAATGACTTGTGCCTGGAACAACAGGCCAATTTTTATTTTATGTAGGGGGCCTAGACATGTGATTTAATCAGTGTGGAGACTTCCCAACATGGAAATTCCCTCCACTAATGCAGACTGGCAACTCTTCTATGATGTATAGTTTTAGAAAGTTCCCAGAAGCATGAAGAGGTTAAGTGATTTGCACAGATGGTATGTGTCAAAGGTAGGTCTTGAACCCAGGTCAGAGGCAGTTAGGTGGCACAGTGGATAGAGTGTTGGGCCTGGATTCAGGAAGATTTGAGTTCAAATCCAGCCTCAGATACTTACTAGCTGTGTGACCGTGGGCAAGTCACTTAACCTCTTTTGGCTTCAGTTTCCTCAGATGACAAATGGGGATAATAGCACCCACTTTCCAGGGTTGGTGTGAGGATCAATTAAGAAAATATTTGTAAAGCATTTAGCATAATTTCCTCCCTTTCTAACTCCAAGATTGGCTCTCATTCCACTATACCATGATGCTTTATGATTGACCAATAATAACATGAGAACAGAAATATACAAATGCTAGGCAACCCCACTAGGACAACTCTTTGAGAATGGGAATTAGGACTATCTAAATATAGTGTTCAAGACCAGCCCTTGGCAAAATTGCATCCAGGGAAATCGGAGGTCATGCAGGCCAAACCTCTCCTTTTATACACGTGACCCAGAAAGTTTAAAGGGTTTTTCCCACATCACACAGTAGAGGTCCTCTCATTTCAGATCAACTTTTCTTTCCACTGCACCAGGCTTTCTCTATTGGGTTTTCTTCCCCATGGAGGATCAGGCTTATAACCCTAAAAAACATCCATCCCCACTATTGGCTCCTTCCCCCTGAAGCATCACAACACTACAGATGGTTCTCAGGTATATAGGACCAGATGCTGGTGAGCCTCAGTGGAAATGAAGCCAAGGGTAGGTTTCAGGCCCAGCAGCAGTTTGGACCTATTTCTGACACTATTCAATGCAGTCTGTCATGGTTTTCATTGCTTATCCCTTCCTTTCTTGTTTTTACAGTCATTTGTTTAAAAAATAATAATAATAAAATAAAATAGACCAACTCTCCAATGGTTTTCTTGGAACCAGCTAGTCAACCAAGCTTTGCCCAAGCATGAGTCCTGTTAGGATGCCACCAGGTTCCAAATAGTCCTTTACTAGAGATCCTATCAATCCTAAGATGGGAGGCTTTACTCAAATGATCTTTAAAATGCTTTAGTATTTGGGAATGACACATTGATGCAAGAGCCATTGCCTCCCCCATCAACATCCTTTTGAGAAGCCAAAACACAGACAAATCATTGCAATAAATATCAAATCTATCCCCATTTGTTTATGTACAAGCAGTGGGTGGAGAGCCTTTGCTATGGAGACTGAAAAAAGAATGGCCCCCAGTGTTTCACTGTGCAACATTCTCATCTTGCTGTGAGTTATAGAAGGAAGAAAAAGGATATTCAACTTAAACAAGGTCTATTTTTAGGACTTCCTGTCATTTAAAAACAGCATTAAAATGATCGCTCACCCCACCCCCATCCCCAGGTTATTTCTGGCCCAGGCCTTTTAGCATTTTCACGGCTTCTTGTAAATCACAGTCAGGAGCACATAATGAAAATGACTATGGAGCCCAAAATGCACAATAATGCTCGTGTTGGGCATCATTCGGGCATGTAGGAGGCAAGAATTGATCCAGAGGAGGTGGTTCTGTGGCATTTTCTTTCTGCAGCCAAAAGTCAGCATACAAGTTAAATGGAATGAAAATACCCACCTAATTGGGCAGATGCACAGCTAATTAATCACTTAATTTAACCCACTTAGTTTGGCGAGAGTAAAAATGTAACCTGACAGTTAGGATAGCAACATTTGTTAGCTCTTCTAGAGCTTGAGAATATCCCAGTTTTAATATTTATCTATCTCCACAAGGTTTTAAAAAGAGCTCACTGAATTAAAGCAAGAGCTGAAACTAGGGTGGGGCAAGGAGGGCTTTGCCTCCTGATAGTACTCGTAGTACTTCCTTCAGAAGAGTAGAAACAACAGAGTTTAATACCTACTTAACAAGAATACTTAATTTAATTAAGGGGTGAGTGAGGAATATACTGGGAGAAAGAAAGGGAGAGGTAGAATAGGGTAAATTATCTCACCTTAAAGAGGCAAGGAAAAACTTTTACAGTAGAGGGGAAAAGGGGAGAGGGGAGAGGGAATGAGTGAACCTTACTCTCATTAGAATTGTCTTAAAGAGGGAATAACATACATACTCAATTGGATATAAAAATCTATCTTACCCTACCGGAAAGCAGGAAGGGAAGGGGATAAGAGGAGGTGGGGAGTGAGTGATGATAGAAGAGAGGGCTGATTGGGGAAGGGGATAGTCAGAAGTAAAACATGTTTGAGGAGGGATGGGGGGGAAAGAAGAGAATAGAATAAACAGGGTGAGAGGGAATAGGATGGAGAGAAATACAGTCATCATTAGTAAGAGTGAAAAGTAAGTTTCTCTGATGAAGCCTCATTTCTCAAACATATAGGGAACTGATTCCCCAACTGATAAATGATCAAAAGATATTAACAGTTTTCAAATGAAGTAATCAAAGCTATCGATAATATATGAAAGAATGCCCTAACTCACCCCTGACTGAAAAAAACGCAAATTAAAACAATTCTAAGGTACTACCTCATACCCTAGGAAAATGACAAATGTTGGAGGGGATTTGGGAAAAATGAGACATTAATACACTGTTGGTGGAGTTGTGAACTGATCCAACCATTCTGGAGAACAATTTGGAATTCTGCTCAAAGGCTTAGAAAACCTATATACCCTTTGACCTAGCAATAGGACCTACTAAGTCTATATCCCAAAAGAGATAACAAAAAGTAAAAGGATCTAGGTATTTAAAAATATTTATAGCAGCTCTTTTCTGGTGGCAAAGAATTAGAAAATGAGGGGATGTTCATCCATTGGGAGATGACTGAACAAATTGTGTTATGTGATTATTATAGAATACTATTGTACTATAAGAAATGATGAGCAGGATGCTCTCAGAAAAACCTGGAGAGACTTATATGAACTGATGCAAAGTGAAATATACTATGTACAAAAGTAACAGAAATATTTTAAGATGATTAGCTGTGAGTGACTTAACTCTTCTCAGCAATACAATGATCCAAGACAACTCTGAAGGATGCTGAAAAATGCTCTCCACCCCCAGAGAAAGAACTGATGGTGTCTGAATACAGATTGAAGCATACTTTTTTTTTACTTCCTTTATTTTTCTTGAGGGTTTGGTTTGGTTTTTTTGGTCTATGTTTTCTTTCACAACATGATGTTTTGCATGACTACACATATATAAACTGTATTGAATTGTTTGCCTTCTCAGTGAGCAGGGTGGGGTGGGAAGGGAAGAAGGGAGAAAATTTGGAACTCAAAGTTCTAAAAACAAATGTTAAAAATTGTTTTTACATGTACCTGGTGAAAAAAAGTACTAAATAAATTTTAAAAAGAGAATACTTAATTTAAAAAAGGAGATAGTGTGCTAGATAGAGTTGCTTCCCCACCTTTCTCCTTTCTAAGCCTTGTACCACCAGTATCTCGGAGATCCTTTTGTGTCCTTCCCACAAGGTGGCATCCCACCCAACCCCCAACTAAGAGCTTTTCATAAGGCCCTTGTCTACTTCAAAAAAAAATTCTGATTAAACTCTAATTCAAGCTATCTGTAATAAAAAAGAGTGTAATTTTGGGAGGAAGCAAAAAGAAAACATGACATGTTTGAGAGGCACAGAGAATTAGACTACCTTCCTCCCCACTCTGCAACCCCACCTCTGAAAAAAAGATCTCATATTTCTTTCCTATATATGTGTGTGCATATGTATGTGTATCTATATATACACACATATATGTACATATACATATATATATATTTCTATATGTATCTCCTGGAGGGCAAGGATTGTTTCATTTTTGTCTTTCTCCTCAGCACCCAGCACACAGTAGGTACTTAATAAATGCTTGTTGATTATTTAGGTGATTGAAGCCTTTGCAATATTATAAATCCATACTCTGACCCAGACCCCTACCTGGGCCACTATTTTGCTGCTCCAGGTCCCTAGTCTTATGCGTAAAATTGAACTAATAAAGAATACAGCCCTATTATTCAGAAGGATTATGAGTAATGAGGGTAAAAATTATTCTAGGGCCCTTTGCAAATTTAATGTTATATAATTACATATTAAACAAGCTTTATTAAAATTAAGTTCTGTGTGTCTATTCCTGGAAAGATAGATTAACTAGCTATCTGGCCATTAAAAAGCATTTGTGGTCATCAAAGATCTCCTAATTATCCTCACATTATATTTAATGCCAGTGCCCAAACACTGGGCGATTAGAGGTCGAGTCTACATTGAACACTGGCAACATCACCTTAAAAGATAAAGAGGCTCTTTGAGTCCCTTTCATGGTTCAAGCAAAAGTGAAAAAAATTTAATGTCTTATAAGTCCTGACTCACAACTCTCCTCCTACTGGAAGCCTTGGTCAATGAAGGAAGATTCATTTAGAAGACACCAGCAAAGGAGGCAGAGAAGGAAGAAGCATGTACAGTACAGCTTTCCCCTACAACTACTTCAACAAAAACCTAGAAAGATCAAGTCATGATTGAGAAATCCAAGCAAAAAAGAAAAGCATAGCCTGTCGTTTTCCTAGTCCAGCATAAAGAAATGTGGGTCTGCTGACACTGGGGACAGGATCTACCTGGGAAGACACCACCAGGCAGAATCTCTCCCCACTCCCTCCAGGGAAGGGAGTGAATTGAGACCTGAGGGTGTGTAAAGGGCAAGAAGCAGTACCGATTCCAGCAGGAATGGGGCTGATACTATGGAAGGAGTAAGAATAAGAGTCAACAGGCAGCTCTGTCTTGATGCCCAACAGTCAGCATTGGTACAATGGCTAACTGCATGGAGAAGGGAAGCTCTGGAGGATATTATAGTGAGAAAAACAGCTCTTGATGTCTAGCCTGGTCACCTGAACAATAATATTACTTCACATTTATCTAGTATTTTAAGGTTTTCAAAGCCTTTTAAATATATTTTCTTATTTGCTTTTGTTTTGGTCCATCATTTCAGTAGTGTTCAACTCTTGGTGACCCCATTTGGGGTTTTCTTGGCAAAAATACAGGAGGGCTTTGCCATTTCCTTCTCAAGCTCATGTTACAAATGAGGAAACTGAGGGAAACGGTGACTTGCCATAGAAATGTTTGTTTGGTTCCATGAATGAAAAATAATTTTTTTAAAAAAGAAAGAGATGGGAAAATAAAAATATTAAACATCAAAACAAAAAATAAACCCACTGCATCCACCCCAAAGAGTTATATAATTGTAAACTACTATATACATGTGAATCATTTTTTTAAAAGTGACTTGCCCAGGGTCACTAAGAAGACTATTACTGACTTCAGACCCAGTTCTCTACCCATAGTGCCACCTAGCTGCCCTGGAATTGGGTAGATCCAGGTTCAAATGTGGCTTCAGACAGTTACTAGCTGTCTGACCCTGAGCCAGTCACTTAACCTCCATTTGCCTCAGTTTCCTCAACAGTAAAATGGGGGTGATAGTAATACCTACTTCCCAGGGTTGTTTTGAGGTTCAAATGAGATAATATTTAGAAAACACTTAACATTGTATCTGGTACATAGTACTGAATATATTCAACACTAGCTATTACTTTTACAAAAAGGTCATAGGATTTTAAATTTAGGATTAAGAGTGATCTTAGAGGCCCAATACAATCCCCTTGTTTTATAGAGGGTGAAACTGGCAAATTGGGAGCAAATTGCTGGCCCAGGATTTGAACCAAGGCCCCCTGGCACACTTTTCATCCAAACACACAGCCTCCTATTGTGGTGGGGTTGCTTTTGAGGCAAACCAAGTATAAACTTGTCCTCTAGGCAGCGCGGTGGATAAAGTGTCAGGCCTGGAGTCGGGAAGGCTCATTTTCTTGAGTTCAAATCCGACCTCAGACACTTACTAGCTGTGTGACCCTGGGCAAGTCACTTAACCCTGTTTGCTTCAGTTTCCTCATCTGTAAAATGAGCTGGAGAAGGAAATGGCAAACTGCTCCAGTATGTTTACCAAGAAAACCCCAAATGGGGTCATGAAGAGTTGGACATGACTGAAAAATGACTAAACAACAAGTGTAAACCGTCCCTCAATTCCCATGAAACTGAGTCTTAAGGGTTTGCCATGGATCAAG
The DNA here is from genome assembly GCF_011100635.1 of Trichosurus vulpecula. Classification (NCBI taxonomy): domain Eukaryota; kingdom Metazoa; phylum Chordata; class Mammalia; order Diprotodontia; family Phalangeridae; genus Trichosurus; species Trichosurus vulpecula. The sequence goes on from NC_050577.1 coordinate 86,106,244, forward strand.
ATGCATTTATCAAGTCAGTTTTAAAAGATCTCTCTAACCCCAAACCTGCAATATCCCCTTATATAGAAGTTACCTCCCTACTTCTTGTGGATATTATGAAAGTTGGACTAGAATGACCTCCATAGTCTCTTCCAAAAATAAAATTCCATGATTCTATATTTTCTAAGCATTGAGACTGTAAAGCCAAAAGCTTAAGACCTTTGGTGGAGAAGATGTAACAATGAAAGTGAAATGTCATTTATTGAAGGTTTGGAAAATAGTGTGAATATTGCCACACAAGGCAAGGAAGCATCCCTGTGGGCTGAAAAGACCGCTCTATCTTCAAGATCATAGATGCTGCCATGATGCGATAAAACAAAAAGGAGCTGAAAGCTTTAGTGGAAAACCCCTTGCTTTGAGTGATCACCTACATGCAAGGGCTAAATGGATCTCTTGTCTCCACACACCTACCTAGAGCACACAAGGTATTTTTGTCACTATGAATAGCATTTTTAACCACTGAGTCAGTCCTGCAAATACGAAAAGCAAATTAACGCACAATTTCTATAAGGTGACACTAAACGATCACTCTCATTTTGTACCTGAGGAAGTTGAAAGTGGTATTGGAATGGAAAAAATTCTTTAAGTTCCATGAGTTGATGGTTCATAGATTTGTAGCACCTACCCATGAGCTACCCTCCCCATCCCCACTCACCCTGATGAGTTGAGTCCCCAGGGGGTGGTTACAACATCCCCTCAGGACCCTAGGTTTACCCCTGAAGGGCCAGCTCACTCTATTAACTTACCCACTACGCACATCTCTACCTCTTCGTTAAATCTCTATTAACACAGCACTATTCATCTTCCAAGCAAAGCTTCCAGTTCCCAATCCCGAATACCACTCACTCACTCACTCATCTTCTCTAGAAAGGATAGACCCCTCCACAGGTGAGCATCACCGTGGCTTTGAAACGAGACCTAGGGATCGGCTGGATTCATGGCTGGACTTTGATGATATCCTTCTGTGACAACCATTGCTGGAAATGTCAAAGAAAAACTCACCTTTGAACACCGCTTATGCTCACACAATTCTTTTTTTTTAATTTTATTTATTTCATTCTGAACTTAAGAAAATAAGCATTTTTATAACATAATAGAATAGGAAAAAAAAGATGATTGCACGTGAAACTGCAGATCTATTATCTACAACTTGATATTCCTTTTAAATAATGATGTCGTTGTGTAACTTTCTTTTTTTTTCTTTTTTTCTTCCCTGTCCCCACCCCCTCCTTAGAGATGGCGACCGTTAGTTACAAATATGTACATATATCTATATATATAACCATTCTATACATACTTCTATTTATAAGTTCTTTCTCTGGATGCAGTGTCTTCCTTCATAGGTCCTTTGTAGTTAATTTAGGTATTCAGAATAGTTACAATGACTTAGTCACTCAAAGTTGTTCTTAAGACAATATTGCTGTTACTGTACACCACATTCTCTTGGTTCTGCCCATTTCACTCTTCACTGTTTCCTGCAAGTCTATCCACGTTTTTCTGAGATCAAGCTCATCATTTCTTATAGCACAGTAGGATTCCATCACAATCATAAACCACAACTTGGTCAGCCAGTCTACTGTGGGATGCTACCGCCCTCCACAGTTGGGTAGGATTCCCCAAGTTCTGTACCCTTTATAAAACTGACAGTGATAGCCAGTAACCACCTTAGAGGCTACTCATCCTAAGTGGTCTTGACTAAATGGAGTTGTGTTTTAGATTGTAAGCTCCTCGTGGGCAAGAACTGTGTCTGACAAAATATAGTGGTTAAACACACTGGTCTTGGCATTGCAACTGCATTCAAATCCTGGCTGTGTTGCTGTGTGACCTTAGACAACTCACTTAACCTTTCTGAGCCTCAGTTTCTCAATTTGTAAGATGGGGTAATGATCTTTTTATATCACTGAGCTATCATGAAAAAAAGTATTTTATAAAAGTTAGTGTCATGGGAGGTAGAGAATGGAGGAGAAAGGATACACATTTGTATAGCACTTATAAAGTACCAGTGCTGAGTGTTTTTACAAATGTCAACTCTTTTAATCCTCACAACCACCCTGCAAACTTATTGCATGATTACTATACCCATTTCATATTTGATGAAATTGAGGCAAACACAGGTTAAATGACTTGTCCAGGGTCACACAGTTAATAAGTGTCTGAGGCTAGCTTTGAACTGAAGCTTTCCTGACTCCAAATCCAGCATTCTCTCCACTGTGCCACCCAGCTGATACATATATGTAGATATATAAATCTGTATAAGTACACAGATATACGTACATGTATGTGTACATATATGTATATGCATTTATAGATGTTGAGCCATTTTTCAGTAGTATCTGACTCTTCATGACCCCGTTTGGGGTTTCCTTGACGAAGATCCTGGGGTGGTTTGCCATTTCCTTCTCTAGCTCATTTTCTAAACGAGGAAACTGAGGTAAACAGGTTAAGTGACTTGCCCAGGGTCACACAGCCAGTGAGTGTCTGAGGCCGGATTTGGACTCACAAAGATGAGTCTTTTTGACTCCATACCCAACACTCTATCCACTGCACCACACAGCTGCCCGTATATAGATGACATGGATATGTTACAGAAATATGAATTGTTATTCTATCCCCAGCAACCTGTATATCATGCCAAATATATTGAAACTCAGTAAATATGTGCTAATCTATTGATATCACATGATGCAATAATTCTATTATAGACTTTCTTTAACTATCCAACCCCCAAAACAGTACACAAGCAATAACAGCAAGAGACAATGCCATAGAAATGGCTACATGTGGAGAAATATGTAAGATGGCCAAAAAAATATCAAGTGGAAAAAATTTATACTAACCGAGCCAGTAAAAGACAGTGTGATTTATTGATTTAGGTAGATGCTCACTGGGCAGGATGTCAAGATAGCCTAGTTCTATCCTCAGGTATACCACCGGGCTGACTGGGCAACCTTGAACCAGACACTCTGGCCCTCGATTTCTTTTTCTGTCAAATAAGAGGAGGGAGGGACGGTAAAGATGGAAATGTTCCAGGGGTGAGAAGGCAATCTTGTGAATTCAGCAGTTCAGCAGCCAGTATCTAGCCACTGGTAGAAAGCTCAGTGCTGATGGAAGTCTCAAAAAATACTACCGATTATATGCAAATCATATGCAAACACACTTATGCCCCTGCCTATTTCATACACATCTGAGAAGTCTCAGATGTAAATCACCAGCTTGCAGGGAGAGAAGTCAAACTCTAGTGTAGCAGAAAAGGAAGAAAACAGATAAAAACTCCAAATGTCCTAATTAGGAAATGAAGATGCTGTGAACGGATGCACAATGATTCTTTTCAAGAGGGAGGGCAATGTAAACATTAGTCTATGAAATTAAATTTCCATCAGCTTTTACGTGTTTGTGAGTGTGTACATGTGTGTATGTGAGAGACAGACAGACAGACACTGGGCCCCAGTCCTAAAATTATATGCAGAATTATAATATAACTTTGCAATGTAAAGTGCCATGCTGATAATTTTGAGTGGCTATAATTAGAGAATATGAATCTATATTTCATAAGACAAGCCTGTAGCTTTAGAGCTGGAAGGGGTTATAGAAGCCCTCAAGCCCAACCTTCTTTTCCACAGATGACAAAACTGAGGTAAAGAGTAGTTAGCTGACTTGCTCAGGTTTACATAAGAAAGTAAGTAACCCAGACAAGATTTGAGCCCAGGACTCCCTGACTCTGAGTTCAGCCAATCTCTCTAGACCTCCATGCTGCCATATTTACCACCGTGTGTGCAGGAACATGCCTATCATAATACATTTTAATGTTACCTCTTTTTTTACAGCTATATCTTAAAGCCTCAATCATATAGCTAAAGCATTTCCCCTAGGAAGAGAGAAGAGAACCATGTTTTAAGTGTAATAACAGTTTCTATTTCAATAGCACTTCAAAATTTACCATCTGCTTTCCTCACAACAACTTGGTGAGATAAGTAATATGACCAGCATTATCATGGAGGGGGGTAGTATAAGTAGGCTTCCATATACTACCCATGATGACTTGCACAAAAAATAAACAGCCTAAAATATGTCACCCAAGAAATATAGGACTGGAAAAGGAGATGGGTTAGTCATCTAGGAAGAATGAGGAATAAAAGATGGCACAGTGGTATAAGGAGAAGAGTCAGAGTTCTAGATCAGAGGACCTGGGTCTGATTCCCAGCTCTGCCACTTACTGCCTATGTGACCTTGGTCAAGTCCCTTGGCCTCTCTAGTTCCTTACCTGTAGAATCAGGGGCTTGGACTCCCTTAGCCCTTTGGTCCTTTCTGGCTCCAAATCCATGGTCCTGCGGACAACTCAAATGCTATGTAGGTATCCATGAATGTTAAGAGACCTAGAGAAAGGCCTCCAGTTCATTGAGTAACTCTTTAATGAGTTATGGCATTTACAGGAAGTCAAAGACAAGATTCACCCAGGACGAGAAGGGGCGGATGGGTTCTGGTCTACACCAGAGGTGCCAAACATGCTCCTCGGAGTAAGTATGGCAGCAACCAGATTAAAATGTCATTGGAGAATATTTAACAAAATAAATCTAAATACCCTATTACATTTTAAAACTAAGCCAATCTGCAGCTCACAGAGATACTTATGTATGGATGAGTGGCCCCCATTTCTATTTGAGCTTGACAGCCCTAGAGAGAATACCCACGTAGAGAAGATTCCAAAGCCAATCAAGGATTCAAGTATTTGCCAATGGAAAATTGAAGTTCAGAAAGTCTGACTTGCCTGAGAAGACATATCTAATTAGTGTGCAAGACTAGACTCAAACTTAGGTCCTCTGGCTCCAAAGCTAATCATATTTTCTACACTATGCTAGCAATAATAATATTAATAATAAGCACTTATATAATACCTTAAGGCCTGAAAAGTGCTTTACAAATTTTATCTCATTTGATCCTCATAACAACCCCAAGAACCAGTTGCTACTAACCCCATTTTACAGATGGGGAAACTGAGGCAGACAGGTTCAGTGATCTGCCCAGGGTCACATAGTTAATAATAATAATATTTACATAGCATTTATTACATGTCAGGTACTGTGCTAAAGCACTTTGCAGTTATTATCTGATTTGATCTTCAAAACAACTCTTAGAACTAGTTGCTAATATCCCCATTTCACAGATGGGGAACCTGGGACTAAAAGCGGTTAACTAATCTACCCGGAGTCTTCTTGTTGCTCCATCATGTCCAATTCTCTGTGACCCCATTTGGGGTTTTCTTGGTACTTGCCCAGGATCACATAGCTCGGAAGCGTCTGAGGCTGGATTTGAATTCCACAGATGAGTCTTCCTGATTCCAAGCCCACTGCTTGGAATCAATCCAATATACCACCGAGCTGCCCTTCCCAGGGTCACACAGCTACTAGGTTTCTAAGTTATACCTAGGACAAGGGTGGGGAACCTGCAGCCTTGTTCCCCACCCCTGATCTTAAACAAAATGAATATTCAACCGAATGAACAGTCAAACATCTTGGCTGTGTAAATTATCACGCATGCTCCCACTACCGGACAAGAAAAGGGCAGGTAATTCTAGTTAAATGAGATATCCTTAAATGTTACAGTTACATGTATATAAATGTCCTGGTTGAACTCTGCTGCTTCAGTCAGTTACCATGAAAATCACTATAAAGATTTGGAGACTTTTCAATTTCTCTAGCCCCTTTCTTCCAAAGTAATTCAAAGCGTGGTTATAGGGGGAAGCATGTGATAGGTCAGAGGAATGTTCCATAATAGGGATACTTATTCATATCATAAACGTCAAATTATAGAGGTAGGAAGGACCAGAGATTGTCAGCTCTACCAACCCTGTTCTGATGTGTGAATCCCTTGCATGCTGCCCTCAGACAAATGGTTACCGTGGCTTCTTTTTCAACACCTCCAACAAAAAGTAACTCATTGACTTCTGAGGCGGTCCTTTCCTTATTCCTGTGATCATTCTCTGAGAAGCCACTTTATTATTACCTTTAAAAAAGAGCAATTCTTTCTCAAGGATTACTGGGAATAAGAATGAGGACAGGACCTCCTCTCTCCCCACCTTCACTGCAAAGAGATCAAAGAAAAAGAAAAAGGACCCATACATAATTATTTATAATAGCTATTTTTGTAATAGCGAAAAAAAGTAAAATTATGAAGGTGCCTGCCTATTAGAGAATGACTGAACAATTATGGTATGGTAATAAAATGGAATATCATTGTTCTGTAAGAAATGATGAAATAGGGGCAGCTAGGTGGTGCAGTGGATAGAGCACCAGCCCTGGAGTGAGGAGGACCTGAGTTCAAATCCACCTTCAGACACTTGACACTTACTAGCTGTGTGACCCTGGGCAAGTCAATTAATTCCAAACACCTCCTCAAAAAAAAAAAAGATAAATTGGTCAGTTTCAGAGGAAACTGGAAAGAGCTATGTGAACTGATATAGAAGGGGAAATGAGCAGAATCAGGAGATCAATTTGTACCATTACAATACATTATACAGAAAAAACAATTTTGAAAGACTCGTAAAATCAGATCAATGCATGCCTAACTGTGATGTATGATTCCAAAGGACTGCTAAGGTATAGTACCTATTACCTGACAGAGAAGTAATGAACTCATAATGCAAAAGCAGATATATGTTCTCAGACACAGCCAATGGTGAATTTTGACTTCTGTTTAACTATGCATATATTTTTAAAAGCTTTATTTTTTCCTTTTTTCTCTAATGAAAAGTTAGAATGTTAGATGGTGAGGCAGGAAAGAGATAGGGCAGGGCGAGAAAAGAGAAAGTCATCAAGGTATCTTTTTTTAGTGCTAAAGGGAACAGAAGGAAGACCAGAAAGAAGCACAGAAAGGCTGGCTAGATTTGAAAGCCACAAAATGAACTTATATACTTAAAAGGAAAAGCAAAATATATATAGAACAGATCTGAAATGTCATGTGTAATCCTTTTTTTGTTCTATTTCACATGTGGAAATGCCCGTTTTATTTGGTATTTGTTGAGTTTGGGATAAAATTATTTTAAAAAATTATTAGAGGAAAATGATAAATAGTTGAGGAATAACACTCTCCTCTTTCCTCCTTTCCTTTTCTTGTCGATCTTATCCTCTCATCAACTATCATAGGAGCCCACAAACTAAGGAAATCCTTGATATCTTAGGATCTTGTAAGTGGAAGTTGTCTAAGTATAGTCTTTACTTTTGGCTTCTAGATTCCCTTCCAATAGTGTGGTCTAGTAAAAAGGACACCAGACTTGGAGTCAAGAGATCTGGTTTCTAGTACTAGTTTTACTACTGTCTATGTGACCTTTGGGCAAGCCACTTAATTGGAGAGGGGACATCATTTTCCTCATCTAGACAATATGAGGGAACTAAGATGTCTAGGAGAAGTGTGTAACAGAAGGAAATAGATGATGAAGAAAGGGAGGTAGGAGATGTCAAAGGCAAAACTCTAGAATTTTCACAATTTTTACAAAATCATATAGACAAGACCACTTGATAGTTGTCCTTCATGATACTGAGAGATAGATTGTCATGTATGGGGTACATATATGGAGCCAGTTTGGCTAGAATCTGTATGTGATGTGAAATTACTCTCAAAAGATGGGTTAGAGCCAGATTCTGAAGGGCTTTAAATGCCAAACCGAGGAGCTCATATTTTCTCTGAGCAATAACAAAAAGCCACTGAACCTTCTTGAGTAGGGGAGTCATGTGGTCAGATTTGTGCTTTAAGAACATCAGTCTGGCAACTTTACAAAGAATGGGTTGAAGAGGGGAGAGAATAAAGTCAGGGAGACCGACTAGGAGGCTATTTCAATGATCCAGGCAATAGGAAATAGAAGCCTGAACTGGAGCAGGAGCTCTGTGTGTGAAGAGAAGGGACAGGTATCAAAAAATGCTGTAGAGCTAGAATAGGCAGGGCTTTACAACTGATTTGATGTGAGGGGTAAAGGAGAGAGAAGAATTGAAGATAATTCCAAGGATGCAAAGCCAAATGACTTGAAAAATGGTAGAATCCTCAACAGAAATCAGAAAATTAAGCAGAGCTACCTGAGATCCACACCTAGTCTTCTTCTCTTAAATCCAGTCCCTTCTTCACTCTACCTCATTACTTTTCCTAAAGGTCTATTTATTTGTTGTCCAAGGTCATACTGACCTCACAAGTCAACACACATTTATTAATCACCTACTATGTACCAGGTACTGGGCTAAGTATTGGAGATACAAAGAAAAGCAAAAATAGTCCCTGTCCTCAAGGAGTTCAAAAACTAAGGATGAGTCACAACTTCTCTGGGCCTCAACTCCTCATCTGTAAAATGATGGGGTTAGACCAGCTGACCTCTAAGTTCTGTTCTCATTCTGAATCACCCTATGATTCACCCTATGAAAAAGGACCAGTGTGAAAAAGTCCCGGCAAAAGATAGCTATCATTAATTTATGCACTACTATTAATCTTGTAGGTTAGAAACTGGGGAATTATTCTTTTTTCTTCCCTATGTAATACTCCCATTATTGAGTACCACTTCTTAAAATACTTCATAATACCACTACTAGGCCTATAGCCTAAAGAAATCAAAAAGGGGGAGAGAACCCATTTGTACAAAAATATTTACAGCAGCACTTTTGTGGTGGCAAAGAATTGGAAATCGAGGCAATGTCCATCAACTGAGGAATGGCTGAACAAGTTGTGGTATATAATTGTAATGGAATAATATTGTGCTATAAGAAATGATGAGCAAGATGATTTCAGAAAAACTGAGAAATACTTATATAAACTGACAAAGAGTGAAGTGAACAGGACCAGGAGAACATTGTATACAGTAATAGCAATACTTCATGACGATCAATTGTGAATGACTTAGTTATTCTCAGGAATACAATGATCCAAGACAATCCCAAAGGACTCGTGGTGAAAAATGTTATCCACCTCCAGAGAAAGAACTAACATAGTCTGAATGCAGACCAAAGCATACTATTTTTCACCTTTTTTGGTTTTAGTTTTCTTCCACAAAATTACTAATATGGAAAAACATTTCATATGATTGCCCATGTATAACCTAAATCAGATTGTTTTCTGCCTCAGGAAGGGTGAAGAGGGAGGGAGAGAATTTGGAACTCAAAAATTTTAAAAATGAATGTTGAAAATTGTTTTCATATGTAATTGGAGGGGGGAAATAAAATATTATTTAAATAAAACAAGATAAAATACTGCCTACATTATGTCAATTATCCTCTTATAACACTTCAAAATCTCCCTGACTCCAAGACAAAATATGAATTCCTAAGGTAAGCATTCAAAGCCTCTTACAATCTAGATAAACCATATATTATCTACCAAGACTCCCTAATAGAAACTACTCATTCTACCAAGGTCACTTCTCAGAGTCACAAGTAGCATGGGAAGGATGGAGTTTTGTCCTGTGGTGTCAATATTGATGTCTGTGTGCTTATTCCCTAAGGGAATTGCCATTCTTATACCTCCAAGACTTTGCACTCTTTTTCCTCAGTTTGTACTATCACATGACATAATCACCCCTGGGATCCCATTGCCATGATGGGCCTCTCCTGCCAGCTATTCTCTGTGAGGCAGGATGCCTCTTTCTTTCAACATCACCACATTCACAGACAGTCCTCTACCCAGGCCCTCCTCTCACCAATAGAATTCAATCTAAGGAACAATAATTTCTATTTATGGCTCCGCCAATGTTGGCACTGAAAAAATGCTCATGTTCACCAGTTTCCTCATCCTTAAAAATTAGGGTGTTGAACTAGATGCCCCCTGAGGTTTGGTTTCCTCATCTATTAAATGGGGGTTGAACTGGATGACCTAATAAGGTCTCTTCTACTTCTACTTCTGTTTTTGTTTCCCACCTCCTTCACAGAGTGAATGTCATCAGGAAATGTTGCCTTTTCCCCAATTTTCAGTACTCTAGTCTTGTATTGTCTTATTCACAAGAAACAGTTTTTCTTTATGACAACAGTTAACAGCTTTTTAAAAAAAAATTATTTTACTGGTCTTCTCACTGTTCTTTCAACTTCAAGATGAAGCCAATGCTACATTATAGGATGCTGTTTCTTAATGCTAATTCCTAGAGTACCAAATAAAAAGTAGAGCTTTGGAGTGAATGAGCCTCATGAAAAATTTTGTAAGCATAAAAATAGCAGCAAGAAAGTGAAGGATGAGGGGAGGAAACCCATCAGGTTAAAGGGAAGAATGTGAGAGAATAACAAAGCAACATGACCTGACAATAATTATGGAGAAAGATAATGTGGTAGGAAGCCATGGTATGGAGAAAAACATATGAATGACAGATTTGATAACCGATTGAATATGTGGGGTGATTGAGAGGTCGAGGATGATGTTTAGGTTGTGAGCCTGAGGGACTAGGATGATTGTGCCCTTGATAGTAATAGGAAAGGTTAGAAGAGGGAGGGAGGGAGGCAGAAAAAACAATGAGTTCTAGTATAAACATGCTTCAGGAAGAGATAGAAGAAAAAAATTCATTAGTGTAACTACAAAACGAATATTTGAGAATCAACCAAAGTATATTCCAGACTTACACAAGTAGAACTATAAAACAAACTTTATAGAAATAAAGGAAGACTCAAAAAATGGGAGAGAGATTAAATGCTCAGAGATGAGCCGTGCCAATAAAATTAAAATGATACTACCTAAATTAATTTATATATTTAACATCATACTAAACTATCAAGAAGCTACTGTAATAAAATTCATTTGAAAAAACACAAGATCAAGAACCTCAAGTGAAATTCTAGAAAAAAGCAGGTATGAAGGAGATCTGGCATTAGTAGATCTCAAATCATACTATTAAACAATAATCAATTCTATTTGGTAAAAACTAGAAAAGTTGATCAGTGGAATAGACAAAATTAGCAAGAAACCACAGTAATCAAACAGAAACCTGGAGTTCACTAAACCAAGGGCACCAATTACTGAAGTAAGAATCCCAATTCTACAAGGCCTGCTAAGAAACTGCAAACAGCTTGGCAGAAATTGGTTGATTCAGACCAACATCTTATACTATAAGCCACAATAAACTCCAAATTGATACATGAAAAATATAAAAGATCATATCATAAAAAATTAAAAGACAATAAAGGGAGGTATCTTACCCAATTATGGTTAAGGGTAAAATTCTTAACTAAACAAGGAATAGAAGAGTGATCATAGGAGATAAAATTTAAAATTTTGATTATATAAAATTAAAAAGCTTCATACGAACAAAATCAGTGCAAGTAAAAATAGAAGAGAACCAGTTAATTGGAAACTTTTTGTAGTAAATAACTCAGATAAAGGTCTAACGTGTTTAAGGAATTGGTACAAATACATAGAAAGAATCCCCAAAAAAATGCAAACAGAAAAGAAAATGCAAGATACCGACAAGAATGCACTAAATCAATAATAATAATAAGAGAAATATTAATTAAAACACTTCTGATGTTCTCCCTTATAATTAGCAGGTAGGCAAAAATAACAAAAGACCAAAATGACTTTTGAGGGGCTATGAAAAGATAGTAGATTAACTATGGATGGAACTATGAATCATTCGTGTAAATGATTTGGGATGATATTTTTTAAAATCATGAAATCTAGGGATGTCATTCTTAGGCACGTACCTCAAGGAAAACAACAGAGGCTATATATCTCATAGGCGCAAAATTGTTTATAGCCATACTTTTTGTAATAGAAAAGAACTAGAAGGAAAGTTAATACACATCCATTGGGAATGACCAAACAAATTGTGGCATATGAATGTAATAGAATATTATTGCTCCATAAGAAATATAAAGCATGAAGAATTCAAAAAAAATTGGAAGATTTGTATGAACTAAGGCAGATAAAAGCAAGTGGAACCAAGAGTACAACTTTCATGATGATTACAACAATGAAATATTTTAGAACCCTCCCTGATCAATTCAGGGACCAAACTTGACTTCAGAGGTATGATGATAAAGCATACCTCCCACCTCTTAGCAAAGAGGTAGTAGACAATAAGTGTAGAGACTCACATTTTTAGACATAGTTAATGCATTTTCTTGTTTTGTTTCCTTGTTATGGGGAAGGTTCTGTGTTAAGGGAAGGGAACTGACAGTAATTGTTTTTAATGAACATCAATAGAGCTTTTTTTTAAAGGAAAGGACCTGAAATCTTTCACTTATGCCTTAATATGAATGATGATGTAGTAGCAGCAGTAGCAAATAATAATAATAACAGTAACTCACACTCATATAGAGTTCAAGGTTTAATTTCCTTATATCAGCCCAATGAAGTATGTGGTGCAGGTATTATCATTTCCATTTTACAGATGGGGAAACCAAGATTCCAAGAGGTCAGATGGCTTGTCCAGGCTCACACAGCTAGTAGGTACCAAGGCAATAGTCAAAACCAAGTTTCCTGAGCCAATTAAAGGGTGTGTTTTAAGTCTTATCTTTAAGGAAAGGTTTTGTTTCCAAGTGAAAGCATTTGTTATTTCTTCTTCCTTTCAAAGAGGACCAATGACATCAAAGGGTGATGCCTTGACTCCTGTGAATTGGATTTAAGGGAGGAAGAGTTGCACAAAGTCATCAACCTAGTTCTCTCTTCCAGAGTCATCAAAGTCCAGTGGCAAGACAAAAGTCAGGATAACTGGTGATGGCCCAGAATGCAGTGGATGATCTTGGTATCTTCAACGTCTGACCAAACTCTAAGTGCTCCACAGCACCTGCTTCAGCTACTTTCATGGCCACTGGAACAAAGTGGAGGAAGTCTTCACATGCTTGGGGTAAACATCCCCCTAACTCATCAATGGATTTGAGGTTGGTTACCTTCCACCTGACAGTTTACCAGGGTGTGGCTGATGCACATGCTATAGCTTCTTGGCACTATAGGGGAGAATTGAGTGCCAGGTAGATGCCAAAGGTGGAAGAGCAGTTCTGATTAGGGCTCAGCAAGCCCTCACACCAGAGTTGCTAGTCCTCCTTCAACACCCATTAGACCAATAAAGAAAGGGGTCAAGGCATTTGTTCCAAGGGACTGGAGTCTTCCAAATATACCAGAAATCAAACTATGTAAAGCAGTTACCTATTCTGCCTATCTCCAAAGTCAGCACTAGAACTCTTCTGTGTAAGTCTCTGCTTGGGCCTTAAAAGAAAGATATCAAACAGAAGGCCTGAAGCCATTTTATAAGCCCCACTAACCCAATGTCCTTCCTCTCCCCATGAAATTCTCATATGCTGTTACCCTCTAGATGCAGCATCATACTGGGAAGGTCACTCAGCAGATCCCTTTGGTCTGCTCCTCTCTTAGAGCCAGGGAATTAGGGAATTAGCCAAGGCTAATTCTCCCCTGAATCTATGGTAGACTCTCTCCTCTGCAGTCAGAAAAGGCACTGTCTTAAAAGCTGCTTCCTTCAACAAGTCATTGTCTCTCTGGCTCCTTTTCTGTCTGTAAAGTGTGGTGGGGGGGGGGGTGTGCGGTGTGCGGTATGGGTGTGGGTGGGTGTGTGGGTGTGTGTTCCCTGTTGTATGCAGTCTCTACTGCTAAAAGCCATGGCAGGGGTTCCAGGGAAAAGAAAAGAAAATCCCCCTACTGCAGCCCTTTGGTAGAAGGTCAAAAGTCACTCAATAATACTGCTAAGCTTTCCTGGAATGCCTTAAACCAGAGGTTCCTAAAATTATTTGGCCTACCACCCCTTTTTCAAAAAAAATTTACTCAGCACCCCCCTGGAAATCTACTTTCTTTAAGCCTTCAATCTTTGAAGGGCTTTCACATTTCATAAAGGGGTAACTTTTAACAGAGCTTTGTATTTCTTTAAGATGTTAATACCAATTACTTCTATTATCTGCCCCTTACTTCCTGTTACATTAACTACGTTGTTGTTTGTCCTTCATTCTGGAAGAGAACCATGGCATCAGGGAGGTGACGCATGACATGCAAGTGAATTGGGTTTAAGAGAGGGAGGGCTGTAAAAAGTCACCAGCCTTGCTTTCTCCTCCAGAGCCATCTGGGTCCAATGGCAAGAGGGTATCATACCTTTACCTGCAGCTTTCTGCCCAAAGAAATGTACATTTTGATTGCTGAAATCTAGCAAGATATTTTGGGGTTTATGGTATAGATTTCTTTCTTAAGGACCATGACTTAAACCCAAATCACTCTGGCCCTCATTGATTGACCAACAGTAGGTCCCAGGCCAAGCCCCACCTGATCAATGTTTGGGCCCTGATTGGCTCAGAGTGAATGTGAGTAACAGTTGTTTCTGTTTTGACCAGAAATCCTGAGGGTCTTCCCCTCCCAGATTGACATTGACTAGGAGACTGAGAAGAGAAGAACTCAATTCCTTCCTCTTCCTTCCAATACACATTTGTAACTCTTGACCTTCTGCAAAGTGGTTTCCTTATGGCAATCCTATGAAGTCAGGTAGAATAAATATCCTTATTTTGCAAATGAGAAAAATGAGGCTCCAAAGCTCAATGATTGGTCCAGATTTCCATGGCTTGTGAATAAAATAGAATTTGCTGCAACAAGGCCCCCGACTCCAAATGCAATGATTATTCCATTAAATGACTACCTCTAGTGACTAAAGGGGTCACCATTCATCCCACATACAAAATCCCAAAGAGAGCTTCATCCTAAGTACACCCCTGAAGATACCTAACCTGGTCATATTCTCTTAGCTCAAATTATTTAAAAAGTGAAACTATCAGCAAAGAAGGGCCACTTGAGATAGGGAGAATATAATTTAGGACCTTGGATGCTCTGATCCAGTGGAAGAGATGCCAAGGAGAATCTGAGTGAGGAGAAAAGAAAGTCTTTTAGGACCCACTTCAAGACTACCTCTTTCCTTATGCCCTTGAATAACCCTCTGCCCTGAATAGCTTATTCATTTGAGGCAGGACAGCATCATTTTCTCACCTCAGAATTAGACATTGGGAAATGAAATAAGAGAAAGAAAACCATGCTGGAGTGTGAAAAGGTATTTCCTTTTATCCCTTTGGCTCACTTTGGCAAAGTCAAGGCAAAGACTCTAGTCAATTTATATCACATTTCTTTTATCTATCATTCTGTCTAGCCATACATCTGGATCAGGGAAACAAGTGGTGGTGTCTGTTGATTAGTTTAGAGAGAGTTATATTACTTTGTAATTTGAAAAGGAAGGAGGGGACCATGATAGCTGTCCACAAGTATTTGAAGGGAGATCATGTGGAAGAGAAATTTGACTTGTCATGCTTTGCCCCAGAAAACTGAACTACAATGGGAACTATGGATAGATATTGGTAGTAGAGGGTTAGGCTTAGACTAGATAGAAATAAATACTTCATAACCATTAAAGTGCCCAAAGTGGAATGGGATTCCCCAGGTAGTAGTAAGCTACCTTTCAACGGAGGTTTTAAAGAGAACATGGGATAACCGCATGTTAGAGATGTTGCAGATGGCCTCTGAGGTTCTTTCTAATTTTGAGAGATGCCTTGTTAATATTAACATCACCATCACTAGCATTTACATAGCACCTTAAAGTCTGCAAAGCACATCCCATGTTATCTCATGATTCTCAGGATAACCCTACAAGGTAGGTGCCATTACTATCCTCACTTTATAGACCAAGAAACTGACCCACAGAGAGATTAAATCACTTGTCTAGGGTCACATAGTTAATAAATGTCTGAGACAGGATTCAAGTTCAGGCCTTCCCTTCTAGCTGTCTGATAATCCCACTAATTCCAATCCCTAGTAAACCCATAAGAAATGAAGCACCAATCACAAGAAGGGAACAATGGCTGTGGTACAATGCTTCGGAGGAAAGCAAACCCCCAAAGATACAGATCTCTGAACCAAAGGATCATGAGACTGTAGACTTGGAGCTGAAAGGGCCTTCCAGGTCAAGAAGTAGAGGCTCATGAATTGAGAGGTGGGAGGGACCTCAAAGGCCATCTGAGGCCAAGAAAGGCAGACTTGCTCAAGTTCACACTGGTAGCCAATGTCAATAATAATAATGATGATGATAATAAATTGCTAACATTTCTGTGTGCCAGGCACAGAGCTAAGTGCTTTATAATTATTACCTCATTTGGTCCTTACCAGAACCCTAAGAGGTAAGTGCTATTATTATCCCCATTTCACAGATAAGGGAACTGAGGCAAAAAGAGGTCAAATGACCTGCACGGGGTCACACAGCTAGTAAGTGTCCAGGGCTGGATTTGAACTCGACTCTTCCTGACTCCAGATCCAGGGCTCTATCCATAGTGAAACTTAGCTTCCTCTATGATCCCAATGTGCCACTTAGCTTCAGCAAAGCACAATAGGCAGGCACTCAAGAATGTCACAGAGCTTGGTGACCGCTCTAATTTAAATGGCTTTAAGATTTCAATCAGCTTTGCAACATGTAACAGAGTTAGTTGTGGCAACTCCTTATTGGTTTGTTGTTTGGGGAGGCTGGTGGTTTGGAGATTGTTTTTTTTTTTTTTCTGTCTCCTGGATCAATCACTCTATTTTCTTGTGTTGGTTTATCTTTCAAATATTCACTCAAACTGAATGCTCTCTATCATGGAAGAGCTCGGAGTTTATGATAGGAAAGTAAAGGGAAGGAAATAAGCATTTGTTAAGCACCTACTATGTGTGTGCCAGGCACTTTCCAAATATCATCTCATTCGAACCTTGTGACAACCCTGGCAGGTAGGTCCTCTTACTATGACCATTATGCAGCTGATGAAACTGAGGCAGACAGAGGTTAAGCGACTTGCTAGTAAGCACCTGAAGCCAGATTTTGAACTCCAGTCTTCCTGATTCCAGGCCTAGACCCTGGATGGGGGTGAAGCTGTGGTAAAGCTATGCCCTCAGTGTCCCTTCCTCTTGACATCTTGGACTTTGTCTATTTGTGACCCTTTTTATCTGGAAACAAAGAATTTAAAAGAGGGAGGGGGAGAGAATGCTACATTTGAGTTTGCTAGTAATGTCGATAATTACATGGCCTAAATCCCTGTTATTGAGAGCACAGAAGAGATGGGCTCCGGGAACCTCCAGGTGTGTCCCTGTAGAGCTGCTCTCCAAACTCGGGAGATGAAATCTGAAACTTTTATCTGGCCATCCTTGGAGGACAGGTGGGGAGGGAAAGCTGAGAATCAGCCTCCGTTGTGCTGAGGGAAGGATCAGTTGATTTCATTTATCAAATTACTCACCTAAAAATACCTGTTAAAAGCAACAGAGAATAAAACAGCCATTTTTTGCAATTAGAAAAATAGCTTTCACGTGAACTTTTTCATATTTTGTGGGACACATGCAGGCCAGCGGTTAGAACACTGCACTTGGAACCAGGAAAGTCTAGGTGTGAATCCTTCCTCAGGCTGTGAACATGAACAAATCACTTACCCTCTCCCTGCCTAGTTTTGTCATGTATAAAACAAAAATAATAGTAATGGTGTAAAAGTTACCTTACAGGGCAGCTAGGTGGCGCAATGAGTAGAGCACCGGCCCTGGAGTCAGGAGGAACTGAGTTCAAATCCGACCTCAGGCACTTGACACATGTACTAGCTGTGTGACCTTGGGCAAGTCACTTAACCCCAATTGCCCTGCCAAAAAGCAAAAAAAAAAAAAAGTTACCTCACAGGGTCCTAGTGAGGAACAAACAAAATCATGTAAAGCACTATGCCAACCTATAGAAATGCCGCCTACTACTATCTTTGTATTCCTGTTTCTTCAGAACCAACCCCTGAAAATTGGCTTTTCTGATGATAAGATGGCCACGCAGAAAGAGAAGAGTTTTGCCTCCAAATAATTCCTCCTTCATTCCCTTTAAAGCTGATGAATGAAATTCTCAAATTAGTAGAACTTTGGTGGGAAAGAAAAACAAAGCCACTTGCCTATTAGACAAAACCTCCATTACACAGAATACTTGACATAAAGAAAAATCTATAACTTTCAATATCTGGCACCAGAGAGATGGTTATGGATGATATCGAGTGTGTGAAGACACCTGGGAGGAAGACACAATGGAGATCGAAGTCCTGACACTTATATTGGCCCTCGTATCTATTATAGACCCTGACCAGCAGCTAATCAGAAGCAGTTTTGACTTTTGCCTTTCTCTCTTGCTAATGGTTTTGTGAGAGGATTATATTGGGTCACATCCAAGCTCCTGGTTTTATTTTTCAGTCCTAGACTTAACACTATCATGTACAGTACTTGAAAGCAGCATTCAACTGACATCGAAGTGGAATTTTGATGAGGGCTACTTGCTCCCCATGACATATCAGCCTTCTTTCCTGCCAAACCTCCATTGTCTCTTCCTCATAATCTACAAGTGTTCTTCAGGTTCTTTTTTTTCCCCATAGATTTCAGAGATCAACTAATGTGTACCCAGTTCAGAAGAACATGCCACCTGGTCCCTGGCTCCCACCTATCATAATGGCATAGATACGGTATATGATCCAGAAAAACCCCAGAAAAAAAGGCAGCCTGAAACTGTGTCTCTCCGTCATTCAATATTTTAAAGAATTGACTCGGATTAATAATAATAGTTAACATTTACATGGTGCTTACTATGTGCCAGGCACTGTGCTAAGCATTTTATGATTATCATCTCAGAGTCCCACAAACTCTGACTGAAAGTGTTTGTTAAGGGTGTTAAATTTAAGTTAAAGTTGCACGATGTTTGATACAGGCACTCCCAAGAGAATAGAGAAAGGCCCAAAGATACGGCTGCCATTCACCTGATGCTGCAAAGTCATCATCTCCCAGTGCTCAAGCTGCTTATAATAAAGCCCAATGAACTAAGGCTTTCCTAGGCACACAAGGGAACACAGAAAAGACATAGGGAAAACCACCCAGGTAAGCAGACCACTCAATGCTGAACAGCTCTGACCCTCAAATAACATCTCACCTGGATCTTGTACGCTTTCCCTTATCAGCATATGCAGCTCTACTGCACAAAATGAGAATCCCTTTGGGAGGAGCAACCCAGAGGCCTGAGCTTTGCTTCTTTTGTACAGTTCCAGCAAGCACACTCAAAGTAAGACAGAGGTTAATGCCATTGTCAGGACTATTAACATCAGCTGGGCCTTCCTGCACAAGAAAAAAAAATAGCCTCACCTGGATCTCACATCTTCTCCCTATCAACATACTCAGTCTACAATATACAATATAAGAGCCAGTTTGGGAGCAGCAACACAGAAGCAACTTGGGCTTTGCTGCCATGGTATGGTACCAACAAGCAAACTCAGAGGCTAATGCATTTTCTTAGGGCTATGGCGTCAGCTGGGCCTTCCTCCTCTCAAAGCTCAATTGCTTTACCTTCCTCATTGTGATAAGAATTGAGGTCCATGGCTCCTCTTCTTATCCCTCAATGGTACAGCATACTACAAGACTAGCAATACCACTGAGCTCAAGAAAGATGTGGTGCCTAATGGATTGATTCCTCATCCTCTACTCCATCCCAGGATCCAACTCTCCTACAAGGAAAAGCTTGGGGCCTTGGACCAGGCACCAGGGTGATTTTTTTATGTAGCTTCAATTCTTCAGTGCCAAAGGTTGGGAGACAATGGTGTCAAAGGAGTTTGGTAAGGGGAAATAGGGTAGGAGTAGGGAGTTCAGGGGAGTTGGTTAACATGGCAGAACACAGACAGGTGTCTGAGCCAGGTAAGCAGAGGAGCTTCTGAGGAGTTCCAGGAAACTCAGGGTATGTCTCAGAAGACTTGCTCCCTGAACTTTGAAGAAGAAATTTGAAACCTTCCTTGCTTCCTCTGGCCATCCTCCGGGGAGATGTGTGAATGAGGTGGGGGGCAGGGAGAAAAGGAGGGAGGAACCAGTTCTCATGGGTCCTGCCATTTTTGCTAAGGGAGGGATCAAGGAAACCCTTATGGTCAAAGGGGAGAATTAAGCTCCTTATTTTTTTTTCATCAGTGCCCCCCACTTCCTCCAAGAGGTTTCTACTGATGTTGAAATTTGCCTCCAACATCAAGGGTGAATTAGAATTCCATCTCCATACAGAACTTCAGTTCAAAATCTACCTCTAATTTATTATCTCAGATTCTCAATCTGTAAAATGAGGGAACTGAACTATATGGTTGCCCAGGTCCCTTTCAGCTCTAGTTATACTCCTACCCACACCCCAGGCAAGATACTTTAATCCAGAGCTGTGCTAGAACCAAACGGAACAGGTCTGTCTGAGACTCCATTGTTAAATTTTCAGTGTGAGCACTTATACCTTGGAAATTGGCAAACCCTACAAATCAGTGCTTGATTTATTGTTCTGTGGATTGTCTAGCCTTAAGAAAGTGTTAATAATGCACATTATTTTTTTTTCCAGAGAGAAGAGTTGTTAAACATTTATTATCAGCACACCTCTGCTCTAATCTCAAATCAGTCTACTTCCCCCCTCCAAACATAGGCACACACATGCACATGCACGTGCGCGCGAGCGCACACACACGCACACACCTTCATTCCAGGCCCTCCTCCAATCATTTTCCAGATCTTTCTCAATCCAAAGATATTAAAAGTAATTCCACTTGCATCATTGCTAACCCAATTAGAACACATTAATTCAAGGAACATTCAGCTGCCATTAATTAAGCATCTACTGCATGCAGGGCATTGTGCTATGTAATGCTGGAAATATAGTTTATAATACAGATGACCAGGAGACATAAAACTGCTACATACTAACACCTACAAATGTGACTCACGAGGAGCAAACTTCAATGAAATCTTTAAGATAAGTCCATTATGATGGTAGTCAAAGAAATGTTTGAGGGCTCCAGCAGATTTAGTATCTATTTTAATAATAATGACTCCCATTTATATAACACAAAGCATTTTTCTCACAGCATCTGAGAGGTAGAAAATGCCAGAACGTTTTAGATCCATGATAATATAGCATAAATTTAAAGCTGGAAGGAACCTCAGAGAACATTTAATTCAGCAGTTCTTAACCCCTTTGTGTCATGAATGCCTCTGGCCATCTGGTGAAGCCTATATTCCTCTTCTCTGAATGTTTTTAAGCGCATAAAGTAAAATGCATGGGATTATAAAGGAGACCAATTATATTGAAATGAGGGTATAATTTTTTCCCATCCAAGTTCACTGACACCCTGAGATCTATCCATGGACCCCATATTAAGAATCCCTAATCTAGTCCAACCTCCTAAATGAATCTATTTATTTATTTATATGAATCTTCTAAAATAGAGAAGAGGAACCTGCATCTCAGAGGTAGTATCATTGTTTTCATTATTTTTTTACCATCTTACATATTTCTGCAAAAGTAACCATTTCTATGGCATTCTCTCTTGCTCTTATTGCTTGTGGACTGTTTTAGGGGTTGGATAGCTAAAGAAATAGTCTATAATAGAATTATTGTATAATGTGATAAACAGACTAGCACATGTTTACTGAGATTCAATATGCCTGGCATGATATACGCATTGCTGGGGATGGAATAAAAATTCATATTTCTATACCACATATATGTCACCTGTTTATGGGCAGTGAGGTGGTGCAGTAGATAGAGTGTTGGGCATGGAGTCAAGAAGACTCATCTTCGTGAGTGCAAATCTGGCCTCAACCACTCATTAGCTGTGACCCTGAGAAAGTCACTTAACTCTGTTTGCCTCAGTTTCCTCAACTGTAAAATGAGCTGGAGAAGGAAATGGCTAACCACTCCAGTGTCTTTGATAAGAAAACCCCAGACGGGGTCATGAAGAGTCAGACGTGACTGAAACCACTGAACAATAGCTGTCTCCAAACCTTGCCATACTGGTTGGATATAGAGTAAAATATGCAAAAGCAGGAGGACAGCATATATGATGACTGACATAACAAATTGAAACACAAAAGATGGCTGAACTCTAATTAATTATAATCAATCTCATTCCAGAACAGATCATGAAACACCCTTCCCTCCTTCTCAGCAGAGAGCTGGATTACTGCAGGCATCGAATGGAGCATATGCTGCCAGAGATGGTCACTATGAGGGTTATTTTTGCTTAACAGTTTTTATTGATTACAAGGTTCACTGGAGGGTACAGGGTGTATACTGAGAAATGAGTGCATTATAAAAATAAAAAAAAAACCACCACTAAAACAAATTCTGGCTCTAATTCCTGCTAGTTGTGTGATTATCTCCAATTTATTCTGCATGTAGCTTGTTTGTACATAGTTGTTTGTGCATTATCTCTCTCATTAGACTGTGAGCTCCTTAAAAGGCAGAAGTGTCTTTCACCTTTGTTTGTATCCCCAGTGTGTGTGTGTGTGTGTGTGTGTGTTTTATACATACATATACACTCATATAAAGTGTATATGTAAATTTTAATTCTATATACTTAAATTTATGTTATATGATTTTTGTATTTACATTTATAATTCTGTATTTATATTTGTGATTATATGTAATTTACATATAAATGCGGTTGTGCCCATGCCTGGAACATTCTCCTACCTCTGCTCCAACTACTGACCTCCTCGGTTTCCTTAAGTTCCAACTAAAATCCTGCCTTCTCCAAGAAGCCTACTCCAATCCTGCTTAATTCCAGTGCCTTTCCTTTGTTAATTATTTCCTATTTATCCTGTACAGATCTTGTTTGTATATATTTGTTTGCATATTGTCTTCCCCATTAAATTGCAAGCTTCTCGAGGACAGGAACTATCTTTTGCCTCTCTTTGTATCCCTAGTACTTAGCACAGTGCCCGGCACATAGTAGGCCTACTACTAATTTGAACTCAGATCTCCCGACTCCAAGTTTAGCATTCTTTCCACTATACTATGCTTACTATTATACCCTGAAGAAATAGGGTTGATATATAAACTACTATATAGGGCAGCTGGGTAGTGCAGTGGATAAGAGTATCAGACCCAGATTCAGGAAAACCTGAGTTCAAATCTGGCCTAAGGCTTACTAGCTACGTGACCCTGGGCAAGACTCTTAGCCCTATTTGCCTCTGTTTCCTCATCTGTAAAATGAGCTTAAGAAGGAAATGGCAAAACCACTCCCGGATCTTTGCCAAGAAAACCCCAAATGGGGTCACAAAGAGTTGGATGAGACCGAAATGACTAAACGACAACAACAAAATAGGACAGCTGATTGATGAAGCACATATGAAAGGCAGACATGATAAGTACGCACAAACGTATTCAGCTACAGACTCTCATTCTGAACAATCAAGTTTTATTGCTCATAATTTCAACCTCTCACGAAGCACAGCTGTCAATTCAACTTTACAATGCAAAAAAAAAAAAAGTATGTTGCCATTAACAAGTTATGTTTACTATTCACAGTACACGATATTTAAAGGTGAAACATCTTGAAAGAGTTTGTTGAAATTACTCTCAAGCAGCTTTGAGTTATTTGTTGGCAAGTAAAGTCTTGCTATAATTTCCCAACTACCAATCATCAACATGACAGGCTTTAGAAAACCAATGGATGCAAGGAATCATTCCATTGTATTTTAGAAGCTAAGCAGCATGGTTACAGTACCAGTCTTGGGGGGGTCAGAAGACTTTCAAATCTTAACTCTGACATGAGCTACAAAGAAATCACTTAATATCTCTTAAGCTCAGGCAGCTCTGACTAACCTGTTATAGATGATGTTGGACAGCTGCCCTGTCATAGCTCCTTGATCTAGTATCAGAGCCACGGTTTTCAGGCCAACCAATTTCTCCAGAAAAAAAAATTGCAGAACCCTCATAAAGTTACCCCTCTAACTCATATCACAAGAAGTCTATCTTCTCACCTAAGATATCAATTTCTCATCTAACTCTAAAGCAATAAAGAGATCTCCAGAAATATGACAGTATCACCAATTAAAATCTGGTCCAAGTTTATCATTTTACAGATGAGGAAACTGAGGGACAGAGAGATTAATTGACTTGTTTAATGACAATCTACCCTGACCTGTAGAAATTTACAATCTAGTTAAGCGTATGCCTACAAAGACTTAATAACTGTAAAGCATTAGCTATCTGGTATCTATCTCCCAAAATGGCTCTATATGTAGAAGTATCCAGAAAAATAAATGGGCAGAGGAGGGGAACAAAAAACCAGTTTCTGATCATCCATGTTAAAAGAGATAACTGAAAAAAGCCAAAGACTTGAAGATTACATTCTACCTGCTGTGACTGGTCACTCAGAAGGAAAGGATCACTCTGATTAACAATGTGGGAATTTTTTCATGAAAGCTGAAAAGTGTCAGGGAAGTACCTAGAAACAGAGGAGACACGGAATCCAAAAAAAAAAAAAAGCAGAGAAATAAGGGAAGGAGAGAACCCGTGGCAATAGCCACAGCAGCCATGATTGTGATTAGAAGGAGCAGTGGACACTGACAATGGAAAGTGATATATTGACAGGAGATAAAGTAGGTTTGTAGTCTGAGAAAAGAGTTGGTAGGGAAGGAAAAACCACCATCCACATTGCAAATAAGTATCCCTAGAAAGTAGCATTCTAAGAGTGGCTCTGTCTTTGGGGACAGTGAGAAAACTGTGTTTTCCCCTATCCCCTACTACAAATTCCTGGGCCCAGTTCCAGTAGGAAGAAAGAAAGAGCAACTTCAGTCTCGCTGATGGTGTCCCTTAGAGTTCTGATGTGTCTGCTGTAAGTTTGAAGTGAGGGAAACTTCAATGAGCAGGAGTGCCCATGTCTCAGTTCAATTCCATGACCTTGAAAGCACATTTCTATTCGACTCTGGGGGTGAGGCAGAAAGGGGAGGCATGCAATGCTATCATAAAGTATGAGGATAAGACAAGTAAATCCCAAATGTGTGCAGCCCTATAAACACAATCAGTACAACAAAGGTAAATAATAGCTGTAAAGGCAGCTGGTATTTATTTAGCATTTTAAGGTTTGCAAAATGCTTTACAAATATCTCAGTCTGTCCTCCCAACAACCCTGGGAGGTAGGTGCTATTATAATCCCCATTTTACAGACGAGGAAACAGAGGCAAAAAGAGGTTACATGACCAGTGCTAAGCATGCAACCTGGCCCATACTAAGTTCTTTAAAAGTATTTATTGACTGATTTGCCCGGAATCACATAAGTATTAAGTATCTGAGGCAATGTTTGCAATCAGGTCTTCCTGACTCAAAGTCTAGCACTCTATCCACCGAAATTTGAATTCTAACCTTTCACTACTGAATTGCAAAGAGAAATACAAAAAGGTAGTGAAGAGGTTTAAGGTTGAGGGGTGATCGACACCCCGAAATATTGACGCACCGGGTCCTGCCGAAAGAATTCGACTCAAGCCTTCTCAGCCAAGGGAAAAGACAAAGTTTATTAGGGATTCACCATAATGGGCTGTCTTAAGAAATCCCCCCACCTTGTGACGCCTGTTTCCACAAGCGGGCCAGATTCAACCTACTGAATTAGATTGAATCTGAGCACCTTCATGGAGGCAAGATGGAGATTATATACACAAAGATTGTAGGAGGGATTGAGGGGTGGTCTGGGGTGACTAGAGGAGGGGTTTAGGGGAGGGTCTTGAGGGGAAGTCCAAGGAGGGCAAGGTGAGGTAATGGGATTAAGGGTGGGAAGTAGCCGAAGGCATGGATACCGGATATATCAAGGGTGGGGAAGTGGCTGCACAACAAAGGGCGAGGCTAGGTAGAGATTTGGGCCTAATGATAATGCGAGGCTTGTGGCCTTAGGGGAAGGCCAGATCCAGTTGGAAGATTCAAGGACAGTTCAAGGGGGCTCCCAGAGACTGTATTCCAGATTCAAGGGGGTTCCCAGAGACTGGGCCCTCATCATTCCCCCCTCAAACAAATAGGACCCAAATTCTTTTGGGGTCAGGGACGAAGATCTCAGCTTCTGAAACTGCTTCCTGCTGGCAAGGGGTGTAGATCTGTTCCTGGCTCGATGGGTCCAGTTCAAGGGGTCTCGATGGGTCCAGTTCAAGGGGTACACAGTCATCTGGAAGTTGATGGCTTGGAGCCTGGAGGAGACAAACTTGGCAAAGAGGTTAAGCAAACAAGCAGCAAACAGACAGTACAGGAGTACAGAGAAAGGACAATATCCCTGGTGGGAATTAAAGATGACTATTTCATACCTAGCTCCCCTAATCACTTGTTCTGTGTACCACACTGCTTCGGGGTTCATGAGTGTGTAGCACATCCAAATTAGGTTGGGGGTATCTAAGAGCAAGGTTTGATATGTGGTGAGCCTGTGGTTAGCCAGCCACTGCTGGCCATCTGCTGCTAGGATGCTCTGAACTTGATGGGGAGTCAGAGCTCCTAAGGGCTGGTCTGCTAGAGGTTTAGAGGCTTCCTCAATTGGAATGGCTGTAGCAGCCAGAGAATCTAATTGTTTTGAAAAACAGGCAGCTGGCTTGGGGTCAGAGGACTGGGTTAGGACTCCCAAAGCCTGTCCTCTCCTTTCATCAACATACCGAGTGAAAGGTTTTTCTAGATTAGGTAAAGCTAATGCTGGAGTGGTGGTCAGTTTAGTTTTCAAAGTCCCAGAAGCTTGTGCTGGGTAGGGGCCCCACTCTAGAGGGAGTGAGTCGGGGCCTTGAGTGCCAATTAATGGTTGCAGTCCCTCCCAAGCCTTGGGCTTAATTGGATATTGAAGGCTATGGAGGGGAACTATGGCTGGGGTGGCAGAAGTAGCTTGCCCAGGAATTCCCTGATCCCAAACAATTGGCTCAATTTTCTCCCACACCTCTGAGGGAACATGGGGAGGTCTGGGAAACAGAGGGAAAAGGGAGTTATGAGGTTTAACTATAGAAAATTGGCTTCCCAATTTCACCATCAGGTCCCTTCCCAAGGGGGCAGGGCCAGAGGAGTGTTCAGACAACAGATCCTTGATGCCCATGACCTGATGGGTCGAGGGGCATGTGGGGCCAGAGCCACTAGTTAAAACAAGAGAACATAGCCGTGATAAAGTGGGTAACCTTACCTTCTGCCTCGATTTTGCCCAGGGTTCTGTGAGAGAGGTGGAGAAAGTGGGAGCACAGCCAAGCCCCAGGCTTTCCTCTCCTTCTGAGTCTTGAGAAGACTGGAGGACAGGGTACTGGGAGGAGGCTCTACCACTTTTCCAACCTCGGGGACACCTCCAATGTCCCTCCTGGTTGCATGCTGGGCACGGTCCTGGAGGCCTGGATCCTGGAGGCTTCTTCCAGGGGGGCGCCCTAGAGGGGCACTCCTTAGACCAGTGACCCTCCTTGTGGCATCGAAGGCAGGTTTCCCCACTGCCCAAGCCAATGGGCTTCCAAGGGGGCTCCCTGGAGGGGTGCTCCTTGGGTCTTTTCCTGGCCATGGAAGCAGCCAAGAATTGAGCATGTTCTCTGTCTCTAGCTCTTTCCCTGCGTTTTCCTTCCTCTGCTGCAACCAGGTCTCTATTGCTGAAAACTCCAAGGGCCGTCTCCAGCAATGGGACCTGAGGTGTTTGGGGTCCCATTGCCAATTTCTGCAGTTTCCTCCTAATATTTGGGGCAGACTGATTAATGAAATACATGTTAAGTATTGCCGCCCCTTCAACAGAATCAGGATCCAAATTTGTATACTTCTTAATAGCTTCTACTAGCCGGGCCTGGAAAAGAGCAGGGTTTTCCTTTTCTCCCTGAGTAACTTCCCTGATTTTTTGAAAATTTATTTGCTTTTGAAATGCAGTTCTTAGGCCTTCTAACAGGCAAATTACCATATGGTCTCTCTTTTCTCTATCCTCACTCCTTTGATAATTCCATCCTGGGTCACTAGTTGGAACGGCAGCTGTACCTGGGGGATATTTTATGGGATTATTGCTAGCCAAACAATCCCCAAATTTTTGAGCATGTTCCCATATTCTCCTCTTCTCCTCAGTGGTACAACAGGTAGAGAAGAGGATATGCAAATCACACCAAGAAAGTTCAAATTGCAGGGACAGATCCCTAAAACCCTCAGTAAACTTAGTGGGATCTTCTGAGTATCTCCCCAGTTTTTCTTTGATTTGAAGGAGATCTGAAATGGAGAATGGAACATGCACTCTCCTTGTCCCAGCAGGGGAGGCAGGCATTTCCCTCAGGGGAAAAAGCCTTGAAGGCGTTGTGGGACCTGGAGCTTGCGGAGCCATATAAGAAGTCCCGCTTCTGGTGAGGGAGGGGTTGGGAGCTGCCGGCTGAGGTAGATTAGACTGTAAGGCCAGGGCATCTGCCTGGCAAGGGAGATCAGCTAGTACCTGAGGAGGGGTAGGGGTCAGAGAAGGAGATACCAAAGAGACCTGAGTGGGAGCCACCTCAGAGAGAGGGGCCAGGGGAGAACGTACTGCCTTGGGGGCAGGGCCCGAGACTGTAACCTGAGTAGGGGTTGCCTCAGGAGTAGGGCCCATGGTGGTAGATACTGCAGGGCCTGAAATAGGGGCAGGCCGTGAGGCCAGAACCTGAGTAGGGGTCCCTTCGGGGGAAGGGGCCACAGAGGGAGGCACCGCAACAAGACCCTTGGCTGGGACCTGAGCGGGGGTCACCAAGGGGGTAGGGGCCATGGGAGGAGAGGCAAGGTAGGAGACTTGGACCGTGAAGGAGGCAGGATAAGAGGGTTGCGCTACAGGAAACCAAGAGAAAGAGGGGATGGCCACGGAAGGGGGAGCACAGGGAACAAGGGTGCTCCGGGGAGGTTGGGGAGCAGGAGGAGGGGCTGGAGCTGAAGCCCTGGGGGCCATAAGGAAGGGGTTATCCAAAATGTCCTGTTGACCTTCATTGCCCCTTTGTGGGGGAGCTCTAGCTATGAGCATCTTACAATCTTTTGTGAGAACAGGGTTCCGAGAGAGCTCCACGAAGGTCATTATGTAAGGAATTTCTGTCCATTTTCTTTCTCGCTGACAATATAAATTTAACTGTAAAAGAGTATTATATTGTAAAGTCCCAAAATAAGGCCACTCTTCATGGTCTTCTAGGCAATATTGTGGCCAAGCAGTATTGCAAAGGTATACCAGCTTTTTCTTTTTAAGTTCTTTAGAGAATTTAAATTTTTTCCAATTTTGTAAAAGACAACCTAAGGGTGAATTTTTGGGGATTGAGGAGGTTTGACCCATTGTGAGCCCAGGGGGCTGGAAGTCCCTTCCTCTGCAAGGAGGATCTGGGAGTAAGCCTCAAAAAGGAACAAAGCAAGACAGGAAAAAAAACAAACACAAAAAGGTACCTGAGATTTTCCCATTCCCTAGCGCTGAGAGAATTGGGAAAATTGGGGCGCACTTCCGGATAGGGCGTCCGTCCTTGTCCTCTATGCTTCAGAAGGTGTGCCCAGGTCCATGGCCTTGAACGTAAACCACTGGACCGAACTGAGAGCGTCAGGCTGAGTTGAGTCCAAGACAGCAAACAGCTGTCTGACCTACTGGGACCTGGGAAGTCAGGCCCGAAAAGCACTTCCAAAATGCTTGGAGAGCGAGAAAGGGTTTGGGTTAGGGAGAGGCTTACCTTCCAGTCCTGGCTGGAGAAGAACTTGAGATTAGCAGTCGTTCCCGGCCAACGCACCAAAAATGAAGAGGTTTAAGGTTGAGGGGTGATCGACACCCCGAAATATTGACGCACCGGGTCCTGCCGAAAGAATTCGACTCAAGCCTTCTCAGCCAAGGGAAAAGACAAAGTTTATTAGGGATTCACCATAATGGGCTGTCTTAAGAAATCCCCCCACCTTGTGACGCCTGTTTCCACAAGCGGGCCAGATTCAACCTACTGAATTAGATTGAATCTGAGCACCTTCATGGAGGCAAGATGGAGATTATATACACAAAGATTGTAGGAGGGATTGAGGGGTGGTCTGGGGTGACTAGAGGAGGGGTTTAGGGGAGGGTCTTGAGGGGAAGTCCAAGGAGGGCAAGGTGAGGTAATGGGATTAAGGGTGGGAAGTAGCCGAAGGCATGGATACCGGATATATCAAGGGTGGGGAAGTGGCTGCACAACAAAGGGCGAGGCTAGGTAGAGATTTGGGCCTAATGATAATGCGAGGCTTGTGGCCTTAGGGGAAGGCCAGATCCAGTTGGAAGATTCAAGGACAGTTCAAGGGGGCTCCCAGAGACTGTATTCCAGATTCAAGGGGGTTCCCAGAGACTGGGCCCTCATCAGTAGAGCTGATCTGAAAATGGAAACTGTATGTCTATATTCAATTTCAAAATGGTGAGCACAGGGAAACCCTGATGGACCAGTGTCAAGATCATCTACCATGCATGTTATCTTGTCAACTATTGAAATTCACTGCAGATTTTGAAGCAGCTACATCTTCAGAGTAGTTCCATACGATGCATCTACCTCATTCAGAAACTATGTTTCATATGAGTGGTTGTTAGTGGAAAAAAATCAGATGATGACTGGGCATGTTGGCACACACCTGTAACCCCTTCTACTGGAGAGGATGAGACAGATGGATTGTTTGAATTTAGGCGTTCAGAGCTCCAAGAGGCTAACCCAGGGTGTCAGAACTAAGTCCAGCACAATATGGTGCGGGGGAGTAGAAAGGGAGCCACCAAACTGCCTAAGGAAAGGTAAATCCATCCTAGGTTGGAAATGGAACTGGCCAAAACTCCTGTGTGAATCAATTGCAGCCACCATGAGTGGCTGCTGCACTTTCAGCCTGGCTGAGAGAGGGAGATCCGGATAGAAATACAGTCGCCCTCCCCCAAAAAAATTAGATGATGGCTCTATTTCTGGATAACAGTAATTGAAAGAGTTAAAATATAGTTTTCAATACTATATCAAGGTTATCAAAGAGTTCCCTAAACCAATGACAAGTCCAGACGAAAAATATATTTACCAAGATAAGTGTATTTTAAAGGCATTTTAATCTTCCTAATAGGTAGAAATGTTCAAAAATAGGGCCCTTTAGTAGGTAGTGACTTCTCTATTGTTACAAATGTTCTTGAAAAAACTGAATGACCACTTGTTACTTATATAATTGATTCAAGCTTAACTCAAGGG
Organism: Trichosurus vulpecula; assembly: GCF_011100635.1. Classification (NCBI taxonomy): domain Eukaryota; kingdom Metazoa; phylum Chordata; class Mammalia; order Diprotodontia; family Phalangeridae; genus Trichosurus; species Trichosurus vulpecula. The sequence continues at coordinate 86,137,159 of NC_050577.1, forward strand.
TAGGATTAGAGAACAACCTATTTGCATAGTGCTTTAACATTGGCATATCGCATACGTTACCTCATGTGATCTTCAAAACAGCCATGAAATGTACGTAGCTCTAATACAATTATCCTTATTTTAGAGATAAGGAGCTAAGGTTCAGAGAAATTAAATGATCATAGAGTGATAAAAGGTCATATATTCAGTATGTGGTTGAACCTGAACTTGAGCCCATATCTTCTGACTCCAAATTTTCCACTTTGCCATGATGCACTTTAATTTACTTCTAAGATATATTCTAATTATAATTTTCTCTGGTTCCAGATATTAAACTAATGTAGATTGAACTAACAAAAAAAAGGAACAAATCACGAAGCTGCAAAGAAATGTTGTGATTTGTTTTAAGATTTGCTCCTGAGTACAGTCTATCCCCCGAATAGTTTCACAATGCCAATAAAACCAACCTATTTTTACATTATTCTCCAACTTCTAACCTGGAAAACGCTAATGAATCAAGGATTTAAGCAAAATAGGGACAGATTGACTGTTCTTGCATATTCAAATGACTTGGATTCCCATTTTTAAAAATTCTTTTGATGACTAGAAAACCGAATTGTCCTGGAGCTTTCGAAAATGTTACATACATCTGATTGTTACTTATAAAATTAATATATGTGTGAACAAAGATTTTTTTTTCCTGCTTCATTCTATCATCCTTTTGTAGCTCCAGTGAAAGATTTTTACCTAAGTGAAAGCAAACTTAATAGGCTCACCAGAGAATAGCAAAAACTATTCTACTGCTAAACAATTATAGAGCTCATCCTGAATAAGCAGGCTTACTGTCTGGGAATATTTTTACTGTCTTCCAGCCACCCAGGGCACCTATAGACTGAGGTATTATTCAGAATGTGAAATGTCATTACAGAAAGGATTTAATGAGAAATTTGATCCATCATGCATGTACAAGATTTTCAACCTCATTGTAACATTAAAAATGCAAACTTTATCATTGTTCAATCCTTAAATTCTATTTTAAATCAAATATTAAGGAGACTTGAGAAAATAATAGGGCCTTGTATCCTGTCAGAAGTTTTAGTGGGAGAGGCCAAAAGAAGGCACAGGATTTTCAGTTTACTATAATTTCAGGTACCATAAATAGTGTGACATCCCTGTTCAAAAAAAAAAAAAAGACATATCAATCTGAGGCTTCATAAATAGAGTGTCTGCCACAAGGGAGATAATATCCTGACAATATTCTGTATTAGTCAGGCCACACCTGTAGAACTTTGTCACTAAGTGATGCATTTTAAGAAGACAATGACAAACTTTCCATTTCCAAACTTCCTTGGGTGTGGGAAACTATTTTACAAGTTTTCCCACACCCAAGGAAGAGTATGGGTGTGGAAAAAATGTCAAATGAGGAATTGTTGAGGGACTGAGAGATGATTAGCCTTGAGAAGAAAAGACTGGGAAATACCATAGCTCTCTTTAAATATTTGAAATGCCATCTTATGGAAGAGGACTTAGCCTTCTTCTAGGTTGTTTCTCTAGAAGTAGAATTATTAGATAGAAGTGACATGAAATAAGATTTCAACTCAATCTCAGGGAGAATTTTCTAACAATTAGAGTCTTTTGAAAAATAAGATGTGCTGCCTGGTGAGAGAGTAAACTATCCCTGGAGGCTGAAAAGAAGGCCAGAAAAATACATATAAAGGAGCTGAGGAACGGAAACCTATCAGTTGAATAAGAAGATCTCTCGATGAACAATGATTAGAGTTCCTTCTGATTCTGTTTGTATGGTGCTAAGTGTCATTTTCCTCTGCTTCTAAGGTTCAGTGATGCCAAGTGTTATTTTCTTCTCATTCTATTCTATTTAACAAGAGTGATGGTCTTGAATTCAGGAAAGCCAGAGTTGAAATCCTGACATGGACACTCACTAAATGCGTGATACTAGGAAAAAGTCACTTAAACTTCTCTGTGCCTCAGTTTCCTCATCTATAAAAATGGGAATAACTCCCACCTCATAGGGTGATTATGAGGAGAAAATGAAATGACTTATGTAAAGTTCTTTTCAAACCTTAAAGCACCAGAGAAATGTGAATTACTGTTCTCATTAATATAATATTATTATTATTATTGTATGCCTGCCTTGAAGAAAATATTATACTAGATACTATGGGAGCTATATGAATGAATAGGTTATGGTCCTTGCCCTCACAGAGTTCTTAGTCTGGCAGACATAATGATGATGATGAGTGATTTGTAAGGTTTGGAGCAAATCCCCCCCCAAAAAAATAAGAACAAATTAATGAACTGGTAAGGAAAATTCCTCCACCCCTATGAACAAACAATGCAACTGAAATGGAATGGTGGGTAAAAGCTGATAAGGAGGTGCCTAATGTTCAAAAGCATTGATGATCACAGCTTTGAATGGTTTTGACAAGGGACGCTATTGGTAACATTGGAGAAAATGGTTTCTGGAAGGCAAGAAAACCAAATGAGAGGAGTCTGCTTTAGCTTTTGACTTACTAATGAATTTTGCAGAAAGGAAACCTTGTTATACTGTACAGAAGGTCATGAGGCTGCACATGCTTCAATCCACCTTTATGAGAAAGAGACAAATGACCAAGGAGCAAGATGACATTAGGGCCTTGTTTCTGGGCCACTTTGAGGGCTAGTACCCATTCAGTTCTATGACCTATACCTCCCATATGAGTTATTGATGTATTGCAATAATGATTCTGGCTCAACAAGGGAAGGTTACATTATATTAAAATATATTCACTATACACAGCTTAAGAAAACAGGGAAGTGAGCAACACATTTTAGAAAAAAAATGTCTATCAAGAAGGATTTAAATATGTAAAGCTCCAATATTCAAAAGCTTAATCCTCAGCAATTCACAAGCTCTGGAAAATTCAGCTATCTAGAATAACTCATTCCCCCCACAGTTCTTGATGGCTGAGGTTTGCTATAATCAATATGTATATGTTATTTTTTTTTACTACAATTATCAAGTACTATTAATTTCATTATTATTGCTGCAATTAATCATATTCACTGTGCTTTACTGCATGCTAATTGCTGTGGGATACAGTAAGGTGTGATTCCATACAATTTAGATGAGAAGATAAAACTAAGAGGGATGAAATGATCTGACCATAGTGAGGTCCTAAACTGAGTAACTGTGACCATAAGGATGATCAGAATTCAAAACAGGGAGAGGCCAAACTGGACTGGAGTAGCTAATGAAGGCTTTGATGAGGGGAGATAGAACTTCAACATTAAACAGACCTTGGATGAACATAGATGAGGTGAGAGAGAGGGCTTCCAGTGAGCAGTTCAACTTAAGCCAAGGGATCAAGGTAGAAGTAAAAATGGCATGTGCAGAAAATAATGAGGAGTGGCAAACAGTCAGGTTGTGTAAGAATGTGGCTGTATCATGTAGGGGAATGAATGAAATCCTTCCCAAAGGAAAGGAAAAGGAAGAGCTAAAGATGCCTTCAATGTGTCTGATCTAGGAAATCTACAGAAATGGAATAAATGGGAAGTAAAGACAATTTTAGGGGCAGCTAGGTGGTGCAGTAGATAGAGCCCTGGACTTGGAATCAGGAGGAAGACCCATCTTCATGAGTTCAAATCAGACTTACTAGCTGTGTGACTTTGGGCAAGTCACTAAGCCCCATTTGCCTCAGTTTCCTCATCTGTAAAATGAGTTGGAGAAGGAAATGGCAAGTCACTTCAGTATCTTTGCCAAGAAAACCCCAAATGGAGTCATGAGGAGTCGGACACAACTGAAACGACCTAACAACAAAGCCTCTTTGGAAAGAAAGATGTTGAGTTCAGTTTAGACAAGTCACCACATATGAAAGTGACAATAAGACCACCAACGGAAAATGCTCCGTAAGCAGTTGGAAATGTGAGACTAACTCAGGAAAGGGTCAAGGCCAGAAATGTACGTTTTGGAATCACTAGCATTAATAGTGCTGGTTGAAGCTATGTGAGTCAATGAAGTCACTGAGGAGGAAATGTAAAGAGAAAGCATCAGATGTTGAAGGACAGAGCCTTTGGGAAAACCCATAGTGATTGGGCAGGGCGGGAGTTGGGGGGGAGGGTGGGGGGAGTTTGACTGGGTAAGGATAACATTAGCACATGGAGTTTTGATGTGTCCTGGTCAACAAGAACCAACATTTCATATAAAACAGCAATTAATTTCACTTCTGTAATTTTATTGGTGGAGGGAACTCACATTCCTTCTTTCAAAGATGATCAACAATCATTTTGTAACCTGTAGTCTTGACAATAACCCAGGGCACTGAGTAGGGAAATGACTTATCTAGGGTCACACCCATAACATTTGTCAGAGACAGGATCTTAATCCTAGGTCCTCCCAACTCCAAGGTCAGTTTTCTAATCACTACACCATTCTGCCTCTCATTCAGCTATTTGTTGATTTGATTTTTAAGGTTTTGTTGAGCTTCGCATGGAATTTTTCTACTTCTTCATCCTCTATAAGAGATATTGATATATTATCTGCAATTATTTTCACAGTAGTCTTTTCACAAATGCTTATTATGGGCCCTGCAATACAAAATAAGTAAGCATCCCATGAAATGACATTTCTTATTGCCTTTGAACATACAGTAAATCCAATTTCACAAATTCCTTTATTGGTCTCTCCAAGAAGAACTTGGGAGCCAGACTTCCATTAATAGCTACTTCAGGTTTCTTTTATGGCAACACTGACAAAATTATTCAGTCAGCACCCTCAGTCTTATGTCCACTCACTGATTACTGGACAAAGTTCTCACATTTAGAGTGCCAACAGTTAAGTTAGTATTAATAGCTTAAAAACTATGGGATTTTTAGCACCTTCAGCCCCTCCTTTCTGTCAGCTTCCCTAAAGAAGTGAAAAAGGATCAGACAGGACTTGAGGCAATTTACACACACACACACACACACACACACACACGCACACACGCACACCTATTGTTTCACAGGTTGCCATGGCCAAAGAATTCATCAGCAAAGAAAAGGAAGTGTAACAAATAAGTGTAAACCATTACCAATCTACTCTAATTTTTTTCAGCAGCTCAGAGCAGTCACTGTTGTTGGCACCCTGCAGCTGTAGCCATGTAAGCAGAGGCACCCCTCCCATGCAGAAGTGACTCTGATATCATTTCTATAAAACCTAGGACAGAGATTTCCTCTACACTAGAGATTCTGAACTTGGCCACTTTCCAACTTTCTGGAGGAATTATTTTCAGAATTGTGATTCAAGGTAAGAGAGGGCAGGTAAGTTCCTGTCAGACGAGATCTAGTGAGGAACTCCTCTCTGCAATGTCCAGTGGCCACACCAATACTGTGTTGTGACTGTGCATGTTTACTTCCAGGACAGTACGATAATCCAGAGTCACTGTTTTATCCTTTGTGACCCAAGCACACTAGGTGGTATCCCACTGATCTATTTACGTCTAGTTGGGTACACGAATACAGAGCTGACCAAGTTACTACAGGCAGTGGATGCTGATGAGAATTTGCCTAAGGATAGATGCTTCCTGGATGGTTGTCATGAAGTCACTACTCTATCTAACTGGCAAGAAAGAACACCTTTATTTCAATTGCCTCCCCTACCAACAGCCCTGGCAGGTATTAGTAACAAACTGAATGAACACCGCGATGTGTTAACTCTCTCAACAAATCCAGGAGCATTTAGTGAGCATTTAGCTTCCAGACTGCATGATTTTCCTCTGCCTTTCAAGGTCTTTGCGAATGGCAATGAACGCACATCAAAAATATTTCCATGAAACCTTAGAGAAGCACACAACAGTTCTAGTAAGAACGTTATCTTTTCCCTTTAGTTTTGCATAATCTACTCTCCTCTTCCCCACCCCCTCCTTTCTTTCCACTGGTTGCCCAACATTTCCTGAAAGAAAATAGCAACCCTAGGCAAAGAGAAGAATTTGACTCTAAATGAGATTGTAGAACAAAATGGATCTTTTTTTTAAAAGAAAAAAAAACTTCAATAATACTCTTAATTTGCTTCAATAATGAAAATGTTAGTCCTATTCTAAGCTCTTCCCAATTTTTTTTAAGAATATGTACAGTAGCATTCACTTTACTGACAGATATACCACTTTAAGCATTGATTTTTTTTATTTTATCTATTTTTATGAAGTTGGAAAATATTATAATTTATCTTTGAACTCGTCAAGATGGTTTTTCACTGCCAATAATACAGATTGCAATCCACTCATGTCCTCTCGCCTATGCAGCTCTTTCCTCCTTTAAATTCTCCATAGGGCTCCACCAAATGTTCTTTAATTCTTATGATATTCTGTGGATATCAGTGGAAAATGTGAACAGTCTGTTGGTTATCTCTTACTCTAATGCTATGACCAGTCTGCCTTTTCCAGAAATACCTCTCTCTAATGACATCTTTAAATTAGAAATCTTTAAATAATATATTGGATCCTTCCCTATCTTCTTAAATAGTGTATATTATACATAGGCTAACCTTTTCATAACTCTAGATCATAATAATAATTCACATTTCTTTGGCACTGCCAGTTTTGCAAAGTGTTTTCCTCATGTAGTTCCTGGGACACCCCCTCGTACATATCAGCTTCTGGAAAAACTATCAGGGGTTCAAGGCATGCTATGAACCCCTACCCACTTAAATACTAATAGTCCATGAGCCCCCACTGTTTACTTTTACCATCCAGTCAAAGGACACATTAGATGAAAACAAAAGACATTTAATTGAACAGCCTATCAAATAAAGTGACAAGAAAAGATTCCCTCCAACCCCCATGTATATATGGAATATACTCTTCTACAAGTTATCACACATGCAAAGAACATATATAACCAAAGAACGTATGTGAAGGACAATTACCAAGGGAACATCTGAGGCCAACAACATGTATAAAGGAGCAGAGTCCAGTAATTCATGTTGCCAGTTCGCAAAAGTGAAGGGCATTCACATTTGAAACTTGTGTGGCCAGGCTACATATATGGAGGGTACCTATAGAGGGACACATGTGGCCAAGGTACCCACATGAGCTTAGCACATCACCTAGCACATAGTAGGTATTTAAATGTCTATTGACTGACTAACTTAACTGTTCTGCAGGGCACTGTATTTCTACTTTTAGATGTCTCTGCTGGATGTCACAACTGGCCCAATGGTCTCCAAGCTGCTAATATCTGCTAGTCCTTAACCCTTCAAGGCCATCTGTTATTCCCTTCTCCCATCTGCTAAACTGCAATGGCTAGAAATCTCCCTAACAAGGGCAGACATGCTATTTTATCGCATAGCAGAGACATAAAAGACACTATACCTAACTAGAGAGCTAACAGAAGTCATCAGAGTGCCCCAGGATATGAATCTAATTTTTTTTTTACTACCTTTTATTCCTAGCAGAGACTCATAATCCTTGAAACTTGACAATTATCTAACTTGGGATTAGAAAGTTCTTCTTAAATCCAGTTAAATTCCTGGTCATGATACTGTGTTGACAAAAATCCCCTGGCCTCCACAAAAAAAATCCTGCAGGAGTTATGTGGATACTGGGATGCCAAGGTCAGCTTAGGCCCCAAGTTCTTTTTCGATTATCATGCAAATGAGTTAATTGAAACATACAGGATCCACATAATAATCTACCATCAACAAAATCTTTGACATTTGAGTTATATTTTGGTCATCCCCAAACCCCAGTAGCCTAATACCCTGCTCATTTTACCCAACTGCCCTGCTCAAGCCTCACATGAAATGCATCTCTCTCTCCTCTGACCTCCTTCACTCTGTTCCCCCATTGTTTTCTCCCTAAAGAGCAATATGTGGTTTTCATACACTATATTAGGACAGTTTATCACCAATTTCCCTCTTTAAGCAGTCCATCCAACATCAGCTTCATAATTAGGGGCAGACAAGAATCAACTCTAACCCCACTGAGAATAGAGACACATAAAAGAGCTGATTTTTTTTTATTCTCCCATAAACAGATGAAATTTAACTAGGGAGTTGACTTCAGCCTGTTTAATTTTCATGAAATGACACAAGTTTCCTAAATGCTCCTTGGAGAGCCCCGATAGCAAAGTGTTCTTGTCCTTGGGTTTGGAGTGTGATAGATGGTCCTATCTAAAGCAGGAAATTATTTGAAAAATTCTACGGTAGGTGGTGGCAACAATACAAGGGAATGTGATGGTATTCTCTAAGGATATTGTGAAGACTGAGAGGCCATTCCAGGCTTAGCATTTTTTTAAAGTGATGCATGAAGGAGCCCCAACACATCTCTTGATATTAGTTTACCTGGTCTGTGGGGATCTGATGTTAACATTTATTTTCAAGTCCTGGTGGTTTTTTGCAGATTTTATTCCATTTTTCACTTGCTCATTAATTTGCTACCATTCTAAGTAAGTGTTCATGAGTTGGAGAAGGAGGAAGAAATGCCACCCTCATGTCAGAGTGGTAAATGACAAGAAGAAAGTAAAAAGGTGGAAAAACTATAAAGTACAACTCTCTGTATTCAAGTACCATTAGAAAGAAAGAAGAGAAGGAAGGATATATGAAGAAATCTTCACTCCAAAGAAGATGTTTCTAAATTGAGGAAGGGCTGATACTTCAAAGAAAGAGAAACATATTCTCCTATGTAAAGATAGTCAAATCAGTATTTTTTGAGTTTCTACTATGAAGCTAATAACTGCTAGGCACTTCAAAGAAATATAAACAAGTATGACAGGAGTCCTGTCCTTAAGGAGCTTCCAATCTATTGGAGGAGACGAGATATGTGTAAAATTATCACCAACCATACAAGGCACTATATACTAAGTGCCGAATGACTGGAGCAGACCGTAAGTACTAGGGAGTTCAGAACAGAGAAAGATCACTTTCAACAGGGATAATCAAAGAAAGCTTTGCAGAGGAAGGAGGACTGGAACTGTGACAGATGCCTCAGCACTTCTATCGTGGCCCTCTCGCCGAGGTGAGGGGAAGTGCTATGTTACTTTCAGATATACAGTTAATAGTCAGAGGGGGACAAGGAAGGGGAAATCTTCACAACAAATTGCTCTGATATCTAGGATATATAGGGAAATAATACAAATATATGAGAATAAGAACCATTCCCCCAACAGACTAGTCAAAGATAAAAGAGGCAATTTTCAAATGAAGAAATTTAAACTATCAAAAAACATATAGAATTCCCTAAATCATCAATAATAAGAAAAATTCACATTAAAACAACACTGAAGGGCAGCTAGGTGGGATAGTGGATAGAGTACTAGCCTTAGAGTCAGGAAGACCTGAGTTCAAATATAGCCTCAGATACTTCCTAGCTGTGTAACCCCGGACAAGTCACTTAATCCTAATTGCCTCCAAAACAATAACACTGAAGGTCCATCTCATACCTAATAGATTGGCAGTGATGACAAAAATGAAAATGACAATTGTTGGAGGGGCCATAGGCAGACAAACACAGGAACACACTGTTGCTTAAGCTATTCGTTGGTCCAAAAAGTAGTTTGGAATGATATTCAAACCTAGGGAGTGACTCATCATCTCAGCTGTCACCCTAGTGATCATGCTGTCCATGGTCTCCACCTCACTGAGCTCACAGGTCAGGAACACACAAGCTAAGATGTACCCTTCGATGTCCTATTATAACGATCAAACTACCAGAGGGCCACCACTAGAAAATGAGGATCCATGAGTCCCTGTTGTTGGATCAATGGTGGTTTGACTGGGGTAAAAGAATGCCCAAGGGCACATGCCATGCCTGAGGCCACTAACAATTCTTTACAGGATCATAGATTTTGATTTAGAACATTAAAAACCATTGGGTCAAACATCTTCATCTTGCAGACAAGGAGACTTTGACCCACAGAGAATAAGTAACATGCCCCAAGATACATGGATAGTCAGTGTGATGGTGAAGATTTGAACCCAGGTCCTCTGACTCCAAATACAGAACTGTTTTCATTTTATCGTGTTAAATAACTACTTGCTCTTACTTAATGATGCCCTCCATCATCTCTCTTGACAGAGTCTCAATTGACTAGACTAAGTCATCACCAATCTCCCACTATAGGAACTCACATTATCCTTACGTAGAAGTACCAACCCTATCTTGGGTATAACTCTCCAGAGGTCATAGGATCATAGATTTAGAACCTTATAAGCAGGGGTGTGCTACCAAATGTTTATGAAGCTCTCTGGGGAAAAAATGTACTCGGAACATACTTTTAAGTTTAACTCACATAATTAACATTTTCTCCATCACCTTCTTAAGTCTACACAGCCAACATTGTAGCATTTCCCAATTTCCAAGGCATAGACTAACAATGAAAATTTAACAATAAGCTCTCTCAGGTATGAGTTGGCTCTAGTACATCCCTGAAGGTCATTTAGCCTAATTCCTCATTTTATAGATGAGAAAGGGGAGGCCCAATGTGGTTTCAAGCATTGAAACAAAAATCCTCTGACTTTCTTGTCAATTCTCCTTGCTCCTCCTTTTTCTTTGCTTTACCAGAGCATAACGGCCCCATGGCACAGCGTTATTGTTGTTACTAATAAACTGGTTGTTGACTGATCTGTAGAGTCTCACTAAACCAAGATCAAAGAGTGGTAAGCCTGGAAAGTGCAGTGAGAACGTGTACAGAGTATAAAAATTCAAGATGTGTTAGGAGGACAGTGCATGGGTCAGGGTGACCTGGAAACCTCCTAGAAAGGACTCTTATAGGGGATTGATAACAAGGCTTGGAAATATAGATTAGATGCAGATTTTGAAGTTTCTTACATACCAGGATAATAAATCAATTAACAAGTATTTTTTTTATTAAGTACCTACTATGTGCTAGGCACTGCTTGAAGTGCTAGAGATGTCAGTAAAAATAAACCATCCCAGCTCAAGAGAAGTTTATTTTCAAATGGAAGACAAATCAAATATGTAGGAAAAGATGTATAGCCCAAAGATATACAAAGTAGTCAAATCCAAGGTACTTTGGGAGAAAGGATAGGGGGGGCTTAGGAAAAGCTTCATGCAGAATAATCTTAATTAATATTCACAGGTTCACTGTAAGACTGGACATTCTTTCAGTGCCTTTCTCTGAAGGTCACAGCAGTGACTAATACAAAAAGCACAGGGAACACCTTGACACCCACCTTGGTGCATTCAGCCAGAGTATTTACACAAAAGGGCGGAGTAAAGGGGTTGGGGATGCAGTCATTGCCGGTGTATCTTCTATCAACCATCTCCATTCTACAGACCCAAAATGCCAGGACAGAAAGGGAAGGAGTCAGATAGGACTCTCACTATGAAAAGGAAGTACAGCGAGGGTGATTTGGATCCCTGAGTATTTTCTCCCTCGTATGCCTCTGTGTCTTGTTGGCACCTCTGTCCATTCCTGAGAAGTATCCAGGTGGGCTAAGTACACTCTCATTCCTCTGCAACTGTATCTCTAAACTGCCTCTAGGTCTGAATACAGCTAATAGCACGTACAGATGGAGTGGCCTGGGCTAAGTTTGTTGTGCCTTCAGGCACACTGGAAAGCTCCATACCTAGTAAGTGCTTTACAGACATCCTTTGAAAGCACAGGAGGGACCAGTAGAATGACAACCGAAGCCAGGGAAATAAGCAAACCTCCTGATTTTCAAAAGACAGAAGAGACTGGATTCCAGAAACCATGCACTGATCAGCTCAGCATTGATCTCAAGCAAGATTCTAGAACAGATGATAAAACAGATGGTTTGTGAGCACTTAGGAAACAACATAGTGAGAATCAGGAGCCAGCATGCATTAACTAAGAACAAAGCATGCCAAACTAACCTCATTTCCTCTTTTGATGGGGTAAGTAGGTTGGTGGATCAGGAGAATTTGTAGCTTAATAGTGTGGTATATTTATATTGTATCTTAATTTGCTAAAAATTAAAAAAAAATGTTACACATACTCTCAAGATATCTTTGTGGATAAGATGGTGACATTTTGGCAGTTAGGTGAATCTGTAGCTGTCTAAACCCAGTATCATTAATTAATAAATAGTGACAACCTAGAGAGTGGTCCCTAGGGGCATAGTGTAGGGCAGTGGCATCAACTAAAAGAGAAGGATCCTTGTGGGCTGCATAATGAGTTAGAAAACCACAAATTCACATTCTCTGTGTTCTACTGTACTTTTGTATATTTTGTTAAACATTTCCCAATTACATTTTCATCTGATTCAGATCATCACTGGGGAGAACTTCTGGCTGCACAGAGCCACAAGGGCTTCAAATCTGACATCTCTAGTGTAGAATTCTGTATTGACCCAGTCTTATTCAACATTTCTACCAAGTACTTGAATAAAGACACAGAGGAATGCTTATCAGATCTGCAGGGGGACACAAAGCCAGGAGGAACTGTTTCTACAATAGATGATAAAATTAAGATTGAAACAGATCTTTGACAAGCTGCAATGAGAGACTGAAACAAAAAATATATATGGAATTTAATAGACAAACATAATGTCCTATATTCAGTTTCCAAAAAGTCATTTGTGGAAAAACAAAAGACTTAATTTGACAGCAGTTCATATGAAAAAAATCAGGTCAGTGCAACAATACGACAAACATTTATTAATCACCTAATGTGCAAAGCAAGGAGAGAGAGACACAATTTAGATAAGATACATTTTTCTGCCTTTAAGAGGTTCATTTTCTAGTAGGAGGTTGACCCAAACACAGCTAGATATAATATGCAACATTATATTAGTGCATTAGACAATAACACAGTGTTCCAAAAGTCTTAGTGAATTTTTAAGCTTCAAAAAGCTTATTAAAGCTTTAAACTACACTCTTAATTTTGGGCCACCCTATATAACCAAAGGTTATGTGAGGTCTGAGGGAGGTCATTCCTAACCAGGAGAAATGGAAAGAAAGGCAAAGAGGGATCAAGAAAAGCCTTAAGATGGGCAGGACTTCCAACAAGTAGATAGAGGGAGGGATGGGAATGGAAAAGTATGATTGGGAAAGAGAACAGAAATAGAAAAACACTAAGGATGATTCCAGCAGAGACCATAGGATCACAAGAGCTTGAATCCAGAGCTAATGGGGACCTCAAAGACCATCTAGAGCAGGGATGGGGAACCTGCTGCCTGTGAAGTTTGGATTCAGTCAAAGGGCGGCACTTGAGGACCTAGAGGGCCATATGTAGCCTCAAGTCTGCAGGTTCCCCACTCCTGTTTCTAGAGCAACCCCTATATTTTACAGATAAGGAAACTGAGAACCAGCAAGTTAGGCGACCTGCCCAAGATCATAGCATCTGAGATGGGAATCAAAGATTAGGTCTTCTGACCCACACAGACTCTTGCTATCAATGGACAATGAAGAAAGGACAGTACTTTGAGAGAGAAGATGGACGAGGTCAATCCCACTTTAGACCGCTAAAGGAAAAGATTGGGGAAAAGCCAACATGAGAGGAGTGGGCAATCTCTATCATATCCCTAGCCCCAGCTCACTACTCTAGAGACTTCAGGGAGCTTCACCTTCAGTGAGATCTAGGTAGATCTTGGTAGAGCTGAGTGATCTATTCTCCTATATATAGCTTCTCTGATTTCTGTTTTGCCATGATTTGGATAAGTGGTTTCTTTGCTATTCACTGTTTGTATTCATTGTGGAACTGGTATAAGGTAAGAAATATTTCAAGCCTTGGACATAGAACTTGGGGCTCACCTTCCCCCAAAATGACAAAGTGACCAGAAGTTGGATGGAACTTCATTTTTTTTCTTTGTATTGCCATGGCTAGCAAAGTTCCTGGAATACAGTAGGTACTTAATGACCATTTATTGTCAGTTAATCAATTGACAAGTTTTTGTTAAGCACCTACTATGTGCTATGCCCTATACTAGGCACTGAGGATACAAAGTGGAATGAATAAATGAACTCAAGAGCTTTCAGATAATTTAAGTATTTCCCATCAATGGCACAGTCCACCTTGTTAAGAAATGAGTTCTCCCTTTCACTGAAAGTGTACAAGTAGAAACTAGTCGACTACAGCAGAGGCTCTGCAGAAGAGATACCTGCCCTGGATAGCAGGTTGGACTAAGTGACCTCTAAACTCCATTCCAGCTTGAACTCCACTGATACTATGCTATCCCTACCTCTGATGTTGTCCTTCAAGTACAAAGAAGACACTGCTGAACTCACATCAATAGAGAACGTGCTTTGAACTGTCTTTAGTAGTATTGGGTTTGAACTGATCTCTTCATACTCTCTCTCCTTCAATCACTTTCATTCAAACAAAAAGCATTTGGTAAACACCTACTATGTGTTAGGCACTGGTAATACAAAAACAAAAATGAGAGAGTCCTTGCCCTCAGGAGTCTTGCAGTCATTCAGGGGAAACACATATTCACATATTCAAAATAAATTTGCAAAATAACTGACTTTGCAATATGACCTTGCAATAGAACATTCAGTGGCATGGGACCAACAACCTCTCCATGGTTCACACTGAGCTCAACCCAGCTAGTCTGAAGGGTTATAAATCATGGCAATGCAAAATGATCATGAGTCTATAAAGGGAAAGGACCTCCCATGATATACGAGGAGACTCTTTATGATCTTGAAGAGTTTAGAGCCTTTTCAAAAGTCTATTTGGGAGTTCAGAATTTAAAGTTTCACCAAAGAATACAACTGAATCAACCATAACAATCAAGCTCTTAGAGTAGGTAGTGTAGACCAGTGGTGTCAAACTGAAATAGAAAAGGGGCCCACTAAATTATACATGAAGATCCCCTAGGATACATTGACTTAGAAAACCACATGTTAACATTAGCTATGCTCTATTGTATTTTAATTTATTTTGTTAAATATTTCCTAATTACAACTTGATCTGTCTCTACCAGAACTGCAGTACACTACTGGCCACATGTTTGACACCTCTGGTGTAGACAGCACCATAATTTAAAGGCTGTCATATTTTAGAAGTGTTCCAACTCCATCATTGGACTGAAACTGCTCTTGCAAAGGTCAACATTGACCTCCAAATTTCCCCTATCCCCTAAAGCAGGCTTCTCCAGATGACTAAATAAATGACTAAATGACTATCATCATTTTTTATTCCTTTAGGTTAAAGTGTGAAAGGCTCTTTATACATTGTAAATGATTAGACTACCTAAAGGGAAAATATACTAACTCATTTTCAGCCATTCATACTTTAGCGAGAATTAGTGGAAGATATTCATTAACTAAGAGCAGGGTCCTAAGGCACTGGACACTGGACAGGGATGTTTTGATGGGCAGAAGAGATCAGAAAAAGTTCAAAACAAGAAATTGGGAGGGACCATGAGAAACAAGGAAGCCACTGAAGGTCATCGGGTGCCTGAGAAAGATCCAAAGTGGGGAAGAAGCTGTTAGTAGAAATAAAGAATGGAGGCAGATAGAAGTGGAAAAGAAAGGAACTAAAGACAAATTTCACCTACTTTTCAACTTTGCCTTAAACCATGCCTAAAATCAATCCAGGTTGTTGTTTTGTTTTATTCTACTTTACAAGCATCTTTTAACGTCAAAGAACATTGTCATGAGCCCTGGAGTGATGATTAAAAAAAAATCTGGGTCCTAATCTCCCCCTTCTTCCAACTCCTTGTGTGACTTTGAGTGAGTCAACTAACCTCTTTCAAGCTACAGATTCCTCAAATGTAAATATATAATGATCAGATTCAGTCTTTGTTATAATTCAAAAACTCTCTCATGTTTTGGTCCTCTCTGAGCAACTGTGACAGATTACCTCTCCTCTGAACCTGCTTTCTCCTCCTAATAATACCTTCTCTTTATGCCCCTTTCTGGAAACTTACATGCCCCATACCTATACCACTGGGGTCTCTCTAGTCAGTCACCAGTATCTCACTCTCTGTTGTCCCATAAGAGTTGGGAAGCCAATGAGATTTGCCTGAACAGGAAGAATGCTGGGTTTGGAATGATAGGGTGTGAGTCTGAAATCTAGGTCTGTCATGTACTACCTACGTGACCCAGAGCAAAAAATTTGAACTCCATGGGCCTCTGTCTCCTCTTCTGTTAAATGAGGAGTAGGAGGAGCAAACAAAAATTATACTAAATCAATGGTGTCAAACTCAAATAGAAATAAACTCTACATAGAAAACCACATACTCACATTATCTATGTTGTATTACATTTTTATTTATTCTGTTAAATATTTCCCAATTACATTTCAATCTGGTTCAGGCCACACTAAGGAGTGCTGCAGGCTGCAATCAGCTATGTGTTGGACTCCTCTGGACTAGATGACATCTAAGGTCACTTTCAGCTCTAAAGCTATGATCCTACCCTATAAAATGAATGACTCTTATCTGCCTTAGTGATCTACCCTGAAGTGGAATTTATAAAGGAATTTATAATAATAAAGGAATAAATAATAATTAATAATAGTATAATACAATAACAAATAACAATAATAAACAGTAATAAAGGAATTTATAAATTTATAAAATTTATATCAACTAGGATTAGTAACAAGAGACTGATAGAATCTGAATATGCCAGGTTCAAAATGTCTTCTCAGGACCCCCTGATCTTTCTGTCATGGCCTGAAGACCACCATGCTAAAAGTTTTGGTAACTTCCCTAACTGTATCTTCAGTTGCCCCTGCCCCACCCCATTCCCATGCCTTCATTTTAGGCTTTGTATTCACCTCCCTTTGCATTAGTTTAAATGCATGATAAATACCTATTGTTTTATGTATTATTGACAAGTCTGACCTTGTGAAAAACATGCCATGCCATGGTTAAGTTATTCCTATCATATAAACACAGACATTGTTTGAAATGGGAAAGCGTTGGCCATCAGCAGGGTATGATGGGAACAGCCCTAGATCTGGACTCTGAAGACCTGGATTCCAGTCCTAATTCTCCCACTCACTAGTATATGATTTTGAACAAGTCACCTCTCTGAGCTTCCTTTTCCTACTATACAAAATGCCATACCATTCCCATCTCCCATGTAGAGGTATGAGGATAAAATGAGAAAATGTATCCAAAACTTGTTTCCTAGATTTAGAATGTTTGTTACTGCTGTTTGTAGTTAAGAAAAATGGCACAGAGATGGGCTGAGTGACTTGGCCAAGGAATAAGAATTGAGCAGCCCATATATGCTCACTTAGGATAGTAGCACTTAGATTTGAAGATCTTTCCCACCCATTGATAGGCCATGTGACCTGCTTACATCACAGGATGCCTAAGTTACATGTGGTAGGAGGAGCTTCCTGACAGGAAAAGGAAGTTATGTCACAGGAAATGCACAGAGAGAGAGAGAGAGAGAGAGAGAGAGATGGATGTTATGGCTACTAATGGCTGCTAAGGGGTGCCCCTATGATTGTTAGAACTGAACAGGCTGACTTAACTGGACTGTGAGTTTGTTTTGGGGAAGACCCCAGCAGGGAGTCAGAGAAGTTTTGAGATGGTGCAGCTCCAAGTTGTTATATTGTGTATTGAATGTTTTGGGTTCCTTGCTGTTATGATGTAGTGGACTGACTGGATAAATGGCTTGTGGCATCTGGATCTCTGGTGACTGAATAAATGGTTTACTTCTTCTACCTTTTTTGTGGAGAGTCTTGTATACTTTGTGATACAGAACTACATAGGCATTTTGACAATTATCATCTATATTGTTATCATTGCCTTACTGTTTCAGGATTCTAGCTGCAAGGGCCCTCAAAGCTCACCCTTTTACAGGTGAGCAAACAGAGGTTAATTACCTAAGGTCACCAAGTTAGCAAGCAGCACGCATTTAGTAAATGCCTTCTATGCACCAGACACTGTTCTAGGGACTGGGGCTACAAAGACAAAAAAAAAAAAGAGCACCTGCCTTCCAGGAGCTTAAATTCTATCAGGGAAAAAACCTGCACATATAAATTATACACAAAATAAATACAAGGTAATTGGGTGGACGATGAACCAGTAGCTGAGAAGTATTAGGAAAGTTTTCATGGAGGAGATGGCCCTGGAGCTGAGATTGGAAGGATTCTATGAGACAAAGATGAGGAGAGAGTTTGGAAAACAACCGAGAGAAATGATATGCCTTTTAAGGTGTGGTCAATCTGGTTTGCAAATGCCTGTTTGCATGGCCTTGATAGAAGAGCTGGAAATACTATTACAAGCATTGGAAGGTTTATTTTTTCCAAGCAACAAAAAATTGGATGAAATGATTCTTTTAGGGTTAGAAAACATCAAAAAGAAATCAGGATAATGAGCAGAGGTGGATGTAAAGAAATGTGTTTATGTTTAACTTATAATTGTCATGTTAAATGATCTAACTATATTTAAGTTATGTTAGCTGTGGTTCAGTATCATCTGACCCCTTTAAAAAGTCAGGTTGCTGAGGTATTCACTCAGAGACAGCCTGATGAGAGGTTAATTAGAACCAGCTGAGACAAGGTGACATCGCCAAGGGCCTCCAGTGCAGGGGGGCGAAAAACAGCTCAGGAGGGGAGATTTGCTCCAGTGGGAGCCTACTGCTGAGAGGGGAGAAGGGAGGGCAGTGGAATCCTTGAAGGACAGATGTGGCATTTAATATGGCATTTAAGCACTTGGATTTTGACTACTGGAAACAGCAGAGAGAGAGGCAGAGAGACAGGGACAGAGAGACAGAGACAAAAAGAGAGACAGAGAGAGAGACAGACACAGAGAACCAAAGACAAAATTATCACAGTTGGATCAGAAACGTACTTTAGTACTTATATTTTCATTGATTTAACAAACACTTATTTACACTAGAAGGACCAAGTGCATGAGTTGCCTCAATTGACATTTTTTATGATTTTTA
Organism: Trichosurus vulpecula; assembly: GCF_011100635.1. Classification (NCBI taxonomy): domain Eukaryota; kingdom Metazoa; phylum Chordata; class Mammalia; order Diprotodontia; family Phalangeridae; genus Trichosurus; species Trichosurus vulpecula. The sequence goes on from NC_050577.1 coordinate 86,155,953, forward strand.
ATAATTTTGCTATCATTTCTCCTATCTTTGAAAGCCCAAATTTTATCCTACTATTTCTAGTTTGTGTGCTAACTGACCCACTTCATCCTTCAAAGTATTCTTAAACTCTAGTCCTTCTTTAAGCAAGTGCTAAGGACAAGGCAATGTGCTAAGTGGCTGAAGGAAAGATAATGATTAATAGGAAATAAGACATAGCCCCTCTGTCAAGAAGCTAACAACCCACTAGAGATAACGTCCCCAAAAATTGTAATAAGAAAGGTAATGTGACCCGTAAATAAGAGAAATAAATACAAAGGGATAGCAAAGGATATATGCACAAGAGATTGCTTCTGGCCAAGGCAATCAGAGAAGGATTCATGGTAGAGGCATCATTTGAAGCGAACCTTGAAAAATGGATGAGATTTCAATCGTTAGAAATATAAAGGGTGGGGCAGCTAGGTGGTGCAGTGAGTAGAGCACTGGCCCTGGAGTCAGGAGGACCTGAGTTCAAATCCAGCCTCAAACACTTGACACACTTTCTAGCTGTGTGACCTTGGGCAAGTCATTTAACCGCAATTACCCTGCCTTCCCCCCTCCAAAAAAATAGGAAAAAAAAGAAATATAAAGGGCCGGGAAAGTTTTGAACCGTAAGGAACAACCGAGCAAAGGCATAGAGACAAGACTGGGTTATGGGGTACAATAAACACTTAGAAAGGTAGATTGGAACCAGATGGTAGAGGGTCTTGAATGCCAAACTAAGGAGTCTGGACCTTCTTGGAAATACATAGTCATACAAAATTTTGGAGAATTAATGTGACATGATCAGAGCTATGTCTACCAAAGGTTAATGTGGCAATGAAGTAGGATGGTGGAAACTAGAAGCAGGGAGACTAAGAGAAGAGATTCTTGAGGTAGAATCAGAACAATTTATACGAAAACATCAATGTTGTAAAATCCAAAAATTCTGAAAGACTTAAGAGCTCTGATCAATGCCAGATTCCACAAGACCAGTGAGGAGATGTGCTACTCGGCTCTTGGCAGAGGGGCTGTGGATTCAGGGCACAGAATGAGACACACCCTTTTTGATACAGGCAATATGAAAATTGGTTTTGCTGGACTATATTTATTTGTTACAAAGATTTGGGTTTATGGTTTGTTTTTGTTTTTGCTTTTGTCTTCTAGCGGCAGTGGCAGGAGGATGGAATTAATATTGGATAAGTAGAAAATAAAATAAAAAATTTTTAAAGAGATTATTGAAATAATCCAAGTACAAGGTAGAACCTAATCCTGGGGTGGGGTGCGGAATTTGGATTTGTTTTGCTCTACTTGGTATCAAGAGAATTAACTAATTAATGCTTTACTACAAATAAGCGTTTGTCTTTGGGTTGTCATTTCCACGGGATTCTTAGTTTTGCTCTCCCTCCACCATGGGGCCCACCATGCAATCTGAACAATAGGTGGAAAGCCCACGATAGCAGTGACCAGAGGAGAAAGCCCACATTCATAGCCTAGAGGAGAAACCCCCTCGCCCCAGATGCTCAGCCATTGACAGGAACTTCACGAAGGAACGCGTCTCATCGTCCGCAGCATTTGATCTAACTGTCCCTTCCCGCCCCCTGGATCTTCATTCACAGGGCGTTTTGCTTTTTGACAGCCAGCTTCAGGGGCAGCCAAGCTAACCATGCCCACTCCTGCCTGAACGCCTCTGCTCCACTGCCATTGTCAAGCAAACCACTACACGGGGATGTTTCTGTCAGTGTCGGAATGTGGATGGTCAGGGGTCACCGGTCAGGTTAAGCAACCAGGACGGCGAGAAACTGACGCGCACCAGGAGCTGGCCACGGAGCAGGTGAACGGTGAGCGGAGACAGGGAGGGTATCCGAAGTCAGGTCAGACAGAGGGTCAGAAAACCAGAGGGATGCTGCTGCAGAGAGAATGCTGGTCAAACGTCTGAGAGGCAGGCAGCAGAGAACCTGGGAGTCCGTGGGAAGTGAAGGGAATAACACACTATAGGCAGAGACTATGTATCAGGATCAAAGAAGACCACACTGATGCAGGGCCTGAAGGAATAAAACAAGCATTTATTAAGCACCTACTATATGCCAGGCAGCTGCTAAACACTTTCCAAATATTTTCTCTTCTGATCCTCACAACTCCAAGAGGCAGGTGACATTATTATCCCCAATTTATACTTGATGAAACTGAAGCATTAATTGTTGTTCAGTCATTTTCAATCACGTCTGACTCTCTATGACCACATTTGGGTTTTCTTTGGCAGAGATACTAGAATGGTTTACCATTTCCTTTTTGAGCTCTTTTCTCTTTCTCTGAGGCAAATAGGGTTAAGCGACTTGCCCAGGGTCACACGGCTAGTAAGTATCTCAGGCCAGATTTGAACTCATGAAGTCGAGTCTCCCTGTCTCTAGACCTAGCACTCTATCCACTATGCCACATAGCTGCCCCCAAAATGAAGCCTACAGAGATTAAATGACATTCCCTGGGTTATACAACTAGTAAATTTCTGGGGCAGAATTTGAACTTAGGTCTTCCTGAACCTAGACCCAGCACTCTATCCACTGCACCACCTAACTACCTCACTTTTTGAGTGGCTAACCTATAGCGGTGGGTGGCAGTCAACTGAGAAACAGCGAGGTAAGGAATTCCACCCTCCAATATAGTGGTACTCAACTTTTTTGAGTATGAGATCCCTTTTGTGATACAAAAAAATTTCTTGGACCTCCTACCTAATGATATTCCAAAAGATCCATAATCTCTTCCATGTGGGCATCCCTCCATCAATGCAGACAACAACCCAACCATTCCTGCTCATCCTGTGTGACTCATCCATGGTCTCAATCAAGTTCACCAAAGGGGAGAGTCACCCAAGGTACAGTTCAGAGGCTGAACTTCCATGATAACATAGCTCACTGGAAGAATTCTATTTTTTACCAGACCTATGACTTAATTGATATAACAACTCCCAGGGAGGAATTCATCTGCCAATGCAAATGGGCAATTGTTCTGTAACTTATTAATTTTAGAGAGGGGCTTATAGAACAAAGGCTGGATGATTTTCCCAGGGTCAGGGAATCAGTTTGCATCAGAAGAAGGACTTTAATCCACGTCTTCCTGCTCATAGAGCCAGTTCTCTATCCATTATGGCACACTGCCTCTGACCATCACCCACAAATATACACATACATACATATATACATGCATACATTCTGGTTAGGAGATTTGAGAACCGAAGGGCTTTCTGGGATTTGTGGTTCAGAGGGACAAAATTCCCTTTCAGCCTTCTGACTATCGTGGTCTAGACCCTGGACAAGATCTTTGAGCTAGAAAGGGGTCTTGAGTCCTGCCCAGGTATTTTTAAAAGAGAAACACACAGCCTAGGAGAAAGCAGACTAAGAGAAAGGAAAAGGGAATACAAGAATTGAGAAGCAGCCATGGGGAAGATTCCCTATGGCCCACAGGTTGGGAACTGGGGTTCTAAACTAAAGGATTATCAGCTCCCAGTAGGTAAACCCCAAAGGGGCAGCTGGGTGGCTCAATAGTGCATAGACTGCTGGGCCTGGAGTCAGGAAAACTCATCTTCCTAAGTTCAAATCTGACCTCAGACACTTACTAGCTGTGGGACCTTGAGCAGATCATTTAACACTGTTTGCCTCAGTTTCCTCATTTGTAAAATAAGCTGGAGAAGGAAATGGCAAACCACTCCAGTATCTTTGCCAAGAAAACCCCAAATGGGATTACTAAGAATCACACAACTGAACAACAACCATTTCAAACCAGTTTCAAAACCTTCAGAAAGTCCTGGGTAAGCAGATTTAAATTCCCAAGATACTCTGAGTCAATGAACACAAGAGAGAGAAAATGGCTGTTTACACTGCATGCAGCATACTGAATCATATCAACTCACCTTCTGAATGCAGCAGTGTGAATCCTACCCATTCAAAAAGACCTTGCCTAAGATAGAGTAACTAGTCTTTTATTCTATGGAGTATGATCATGGGGTCAGAGAGTTAGACCTACAAGGGATCTTCATGGCCATCCAGTACCCTCCCCTTTGAAAACCAGAGAGGATAACACAGTCAGGGGTGAGATCTGAATCCAGGTCCCAAAACGCAAACTCCAGTCCTCTTTCCATTGTGCCATTTTGTACCACCCCCCACCCCCAACACATATTTGAGAATGTCCTGCATTTCCAATGGCTACCCTGTACCTAGAATCATCAAGGTACAAACAATAATCCAGAATCTACCCTAACCAGATTACTATTACCCACTTAGTAGGTTATTAACCCTCTTTGGAACACACTATATAATTAGGCGAGCTGACTAATTTCTCAAAGTAAATATTTTGACTTTGTTATTGTCACAACAAAATTCTCAGGAGACGCCCACCTCATTAGCAAACTCCACCTTCTTTGGGGCTGGGCTGATGGCTTCTGTGTAAATTATCACTAGCCCCCTTGACCTCCTTGAATAGAATTTTTTTTTCTAGACAAGTAGAAATGGATGCTAGTTTCATGCATTCATTTTACTGCCTTTCCAGAGGGAAGAAAACGGTCTTTGTTTTTTCATGGGTTGGTAAAATAATTGACCTTGGTTGCAAGGCTCAATACGTTACACTCTTCTGCCCATGCTGGGAAGAAGAGGAGAGTAACTTAGTCAAGTGTCCCAGAAATCTTGAGAGTGGAATTTTCTGCTGTTAGGTTGGAGGGGAGGGGCAGGGAGAGAGAAGGTGGGGGGCCCCCCTCGGGTTGTGGGGATGAGGGAAAGAGGAAAAGAGGGATAGAGGGAGAAAAGGAGGGAGGGAGAGAGGGAGAGAGAGGGAGGGAGAGAAAGAGAGAGAGAGAGAGAGATTCATTCTGGGAAAACCAGGTATCGGGACTTTGATTCTACTTGGTGCTAACTTGATGAGGTGTTAATTAAATATGAAGACTACTTATACTCTGGCTGAAATTTACCCCTTTTTAAATATGTTTTCTATGCCTTCCACAAAGGAATGATAAGTGTTTAAAAAAAAAAAAGGAGCCTGGCCCACTGTCTCAGAACATTGGTGCTGTGTTGTTCTCAGTTTCAGGGTTAAGGTAGCATAGCTTCTTCTGACCTTAGGCATGCTGAGGTAAAGGGCAGAGAGATTAATGGTTTGTCCCTAAATCAGGGCTCCTTTCATATGTGAGCCAGAGTGAGGCAGGAGCTGATGAGGGTCTTGAGATTTCTTTTTCCTACTGTATAAGATTTGTAGCATTTCTAGTCCTGTTTGTTTTGTAAAGCTAAAACTTCTATTTCATCAGCCAATTAACATTTATTAAGCACTTAATATGTGCTAGACACTGTGCTAAGCACTGAGGTTACAAAAAAAAGGAAAGGGAAAAATGTCGCTGCTTGCATTCTAATGAATCATTAGAGAGAGTTTAATTTGTGTGTTTAGATGGGATAGCTAAGAGTTTTAGTTCAGATCAGAGAACTCTGTTGTAAAATGTGTTCCAAATCTCTTAGCATGTTCACTTTTAGCAGGTAACTATAAGGCTGGCTAGACCTCAATTTGTCTGCATGCTATTTGGTTCTGTCAATCAATCTTTGAGTATACTGCAGAAAACATAGTCCAGAATTTTTAGACCATAAAGCTCCAATCCAGCCTTTGGTTCTTAAATCCAGACTCCACCTAGCATCCCCAATAGGGAATGGAAGGAAACAAGCATTTATATAGTGCCTACTATGAGCCACTGGGCTAAGCGCTTTGGAAATATTATTTCATTTGATCCTTACAACAACACTGAGAGCTAAGTGTTGTTATTGTCCAACTGAGGAAACTGAGGCAAACAGAGCTTAAGTGACTCACCCAAGGTCATACAGTTAGTAAGTGTCTGAGGGCAGATTTTAACTCAAATCTTCATCACGCCAGACTCAGGGCCCTAGCCATTCTGTCCACAGCTATCACTTGGCTGCCATAGGAGAGGAAATAAACCAAGTCCAGAATAAGGCACAAATAGAGGCCTAAGTGATTGAAGGGGGTGAGGTAGTCCATGCAGCAGGATGTTGATAGAAGCTCCAGGCTAGACAGTCACTAGTCAAAGGCAGAAAAGAAAAGGAAGACCACACATAAGTACCAAGGAGAATGACATAGAACGCCTTTTTCAGCCCTGCTTTCTTTGCTTTTATGGGTACGCAGGTCACAATACTTTTACCAGACAGTCCTTTGTGGGGAACCAAGTACATACCCACTTCTATCTTCCATCACTTTTCTATAAAGCGATTTTCTTGAAGCTTCTATAGATTTCCAAAAACTTTCCCCTAGATTTGGCCTTCCTTGAGCTATCCTCAAAGACAGGTTGCCCAAAGCACAGACTGAACTGAAGTCTCCTTGCACTGAAGACATTATTTACATCTTTATAACCTGTCAATCACATCACTGCATATAGATAGAGAAGGATTAATCAAAACTCTCAGCTACCCACCCATGGTAGAATGAAAAAAAAAAGCAGTCAAAAAATTAAACAAGAGCTAAAGCCATAAAGCTTTGGGAACATAATATGTAATCAGTCACAGTAGCAAGAGACATCTCTCCTGTCCCCTGCTTTCCATTCCCCTGTAGGACAGGCTCCCACAAGGTGACCATGGGAAAAAAAAAAGACTTATTAAAGAGTTGATCTAATAGTAATCCATATTCATATAGCACTTTTAAGATTCCCAGAACTCTTACCTCAAAGTCTCTTAAGTAGGAAGTGTTTTCCCCATTTAATCGGTGAGAGAGTAAAGTAATTTATTTACACTTGGAGCTTCCAGGTCAACTAATCACAGAATCAAAGAATTGTCCAATCTCATGTTGGAAAGGCCTTTAGATGCTATCCAGTTGAATTCTTAACTGGGCAAGAAGCCCCTCTACAATATCCTTAACAAGTAGTTCAGCCTTCATCTGAGAACCTCCAACAAGGGAGAACTGACCGCAACTGGGTCACCATTAGTGCAAATAATGAATCCCTAAGTGGTTACTTTATTCAAATTTTCACTGCACATTTCCATTGGTCTGGAACCAACTACCATATTTAACATCAGAGGTGCCACAAGCAAACCCTATTGGTCCTGAACCAGCTTAAAATGTAATTGGCAAATGCTTAATAAAGTGAACAAAAATACAATGCAAGATAAATAATGTTAATTTATGGTTTTCTAAGGCAATATGCTGCCAGTTAGAAATCCATTTCTATTTGAGTTTGACACCACTATAAATTTACATAATCATAACTTTAAATTGTTGTCATTCCTCCTGTTTTCAAAGAGGACTGATAACACCACGAGCTGATGTCTTGACCTATGTGTGAATTGGATTTAAATGAGTCAGACTTGCACAAAGTCATCAGCCTCACTCTCCCTTCCAGAGTTTTGAAAGTCCAGTAGCTAGACAAAAGTCAAGACCACTGGCGATGGCCTGGGATGCAGTACAAAATCAAATACACATGATTCACTTTTCCTACTAACTGGGACCTATGTGTCTCTTAAGCTAGTTCACTTAGCTTTTGGAAAGTCCAAGATAGCTCTTTGTTGAGGATGTTTCAGACTTCCTTACCAAGAGCTGAAATCTGCCTCTCTGCAAGAGAGATATAACTAGGGCAGAGTAACCAGGACACCCAAGTTTAGAGTATGCAAAAACTTAATGCATGCTCATCTTCAGTGGAAGCCACTCATATAACTAATTCCCCCTCATGTTCAACTGAATTTGTCTTGAGTACTTTGTGGATTACTTCCACATCATGAATTACAAAGTTGACTTGACAACATGTTTCCTGCTGCTTATCCCCAGGGCTGAAATTGCTAGTTATGGCTCTTACTCCAACTTCTGCCATCTGGGGCCAAGCAGAACAAATCTAATCCTTATTACAGGTGACAGTCCTTCAAATACTTGAAGACAATTTTCACTTCCCTCCCTAAATCTTCTGTTCTCCGAGCTAAATATGCCTAATTCCTTCAACTAATCCCCATACAAAATGACCTTCTGTATCAGGGAAACCATGTGGTACAGTGGAAAGAGGATTGGCTGTGCAGTTAGCGGACCTGAATTCAAATCCTGCCTGTGATGCTCACCATTATGTGACCTTGAGTAAGTCACCTAACCTACTGTGGGTTTCAGTTTTCTCACCTGTAAAATGAGTGTGTTGGACTAGATGGCCTCCGAGGTCCCTCTCAGCTCTAAATCTGTGATGCTGTGAGGATGCTGTTCTCCCTCCTCTAGAAGTTCTATAGCTCAGCAACATCCTTCTTAAAATGTGGCACCTGGGACTGAATACAACACTCCAGATGTTATCTGGCCAGCTCCCCCTTTCTGGACACTAGGCTTCCCTTAATACACCACAGTCTTAATATCATGTTAGCATTGGGGGCTGCCATATCATACCATTGATTCATGTTGCATTTGTAGCCCTCTAAAACACCCAGATCTTTTGCCACCAAAGCCAATCTAGCTACACCTCCTCCATTAAATTCAATTCCATAAGAATTTATTAAGCATCAAATATGTTCAAGGCACTGTCCTAAGTCCCTGGGAACACAAGACAAAAGAAAGGCAGTCACTCTTCTAAAGGAGCTTTTTCGTACACAGAAAGTGAATTTGCGAACCCAAAGGTAAAACCTCATATTTGTCTCTCAAATATTACATTATTAGATTTAGCCCAGTTTTCTAGTCTATCACAAGCCTTTGGAATTCGATGTATCACTCCCAGCTTTGTGACATTTGCAAATTTGACAAGCATGTTATCTATACCTTAGGGCCAAGGACATATCCCTGGGGCTCTCCACAAGAACCCTCCTTCCAAAATGAGTGCAAGTCATCAATGATATCTTTTTGGGCCTAGCTGTTCAACCAGTTCAAATCTACATGACTATACCATAGTCTAAACTACATTTCTTCACCTCTTCCATAAGGATGGCACAGGATATTGCCGTATGCTTTGCTCAAATTTAGAGAAATTATAACCATGGCATTCCTCTCATCCACTAGTCTAGTGTCTGTTGAAGGAAGAAAATAAGGTTAGTCTGTCGCACCTGTTATCGATGAAGCTGTCTTTGTAACAATCATTTCCTCTTCTAGACAATCACTACCAACTATTCTTTTGATCAAAGGTGCCAAACTCACTCCAGAGTATAGCCTGAACCAGATTAAAATATAGTTGGAAAATGTTTAGCAAAATAAATCAAAATGCAACATGACATAGATAATATTAATTTGTAGTTTTCTATGTCAACATGCGGCCCACAGGGATCCATTTCTACTTGAGTTTGACACCACTGCTCTTGATAATACAGTCTAGAATTTTGCCAGGAATCAAAAGGGGTCATAGCATATAATGTGCTGACTCCCCTTTCTCATCTTTACTGAAAATCCTGCCCTTCTTCATTCCTACAATGGTACCCCTTCCATTCTTCATGGTCTTTTTAAGATCATTGACAGTGACTCAGCAATCTCATCTGCCAGCTCATTCATTCCCCCAGGAGGAAGTTCATCTAGCCCTGGTGACTTGAATTAATCATAGGTAGATAGGAGTTCTCTTGCTATCTCCCTGTTAGCTCCTAATTATCCATTTATGATTGGTCTTTTCCAGTCCCAAGATTATTCTCCTTGGCAAAGAAGACAGAAGCTAAATAAACATTGAATACTTCTGTCTGTTCTCCATTATCTGCTTTCATAGTCCAATCCACTCTAGCAGGGGAAATATCCCTTTATTGATTTTATTTCACTACCAAAATCTAAAACCAACAACCAAATGAAATACCTTTGTATTGTCCTTAGAATGCCTTGCCAGCCTCAACCCATTCTGGGCTTTAAGCACTGTTGTTTTTCCCATGGTCAATTTAAGCATATCAAGACTTTCTCCCAGGTCACATAGTAGGTCAGGCTCCCAGAATCAACAAGCCTACATCTCTCCCCTTGGGGTCCCAGAGGTATTTCAAGGACACAATCATCAGATACAGAAGTCACAGCAGGGGCATGCACTCATGAACCCTATGGCAGCAGCAATATTGGAGAGATAAAGGTCCAAGGGTCTCTTTCCTCACTGAGGGCTCACAGAAGTTCTGTTCTCATTTATAGAAGGACCAAGAGATTGGTTTTAGCCATTCAGTGCCTTGGAAGATACCTGGTTATATGTCAGCAACCAATCAAAAGTCTGTGTCTTCACCATGTCATTAGATGATTGAAAACCATTACAGAAAGCTCTATTAGAGATCCCTCCTCTCACCTTTGTTGAAAGGATTTAGTGACACTCTTGTGCTTGTTTGTGTTGAGAACAGAAATGACTCTGTGCCCCCTGTCCTTTGTCATTGTTACAGTGATGATCAGAGAAGGAAGGCTAGAAGGAAGATAGCCCAGAGTTGGATCCAGCTGGAAGCTACAATATTTCAACATTCCTATTCCCTGTGTAGTTGACCCCTTCCCTTTTTCTTCATTAGACTGGGACAGGAAATTTGAATATGAGTAACCAAATTACATCACTTGAACTCTTGGGTTTTGGCTTGCCTACAGACCCAAAATGGATTTGGACCTTGGTCTGGAAGGAACTATGACTACCTCACCCACGGAGTGTTTTTTTTTCTAACATATTTTGTCTTTTTACTTTTTTGTGGTTTCTAGTAAAGAACTGTATAATTATGTCATACTGGTGAAATTGAGTCACATGGCCAGGGCATACTGGGAGACATTCATGTCCCTCTTGTTCCCAAGCTGCTGATGTCTTCTACTGATGTCATCTGCGGCTTTCTTTTGCACCTGCTCCCACCACTCATCTATTCTAAGGCAGTGGATCCTCTGCTCCCTGCCATATGTCTCTGTTTCTCCCTGCAAGGTACCATGCCTCTGCTTTAGCCAGTCTTCATGTATCTGGCTATGTCCAAGAATATCTGATAACCTGTCTATCATCCACTAGGGTTGCTACGACTAGTAAGCCTATTCCCATCTGGAAATTCTATTACAATTCCATCAACTAGGTCTTTGAATGAGCACCTACTATGTGCCAGGCCACACACTGTGCTAGGTCCTGGGGAAATAAAAATAAAAAATGAAACAGTCCTTGCCCTCAAGGATTTTGCTTTCCATCCTTTCCTCTTCTAGGAAAAGAAGAGTATTTTCAGCCTCCCCTTTCAAGCTATGGCTTAGCCATAGCCAGTCATCTGGAGAGGCTCTATCCAGCACCAATGGCAACACCATCTTCCATCTACTAGAGGTCACCTTTCTCCTCACAGGAGGGCCATATATTTCCTCAGTCAGCCTGCTCTTTCAGGGACCTACTGTGATTCATATAGACAGTGGAAAGACCACTAGATCTAGAATCAAAGACCTGGGTTTAAAGCTTTGTTCTGCTGCTTACTTACTTTGAACGAGTCAACCTCTCTGGGACTCAGTTCCCTCATCAATTCAATTGGAGGCTTGGAATATATTACATCTGAGATCCCATCTGACTCCATCTTCTTATTTTACCTCTGCTCTTCAGTTCAGCTGCTATCTTCAGATTGACCTGCTATTCTGTCCTCTATCAGACATTTCAGCCGATACCTGTGAACGTGGGAAATTTTAGCTTTCCTTATCCCTCTCAGCCAATGGAGGTAAACAGTTCTTCCCTCTGCCACCCTGTACCAGAAGGTAATGGAGGTCTAGGCTCATCTCAGGTCTGCTCTGTGAGCTGTTGTTAGAACTTCTCTCTGATTCATCTGAGAACTGAGCTATTCTATTAATTTGACTACTCTTTCTTCTGCATCTTTCATTTCAACTGTCATGTAACATGATCAGAAATCCATTTTAGTTTCTAGGTCCTATCATATCTCACCCCCATGCCCAGCTGAAGCAAATATCCCTGCAACTCCATATCCTCAAACAGGAGAGGAAGAGTATGGTAGGGAGGAATCTATTTTACCTTCCCCTCCTCATGTTCCTTTGTTCAATACAAATAGTATTGTGTTGGCTAGAGGAGACTCAGAAGACTAGTCACTTTTGTGTTACTGCCTCCCAGCAATTTTTCACAGTCTGATCTCTCCCAGGACTTTCTACATGATTATAGTGTGTAGCCTCACTGAGGTCTCTTTATATATGCCATGAAACATGATTATTCATTTATGTCTTGGGTTAATTGTGCTTTGGGAGTTAATGGCTTTCATTATTTGTCAGACTAAGAAAATAAGATTTAAACCTATAAAGAAACAAATCTGAAATATCTAAGAGCTTAAAAATGATTCTGTGACTTCCTAGTTATTCTACTTTCATTTTTGTTGGCAAAATTATGGGAAGGTATAACGAAAGAGTCACACATAGAACTAATGTACTCAAATCACTTAGCCTTCACCCAGTCTCTTCAGAAGTATTATCCAAAATCAATGAAGAAAAATTTATACCCATTTTACAGATAGACAAACCAAATGGAGAAGTGGAAGGCTGGAGTGAACCAGTGTTGTCACTTGGATTCCCCTTGAGCTTCCAACTCTGATTAAAATACAGCCAGTATTAGTAAGGAAACTTGAGGAGCCCTGCTGAATCAGACCAAGTCAAATTTTTGGTCCACTAAAAAGTTGGACAACCTTCCCAAAGCAGCTTGAGCATGTGCTTAGGAAACCTATCACTCTCCAAAAATTCCAGGAGAAGCAAGGTTACATTTTCATTACCTTCTCCTCTCCATTTGCAGTCCAGTCCCACCATCACTTCCTTTCAAAGTATGTGTTTAGACCAATGAATTGTATATGCAATTTAAAAAAACTAGAAAAAGAACAAATTTAGAACCTGCAATTAAAGACCAAATTGGAAATCCTAAAGGTGAGCTTAATAAAATTGAATGTAAGAAAATCATTGAATTAATAAATAAAATCAGGAATTGGTTTTGTGAAAAAATAATAAAATAGATAAAGCATTAATTAGTGATTTTTTAAAAAGAGAGAAGAAAATCAAATCACTAGCATAAAAAATGAAAAGGGTGAATATGCTACTAATTAAGATGAAAGAAGAAAGCAATTACTAGGAGTTATTTTGCCCAATTAAATGGCAATAAATTTAACAATTTAAGAGGAATGGAAGAAGACTTTAAAAAATATGAACTCCCTAGATTAACAGAAGAGGAAATAGAATATCTAAATAAACCTATTTTTTAAAAAAGAAATTGAAGAAGCCATAAATGAGCTTCCTAAGGAAAAAGCTTCAGGACCAGATATATTTACAAGTGAATTCTACCAAACATTTAAAGACGAATTCCAAAATTAAATAAAGTACTTGGAATAATAGACAAAGAAGCAGTCCTACCAAACTCCTTTTATGAATATGGTGCTGATACCTAAACCAGGAAAAGAAAAAACAGAAAGAAAATTATAAACCAATTTCACTAATGAATAAAGATGCAAAAATCCTAAATAAAATACTATCTGGGAGACTACAACAATATATCAAAGATTATACATGGTGACCAAGTGGGATTTATATGAAGAATGCAGGGATGGTTTAACATAAGGAAAACTACTAACATAATTAATATCAATAAGAAAAAGGAAAAAAATTATGTGATTATATCAATAGATGCAGAAAAAGCTTTTGACAAAATACAATACTCAGTCTTATCTTAAAAAAAAAACACTTGAAAGCATTAGGTAAAAATAGATTTTTCCTTAAAATGATAAGAAGCATCTACCTAAAACCCATCAGCAAGCATTATGTGTAATGAGGATAGGCTAGAAGCCTTCCCAATAAGATCAGGAGTGAAGTAAGGATACCCCAAATGACCAATATTATTCAGTATTACACTAGAAATGCTAGCAACAGCAATAAGAGAAAAAAATAAATTGAAGAAATCCAAACAGGTAATGAGATAATAAAACTATCTCTTTTGCATGATGATATACTTGGAAATTTTTAGAGGCAACCAAAAAGTTAGTTGAAACAATAAATAATTTTAGCAAAGTAACAAGATATAAAATAAACCCACATAAATGATCAGCATTTCTATATATCACCAACAAACCCCTGCAAGAAAAGATAGTAAGAGATACCCCATTTAAAATAACCATGGCATAAAATACCTGGGAGTATACCTGTCAAGACAAATCCTAGCACTACATGAATATAATTATAAAACACTTTACACAAATAGTCAGATTTAAATAATTGGAACATTAATTGTTCATGAGTGGGCAAAGCCAATATAATTTTTTAAAATGACAATTCTACCTAAACTAATCTACTTATTCAATGCCATCACAAATTGCCAAAAAAAATGTTTTATTGCACTAGAAAAAAATAGTAACAAAATTCATTTGGAAGAACAAAAGGTCAAGAGTATCAAAAGAATTAACGTGGAAAATGTAAAGGAAAGAGGTTTATCAGTACTAGATCTTAAACTATAAGACAGTAATTATCAAAAACTATCTGGTACTGGCTAAGAAACAGAAAGGGAGATTAGCGGAACAGAATAAACATACAACACACAGTAGTAAATGATTATAGTAACTTTGTGTTTGATAAATGTGAAGATTTAAGCCTTTGGGATAAGAATTCACTATTTGGGGGAAAAATTGTTGGGAAAACTGGAAAGCAGTCTGGGTATAGACCAGTACTTTACACCATTTAGCAAGATAGGGCCAAAATGGATACATGATCTAGAAGAGCGTGGAATATATTATCTATCAGACTTATGGATAGAAGAAGAATTTATGAATAAACAAGAGAGTATTATGAGATATAAAATTGATAATTTTGATTACATTAAATTTAAAAGGTTTTGTACAAATATATATTTAAACAGTATTTTATTTCTTCCCCAATTGCACATAAAAACAATTTTTAACATTTCAGTTTTTTAAAGTTTCGAGTTCCAAATTCTATTCTTCCTTCCCCCCTTCTCCCTTCCCTTAGAAGGTAAGCAATCTGATATAGGTTATACATGTGCAATCATGTCAAATGTGTTTTCATGTTAGTCATTTCATGGAAGAAAATGAGAATTAAAAAAAAGAAAGAAAAGAGAAAATTGTATGCTTCAGTCTGTATTCAGATGCCATCAGTTCTTTCTCAGGAGGTTGATAGCATTTCTCATCATGAGTCCATTGTCTTGGATCATTATATTGCTGAGAAGAGCTGAGTCATTCACAATTATTCATCATGCAGCATTACTGTTACTGTATACAGTGTTCTGGTTCTGTTCACTTCCGCATCAGTTCATGTAAGTCCAATTTTTGTAAAAGTAAAACCAATGTAGACAAAATTAGAAGGAAAGCAGAAAATTGGGGAGGGGGGAGGCGGGGAATCTTATATACAATTTTTCAAATAAAGGCTTCATATCTCAAATATATAGAGAACTTTTTCAAATGTATAAGAATATGAGTCATTCCCCATTGATAAATGGTCAAAGGATATAAGCAAGCAGTTTTTTGTTGAAGAAGTCAAAGTTATATAGAAAAAACTGTTCTAACTCATTATTTATTAGAGAAACACAAATTAAAACAACTTTGAGCTACCATCTCACACCTATCAGACTGGCTAAAATGATAGAAGGGGAAAATGACAAATGTTGGAAGGGAAAATTGGGACAGTAATACACTGTTGGTAGAACTGTGAACTGATCCAACCATTCTGGAGAGCAATCTGAAATTATGCCCAAAGTGTTATAAAACTGTGTATACTCTTTGACCCAGCAGTACCACAATTAGGTTTGTTTCCCAAGGTGATCAGGGAAAAAAGAAAAAGAACCTATATGTTCTAAAATATTTATAGCAGTTCCCTTTATGGTGGCAAAGAACTGAGGGGATGTCCATCAATTGGGGAATGGCTAAATGAGTTGTGGTGTGTGATTGTGATGGAATACGATTGTGCTATAAGAAATGATGAGCAGGGGGCAGCTAGGTGGTACAGTGAGTAGAACACTGGCCTTGGAGTAAGGAGGACCTGAGTTCAAATCTGTCCTCAGACACTTGACACACTTACTAGCTGTGTGACCTTGGGCAAGTCACTTAACCCCAATTGCCCTGCCTTCCCCCTGCAAAAAAAAAAAACAACAAAAAAACAATGAGCAGGTTGATTTTAGAAAAATGTGAAAAGACCTGCATGAAATAATGAACAGTGAAATGAGCAGAACTAAGAGAATATAACTGTAATGTTGTTCAAAGAATAATTATTAACAACTAAGTTATTCTGAGTATTATAAATATTCAATTCAACTACAAAGGACCTATGAAGATGCTATTTACCTCCAGAGAAAGCACTAATAAATGGAAGTATGCATAGTATGGGCTTTACACATTTGTGCGAATGTATGTGTGTGCGATATATACGTGTATGTGTGAAATGATGGCCCTCTCTAGTGTGGAGTGGGGAGGGAGCGAGACAGTTCAGAACTTAAAATGTAACAAAAAATAAATTTAATTTAAAAAAACAAAATACGTATCTAGATAGCATCAAACATCAAAAACAAACCAGCAAGCATCTATTAAGCACCTTCCAATTATAAGGTACTATATTGATGCTGGGCATACAAAGATAAAAGGAGTATACAATCTTCTGGGGGAGGGAAAACATGTAAGCACAAAGATCTACTCCAATTATCTAGTTCTTCCAACTATCCAGTCTTCATTGGAATATATGGAGTCATATAGCCTAAAATTGCCTACCGTTCCTCCAGAAGTGTAGGTTATTCCTCAAAAATTCAGCCAAAGATCCTCTTGTCCTACAAGATAGTTCAACCCCAGTCTCATTCAATTTATGCCTCTAGCATGACCCCTATAAGCATCCCAGTACCCCCTTTGGTGGTTCATGTCGCTTTTTGCTTACTGCATCTTAATTTACAATGTGGATGTGGTCTGAGCTTTTTGGTCCCTTTAGCCTTCCCAGAGATTAGTCCCCTGTTCAAAGGATGACATAGGGCATTTATCTAACATTACTAAAATATTAATCACTCTTATGATCTACTAAGCCAAACAGGCTGTGTTTTTATTTCAGAAGCAGTGGTTCCTATAGGTGATGTTTCTTTATTTTCCCATACTAGAGATACAGTTACAAGTTATTTGGGGTATTTAGTTTTTATTCCATTTAAAAGTATTGTCTCTCCACAGATAGGATGGTTGTCCTGGCTGATTTTTTCTTGACTTGTTTTGTTTAATTGTTTTCACTGAGGAGAAAATATGCAGCTGGAAACATGAAGAAACATCATTTTCCTATAAGCTGTGTCTGTATGAGACAAACCAAAATAGAACACTTAGCATTAATCTAACACTTGGTATTGTCAAGCCATCCTACTATCATTCAGTAAGCCACACAATTCCCCTGTGAGTTCTGTCCGTGTGGTTATCTCCATTTTGCAGTGAAGGAGAGGAAGGTGATAGCTGCACATGCAAAATTAAGTGAAGAATTACCTGAATAATTCAAACAAACACAAAAACCCTCATTTTGCTTTCAATTATCTAGATATTTCAGGACAAGCTTGTTTGGGGCTGAGTTATCCAAATGATCATCGCTTCAATTCTTCCCTTCCCTTTTCCACACACAGTCTCTTAGTCCTGAGTCCTAGGGCTCTGAACTTGCTCCTCTCTCTCGGTTCCAGTCTTTTGAATGTAAAGATGACTGTTAGGGACAGTGATTATTATCTGTGCATGCAGGTTTCACTGAATGCATGACCAATAGCCCTCCACAAACACATTCCCTGAGACATTGGAAGTGTTGTAAGCAGAAAGGCTTGCCTCACAAAACAAACCCAAGAAATCAAACTGAAACTAAAAAAGAAAAATTCCTTGGTCTTAAATGCCCATTTTGGGAAATGACTCTATTAATCCCTACTGTTCAGAACAGTTAGCAATGCAGTTTCACTGTGTATTGTATCTCTTTGATATTTCTAGATTTTATTCCCAGGGTTCTCAAACACACACCTGGCCCCTAGAGTGTTGTTTTTGTTTGTTTGTTTTTCTTTTTACACGTTCAATAAATGCTCTAAGATGGGGGTGACAAATGTAATTTTCACCTAAACTGCTTTTCCATCCTCGTACAGTAAAAACTGCCTCTTTAAAAAGATCTCTTCTTCCCCCCACCCCTCTTTCTTTCTTTTAATAATTGCGGGTCTATTCCTAGTGATGAGAGATTACCTGCTGGTTGAGGCAGGTAATAACAGGTATTTTCAATCATCACTGAGCCTGTGTTCTGCTGCCAGAAAATTGGGTTATTGTTTTTAGAGTTCTTTGATTCGTAAACCCCACACATTTTGTTTAGTACAATCCCGAGGACAA
The DNA here is from genome assembly GCF_011100635.1 of Trichosurus vulpecula. Lineage (NCBI taxonomy): Eukaryota > Metazoa > Chordata > Mammalia > Diprotodontia > Phalangeridae > Trichosurus > Trichosurus vulpecula. The sequence continues at coordinate 86,174,165 of NC_050577.1, forward strand.
GGCGTGATGATTTCTTTGAATCTGGCGGGTAGTGGGGTAAGATTCCCTAGGCGAGCGAGCTATTATTTTAAGTCCTTTATGTCCCCCGAGGAAGGACCCCGGGACCGGTGGAGATGCTGGCAATGAAACTTTCCCAACTCCTAGAACGACTTTCCAATTGCATTCATAGTCACCTAAGCGCTTCCTCCGGCTAAATTATTGAACTTAAGCCTAGCGGGATGGCTCTTTTGAAGATGGTTATCTTTAATTTAAGAAACCAGACTGACTCTGGCACATTTCTAAGGCTCCTTCTCTAACTTGCAACTATGAACAAGCCTGAGAAACCCTTTATCTGTAGTGGGCGGAAAAGGTAAAGGGGAGTTGGGAGGACTGGGGCTCGAGGGGAGAGGAAAGAGAGCTTTTAAAAGGTTCGCATTAGCGCCTCCTACGAAAGATCGCAATGAGGGACCATACTCTCTCCCTGAGACAAAATCCGCTATGTGTACCTCGCTGCTGAGTGTTATCTAGGAGCTTGATTCATTTCTGAACTCCGTAGTTCATTGAAATCTGCCGGTAGTGATGTGGGTGGGTGGAGGGAGGGGGGGAGGGAGGGGGAGGGGGACCCTTGGAGTCCCTCTTGCTGGGGCTCTGGGAGCGCGCCGTGAGCTGGAGGCATTGTTCAGGGCCCCGGCGCCAGCTGGTGTGTCACGCGTGTGAGATCACATCCTTCTTCCCCCCCCCCCCCCGCAATTATTTGGCGGGGAGGGGGAATAGGCGCTTTGGAAATCTAACAGTCGCCTGCAAGGAAGTGGCAGCCCCTCTTGAGCCAAAATCTATGGAAGTCTGGGTGATTAAAGAGGCTTAAATTGCATATGGTCTGAAGTCTGGAGGTCCGAGGTCATATTCATGCAAATATCCCTCTGACTCTGAGCCCAGAAGAAAAAAGAGAGAGAGATTCCCTTAACTACTCCTTCAGGACGCAGACTGAAGCCCTTCAGATTCCCCTTTCTGCCAAGAAGGTGACTAGCTCTCTAATATTTTGAAGATGCCACTTCTAGGGTTTGTATCCTATTTTGTCTTCGAATCTCCTTGTCCCCCACCAAAAGAAAATCCCCAAAGGATCACAGAGTTCAGTGAAAATCCTACAAGGTTTTCCAGAACAAATAACAGACACTGACCCCTGGCCCTCTCTTTGCATAAGAATTAACATCAGTATTCAGGAGTCACTGCCAGTGGCAACTGGGGCTGGGCAAATGCCAGATTCTGATTTAAAACTCTGATTTTTTTTAAGAACCCAGAAGAAAAGGGGGGACTTGGAACTCATCTGCATTACAGATCAGGCCTCTTTGAGAAAATCAACCATCCATAATTCATTACATGTTTCCTGCAGGGGCTGGAGACAGCAGTGATCCTAGCAACGGAGTCATAGCAACAGCAGCAAACCCCAACCAATCCAGGGCTGGGCTTTCTGATCCTGCTCAGGCAACGGGGGTAGAAGGGGAGAAACCAAATGTTGTCAACCTATCCATTAGGTCAAGGCCGAGCCCCAATTCAACAAATCTGCAACTGGACTTTTAAAATTAATAACCAATGTATTGATCAGGGACCAGGGACAGAAGGAATATGGACTCATGTCACTTAGGTGTGTGTATTTGTTCCCCATAAAATATTAGCTGAACCTAGGACAAAGGTTTCAATGAAAAGAGGCAATATCTAACCAAACTGGTTACACTGAATAGAAACCACCAGATTACTAAATGCAAGATGTGATCGTCATTCAGGGAACAGCTTAACGCTGTGATGGGAAAAGTACTTTAGACTACTACACTACCAGAGCAAAACCTATATTGACACTTGAGAGGTTTTTGTGTGTGTGCCTATTTACAGGAAAATCTGTATTTCACCCTCTGCCTTTCATCTTCCAAATCAGTGTTGGGCTTTAGAATTCTGTTGAGAAGTGTTCTTGACATGTCTTAACTGTTTGATGGCCTAGCCACCAAATAGAGACTCTGCTTTATTCCCCATATCTGGTCTTGAATAGATGTGTGGCCACATAAGAATATGTCTTTTACATGTTACTGTGCTTCCCTATAAAGATAAGAAACAGGTGAGCCATTTGGACCTGGTTTAAAGCCCACCGACATTTCGCCAACAAGAGGAGTGAGCAGTGCTGCTTTTGAAATATTGGGGCTTCTGTTTGGCCTTTTGAAAAGGCTTCTTGGCTGCAACAGTCTACGTCTTAGTTCCAACTTCATCCTGATGTAATAACAGATCATTTTACATCAAGGCAATATGCTAGCTATCCGAAGAGAAAGGTGTTTTTTTGTTCAAGGTGCCGCCATCATCAACAAAATAATGCAACCAGAGACAATAAGAAGATGACTCACAGCCTTCGCTCTGAAACAAACAAAAAACTGATCTTGAGTTGGGTTTTGTGGCTAGGTTGAGATCATCACCACAACATTATATATACATATATTTACACACATACACATATACATATATGTATTTATATGTATATATATACATATATGTATTTATATATACAGCAAGGTAAAGTTTATTTCCTCCTGTATTTTCTTGGGAAAATTGAGAATAATTTAATTTACACACATATTCTGTGATGAGCCTCTTTAATGTAATTTATTCCATGAAAAATTATTCAGTGAATGACTTCACCAGCCAACATGACATAAATACCTGATATTTACAAAGCGAAGGCACAGGGGGATGTTTACATAGTACATGCAGGTAGTCAGGCAGTGTAACAGTCAAGGGAAATCCTTTAAGGCATTTATCTTCCAGAGAAAAGGAAAACTGTTGATCTGTGCTCTGAAGTGACACAAAAACTGAAATAAGCAAGTCATGTGACTGATTGCATGGGCCTTTATCCCCAAAGCCTGTCCTGGATTCTATTTGAATGAATCTGTGGCTCAGATGGGGAGAGCTGAGATGAAAAGATTTCTTACAGGTGCTTCAAACTACATTTTGGGTCCCATTACCCTATAGTGAACTTTATTGGATTACAGAAATTTGCAAAAAACCTGGGCAAACTGCTCTTTACAGTTTATACTTCCTACTCCCAAGTATCTTCAGAAAGTAGTGATATGCTTTGTTGGGACTATACTTTCCAAAATTCTTCATGCAAAATGGATTTCAGTTGGGAAAATCACTTCTATCTTAACTCAGTGTTGGGAACTAAAATCATCTGAATTTGAAAAACTTGAAGAATTTGCTTTGTTAGAAAGTCAGTTTTCCTAAGACCAAAATCAGCTTCAGTTTTGATTTAGATTTAAAATAATTCCTTTGAATCATGAGAAAGAAGAAACAGAACCAAAAAAAAACCCCAAAAACAAAAACAAAAGAGAAGAGAAAAAGGCAAGCATGAAGTATGCCTCAATCTGCATTCAAACTTCATAGTTCTTTCTCTGGATGTTGATAGCATTCTCCATCGTGAGTCCTTTGGAGTTGTCTTTGTACCTTGTGCTGCTGAGAAGAGCAAAGTCTGTCAGGGTTGGTCCTCATGGAATCCATATATCTGTGGTTGTGTATAATGTTCTCCTGACTCTGCTCCGCTCACTCAGCATTATGTCATGTAGGTTTTTCCGTTGGTCATAATTCTTCTCCACAACTTGACTAGTATATAAATTAATTCAATGCGGAGTTAAAAAAAATAAAAATAAATAATTCCTTTGCCTATCAATGGAGTTCAAATGGACACAACAATGCTTGAGTAAAAACCATGCCAGGATAATGGTAACTCACAAAGACAACCCAAGCAGAGCTACAAAAACTGAGAACAAATTGAAATGGATGTTTTATGGACTTGACTCCATGGAAGGTATTTAGGTTTTTAATTTCTTGGTAGCAGTTGTAGACAGATGAAGGAAGGATTTGTATGCCAGGCCTGTGATGGATCATTAAAATAATCTAATGAACCCTGTGGTCTACATAGTTAAAAATAAGAAATTGCTTTGTAGGATTGATAAGTGGCCCTACTCTTACTTCCTTAACTTTGACAGATTCAGCACTGAGCTGGAGGCATCCTCTAAGACGAAAGCCAGGGGCTCTCTAATGAGCTGTTAGGATCATAAGACTTAAACTAACGAATTTCTTTTCCTTTCATACTGATGAAAGTTTATGGCAGAAGTCAAAAGACTGCCGGCACTTAAAATAAATCTGGATGTATATTACTTAAAATAAAAACCTATCATCAATGTAGAATCTACAAATTCCCTAAAAGAGAAGGGAATTTTGATATTGAAGGCATATCAAAAGGCATTAGCAGAAAATGAGTATTTCTCACCAGAGGAACAGGTGGGAAGAAAAACCAAGAACTGCCTTGGATTTTCTATAAGCCTGATACTTGGTACTATCTCAGCCAGACTTAAACAATAAGTCCCATCAAGCCAGACCAAAACTAGGAGCAATCATGACCCTCAGTAAGCTATTTCTTATCTGAGACTCAGTTTCCTCAAATGGTCTAGATAGTCTCTAAGGCCTTTTCCAAATCCAACATTAGTTCACATTCAGTGCCCTTCCCCCAACGACAAATATTTGGAATGAGAAAAAGAAATCTTTGCATCAAATATCCCTGAGAAGAGTTGGATATCTAAGATATGTAGGGAATTGACACAGCTATGTATGTACAACCAAGAGCCTTTCCCAAACAGAAGAGATCAAAGAGTATGAAGTTTTCAAGACTTGTAAATTCCCAATAGTCATATGAAACATTGTTCCAAATCACTAATAGTAAGAGAAATGTACATTAAAATAATGCTGAAATTTTACTTCCTAATCCTCACGGTGGCAAAAATGAGAAAAAGTTGAAAGGGCTGTGAGAGAGCAGGCACACTACTCATGGAACCATAACTTGGTCCAAGCATTCTGGAAAATAATTTTGCAATTATTCAAAAGAAGTCACTGAACTGTTCAGTCCCTATAACCCAGTAATTAATCCTACTCGTGGGTCTATTTGCCCCAAGGAGATCAGAAACAGAAATAAAGGCCATCGTACATGTCAAAATATTCATTGCAGCTCTTTTTACAGTAGAGGGGAAAAATGGAAACAAGATGGGCACCTTATCAATTGCAGGATGATTGAACACATTTTCACATATGAATGTAATGGAATAATGTTTTTCTATACGAAATGATGAATGTTGAGGAATTCAGAGAAATATGAGAAGACTTAGATGAACTGATGCAGAGTGAACTAAGAAAAATCAGGGGTACAATGTATATGATGACTATAATAATATAAGGGCAGCTACATGGTGCAGTGAAGGGATAGGGCACCAGGCTTGGAGTCAGGAAGACTCATCTTCCTGAGTTTAAATCTGACCTCAGACACTTCCCAGCTGTGTGACCCTGGGCGAGTCACTTCACGCTGTGTGCCTCAGTTTCCTCAACTGTAAAATGAGCTGGAGAAGGAAAATGGCAAACCAGTCCAGTATCTTTGCCAAGAAAACCCCAATGGAGTCACGAAGAGTTGGACACAACTGGAAATGACTGAAGAAATAACAATATAATCCAAAAACAGTACTAAAAAGTAACAGAGCCCTAATTATAATGACCACTCACAGTCCCAAACACCTTCCTCCCCTTAATAGAAAGTTAGGAAGGAGTCCATGGATGTGGAATGTGGTACACAACAACAGAAATGGTATGCGATATTTACTGGTTTTGCTTAAACAGTTTTCTTGGTGACAAAGGACAGTTCGACGGAGGGAGGGCGGTTAAGGGGAAATTACTATTACATAAAAATAAAATGCATCAAAAAAAATTTTTAAAAAACATTAAGAATGATAGCGAGCCATGCTGCAAATGAGTCATCTGGTGTTTCATCCTGGGCCTCTTTCTTGGACTTCCTGTGATTATGACAGCAGACCACAGCACTATCAACACTTTGTGCAAATTCTGCCAGGCCAGTATGGAAAGCTCTATATTTAATGGTATTTTCACATTCTAAAATGTACTGCAATGTGCCAGCTACAATGTTTTCTTACAGAATGGAAAGGAGAGCTTATTTAGGATGTAAATGCATTCAGTTCTACATTTTACATCTGATCATACACACATACACACACGAATGGGCTTTATTTCCATTTCTATTCACTGTTTTTTCAACCCAAAGAAATGTTGTTCTCCTAGCCTTGTGAGCCAGCAGTGGGCTTAATGTATTATATACTATTGATATCACAGTGTCCAGAAATGGAATCGAGAGCCATGGGTTCTAGTCCTGTCTCTGACACCAAATAGATGTACAACCTTCAGTAAGCTATTCCACATCTGAGATTCAGTTTCCTAATCTATAAAAATGGACTAGATGATTTCTAAGGCCTCTTCCAAAGCCAAAACTAAATAATTCTGTTCATCTCTTCTGCTAGAAGGGCAGCTAGGTGACAAGATGGATAAAATGCTAAACCTGAGGTCAGGAAGACTCAACTTTGTGAGTTCAAATCTGGCCTCAGATTTTACTAACTTCATGACCCTGGGCAAGTCACTACTTAACCCTGTTTGCCTCAGTTTCCTCATCTGTAAAATGAGCTAGAAAAGGAAATGGTAAACCGCTTTGGCATGTTTACCAAGAAAACCCCAAATAGGATCACAGAGTCAGATATGACTGAAAAAGACTTAACAACAACTCTTTACATTTTAGGAATATTTCTTGCAGATTTAATGTCTGCAAGTTCATTCTGAAAGCAGAGCTATACCTGAGGAAACTCATCTGTCATCAGTAAATTGCTGCTTAAAACTGACTGAGTGATACTGGAGTCACCCAGGGTTTTGGTAGAACATCTTGAGGGTGGGGGGTGGGGACGAGCATACAGAATGACTCTCAATAGATGAGAAAGATAAAACAAAAACACAGACTGCGTTGTTTCTTGCTTTCCTCCCTCCCCATACTCCATTCCAAAGCTTCTGAGACTTTGCTACATTATTCAAATTTTTCATAATGGATGGAAAGGAGAACTTTCAGGTATTGTCCCACTCTGAGAAAGAGAGCTGGGTAATGATCTATGATTAGTTCCTACATCCAAAGAGATTTAAAAAGAAAGAGTTGGAAGCCTCAATGGAAAAAAATCCCTCCCTCTCCTCCTCTATGGAAGCCTGGCAGGGGAAGGCCAAGGGATCAGTCAAAGATGATGACTCTTCATTGTGCCTGCCACTGAGGGGGCCGTGGCAATGACACATGGCCTAGCCTTCCTTCCAGAAGGGTGGGAGGAGCCAGAGGAAATGACCCTTGCTAACCCCTTCTTCTGAGAGTACTAGTGGAATGACCATTGATCCAGTTAGTGATTTCTTTCCTTTTAAAGAGGAGACAAGGGAATTAACCACCCACTCAAACCAGGGCTATTCCTTTCTTTCTCTCTCTTTCCCTTTTTTTCTTCTTTTTTCTTACTCCTCTCTCTCTCTCCTCTCTCTCTCATACTTTCTCTTCTACCCCAAGGATAAAAGGGAAAAAAAGGGAAAGTCCCTATTCCTTCAGGAGGGGAAACCCCTATTCTTCCCCCAAAAGAAAAGAGACCATCTAGTATGCTTTTCCTTCTGTGAAGTTGACCAGAAGGAGCAAGACAGCTATAACGTGAGGAAATGCTTCACAGGGAGGTTCATCTCGTCCCTCTGTGCACAAAAGTTTTTTAAATGACTCTCCATTCCATTCAATGTGAGATTTGGGGGAGGGGGCAGATCTTTGGTTCTTTCCGCCAGAGCTAGTCTGAGAAAATGACCCTTGACCCTGGGCTCTGTAGGGGGTTAAGGTTCAAGAGAGGTCAGAAAGAATAACTCTCTAGCCCATCTCTTTCTCGGTAGGGGTTGAGAAAATAGGGAATCAGGGAGAATGCCATCAGTGGAATTTCAAGTCACTTCTGAAAAGGCCAAGCATTTTTTTTTTACCCATGGACCCTCCAGGGGAAATTGAACACCAGAGAAACAGCCAAGCCCATTTGAAGCAAGAATGAGTCTCAAACTCTCTGACCTAGAAATCAAGAAGAGTGAAAAAAAATTAAATAGAAAAAAAAATCAGAGACGTTGTATGAAATCAGGGGGCGCCTGCTGGAGAGGTGTAATCAAGGCTGAGCCATAAATTGTAATGGTTTTGATTAAAGAAGGAATTGCCAAAGTAAGTTTAACTAGCTTCTCCTAGCTTTTTTTTTTCCTTTTTTTAACTACATGATTCTTTGCCTTACAACTGTCAGACTGAACAAGGGGCAGATTGAAGGAGGCGATAGAATGATTAGAAGGAAATAAAAGAGTGAAAGAAACGCACCCCTAATACACTGCACCCTAAAGTCGACTTTAAAATAATCAATGCTCCAACGCCCTCAGCAATTTTCCCCATTCTTTCTGTAGCTAAGGCTCCAAGCGCAGGCTGCTGGAGGGGAAGGGCAGTGGGCAGAAGTGGGAAAGGAGCTCCATTTGAAAGATCTGGGTTCAAATTCCAATTCCATCACTCCCTGCCTGACTGGCTTTGATCCAGTCCCTAGACTTCTCTGGCCTTTTATAAAATGAAGGAATTGGATAAAACAGCCTCCAAATCTATGATCCCACTTGGCTGGAGCTGGGAAAAGGATATAAGAGAAAGGCATTAGGCAGAAACCTCCAAAGAAGAGTCATTTTTCAAGAAGTCTCCAAAAAGTCAAGGAAATAAAATAACCACATAAACATACACACACACACACACACACACACACACAACCACAGGGCCCCTGAAAAACTGTAAAAGGGGACTATGTGCTTTCCTCTGTATCTCTGAGAGGTTTGGCTGATGCATTCATTATAGAAGCATATACCCTATGAAAAGTCAAAATGAGAGGGTATCTGAGGAATAGGAATGGTTGAGGGGGGTTGGCCTAGATCTATGATTCCGTCTGTATGTTGTTGTTGAGCCATTTCAGTCATACTTTCTGTGACCACATTGGGGTTTTCTTAGCAAAGATACTGGAGTATCCTTCTCTAATTCACTTTACAGACGAGGAAAATTCCAAATACTTCATCTAGAGATTTGTCAGGGTTGAGTTACTTGCCCAAGGTCACACAGCTAACAAGTGTTTGAGGCCAGATTTGAACTCAGGTCCTCTGGACTCCAGGGCCAGCACTTTAGCCACCTGTGCCACCTAGCTCCCTTTTCATCTGTACAGGAAGCTCCAATGATGATTGGCAACTGTAGTGCACCTTATAGTCTTAGAGACATGCCTGGAGCAATGAGAAGCAACTTTCCCAAGATCCCCCAATCAGTTTATGGGGGAAGCAGGTTTTGGAAGCAGTTCTTCCTGATTCTAAAACCAGCCTTCTGTCCAATATACCACACTGCCTCTCAAGAGACAGTATAAAATCATGAAGTTTTATAGCACAAAAGAAACTAAAGAGGATCTCATCTCATTGTCTCACTCATTTGTGATAAAGCTAAAACCAGAACCAGGGTCCCCTGATCACCCCAACCCTCTACCGCTACCCCTGTCTATAAGTAAGAACATTTGTACAATGCTTAGCACAGCCCTGGCACACAGTAGGTGCTGTATAAATATCTATTCCCTTCTCTTCCCTCTCAGTAATCTAGTTCATTCCCATAGCTTCAGCTGTCATCTCTATATAGATAAGTCTCAAATCTCTGTCTCTAGCCCTGACCATTCTCCCAAGCTTCAGGACCTCACGTCTAAGATATCCCACAGGATGTCTCTACCCAGGCATCCCATCAGCTCCACAAACTTAGCTTGACGAAAATCAGGCTTATCATCTTTTTGCCTAAATTTGTTCCTTCTGGTTTCAATGTTTCTTTTGGTCCGCGACAAAACCATTTTTAAGTGGGCTTCCATTTTGGAAACCCCGGAGCAACCTTTCCTTCTTTCCTCTTCCTCAAGTTAATTCTAACTCAATGACATCTCTCACATGCCTGTCTCTCCCCGAAGTAGCGCCTTGGACCCTCATTACCACCTACCCGAAGTATTTCAATAGCTTCCTAACACAGCTCCCTGCCTCCATGCTCTCTCTGCCCTCCGATCTGTCCCTCCCACCACTGTCAGGCACATGCCCCTTGTGTACATTCTGACCATCTTTCTCTATTGTCTACTGGACAAAGTTCAAATTCCTACTTGCTAACCAGGTCACCTTAGACAAGTCACTTCATCCCTGAGTGTTCTCATCTACAAGTGAGGAAGTTGGATCACAAGGATGCATTTAACAAGTGACTCTGGGGGTGGAGAGGTAAGGAGTGGGGGGGGGATATATGCAGAACACACTTTTAAGCTTAATCTGCGTTACTAATATTTTCTCCATCACTTTCTTAAGTCAATCAACAAAACAACAAATCAAGCTAATTTGTAGAATTTGCCGAGTTCTGAAGTGTAAACGCTCACACTGGAAATTTAACAATTGGCTCTCAGAAACTGGTACGAGCTATCTCCAAAACACCCTTACTAGGTAACTATTAGTTTTTTTGATTATCCTATCATACTGTCATACACACTAAGCTTGCAGCAAAAAAAAAAAAATCCTGGATTTTTTGTTTCAAAGCATTCTTTAGCCAAACCTCACCTGATTTATACCCGTGGGGTTCATTTTTTTAATTTATGCAACACTTTACATGTCTCCATATTCAATTTCATCTTCTTAGATCTGTCCCAGTGTTCTGGTTTATCAAGACCATTTTAGCTCCTGACCTCGTCCTTCAATGCTCTAGTTATCACTCTCAGCTTTACATGATCTGAAGAATATAATATATATACCATCTACATCTTTATCTGTGTGATTGGTAAAAATGCGAAACACCACAGAGCAAAGGACAGATACCTGGGGCACTCCACCAGAGATTTCCTTCCAAGATGACATCAACCCATTAAACAAACATTCTTTGGGTCGATCCACTGAACTAGTTCTACTCAGTATAACTATGCTATTATGTAACCCAATCTCCATTTCTTCCAGGAGAGATTTTGCCAAGTATTTTCCTAAAATATAGTTAAATTGAATTTACATTGCTTTTCTGGACTCCCCTATATCTGGTAACTCTGTTAAATGAGGTTAGTCTATACTTGATGGAGCCACACTTGCTCTCTGTGACAACTGCTGCCTTTTCTAGATACTCACTATTGTGGTTGTTCATTAGTTCAATAATATCTGACTCTCTGTGATCCCACTTGGGGTTTTCTTGGCAAAGATACTGAAGTGGTTTGCCATTTCCTTCTCCAGCTCATTTTGCTGATAAGGAACTGAGGCAAACGAGGTTAAGTGACTTGCCCACGGTCACACAGCTAGTAAATGTCTGAGGCTGGATTTGAACTCAGTGCTCTATCCCCTGTACCACCTAGCCACCCACTCAATACTAGTGAGTATTATCTCTTTTGCTACATCTTAGAATTTCACCAGGATCAATGTCTGATTCACTGCCCTATAGCTTGTAGATTCCATGCTCTCTTCTTTTAAAAAAAAATATGGACATTTGTCCCTTTTCAAGACTGGTGGTAGTTTTCCTATTTCCCATAATTAAAGGTCAGCAATCATATCTGCCAGTTGGGTGTGGGTGGTGGTGGATTTTTTCCCCACATACCCTGAGATACAGCTCATCTAGGCCTCATGACTTAAATTCATAAAGGCCAGCTCGGTGATCTCTATTTTCCAAAGACTCTTAGGTTTCACCTTTCTAGGCATCATTTTTTTCTATACTTTTCAATTCAAAGATTATTCTTCTATACAACAAAAATAGAAGAAAATAAGAAATTAACACTGCCTTTTCTCTACCATCCATTATGATTTCCTTATCCCTGTCCCTTCTCTGTTGTTCCTCCTTTCTCCATGAACGGAGCAGGTTGGGGGCGGGGGGGAATCCATTTTATGCTCCTTAGCATGCTTCAGCAGATGAAGCTCATTCTAAGTTTAAGCATTTCCAATAGTCATCTCACAGGACCATGTTGATTTTTTGCATTCATCCTCAGTTACTTGCCCTTCCTTTCATAATCTATACTTTTTAAAAAAAAATCTGGGTTGGTCAATAAGTAACCTGTGCATCCACATTGATCTTTTCAGACACCTTAACCCTTTCCTCCTAATCAGAATGCTTCCTTTTTGTGCCTTAAGCATTTCATTCTTTAAAAGTCATCCCCCAATTGACAAATACTCAAAGGATATAAATAGTAAAATTTTCAAAGGAGGAAATCCAAGCTATCAATAGGCATACGGGAAAAAAAATGCTCTAAATTACTATTAAAGAAATACAAATTAAAACAACTCTGAAGTTTCACCTCAAACCCATCAAACTGGCAAAGTTGACCCCAAAAAAAGTGAAATGACAAATGTTGGAGGGGCTGTCAGAAAACACGTACATTAATTCACTGCTTGTGGAACTGTGAACTGGCCTAACCATTCTGGAAAGCAGTTTGGAACTATGCCCCTAAAGCTATGAAACTGTGCATACCCTTTGATTCAGCTGTGCCACTATTAAAGCTATATCCAAAGGAGATCAGAGAAAAAGGAAAGGGAACCATCTGTACAAAAATATTCATAGCAGCAATCTTTTTGGTAGCAAAGAATTGGAAATAGGGGGAGGTAAATAATATCTGTCACCTGTTAAATAGCTGAACGAGTATAAGAATGGAATGATACCGTGCTATAAGAAATCGTGAAAGACACAGTTTCAGAGAAACACGGAAGAACTAATACAGAGTAAAGGGAGAAGAACAAGGAGGATGATTTATATAATAACGAAGATATCATAAAGGCAAGCAACTTTGAAAGACTTACAAATTCTGATCAATACAATCACCTGTCACAATTCCAGAGAACTCATGATAAAACATGCCACCACCTCCAGATAGAGAGGTGGTAGACTCAGAGTGTATAATGAGATATATATATATATGTATATACACATATGTATGTATACACACGTGTGTATGTGTGTGTATGTGTAACCATGAAAGGAATTTCTTTTTCTTGACCATACCTGTTTATAACAGGAATTTAGTTTTTCTTTCTCAAATTGGGGAGGAGGGGAGTGGAAGGGAAGGCAAATTTTTGCTGATTGAAAAAGAAATTAATTTTTTTAATAGCCCCTATACTCAGAGGAACCCAGAAGAATACAAACTGGTGTGGAAACAGAAGCTTACAACAGCATCTTCCAACCCAAACAATATTGCAAACTACATACGTACCTAAATTCCCTGCCATGGACCACTCTGTCCTCCAAACTCCACCCTGCCTCATGGCTACTCCTACTTTGGCACTTTCATGCTTCCTCATGGCCTGTACCAAGCTCCTGTAAAAACTGAGCTCAATCAAATAGTTTCTGTTTCTGGTTCCTGCTTCCCCCCCACCCCACCAATGTTAGTGCTTTCTTCTTTACCTCAAACTCCCCACCCCCTCCACACATACACACACACACACACACACACACACACACACACACACACACGCATTGAAAGGTTTTGTATTATTTCATATATATTTTCTATTTACTTATCTGTGTACATGCTGTTCCTCCCTAGTAGAATGGGAGCTGCTTGAGGACAAAGAATTTCTGGGGTGTTTTTGTGTGTGTGTGTGTGTGTGCATGTGTGTGTGTGTTGTATGTATCGCCAGCCCCTAACACAGTGCCTGACAGGCTTAACAAATACCGGTTGAATAGAATCGAATCAAGCTGAATTGTTCTCAGTGGCTTGGCCAGAGAAAAGAGTCAGGGATGGGGAGAACAGAAAGCTGGGAAAAGGACAAGGAAAAACAGGAGTCTGGTTTTTAAGGTCTCGCATGAGGCTCCCAGAAAGATAACTCAGATCTGAGGCACTTTGTAGATGCAGGCCGGCAACTACTCAAAATGATAGCTCCCAAACCTCCGCTGACGTGTTTACTTTTACCAAGCCAACCAGAAAGGATATATTAGTTCAAAGAAAAAGACTTTTAATCAAACAGCATAGTAAATTAAGTAACAAGAAAAAGATTCCTCTCCTTCCCCATCCCACCCCCTCCCTCCCTGCCCCAGCTGCCATAGCCACAGGAGTACACTCTCATAGGTTTCCATCCTGCCCATGACAAAGGGAACATACATGCAAAGAACTCATAATCAGAGAATTCGTGTGAAAGAGCACATACAAGGAACATGTCAAGGGGGACACACAGGGAAAACCGATAGCTAAGGAACCCCCTCGAAGGGACATACACAGAGGTCTAGACTCAGGCATGGAGGGGGCCCGAGCATAGGGCTCAAGCCCCAAAGGGCAACCCAAATCTCCAACACCATAGTCTCCAGTTGCTGCTGGATTTCGCATCAGTTCTGCAGGACTTTCCCCTTTCTGCAGTGCCTTGTATCATGCCTCCCAATGGGCCTCTAGCTGTGGGGTTCACTGAGAAGCTCTCTGCCACCATCTGCTTCTCTTCAACTGCTTGAGTCACCTGCTGTTCTTTGCCTCTATCTGCAAAGGGACATTGGCTAGTAGGCTCCTCCTTCCACTGGAAGTCCACTTGGCCTACAAGCATGAAAGTGCACACAGCCAAGCACTCCTCAAAAGCTAGCAGATGTCCTCAGACCAAGATTAAGTTTGCCTTTTAGGTTGTTCTTCTGCTGGCTTGAAGTCCTCGTCCTCAAACTATCTAACCTGGGGTTAGAAAATCTCTTTTTAACTCCTGTCAGATCTCTGATTGTCAGTCATTATCGCTTCAAACTACTAGTGAGCAGGCTCCACTCAAAAGAACTGGAAAGAAACTGTCCATGTGGCTAGGGTGATACAGTTTCCCCTCAAGACCACCCCCCCCTCCATGATGCTTTTCATTGCCAAGCAGATGAACCTAGAAGAAAGAAACAAAATGCCAAAAAGAAGTCTACCCCCTTAATTCCTTTGTTTTAAATTCCTGCCTTTTTTATATATGCCCACCACCACCAATATCCCTAATCTTTTCTTAGCTTTTCTGCCAGGGCAAAATTCACTGATCTCCTTACATAAGTCTGTAGATGTTAATCAGTCCACAAGCATTTATTAAGTACCTACTGTATACAAGACATTGTACCAAGTGTGCAGATACAAAGACAAAGAATAAAATAAGCTCTACCCAAAGAAATAAGGATCTTTGATAATATAAATTTTATGTACCAGTAAAAATTTGTTGCAGACCAGTGTCAGGTAGGGACCAGTAGTCGGGAAGTACTAGTTTAAGAGATCCAAATGAGCCTCAAGGAAGTTCATTTCTATTTTAACACAAATGATAGAACAAGTACTTGAGGAATGTTGTTGTTGAGTCATTTTCAGTCGTGTCTGACTCTCAGTGACCCTATTTGTGGTTTTCTTGACAAAGACACTGGTGTGATTTGTCATTTCCTTCTCTAGCTCATTTTACAGATGAGGAAACTGAAGCAAGCAGGATTAAGTGACTTGCTCAGGGTCACACAGCTAGGAAGTGTCTCGGGCCAGATTTGAACACAAGTTGAATCTTCCTGACTTCAGAGCTGGAATTCTATCCACTGCACCCCCTAGCATGCCATATCCCTTCTGAATCATGTTGTTTCACTCCAATGAATCATTTCTACTGCCTAGTGCCAATGCAAGGAGGGAGGACCTGGAACCAGATCAGCTTCCTGCTCTGGGACTGGACACCAATTTCTCTTCCCTTGGTGGCCTAGGTACTTATTAGAAAAGATCCATTTTCAGAATTAACCGATTTGGGGCTCTCCTGGAGGTTTTTTTGTTGCCACCTCCATTTGCCTCTAATTTTCCATTTAAAAAACAGCAGGACCTGGGGAAAGTTAATTATTAAACAGCATCAGCTTTTAAAAAGAAAATTTTAAATAATTAAAAACACACAAACCTCTCCTTTCACCTACTTCCAATGTTTCAGGGCCTAGAAAGCAAGTGAAAGCTGAGACAGAGGCCAAACCAAATTAGGGGAAAAGAACACAGTTCAGAAAGTAAAGAGTGGCCTCTATTTATAAATTTCAAAATATTTATTGGAATTTCATACTTCCTTCTCTCCATGCTACCCGTTATACCACTTCCTTCCTCCTAGTGATATCTTCCTGATCTCCTCCATCTCTCTCTCTCTCTCTCTCACACACACACACACACACACACACACACCCCTTTGTGTGCTGCATGATTTTTCGGCAGGTTTTCAATTCCCTCACAGCCTGTTCCTTGGCCTTCATGAGTACTACAAGCCTGTAGGTCCTTTGCTGTCTCATTTTCAGCACTTCTTCTGTATTGCTAAGGCAACTTAGTGTTTTCAGTCAAATCACTGTAGGTTCTTGCCTCTGCTGAAACAACTACTGTGAATATAGTAAGCACCAAAAAAAAATCCATTTCCCAGCTTGACTCACAGACTCATGGAAGACACCACTTTCATCATGTCATCTACCTACTTAGAAGCCTTTCATGGTTCCCATTTGCCTATAGGAGGAAATATAAGTTCCTTAGCCCAGCATGAAGCCCCTCCATCCTCTTACCAAAGCCAGTCTTTTGACAATGATAATAACCACAATAGCTAGCATTTATACAGTCTTTTACATATTTGTACGTATATATTTATATATAGTTTTTGCAAAGTATTTTATGTATCATATCCTCACAATAACCCTAACTTCAATCATTCTGTCTTGTCTGACTCTTCATGATCCTGTGGACCATGCTGTCCATGGGGTTTCTTAGCAAAGATGCTGAATTGGCTTGCCATTTCCTTCGCCAGTTTATTAAGGCAAACAGAGTTTAAGTGACTTACCCCTGGTTACAAGGCTAGTAAGTGTCTGAGGCTGGATTTGAACTCAGGGCTTCTTGACTCCAAGCACTGGGCTCTATCCAAGTGTGCCACCCAGCTGCTTCATCTTCCTAGAAAGAAACCCTCTGTTCCAATCAAATTGGTATGCTCACTGTGTTCTGGATTTGCCTCCACTCTGCCTCCAAAACTTTTACTTACATCATTGTACTGGCAAAAGAAGTTGCATTATTCTCTTGTATCATAGAGATCCTCTGAGTCCAAGGAACTGATTCACCATCCAGGGATAGACTGACCAAGCAATTCTGGGATTCCAGCATGGAAAAAAACTGGCCTTCCCTCTTCCCCCTTCCCATTCCCACTCCTCTCTGGGGGAATCATGGCCATCCTCTCTTTTATAACAAGATCAGAAACTGGGGGACAAGATCAAAAGGACAATAATTGAGCTTTATGTCCTCTATCTTTTTCCTCTCCTCCTTTTCTTCTCAGATAGCAGAAGCATCAGCATGATCACTGACCATGAGTGGGATTAGGACTGACCAGACATTGAGGAGCAGAGCCACAGTTCTCATAACCACGATCTTATGAGAACTACAAGTTCCTATGGCAGAAGGCTGGTGAGTAGCAACCAGTTTCTTCTTCTTCTTTTTCCGATACTTAACCTGTAATCTGTGAGTCTGAGATAAAGTAGATCCTCTCCACCCTCATTCCTTTGTGTCACCTTTGGGTATGTATACTTGGGAGATTTCTTATCCGCACTGAAGAATCTGAGGTGGTACAGACTGGGCAGGGAGAATCTACAAATTTAGTTTGCATTTCATTCCATGTTGTTAAAAGCTATATGATCATGGAATACCATGTATCAGAGTCTATGAGTGTTACGGAAGGTAACCTGAGAGAGTAGAACACTACTAAGGGGTGGGGGTTCTAGGTCAGATCTAAATAGTAGATTTCGTATTTTAATATCTAAGCAATATCTAATTTCAACACCTAGACCACTGGAAGCTGTCCTTCTAAGGTTGTTTGTTTGCTTGCTCCTTTGTGTTAGCTACTTAGAAAGTGAACCTTACAAAATCAGCGAGGGTATGTTAGGGGCAGAGACAGCTCCAGAGAACAGCAATTATGAATACCACCTAGTGGCCAAATAAGATAATGCACTGAGCCCTTGGCTGGATTTTTAACTCCATGATGTCTATGGAAAAGGAAGCAAACACTGAGCCAAAGGATGGGATAAGCACTGCTATATTGCCTTCTTCTTCCCCACCCCACCCCCACTCCACCTAGCTAATTCTATCCATCCGTTAAGGTCCTGCTAAAAATCCTTCCACGTCCTTGAAACTACCTCTAACTACTTCAACCCACAGTGATCGCTCCTCCTTCCCTTCCCTGAATCACCATAGCACTTATTTTTGGGCCACAAACTGTTACCCTGCAAATACTGTTTGGCGTTATCAGTTACTTTTTCAGAATTACATCTAACTTTTATTGTCAGCATATATTGAGGCTCAAAGTCATCCTTCAGAAGCTTATGAAGAGAATGAATGAAAACAACATAAACACAATATAGTGTCTTCCTTGGGTAAGAGTAACTGATGGCACTGGGCATACCTCTGAATTCACCAGCCCAACAGAACTCCACTTCCAAGAAGGTAAAAATGTGCTGCAGTGGTACTTGCTAATAATAATATTTTAGGCACCAGGCAATTGTGATGACCATAATCTGAATGGTCAAAAATTTTATTAAATTCCAAAGTAAAATTTTCAATTGGCTCTTCCTTTCAACAGTAGTGATTTTTGCATTTTCTGTCTCCTGATAGCCTGGCTCAACCGATCTAGGGGCTGTCTGTCTCATGTTTATGTTTCTTGAATGTACTTTGGAGAAAGTGCCATTTGGTGTTCCAAACTACTTTGAAATAAGCATTAACATTAAGCTCTTATAGAATTAGCCACCTTTCTGAATGTAAAGCTCTTTGCCAGCAGTTTCTTAAAAACCATTATATAAGTCCAGTGAGAAAAGCAATAATTCAGCAGCTCAAAAAAGGGGGAGATTTTAAAGGGTAGAGCAGGGTTCCCATGAGAAACTCAATCTTGCTTCTTCTCAGAAACTCCCTATAAAAGCTATTAAATGAGGACCACTTTACAATAATAATAGCGTCAATAATGATTATATTAAAATTATATATTGCTTCATAATTACATTTTCCTAATGTTGCTTATCTCATTTGGTCCTCACAATATCCCTCTGAGGTGGTTAGGAATACAAATATTACTCCCAATTTACAGATGAGAAAAGTTAAGTCAGGAGAATAAATGAGTGAGCATTTGTTTATCAAACTAAAGCCCTATGCTAGGTGCTATGTATGAATCTCTTTAAACAAGACTGTCAGAACCCAGATTCCAGAGGAAAGAGTGATGAAGAATGTCACTCACCTCCTGACAGAGAGGAAGTGGATTCAGCGTGGAGGATGGGACTTTTTTTTTAGTCATGGCCAATATGGGAATCTGTTTTGCTTGACTATGCATATTTGTTATAAGGATTTCGTTTTGCTTTTGCTTTTTTTTTCAATGGTGGTGGTGGAGGTAGGAGGTAGAGAAAACAAATGTTTGTTCATTGGAAAAATAAAAGTTAATTTTAAAAATAGGAATGGCAGGACACACAGCTGGTAAATAAAAAAAACTGAACATACTACAGACTCCCCAAATCACGGATCACACATGGTAAATCCTTTATGTGAAAATTGTAAGCTCAGAGATTTAAAGCTAAAAAGGAACTCAGGGGTACCAAAGACAGATGTCAAATTGGAAAAGGCATTAGAAGGTATGTCATCCAATCCTCTTGTTTTACAGATAAGGATACCGAGGCCCAGCAGAAATTCAGTGACTTGTCCAAGATCATACAGGAAGTAGCTGGCAGAGCCAGAATTCCAACACAAATTCTTTAACAACAGACCCAGACAGCACCTCTTCACAACAATCCAACCCCCTCATTTTGTAGATGAGGAGAATGGGGCCGAGAGAGATTAAAGTGATTTGCCCAAGGATTCCAACCCAGTCCTCAGCCTCCAAATTCATGGCTCCTTCATTGCACAATGCTGCCAGTTTCCATATGTAAATAAATGTACCTATTTGAAAAGGCCAGATGGGCCCTACCCAAATGCATAGAACCATTTAGGGCAATTAAAAACTGCTCTGGAAATTAGCTGACTTGAACTAAGCAGAATAAACAAATCCTTGCCCAAGTAAGAATTAGTTCCACTGATTTTCCCTGACATTCTAACTTTGCAAAGGAAAGTTTGGAAAGTCTAAATGTCTCCCAAGTTATCTTCTTGTGTTATTATGCTCAGCCTCCTTAGTTAAAGTCAGAGGTTACAACATTTGCATCACTATAAGCCCTGCTCAGAGATGTTTTGACACTTCTATTGGTTTGACAGGGTCCTAAATGATCCTCTACTCCTAAGTAGGGCCCATCTGTCAGGTTTCCCAAACACATAGCCTTATTCAACTTTTTCAAGTTATTCAGACAGCTGCGGTTATCCGGTACCAGGTACCCAGAACAACGATAATAACAGTTGTAACAGCTGTCTTTTATAGCAAGATTTAAGGTTCATGAAACATTCTGCGTGCATTATCATACTCAATCCTTACAACGAGCCTGTATAATTCAAATATTATTATTCGCATTTTGCAGATACATTTTTCAGCCTATGAACATTCTCCTGGACCCTCATCTCTTTCTCTCAGCCCAACCACTAGTCGACAAAATGGAAAGAGGACTGGCTCTAGAGTGAAAGGACCTGGGTTCAAATTCTCTTTCTGGAACTTACTACCTATGTGATGTGGGCAGGCTGCTTCCCCTCTCCTGGCCTTAGTTTCCTTATTCGTAAAATGAAGGGTTTGGACCAGATGATGTCTCAAGTGCCTTCCAGCTCTCATGAGTCTTTCCTCCTTCTTCACCTATATCCTTCACTCCTCAAACAATACTTGATCTTCATTTAATCTGATTTTACCTGAAAAAAAACCATGCTGGGCCAGGTGCAGAGTACAAACTTTCTTCCCAGCTCCTCACCTGTCAAAGATAGCCTTCTGATGCCAATAATCATCTCAACATCATCAACAATCGTGACTATTTTAAATGAAACAATAGGTACTGGATCATAGCTTTGGAGCTAGAAAAGGGCTGAGAGAGGATCTAGTTGAACTTTTCATTTTACAATCGAGGAAATGGAATAAAGGTTAAATGACTTGCCCAAGATCATAACTAATAAGTGGCAAAACTGGTTCTAAGCAATGAGTTATGTCAATGTCTTTTTCATTTCATTTTGTCCATAACCATAGTAAGAACTCAATGAATGGTTTCCCTGAAACCATTAACATTGGGTGGGAACAAAACATTGACCCCTCCTTGCCTTCAAAAAAAGTATTTGCTAATATGATATGGTTTGAGAAGTGTGAAGAGGACCCCTCTCCCTCTTAAAGAAATCTTCCATGAGTGAAGTGAGCAGAACACTGTACATAGAAACAGCAGCGTTATGTGATGACTTACTTTAGTAGACTTAGCTCTTCTCAGCAATGCAGGGATCTAAGACAACTCCAAAAGACTCATGATGGAAAATGCTATCCACATCCAGAGAAAGAGCTATGGAGTCTGAATGCAGATTGAAACATACTATTTACTCTCTTTGTTTATTTTGTTTTGTTTCTTCTTTCTCATGATTCCTCCCATTGGTTCCAATTCTTTACAACCTGACTAAAGTGAAAATATGTTTAATGTGAATGTATACATAGCACCTATATTAGATTGCATACCGTCTTGGGAGGGAGGAGGGGAGAGAAGGGAGAAAATTTAAAACTGAAAATCTTATGGAAGTGAATGTAGAAAACTAAAAATAAATGAATTAATTTTTTAAAAAGAAAAAAATAAATCTTCCATAGGGTGGCATAGGGTGATAGAAAGATGCCTGGGAGTACAGGCACCTTAGTGGTAGTCTAAACTCCACCATGAACTGCTTACATGATCTGGGAAGGAACAAACATTTATTAAGCATCTACCATATGCCAGGCACAATGCTGAACACTTTGCAGATATCACCTCATTTGATCCTGAGGGCTCTCCAAAACTAAGCTTCCTCCTCTTTAAAATGAGAGGGTTCAAAACAACTTTAAAAGACTTAAGGAATTTGATCAATGCAACAGCCAATCATGATTCCAGAGGACTCAAGAAGAGACACTATCCACCTCCGGAGAGAAGAGATAGATTCCAGTTGCAGAACGAGACATACATTTTTGGACATGGCCAGTGTTGAAACATATTTGAATTCAGTATGCATGTTTGTTTCAAAGGTTTGTTGTTTTTTTTTTCTCCTCCATTGGAGCAAGAAGAGAAAATTCATGCTTGTTAATTGAAAAGTAATTTTTTTTAAAGTCAGTTTGAAAAAACACAAGCATACACACAGAAATAAACACATGCATACAAAAATGAATGAACAAGTAAACGAATATATGAGGGAGGGAAAGAGGGAGGGAAGGAAGGAAGGAAGGAAGGAAGGAAGGAAGGAAGGAAGGAAGGAAGGAAGGAAGGACCTTTAACCTGCCTATGACGTCAGGCACTTGACTTTTCTCCCAAATGACTGTCCAATTTGGGATTTGTATGAGTTAAGATTAAGTTCAGCCTTTCCATTCTGGCCTAAACTCCTTTAAGCCTGAACTCATTGTTTGCTTAGATAGGCTTCCCTATGGTACTGGATAAGCAAAAGCACATTTGGAAGTAAGTTTCTGTTTAGTTGTCCAGGGCAGACTTACACTTGGATTAGGTCAGAGCTGACTTGAGGCAAAATTGAGGAGGTAATTTTTTTCTTCCATCTCCCTTCCCAACTTCGTATGCTTTTATCATTTCTCAACACCCTTTCCTGCAACTCCCCTACCCCTGTTTCTATCCATGACTCCTGGGTTATAAAATGTCTGATAAATTTCTTCCTGATCAGGTATTAGCAGCTGACTAACAATATTACCACACACCCCCAACCAATAGTCGAACACCCCTAAAAATGAAGGGGACGCAAATGTAGAAAAAACCTGATATGACAGACAGAACATCATCATCTTCATCAGCATCAGTGCTGGACCCTGCACCACAGACTGCAGGATATGGGGCAGCCTCTGTCCCACAAGCAGCAACAATTGCTTAGAAATGTAAAACCCCAATAACAAAGTAGCATGAAGGGCCACATGAGTGGCATGGACATCTACTATCGGTGTGACCATGTGCAAGTCCCAACCTCCCTAAGCTTCACAGGCTCTAAGTTATAGATGGATTTCAATCTGCTCTGATGGAGGGATATCCCTCACCAATTACCCCTGACTTAAGTGCTCACACTGGGGAAAGTACGAAGACGATTGACACAGTGCCTACCATCATAGATCTCAGACTACACAAAAATACTTGAGCAATAGGGGGATAGGGATAGGGCATGAGCACCATTCATAAAAGAAGCTTCCACATGAGGAAACTCCCTCTACCACTGCAGGTTGGTAACTCTCTCAAACTCATAGTCTCAGAGATTTGCCTGGAGCACAAAGAGGTTGGCCTTTGTCTAGAACACACAGTAAATATGTGTCAGAGGCACGACTCTTTGGCTGTAAGGCCAGCTCTCCATCCCCTAGGCTGCCCTGCCCCTCATATTCAGACTTTAACTAGAGTGTAGCTTTAGTGAAGACTAGAACATGAAAGGAGTATTAGCTTTACCAGGTACAAGGAAAGAAATATCATTTCTCAATGAGGATCAAGGTGAAAGCTTAATGGAGAGGCATAGGAGCAGAGATTTAGACCTGGAAAGAGGGACCTGAGAAGGTCATCTAATCTAAGCCCCACATTTTCCTGATGATGTAAGTAAGGGCAAGAGAGGTTAGATGATCTGCCCAGTCACACAGGTAATAACTAACGGAGCTGTTCTTTTTTAAAAAAAAATTTATTATGCATTTATTTTAACATTATAAAAATTCTAAGTTCCGTATTCTCTCACTCCTTCCAGCCCCTCCTCCATCCATTGAGAAGGCAAGCAATATATCAATTATACATGTGAAATCATGCAAAATATATTTCCATATTAGCATGTTGCAAAAAAAGGCAAGAAAAATTATCCTTCAATTTGCACTCAGAGTTCATCAGTTCTATTCCTGCAGATGAATAGCATTTTCAATATGAGTCCCTCATAATGGTCTTGGATGATTGTATTGATCAGAGTAGCTAAGTCATTCAAAGTTGATCATCCTTACGATATTGCTGTTACTGTGTTCGATGTTCTACCAGCTCTTCTCACTTCATTTTGCATCAGTTCATATAAGTCTTGCTAGGTTTTTCTGAAACCATCCCCTTCATCATTTCTTATAACACAATAGTATTTCATCACAATCACACATCACAGCTGGCTCAGTCATTCCTAACTGATAGTTGGAAACTACTGAAAACAATTGAACAAGAATAAAAAGAAGGTGCTGGGGAGACCACAGGGGTGGGGGGAGCAAGGAAAGCCAAAGAGGAACCCACGTGCTCCATCCAATAGCTTACTATTTTATCTACTTATTCTTATACACACTAAGCTCAGTGGTTTCTAAGCTCCTAAAGAACTGTAATAGCAGTCAGTACCTTCTAAATTTTAGCACCCAGGAGCAAAGTCTCAATCACACTGCCCTGGTTACAGATTTATTCTTCCCTATCCTTGATTTACAATAAGTTGGACATGGGTAAAGTTGGGTTAAAAGAAACAAAGAGGAAGAAGAAGAACCTCATTGCTTCATTTTCATGCTCCTCACATTAACGAAAAATTAAGACTCACACTTGGTTAACTCTAATTTAAGAATTTTTAAAAGTCCACGCAAACTCCAGAAATGATTGTCATGCTTTAGCACTTAAGTATGTATTGTCTGTACATTATTAATTTGATTTTGTGCATGTATGCCTGGGTTCCATCACTCATTTATCCACAAAGCCACAGTCAGACTCCTTGAGGACAAGAGTTGAATTTTCCCTTCCCCTTAAAGTCCATGAAATACCTTAAAGTGTCTTAGGATTTAGAGCTAGAAGAGATCACAGAGACCTAGCCCATCCAACTCATTTTACAAGGAGGAAACTGAGACTCAGAAAAGGGAGTGATTTCTCGGCAATCACACATGTAGAAAGTGACAAAGCCAGGTTTTGAACCCAGCCCCATCCCCAACCCCCAATTCTGAGGTCCCTTCATGCTACGGATTTTTATTTCTATGATCCTGTAACCATATCTGGTACTCCATACCCAGAAGTTACAGACTGACAGTCTCACCGTCAGAGGAGCACCATATGTTTCTACCTAAGCCACGGAATTAAGTATTAGAGGGCAAAGAAAGGAAAATGTGATAAGAACATAAGACCCCAGATTCCACTTTAATTTCAAATTTCTTCTTTTTCATCGATTTGCGCCACAACCTAAATGCACATCTTTTGTAGTTATCAGAATGATGAATCAAAATGTCTCAAGGGGAAGGTATTTTTATGTATGAGATTTTATCAACCTGTTCTGGTCAATAATCTAAACACTGCCCAGTATAATGATACATGTCCCCAAAATGTAATGGAAAAAAACCTTCTACTCTTCATTCATGGGTTCAGATGGTTACAAGGCACCAACACAACTTAACATGATTCAACTGAACCAATGTTTTGTTGATGAACAGGGAAAGATATGGGATTACTCACCCATGGTTGATGGCTCGTTTGAAAGGGAGCACCACCCCATCATCATGTTAATTATCAGGGATGTGTCAATTATCAGAACCTGAACTAGATTGTGTTATAAAGAGAGAAGAGACTTATTAGGAGCCCTCTCCCTGAAGAAATCCATGAAAGCATCATTGTAGTGGTATTTGACCTCCCTTTCAAACATATATGGTAAAATTATAGATTGTCGGAGTTGAAAGGGACCTCAGACATGATCTGGTCCAACCCCTTTGGTTGACAGATTTGGGGAAAAATCATTCTGGAGAGAGGAAGTGATTTGCTTAGAGTCCAAGTCCACAGATGAAAATTCTTTCCACCTTCTGGCTCAATATAACAGCCTGGGCCTCTGTCCATCACCTGAGTCCTGATTATTAGATACAGAGCTGAGAGGCAGAGGGAACCAGCACTTAGCGATAGATTCAGAATCAGCAATCAGCCAAAATTAATTCCCAGAGAATAACAAGATGTCTCCTAAATAATGATTTCCACTTAACAAATGAACTTCAACTCTTTGAAGTGGATCTCAACACTCCCATCTGATGAATATCATGTCCATAAGCTCTATCTTATGGGTAAGAAAACTAAGGTACCACAGCAAAGAGGATCAAATGAGTACTGTTTGACAGTCTCAGGAGGAGTTAGGAAATAGAGCCCGTGGCATGTCATTCCCAGGGTGTGCAACTCTGTGGGATTAGCTCAGAGATGACTAAAGTCCAGGTTATGGATAACTTAGGAATTTTCAAATAAAAAAATCATCAATAAAATAAGAATATGTAATAACTAGTATTATCAATCAGAATTTCTTTAAATTAGGTACCTTTACTCAATCAATCTTGATATGTAATAAGCAGTAGCAACTTTGTGAAAGAAACTTTGTAGTACTGAAGATAATATAAATCTAGCAGAAGGCTGCTACAAGGTAAGCTAAAAAAAATAAGGTCTTAAAATTCACTATTTTAAAAATTCTCTTTTTTCTAATTGGGGAATTCTATCAAAACCTTATTAGGTTAACAGTTAAATACCCTCAACATACCATCAATTGTCAAATCCTGTTGAATTTACCTTTGCACTGTCCCCCTAGTGCAACCTTTACCACCTCTTGCCTTTACAGAAAAACCCTCCTCATTGGTCAACCTACCTCCAGGCCCTCTCCTCTTCACTGCATCCTCCACACAGCTGTCTAAGATACAAATATGACCGTTGTGCTCCATTTCTCAAAAATTGAGCTGGGAGTGGGAGGGGTGACAGGATTGGACCTTTGCTTTTAAAAAATCACTTTTGTTCCCAATTGCCTCTAGGATGAAAAATGAACGTCCCAATTTGGCATTGAAGGCTTCCCACAATCTGTCTCCAGCCCATTTTTCTACCTTGATTCACATTCTTCTCTTTCTTAACCTCAGTTAAGAAACTGGACCACCAGCTACTATGCTCAATATTCCATCTCCTGCCTCCACACATCTACAGAAGCTGTCTCCCCAACCCG
The DNA here is from genome assembly GCF_011100635.1 of Trichosurus vulpecula. NCBI lineage: Eukaryota > Metazoa > Chordata > Mammalia > Diprotodontia > Phalangeridae > Trichosurus > Trichosurus vulpecula. Next base: position 86,201,065 of record NC_050577.1, read on the forward strand.
TACTCCATGTCTAGAATGTATTCCTTGGTACAAATGGCCTCCGAGGTTTCTTACAGGTCTAAAACTGTCCAAGCAAATTATGATTTGTGATTCTGATTCCCTCCTCTCAGCCTTTCAGAATCCTTACTTTTCAGAGAAGTCTTCCTTTATCCCTCCTCTGGCTAATACTCTCTCCTTCCTCAAATTAACTTGTACTTTTTAACTTATACCTGTGAGCAGGCCATATCTCCTCCACAGAATATAATCTTCTTGAAAATACTGACTTTTCTTTGTCTTCGTATCTCCTAACCTGTGCCTAACACAGCATCTCCCCTCTCCAACCCAACCTCCATTTGGCCACCAAAGTGAGTTTCCAAAAGTCTGACCAAGTCTGACCATGCCATCCCCCTACTCAGGAAACTCCATTGGCTCCCTATCACCTCCAGGATCAAATACAAATCCTCCATTTACATTCAAAACCCTTCATAACCTGACCCCCTCCCACCTTTCCCATGTTCTTACACCTTAGTCTCTACCGCATTCCCCTTAATCCAGTGACATTGGCCTACTAGGTCACACTCTATCCCTTTGTTCTGGACGTTCTTTCTGACTGTCCCCCATCTCTAGAATTCTCTCCTTCTTCCTCTCCAACTACTGACCTCCATGGTTTCCTTTAAGTCCCAACTAAAATCCCACCTGTACTTCCAGTGATTGTACTTTGCCCACGTGATCTTCAAGAAGCGTGGCTCATCTGCATGGCCCAAGGAGGCATTGCATTAGAACTGGAGTAGAAGAGTGGTTTCCAAGGTAGCAGTCAATCCCCTTGGGTGGGGGGGGGGGGGGTTGGCATAGAGTCAGGACCTGGCCCCACCTCAAGGTATGTGTATGGTCAGCCAATCAGAAAGTGGCAAGATGGGGCCCAGCCAATCCTGATTGTGATAGCCAATCCTTGGTTTTGTATCCAACCACATTTCCCCACCTTATCACCCAAAACTATCTCTCCACTCGCTCTGCTGTGCAAAGTCCCAACATATGGCCAGTGGTTGGCCTCTCAGAGCAGTTGTAACCTAAACTAACCCTGTACCCACAACAACTGTGCAGGTTCAACCAGGAATATTCCAGACTCCCTGCCCCTAGGCCGCTTCATGGCTATTTTAGGTACACCTCAGAGGGAGGGCTCTGCTCTTGAGGACAGTGACTGGTGAATAAAAATCCCTGCCTCCCCCTTTTTTCATTTTGAGTTGAAACAATATCAATTACCCAGGACACAATAGACATGAATAAATTGTGATCTGAATCCAGGGATCCTTGCTGTATGACCCTGGGCAAGTCGCTTTAGGCAATCTTCTAAGATTATAAATGGAAGAGAAGGTGCTGACCTACATCAGAAGAGACAATGAATCTCTCTACAATAATGAAATCACAGGTCCAGTCTCTATCCCTAGTAGTGTGTATATGATTAATAAGCAAATATACATCTATGAGAGATGTATGCTCACAAATTTTTTTACTGATAAACCACATGATCAAAAAGGTTTAAAGACCACTGAGACTTAACATGATTGCCAAATAATTTATTACTTTAAACTTTGCAGTCAAGCCTGAAATACTCTGATAAGGATTTTGTCCATTCATAATCTTTCTTTTTCACTCTAAGAAATTTTTCCCCTATACCCTGGCCCCCTCATCTTCCTTGTCAACAGGGCGCAAGTTACTAAGCATTCCTTCCTCCTGAGGTTTTAGTAATAACCAATAAGAAAGCACTTTATAAATAGAAAGAAATATAAACAAGCTTCTTAATGCTAACAATCTACTACAAGGCATTTGAAATGCTACTGTGAATTGCAAATAAGATTTGGATTATCTCCAGTTAAATAACAAAATAAAAAATTGCAAAAACACACATGAGATAAAATTGCCCTTTAAACAACAAATTCCCTTGTCTTTTCCCTGGCATTCGAATGTTAGAAGACAGTTCCTGTATCTCCACATACTGTGCATCAACACTTAAAACTCGGAGGGGAGTGAAGGGAGAAACAGCAGACATTCAAGACACGAGGTTCTTCGGCTACGAAAACTGTGACATTCTTTTAGTTTAGAAAACCTACCTTCTAATTAACATAAGTTTGGGTAACATTTTTCAAGAGTTTTTTTTTATCGCTACCTATTTTTGAGGTCTCAAGGGTGATCACTAATCAGGAAAGCTGTCATTTAAAGGAAGAGAACGGACGGGGAACAATATAGCAGAGAATGGATGGGGCACAATATAGCAGGGCAGAATTTTCTTGAGTTAGAATTTCCTAAAATTTAAATTTGTTACTTCATTTCCCGACTTCTTACTTTGTAGAATCTATGACTCAACTCTGGGTCTTCTTTGTATAAATAATTGTTATCGGTTATTTTACCCACCAGTGGGTCATCAAGACTAGAAGTCACAAGAAAGTATTAAAAATTTGATCATAACCAAGGTCAAATATTACTTAGGTCAATATCTTTTAACCAAGGAAAAGAAAAAAGGAAATGAAAGGAAATGTATTGGGATGCTAAGGAAGCTAGTTAGCTGGGAGCAGTGTCAGCTTCTGAGGGTGCAGATTTGGCTCATATAGCTATTCAGAAGGGTTTGGAATGCATAGCCGAGCAACAGTATTCTGTGGCATGTGGATATAGTCTGACTGCATGAGGAAGTTGATCTGGAAAAGTCCCTGGGTATATGCTATGTGCAACATTTGTGGGGTAGAACATAGCTTTTCATTGTGCCACGTGCAGCTAGGTAATACAGAGGATGCCATGCCGAGTTTGGAGTCAGGAAGACCTGACTTCAAATCTGACCTCAAACACTTACTAGCTTGTGACCGTGGGCAATGGTTGTAACACAACCTCTGTCTGCCTCAGTTTCCTGATTTGTAAAATGGGGATAATAATAGTATATACATCCCAAGGTTGTTCTGAGGATAAAAATAAGATAATATTTGTACAGCACTTACCACAGTACCTTGCACATAATAGGCACTGTGTAAATGTTAACTATTATTGTTATTATAGGTAGGGAAACTGAGGTAAATGAAGGTTAAATGATTTGCCCAAGGTCACAGCTAGCTGTAAAGCACTTAGCACGGTGCCTGGCACATAGTAGGAACTATATAAATATGAGTTGTTATCAGCCGCTCCCTAAAAGAAACACAAACACAAAACACATCCCCTAGATTTCCAATCAAGCAGTCAGGACCCTTTAGAAACCAAAGAAACTCAGAGGAAAAAGGGAATCCAGGAATCTTTGTCATTACTGTTTATCATCTCAAAATGTACGCCCTTCAGCCCTAGGTCAAGCAGGGCCCAAAGCAGACCCCAAAGCTTCTGTTTGGTTGGCCAGAATCAGAAGTGGCAACTGTAAATGGGCTCCATGGAACAGCCCTCATTACAGTATACACTGATTGTCTTTTTTTTTTTTTTCAATTAACAAGCTTTTATTTTCTCTCTCCAACTCAACTAAATAATGCAAAAATAAAACGTTTGTAGCAAATATACTTAGTCAAACAAAGCAAATTCCTACATTTACAATGTCCAAAACTATATTCATTCTGAATCTTGATTTAATCGCCTCTCTGCCAAAAATAAAGTTTGAGTAATCCCACGGCTCAATCCTTTGCTCTTCCCAAGGGTTCTCAACATGGGGGTAGATTTCAGGCATCCCATGAATTTGGTAAAGAAAAAAAATTACATCTCTATTTTCATATAATTGGTTTTGTATTCCTAAGTATTTTAGTCTATATATTTAAAGCTATTATTCTAAGAAAGGGTCCATAGTTTTTACCAATCTGCCAAAAAATCAAGAACCAGTGTAATCTAGACCATCCTAACCATGCCTATGTAATGGGCTCTGACTGGCCTTTTAAAATGGTTCCAAAGTCCATTAAAGAAGCTCCTTCTTCAATGTAGGGTCAGCTGACTGGAACCAATTGCAAAATGTCTACACATGCTCCAGAGCCTCTCCCAACTTTTCCATATATATATATATATATATATATATATATATATATATATATATATCACAATTCTCCAACTACAAAGCCAAGCTCCCCAGCATCCTCCATATGGACAGAGTGCTTCAGCCAAGGAAGCTCATAGGTTCTGGGTATGTGCCAGAGCCCCATCACCCATGGATAAGCATAGGAAGCAATGGGAACATTTCTACCATGATCTGCCTGAACTTAACTTTAGAAGAATAAGATAAGTAAAAAGGAAATGAGAAATGTCCAAACAAAGGGATGTACAGGACTTAAGGAGATACTTTGGCAGCATAGCCTAGGAGAAGGAGCATGGCATGAAGGATAGGGCATTTGGCTTGGAGTGGAGAAGACCTGGGTTCCAATCCCACCTCTGAGAGTTATTCCCTCTATAATCTTGGACAAGTCATAACCTCCCCGGGCCTCAGTTTATCCATTTATAAAATGAGAAGGTTGATGACCTCTCAAGCTTAGATCAGGGTCTAGGATCCATGGTCCATTTCACCTGAGAAAAGTCAGGAAAACTTTCACAGGGAAGGAAGGAACAAGCATTCATTAAGCACCTACTGTGTGCCAGCCATCATACTAAGTAAGCACTTTACAAATGTCTGATTTGAACCTCACAGCAACAACTCTGGGAGGTAGGTGCTGTTATTAAATTCATTTTACAATTGAGGATACTCAGGCAGATGGAGATTTAAGTGACTTGCTCAGGGTCACACAGCTAGTAAGTATCTGACGCTGCATTCAAACTCTATCCCATGGCACTAAATGCTTCTTAGTTGGGTCTTGAAGAAAGGAACTTCAATCAATGGAAATGAAAGGTGAGAAGAAGAGGAAATAAGTCTTTCATTTAGCTCTCATAACAGCCTTGTAAATTAGATACCTACAACTGATCTATCAGGCAATTGTTACTGGACTAAGGCTCTGGGGAGAGGTTTGGGAAGAGGGGTCTGGATTTAAGTGTCATCTAGTAATTCAAGTCATGAGAGGATGAGTAAACCAAGAAGGAAGGGAAGAAAGGGGATAAGAAGGTACTAAGCACCTACTGTGTGCTAAGCACTTTACGAATACATCTCATTGGATCCTCACCACAACCCTGGGTAGTAGGTGCTGTTATAATCCCCATTGAGGAAATTTGAGCAGACAGAACTTGCCTAGGATCTAGAATGTGTCTGAGGCTGCATTTGCACTCAGGTATTCTTGACTCCTAAGGGCAGCTATGTGGCACAGTGGATGAAGTGTTCAGCCTGGAATCAGAAGATTCATTTTCATGAGTTTAAATCCAGTCTCAGACACTTACTAGCTGTGTGACCCTGGGCAAGTTGCTTAACCAACCCTTTTTGCCTCAGTTTCCTCATCTGTAAAATGAGCTGGAGAAGGAAATGGCAAACCATTCCAGTACCTTTGCCAAGAAAACCCCAAATGGGGTCACCAAGAGTTGGACAAGACTGAAATGAGTGAACCACAAAAAATAAAAAACTTCCTGAGCCCAGCTCCAGCACTTTTCCCACTGTACCACCTGGCTGCCAAGCTGTAGGCATCTCAAACTCAACACATCCAAAACAGAATTCATTATATTCCTCACCCCTTTCCTACCCCTCCTTTCTTCGTAACTTTTCTGTTACTGTCGAGGACACTGCCATCCTTCCAGTCACCCAGGCTCACAACCATTTAACGTGTTTAATATGTGTAATTTTATAAAATAGTAGGCAAAATTATAATGAATGCTCATGGAAGTAATATAGTTGAAACTCATCCAACCCGTTTTGAGTCTTCTGGTCCATGGTCTATCCAGACTACTCTACTGCTGAGGCTGATGACAGAAGCAAATTTTCCAGGTGCTGTGTTTGCAAAACTGGACTTGAGATAGATGGAGAATCCCTCGCATTTTCTTTTCACGTATCACTGTGTTTTCGTTTGCTAGTGCCATCCCAGATCTACAAGAAAAGCTCTCATAGAGATGCCTATTTAATAGGTTCGTGTGATTTAGAGTAAAAAGGGTTCTTTGAGATAACCTAACCCAACGTCTTCATCCTGTGTATGTAGTATGATCTGGAACATTCTCAGATCCCATCAGCTTGCTCAGCTGATACAACCTCCTCATGTGGAGGATGCTAGGGAGCTTGATTTCTGTAGAATCGTGACATATTATGGAAAATGCGTGGGAGAAACTGTAGAGGATGTGTAGACATCCTATGACCACATTGTGAATGGAAGGCTTTTTGATTGGCTGTGGAAGCATACAAAGTTCTTAATCAGCTTTCACCCTCACTTTTTACCTCTCTTCATTTCATTTGGTGTCTAGTGATAAACTATATTCTGATTGGAAAGGCCTTATGGCCGTCACTCTCTCTCAGGCCACATGGCCCCCCAAAATGGGCCTTGGTACTTGATCTTCTGATTTGGCATAGATATCCTAAAGTCAAACTCTAAGCTGGGTTTTGGGGCCAGTACAGTACTGATACTCTGAGAAGCAAGTAGTGATCTTCAGTAGCCCAGCCCACCTGGCAGGCATGTCATTTGGACATGAACTTGGTGGGGCCAATGCTGTGTGTGAACTGAGTTAAGTTCTGAGCCTGCTTCCCCAGAGGAATGGAGCAGTAGGGCGGCAAGTATGACCCTAGTGTTGGGGAAAATGTTTGTGCTTTATTCTGGCTATGCTTTAGAAGCAGATATCTCTTTGTAAAAGCTAGCTGGTATTAAAAGGCTATATGGAACCAAGGTGATGGTAATTGGACCCCAACAAGGGAATGAACACAGCTAGTCGGGGTTTGAACCAATCACAGTAGAGAAAAGACTCTGTGACCTCCCAGCATGACCCCTTGGGAACTCAGAGGGGTAGACACAGTAGCTTGATTGTGTTAGAATGAGCCAGAGTACCCACGCTACACAGATAACAGATTGAGGCTCAGAGAGATTAAATGAATTGACCCAGGATATAAATGTAGTAAAAGCAGGAAAGCTAGAATTCAGATCTACATTCTCTGACTCCACATCCAGTGCTCTTTCTCCCCCTTCCTCAGATCCATCCTTACTCTAATTTGATTAACATAGGAACAAACCTCAAGAAGACAAAAGGAATGTACCATGAACAGCGCCCACAAGGCAAAACCATGAAGGTGATTTGGAGAGAAAGGAAGTATCTTGCAGTAGTTGGACTCATTCACCCAAGAATATTCCTTATAGCCACATGCTATGTGGACAACACTGTGTGAGGATCTAGGATAGATACAAAGCATAACACACATCCCTGCCTTCGAGGAGTTTACAATCAGTTGGGAAGAAAATGTCTACAGAACTGCAAAGTAAATTAGCAGGAGAAAGCAACAGCACGAGGTGTCTCTGTAAGATCCCAAGAAGTGTTGTTTATGAAGCATCTTACATAAACATATCGCCCACCATTTTCTTCACTGAAAATAAATCCTTCCCCTTTAATTTCCTGGCATTTAGTAGTGCATTATGGTAGCCATAAATAGAGCAGAAGCAATAATACCTGCCAGAACAGATTGTGTATAATGTTCAGGAATACCTAATAGCTAAAAACACATCTGTAATGGAATCCCACCTGAGGTCTGCTTCACACCTTGATCAGGCAGAATGTCTGGGGTGGTTGTCTCTTGCTTGGCACTCAAAGGCCTCTTACATTTCTATAACTTGGGGGCTTATGCAGTTTTCAAGCATGTGAGTCTCCCCTCCCCAAAATACCAGAATCTAGACTTGGAAGAGCCGGGAGTTGGGAAACTAGGAAGGAGTCTGATGCCCTGAAAACTGGAGACTCAACTTTGTTCTCCATGACAGGTGTACGGGTTGGAGAAGGTGATTATTCCTCACTTCTCTGACTTGTGATTTAAACATTAATGCAGTAATTCTCACACGGAACTATTCTAATGCCATTTTAATCATGCACCAAGCAAATAACCAAACACAGAGAGATGAAATAGAATATTTGTGGCTGCAAAGACAGATATCATTATTCAAGGGTAGAAGGTTGGGAGAGGGGAAAGGGGTTTTAAAGGGATACTTCTTTGTTGTACTTAACACTGATAAATGACATACAAGTCTGTGTGACAGGATAACAGGGCAGAACTCCTGTCAGAGAGACAATGATAAATGTGGAGGCTGGGACAGAAAAGTCCACTAAAGAGAAATCTGTACATGACACCTTGCACATTGGATAGACTTGTCTGCCCAGCCTGACTAATCCACAAAGCAATCGTCTCCTCTCAAATTATGGTTCTGAGTCCATAATAGACGGGTGCTCAGGTTGGATTTGTTTTTCATGTTTACCCACTGCTTCAGGATGTGGGCAGAGAGGAAACTCTCTCATCGTCATCAACATCACGAGAAGCATCAAAGGGTAAAAAGCAATAAGACAACGGCTCAGTGCCAGAAGACAATGTCCTTGTTTTAAATGAGTTTGAGGCCACTTCAGCCACCCACTCCAAACAACAAGTTGTAGGGATCTCATTTCCTCCATTGTTAGAGCTTTCTCCCTCCTCCGTATTTAATTTATCTGAGTATATATTATATTCTCCCAATATAATGCAAGGGCAGGGATTGCTACCTTTTTGTCTTCATATTCCTGGCATCCAGCAGAGTGACTTGCACATTTTTTGGGACCAAACCCAAGATTTCAATTTGTGTTGGGAATTTCCCAGTATGGAAACTCCCTTCACCAATGAAGATCAGCAGCTCATTCGTAATTTGTAATCCCGGTACAATGAGAGATGAAATGACTTGCCTGTGATGGCACAGCTAGTATAGTTAGAAGCAGAACTTGATAAGTCCTCATGACTCCAAAGCTAGCCCTTCTAGCCATTAGGCCACACTCCTGTTGCCTTGTTTATAATAAATAATATAAATTGTTTTATATATGCTTATTCAAATTAATGCTTACTATATTCATACAAATCATCACATTCATTGTTGTTGTTCAGTCTTTTCAGTCATGTCCAACTCTGTGACCCATTTGGGGGTTTTCTTGGCAAAGGATACTGGAATGGTTTGCCATGTCCTTTTCCAACTCATTTTAAAGATGAAGAACTGAGGCAGCAGGGTTAGGTGACTTACCTAGGGTCACACAGCTAATAAGGGTCTGAGGCCAGATTTGAACTCAGGAAGATGATTCTTCCTGACTCCAGGTTTGGCATTCTATCCACTGCACCACCTTCATTCACCCATTACATTCATATAAAAGCTTATTCAAGTTGAATTTCTGCCGACTGAGGCCAAGACTTCATGGAGGCCAACAAGCAGACCTCCCACTGCCTGAATGACCAGTCTGGATCACAACCTAATTGACTTGGCAAATTTGGATGAATTGGATGGGTTTTTGAAGGACCACTACCCACCTCCTGAAAAATTTGACCAGTTATGGCTTCACATTCTCTGGTTATTTTCCAGGAACTGAAACTGACTGAGACCAATTAATGGTAATAAAACCTAACATTTATATAGGATTTTTAGGTTCACAAAGCACTCTCTCTCTCTCTCACTCTCTCTCTCTCTCTCTCTCTCTCTCTCTCTCTCTCTCTCTCTCCCCCCATATATGTATGTGTGTGTGTGTGCATGTACGTGTGTGTGTATAGAGAAAGAGAGAGATAAACAGAGAGAGACAGACACAGAGAAAGCGAAACAGAGAAAGAGAAAGAGAGACAGGGAGACAGAGAAAGAGAGACAGACAGAGGGAGATAGATATTATCTCATTCAAGTCTCATAACTCCATGTGGTAGAAGTTGTTTCCTTTTACAGATGAGAAAACTGTGGCACAGAGACCCTAGCTATGGGCAACTAGCCCAGCTAGTAAGTTGTCAGAGGTAGGATTCAAACCCAGACCCTCCTGACTTTAAGTTCAATGTGGGCTCTCCTTTACATGCTGCTGCCATATCTATTGGAAATTCCCAGAATGATCCCCACTAAAAAGAAAAATGGATGAACCCTAGCTCTGCTTTTGAAAAACTACATAACCTTACAAAAATTACTTAACTTTTCTGAGCCCCAAATTTCTCATCTGTATGATATAAAGGGTTGGACATGATGCTATGTCTAAGGTACCTTAAGCCTCTTAAATTCTATGGGTTTTTTTTAATGATTCATCCCTTGTAAACAAAACAGAGGTTCTGTGACTCTGATGCAGAAAAATAACCTCAATTCCATCTTACTCAAAATGTCACAAGCTTTTTATGTACCTTTGGTTCAAAGGAAAAAAGAAGAGGGACTGGAATCTCTCTCAAGAAAGGCATTCCCATCTTCAAGAAGCAATTCAGAGCCGTTCACAAAGGAAAATTCAAGAATCAAATCTGGAGAATACATTCATGCAATGCCCTGTGAACCTTCTCCTTCCCAGATGACTAATGTGGCTTCTTTCAGCAGGAAGACAAGCACAACAGAATAAATGGGCTCTCGGGTAAGACTGGAAATAAAGGTGAGGTCAGACAAGGTCAACAAGGTTAAGATGATCTAAGATGCTGGTGATTCCAGATGTGGTAGACGCAACTCTGAAGCAGAGCCCCCACTGAAAATAGATGTTCCAAGTCGGTACCCATTGATTGGCAAATGCTTGAACAATTGGAGGTTTATGAGTGTAATAGAATAGTATCTCCCTGTAAGAAACAATAACTATGAGGAATCCGGACAAACATGGGAAAACTCATATGAATGACTCAGAGTAAAGCAGAGACAGGAGGACAATAGAAACATTAATAATAATAATAACAGAAGCTAGCATTTATATGCTGTTTACTATGTGCCAGGCACTGTGCTAAGCCCTTTACTTTATCATTTTTGTCATTTGATCCTCACAACAATCCTGGGAGGTAGATGCTATCATTATCTCCCTTTTACAGATGAGGAAACTGAGGCAAAGAGGTTGTGTGACTTGCCCAGGGTCACACAGCTAGTCAATGTCTGAGGACAGATTTGAACTCAGATTTTCCTGACTCCAGGCCAGGCATTCCATCCACTGCACCATGTAGCTGCCCCATTGACTAAAATACTGTCAGTACAAACATAAAAAGACAGGCAAGCCCTGATTAACTGTAATGTCAATCTCAGAGAATCTGGAGAACAGGGGGAAGAATGCTAGATTTGGAGTCAAAAGACTTGGTTTCAAATTCTGGCTTTTCCATTTACTATTTATGGGACTTGGACAAGTGACTTAACCTTTATGACCATCAGTCTGAAATGAGACAGTTTGACCTAAACAGTCTCTAAGTTCCCTTCAGGTTCAAAATCTACAATATTACAAACTAATGATGAAATACACATCCATCCTCCCAGCAGAGATGCAGAGGACTCTGTAGGCATGTAGAATGACAGGGGCTTCTGAGTTTCAATGTTTTTCTTGGTTACAAGGGAGGATATGGGGTGAGGAGGAGGATAAGAGGAAAGGACAGTGTAAAAAGCACTATCATTTATACAGTGCTTTCAGATTTGCAGAGGGTTTTGCATATACTATCTACAGGCAAACAATTAAAAAGAAGTTATTTCAAAAAGGAAGTTCTTATTGTATTGTGATGTGTATACTAAGACATAACCATAGGGTTTGGTGGTACAGTGGATAGAGTGCTAGATTTGGAGGTGAGGAAGACCCGAGTTCAAATACCATCTCAGACATTTACTAGCTGTGTGACCCTAGACTAGTCATTCGACTTATCTCAGGTTCAGTTTCCTCGTCTGCAAAACGAAGATAATAATAATAGCACCCACCTCACAGGGTTGATGTGAGGACGAATGAGATAATAAATGTAAAGAGGTCTGCGTATCTTGTAGTTCTACATAAGTGTTAGCTATTATATGAGATAATGAAACTTTTCAAAAACAAACACAAGAGAATCTGCACCCCCAAGTGAGCAGAGGGAGACCCCTTGGGAGGCTAGACAATTAGTTCAATGATATGGTCATTGCTTAACATCTTTGGAATGGCCTTCAAGGCCCCATCATAAGCCACCCAAAAAATTCATTACTTAAAAGTCACTCCTCACTTGGTATAAAAATGTGATTATCCAACCTTATTTATCATTCACTTTATTCATCAAAGGTGGCTCCAGGTGATGTCTGACCATTTCCAAAAACCAAATGGACCTTCAGAGAAAGATCTAAGGATGTTAAAAAGAAAGTGCTATAGACTCTAAAGATTTCCCAAAAGGTTTTGAACTGTAACATCATTGGAATCAGTGTATGGTCTCCCATAGGGATTCTTGGAAGAGAACAGCATTGTCTTGGACAACAATGTTCTGGCGTCTTTTCCAAAACATAAGTCTCATTACCCTTTGGTCATACCTCATGTGTGTATGTGTGTGTGTGTGTGTGTGTGTGTGTGTATCTTACTGAGAATAATGTGGTTGAAATATGTTGCATGTGGTTTTTCACAAATAGACTCTGCACATGCTTAGTCCAGGACGTATTAATACGTAGGTATCTCAGGAGCTATCCCATAGGGCTTGTGGAGCCAGCAGAACAAATACAGCTAACAGAGCAGGAAGTCTATAAACAGCTATGGAAGAGATCAACAGTCAGCAGAGGAAGAACATGTACAGTCTAAATTATAGCACGCTTAGCTATGTAGCATGTAGAAACATCAGATGAGGTATTTCTCCAAGACATTCCTCCTTGTATCATTATAGAAGTAGGTTGACAGTCAGTCAACAAGCAATTATTAAGGATTTACTATGTCAGACACTAAGTAAGACCTGGAAATACAAAGGGAGGTAAAAACAGTCCCTGTCTTAAGGAGCTCATAATCTAAGGAGGGAGACAAAATGCAAATAATGGTATACATAGAAGATGACAGTGGTGGTGGTTGGTTGTTGTCCTTTATTCTGGAAGAAAACCAAAATGACATCATTATGTTAAGAGTCAAGTTTCAACGTGTCCAACTGTGGCTGATCAGACCAATACGAGCTCAGAATGCTCTATCACAGTCCGAGCACAAATAGTCTGTGTGAACATTGGGATGGATATTCTAGGTAGTGCAGTGGATAGAGTACTAGCCTTGGAGTCAGGAGGACCTGAGTTCAAATCCTGCCTCAGACCCTGGACAGGTCACTTAACCCAGATTGTCTCTCCTTCCCCAAAAAGAAGCTTTCTTAGGAGATAATGTATATATCACATAGAAGATATGCAATAGTCTCAGAGGGAAGGGACTAGGGGACTGGGAATTGAGGAAAGGATACTTGGCAAAGATGGGTTTTGAGCTGAGTCTGGAAGGAAGCCAGGAAAGTGAGGAGGAACATTCTAGACATGAGAGATGGCTGGTATGAATGCATAGAGTTAGCAGATGGATTGGAACATGTGAGGAACGGCAAGTCAGCCAATGTAGCTGAATCCTAAATGTGTGGAGGGCAGGAAAATATAAGACGACCAGAAAAGTAGGAAGGGGCCAGGTTGTAAAGGGCTTTGAGTTCCAAACAGAATATTTTTTATTTGATTCCAGAGATAAAGGAAGCCCAGTGCAGTTTACAGAGTAAGGGAGAGACGTGGTCAGAAAGGGATTTAATCAAATCACTTTGTTAGCTAAGAGGATGATGAAGAAGAGTAGGGAGAAGCTTAAGAAAAGGAGATCAATTAGAAGGTTCCTGTAATTGTCTAGGAAAGGAAAGGCAAGGGCTTGTTGAAGAGTGCTGCTTGTGTGAGTGGATAAAAGGGGACCTATATGTGAAAGATAGCATGAAGATAAAAACATAAGATTTGGTGATAGATTGAATACATGGAGGAAAAGCTGAAAATGACACCTAGGTTGTCAGCCTGGGTGTCTTCGAGGATGACCATGCCCTTGACCATAACAGAAAAGGAGAAAGGAGGGTTGGGGGGAATGGGGAAGATGATGAGATTGAGATGCCTACAGCTAGGCAGCCCAGTAGATAGAGTGCTAAGCCTGGAGTCAGAAAGATCAGAGTTCAAATCCAGCCTCAGACACTTACTAGCTATGTGATCCTGGGCAAGTCACTTAACCTTTGTTTGTTTCAGCTTCCTCAACTATAAAATTGGGATAATAATAGCACCTACTCTGCAAAGTTGTCATGGGAATCAAATGAGTTAATACTTACAAAAAGCACTTACTGCAGTGCCTGGCACTAAAAAAAAATGCTTGTTCCCTTCCCCCTTCCCTATAGGACATTTGGAGCTCAGGAGAGGGATAAGAGATGGAGATACATAGATATAGATATGTATACATGTGCATATGTGTATGCATATATATATAATCTATATATACATACATACACACATGTCTATGGAGAGAGACAGAGAGATGAATCATCTGAATTTTCACAATGTTATAACATTAAAATTTCTCAAATCAAAGATCTTTTGGGATCATCATGCCTCTTACTACACTCACATAAATTCATCATATCCCATTCATTGAAATGTATTGAAACTATTCAATCACATTTTACCTTTTTCCCCCTCAAACGAATAAGGCATTAGAATAGCCAGATGTCTGATCAGATTTGAACTAAGACATACATTTTTTGAGATGACAAATGTGGGAATTTATTTTGCTTGACTATACATATGTGTTATAAGGATTTGGTTTTGTTATCCAATGGGGAAGGGAGCTGGGAGGGAAAGAAAATAAGTGTTTATTAATTGAAAAAGAAAATGTTAAAGAATAGTCTGATATAAGAATGGCAGACCCCTTAGGAGTGCCCTTGCTATCAGTACTCATTCTTCATAGAGCACAAATTGAGAAACCAAAGGGCCCTTTGTGGTCATCTCATCCACCGAATGCCTTCATTTTATGGGTAAGAACTTCAAGGCCCAAAAGGTGAAGAGATTTGCCTGAGGTCATAGAGCTGGTAAGGGACAGAGCCAAGATGTGAACTCAGGGTCTTTTGATTCCAGATTCATTTACCACTACACCAAGTTACCTCCCAAGGTCACTGGTAAGGTTGCAAATTATCACATTGAGGAGAGTAAGGTGACTGTATTTTTTTTTAAGTTAGGGTTATTCCCACCCACTTGTTGGCTATCATCAGCTCCAGCAAGAAGACAGATTTCGGTTCAACTCGATAAAGTATCATTGAGGTATTAAGTACCTAGCATACAAAACACTAGACAAACTCCAGAGCAGATACAAAATTTAAATAAAGCTTCTCATGGAGTATGGTATCTGGATTTGACTATCATTATAATTGTGAACTTGGCCTTTAGTTTCTCTAAAAGACCTTAGCCTGTGTCTCAACTCCGTCTGGTAATGAAGACTCCTAAGACTAATTCAATTCCACAAATATCTATTGAACACCTACTTTGTGCCATGCATTGAAATAGATACAAAGTTGAAGACCACAGCATGAATTAAGCCAGGTCAGGAAGAGCTAGGTTCATTAAGACTACCATAACAATGGAATAAAGGGAGGAACAGATTGGAATCCCTCTCCAAGGAGCAACTTCTCAGGGAGCTAAGCATTTGCACTTTGACTCTATGGGGAGGGACTCCAATCCAACAATCCTCTCATATAAATGAAAACTCTAAAAAAGAGTTTAACACTGACAAGTTTTGATGACCCATTTTGGTCCCAGCAAACTGATCAAACACATTTCCCTTTTCTCATTAGAGAGGTGGGGGATCACCAGTGTGGAATGTGGTATATATTGTCAGAGATCATTGTTGAGTTAGTCTGGCCGATTTTGCCTAAGTGGTAGTGATGATGGTAGCGGTCTTGGTGGTGTTGGTGATGGTGGTGGTGGTATTATAAGGGAAGGTTCAACAAGGGGGTCATGGCATTGGTGGGGAATTAACTGGTATGCAAATCAAAGGAAGCACTAACACTTTTTAAAATGAGCTCCATTAAGGAGCCTACAATCTAGGAGGGGATCGATATGTCCACCCTTAAATAAGCTCAAGGTTATCTGTAAAATGGCTATGAGAATCTTTGGGAGATGACAGAAGAGTTACTTCATCTTCTAAAATTAGGTGCATCTCCCTAGGTCATACAATGCAAACATCTTAGTTGTTGTGAATGAATATTACTGCTCTAATGAAATTTTAGGCTACATACAGTTTTTCTACATACAGTATGTCCCTTTAACCCACTGTATCAATTCCTCTTGCACTCAAATAGGAAGCATTTCCCTGCTAATAGCTATGGAGAGAGAAAAAGGGAAAGAAAAGCAGCAAGTTATCACCCAGATGCCCCTCTCCAAACTAGTCTGTCACGGTTTGTCTAATGTGAGTAACATTAACACGTTGAAATAGAAACTGTTTCTGTATCATCAGAATCAAATATAGAAAGGAGACCAGATTCTCAGTTTGGGGAAATTTCTGAATTTGTCGGTAATAGTTTTCCTCATTAGTCACCCCAGATGGTATGTGACAAAGGAAAAACATACCTCATTTCCAGCGTTGCATTATTCAGTATTGATTGCCCCGAAGGTCACTCCAGTTCACTTTGATCATTTGTTTCAAGGGAGCCATGTGTATTTTTTTTAACTTTAGTTTCCAATATTTTCCACTTTATCTAATGTACTTCACAATTTACAAATGTCATTTAGAACCCAAGGAACAAGTGACAGGTATTAAAACCCATGTATGTACCTCCAACAATGCTATTAATTTTAATTGAATATTCAATCAGTCTGTGGGAATACTTTAGAGTTTAAATTCTGTTCTTTTTTGTGGCAGCTTTAATGCATTGATATTCATATCAAATTAGGAACTTTTAAGTTGTTAATCTGTATCACCTAAAACTGATAATAAAAATATATCTATATATTTCAGAGCAATTACAGTTTCAGTCAAGAGAATTCATTTTATGAAATACCTGCTTGCCAAAGACTACAATTTACTTTTTACAGTTCCATTTAATGATCTGACATTTGAGACATTTCCTAATTAATTCAAACTCTGTCTAAACCAGCTGTGATAAATATAACCTGTACAGAGAGGATTATAATGTCACTTCTGGCAAATCTGGAGAGTGGGCAAGGATGAGAGTTACACAGAAGGAAATTCATATCAGTCCAATGATTAGTATAGGGATAGGTCTTGCGATTCCGACCTGGTACACTGTATAAAGATTGTATAGCAAAATAAAATGCCAGAACTCCTCAGGCAGCCTCTTAATTTGAAATGAATTCTGTTGCACAGTGATAGATATGCCATGTATCAGAGACTGATAAAAGTTACTGTACCCAGCAAATCAAACTCTCTCTTTTATATTCTCCCAAGATGCTTGGTAGGTATATCTAAGCAGTCTTCAATGCAGAAAGATCTTAAAGGAACAGGCCTTTAAAAGAGTATCAGAAAAAGAGGGAGGACAGACTTCATTCTAGGATAAGCATATTTCACTCATTTGTTTGTTTGATTGTTTGTTTGTTCGTTTGTCATGTACTTCTATCCGGATGTTAGGAAAAGCCATCATCATTCTAGACTTTCTGATATCAAAGAGAGTCAAGATAATATAGATGTCAGGTTTGAAGAGGAGGTTGGCTGGGAGTGTGAATATTGTGAATTTTTTTTATTCTCCCCCTATGAATCATGTTTGGTTGAGGGTTTTCTTTTTGCTGTTGTTTTTTTATAACCACACAAAAGGCTAGGCATTTAAATTTAAAGAAGGCTTTTAGAGACAAGCCTTCAAAATGTGAAATCCCATTGTTGCCATCACACGCAGCACCTTCCAGTTTCAGACAATAAATCCTTGAAATATAAGATTGAAGTTAACAAAAGGGCCACATAAAACTAGGGTCTCCAATTGAAATGGATGCCATTTTCACAGGGGTGACTTTTTTTCCCTCTTTATTTGTAGGAAAGAGAGAGGCTCCTAGGATAGGCCCCAATGTTTAAAGAATTCATACATTGCAGGGTTCGGTTTTTTAGTCCTTTTGTGGGAATGGGGTAAAGGAGAGGCATTGTTATTACTGTCTCCTTTGCATTCTACCACATTTTTTAAAAAAAGTTCTATCCATACCTACAGATTTTTAGCTTTAATTCAGTAACAGTAAACATGGAGGTGACAGATATTTTTTTTGGTGCCACACACTCCAGTGCTACAGACATGTCAAAAGTGAAAGACTGAAACCTTGCTCCTCATGTCTTTTATAAGAAAACTAAAAATCCTTAGAAAGAAAATCAGCCTCATGAGCTGTCCACTTCAGCATTATTAACTAGTATATTAAAGAACTTCATTAAGAAATTATTAATGGCTAAAAGTCCAGATTAAGGAAACAGTCGTGTGTTTCCACCAATGATGCCAGTAAACAAGTTGAAGGCTGATTTTGAAATGCATGAACATGAAATTTCTTTCTGTCTTTCTCAAGCATCTAGAATAATCTGCCTTCCTAACTGCTTGGTGATAGGATTTAGACAGGCTTGACATTTTCTTCCTATTATTCCCTCTTATTTTGGAGGAAGGAGAAGAGGGAAAGGGTTATTGAATTATTTTAGCTGAAAAGCTCTGGAAATGATGGCCATGAATATTACTTTCCCCATTTCTCCAGGAAAACACAAATCATAATTTTTTAGGCAGGATTTAGCCAGATTACACGTGCATGGGATTCTCTGCATCTGAGTGAGTGGCAGAGGGGGGAAAATGAGGATTTTATGTTGTCCTAGAAGGTAGAACAATCTGGGGGGTTGTTTAAATGTTTTTTTTTATAATTTTAAATTTAAAAATCCATTTATTTACTTACAGATTCTAAGTGCAGCTCTTTATTACCTTGATCATTAATTGTATTTTTTGTAAATCCTTTGATGGGTTTTTCATTAGGTTATGGGGCTGGGAGGCAAATGCAAAACAAACCAAACTCCTCCTTCTGCTGGATCTCTCATTATTCCTGGTGAAAGAAATTCCTTTTCTTATTCTACCAAAGAGAAGATACCTACCAACTCCTCTCCCTCCAACTCATTTTGTTCCCAATTAAACTTAAACAGTCAAAGTAAAGCTGACTAATTTGCTCCATCTTTGTGTGTGTGTGTGTGTGTGTGTGTGTGATGTTTTCCAGTGGGTGTGGATAGCTTTTAGCACAGTCCTGTTTTCTTTTATGGAGGTGCCCTCCAGTGGTTTCAGAAAAAACTGCACAGTGAAAGTTCTAACATCACAACCTGTGGTACAGTAGGATTTGTACCCTGGAAACAGAATAATTTTTTAATTCCTGCTTTTAGTCACATTCTTTGATTAACATGAGAGCATTTGAACGTCTATGTGCGTGTGTGCGTGCACACACACACACACACACACACACACACACTTCTTTCAGGGTAGGAACTGTTTTACCTTTTCATTTGTATGTCCAGAATCCAGCATAGTACATAGCACACAGTAGGCACTTAAATGACTGTTGCTGGGGCAAAAACAATAGAACGCACAACACTGAAGGCTGTGAAATTATAATGACCAAGTTTGGGCCCATACAAGAGTTATGAGAAAGCCCTTCCTTCCCACTCTCACCTCATCTCTCCTCCTTTCCAGATATAGAACACTGTTGAGTATAGAATACTGCACACATAATGGGGATAAGCTAGAAGCATTTCCAGTAAGATCGGGAGTGAAACAAGGATGTCCATTATCACCATTGTTATTCAATATGGTATTAGAAA